>NC_134866.1:33764110-34364110 GCF_049852395.1 Peromyscus maniculatus bairdii | reverse complement strand
ATCACCCTCCATAACCCACTAAGTACAGTACTGCGTGGTTGTGGGGCCATCCACCTGAGCATAGACAGCCATCCACCTGAACATAGACATCCCACCAATAGCCACCCACAAGAAGAAAAATAATTCCCTTTCCCCCAACAAGCATCAATTGCCAATAGCGCCTTATCTCATGAGCCTTTCTCCCTTTGGACTGGTTTGTCCATGAAGGCCTTAAGTGGTTCCCTATGCCTGCCTTGGGTGCATGAGTGTAATGGAAACATTGTTTTCAGAAGGCAGCATTTCACAGTAGTCCTTCCATCCTCCAGCTCTTACATCCCTTCCACCCGCTCTTCTTGGATGATCCCTGATCCTTCCAGGTGGGGTGGGGTAATAGAAATGTCCTGTTTAGGGCTGAGGATACACCAGTGTCTTATTCTCAGCACTTTAACCAGCTCTGAGTTTCCACATTGACTGACTGCCCATGGCAAAAAGAGGCTTCTCAGATCATGGTGGAGAGCAGCAGTAATCTACGGGTATAAACATAAATATTTAGAAGGCAGTTTGACAATAAGTCCACTTAACAAAACAGCAGCAGGGACATATCTCTCTCTCTCTCTCTCTCTCTCTCTCTCTCTCTCTCTCTCTCTCTCTCTCTCTCTCTCTCTCTTTTTCTCTCTCTCTCTCTCTCTCTCTCTCTCTCTCTCACACACACACACACACACACACACACACACACACACACACACTGCTCCTAGAGCCTAGGACCTTCCCAGCTATATGCTTTTAACCAGTCTTAGTATCCCAGGCAGGAAGTGCCTCCTGTGGATTAGACCTCAAATCCCATCAGAAAGTAGCCGATTATGCTTCTGTCAGTCTTTAACTGATGACCACATGTCAGCATCACAGTGAATAACATTGGGAGTAGCACCACCAAATAGTACAAGCTAATGCATTTACAAAGAAAGAGGATTTAGAAACGTACTTTATACCCAACCCACTCGCCGCAAGCTGTGGTCCTCGTAATGTTAAGTTGGATTGAATTCCATCTTCCTTAGACTGTGTTCATGATTACACTGGACTCCAATACTCCTCCCCTTCCCCATCTAAAATGAAATTATAAAAGAGTCTAAAGTGGAATGCCAAAGTAACAAGATGTTCTTTTTTCAAAACTTAGAAAAGAAATGGCTCCCTTAGGGGATCTATTTCTATGGATATTAAATATTCTGTCTGAATTACAAAAATATCCACTACCAACAAACCAGCCAACAGAAAGGGGAAATTCATTCACCAAAACCCCATTTAGCATCCCACCTATGGATGCTCCTGTACAGTCTGGTGAGGGGGCTGAGCATAAAGGACTCTTTGTTCCCCCTCAGACTATTCACAGTCCTTGGAGAACTTGCATTAACAATTCTTGCATGACTCACTTTAATGCGAAGCAGTGTGATAAGAACTGTAAGAGAGAGAAGAGTCTTCCGACCTGGATTTTATGAGCGTGGAAGTGTGAGGACTGAGTGTTGAAGGATTCCTGGCTAGACATGGTGGGAATGGCCCTGAGGTGCTGAAAATAAACAGACTTGGTACAAATCACAATGACATTAAAAAAAAAAAAAGAGTGAAGATGTCACCTTTCTCATTTCTTGCATAAGTTTTCTTATGCAAGGTGGAACAATCTCTTGGCCTTCTCCACATCCATCCCTCTGACAATACACGAGATTTTCCCACTACCCTTACCTTCTCCAGCTGGCTACAGATTAGTTAACATAGGCAAGTTCCAAGTTCAACAAGACACTTTGTCTCTGTAAGATAAGGTAAAGAGCAATCCAGGAAGATACCTGATGGCAACCTCTGCCTTCTTCACACACACACACACACACACACACACACACACACACACACACACACACACACACACACACGGAGACTCACAGAGGCTTCCTAGTGAGAGCTTACTGAAGGTCAGAGAATCTGAGCTTGCTTTACCCAACAGGGCTGTGTAATAGGATGATTTGGCCATGGGTGTGGTTACCAGGTGTTTTAAAGGATCCTATACTTAGCTTTACATTGTGCTTTGATCTTGAAAGGGGGAGGTCTTTTGCCTCGCCCCTTGGCATTGTACAAAAAGCCCTTTGGAATAAACCTCAAGGCAACTGGGTATTGACCCAGGGCCCTCCCAAAGCTATCCTGTGTCTCTGTCTTTTTAAAAAAGTTATTTGCTTATTTGTTTATTTATTTATTTATTTTGGTTTTTCAAGACAGGGTTTCTCTGTGTAGCTTTAGAGCCTGTTCTAGAACTCACTTTGTAGACCAGGCCTCCCGAGTGCTGGAATTAAAAGCGGGCACCACTGCCGCCCAGCGTCTCTGTCTTTCTTATCATCTCTTTCTATCTTTCTATCTATCATGTCCTCATTCCTCTCTCCTCCCCCCAGAACCCTTCGACAGTTCAGAGCTGGACTCCAGCAGACACACACACACACACACACACACACACACACACACACACACACACACACACACTGAAAAGGAAGATGGTTTCATGAATGCAATATTTGTTTGAATTATGCAGTGATTAGGTGCCTCCAAAACTGGCTCTTATAGGAGAATCACCCAAATTAACTGCTTATTAAAAATACAGACAACAGGTACAACCAAGTAATATTTTAGTATGAAATGAGTAAATATGACATAGAGTTATATCAACATGCTGAGGCTTGTAGGTCATTTATTAAAACATCCTCCCCTACTGTTTCCTAACTGTTTGATCACAGGTAAACTCTTGAGTTCAGTTTGTTCATCTGTAGAACTGGTACAGGAGAGATCATAGGTTTGTAAGGATTCAATAAAGTATGTAAAGTGCTTGGCACAATGCATTGTTTCAGAGTTCATGTCCAATAAATAATAACAAAAATGTAAATAAGAAGTGCCCAGAGAAAAGATACATCACAGACCTTGTATAGATGGCTTAATAGAGTGAGTGAGAGAAATAGCTCAAATCCTGATTGGATGTAGGTCACGAGTCCCAGAAGGTGTCAGCAATGGCCCAGTTCTGGAGTCTTGCTAGCTTCGGAGGGCACTCCGCTGTCTCAAAGTCTCATCTTGTCATCCAGCAACTGTTAGGTCCTTCGGAATGTCACCCTAGTTGCAGCTTTCTCTTGATCGCCATCAAGGAACTCAGTACTACGGGAAAGGCTTAAGTACAACCAAGCCATGAAGGACTGTCTGCGATGACTCACACCGTCTCTTTCATTGCAGCCCACACTTCCAACTGTGTCTGCCTGTTGCCCTCACAGTGCTCCAAGGATGGAAACCAACTCTACTGTGTCAAAATGGGATCATCACCACGTGGGAAAACAGTAAACATCTGTACCGTGGGAGCGGTGAGGTGTGCAAACAGGAAGGTGGAAATACTGAACCCCGGGAAGTGTTTGGATTAGCATAGTTACTGATAAATGAATTTCCTATTCATTGTTTTTGAAACCCCAAAAGCAGGGATGGGAACAGGGACAGGAAGTGGCTAAGCAAATGGATGGGAACAAAGTATAATGGCACATATGTTCAAGGATGCCATGACAAAACCCATTCCTTCGTATGATAACCTAAAAAAATAATTTTTAAAAGCATTATATGAAGAGAAAACTGGCATGGCCATAAATTACTGGAAAAAAATCTTTTGTGTGGTTTATGTATCATTACTGTAAGGATTCTGTCCTTAATTATGTCACCAGCCTGTGATGGTGTCCCAGCCTAAAAAGCGGGTGGGCCCTCTGTGCGCACCTTCTCTTTCCGCTCTTTCTCTCCTTCTGTCTTTCCTCTCTCTCTCTCTTTCTTTCCCTCTCCTAATAAAGCTCTAAAAAGGTATCATGGCTCGTGATTCTTCCGATCAGCACTCTCCTCCGCCAGCATGGCTGCCACAGGAGGCAGCCAGCCAGAGCAGCACCATTTAACCAACAATTACCCTCCCACTAACTCACCATTTGATCAACCCCCCCCCCCATCAAATTCTGGCGTATGTTGTCCTGTGTCATATTTCTGAGTTGAAACATCTGTATCAATCTGGTAAATTATCTTACACTGCACAAAATATACTGGGACTTCTGAGGACCTTTGAAGTCTGTGATAAGCATTATTCTCACAATTAACAACAATAAAACCTGTGACATTTTCCAATAGATTAATAGACAGAAAGCTTCAGAGTCCACAACACACATTACAAATACCCAACCTTCGTGTATTCATTTCCCAGGTGATTTCTTAGTTTCAGCAGCGTAGAAAGCACTGTTCTGTGTCCTTGATTGTACCGCTGGCCCGGGGATCACATTTTAAGAACAGCTAGTTTTGAGATGAACCACACGGCTGACCCTGATTTCGTAGTTGATGTCAAAACCTTGGTCTCTTACTTCTTACTCACTCAAGTGGATGTGTAGACGCTGCTTTCCTACATCTCCAACACAGGGGGGTTCCTGCTTCAGGGAAGGAGGCAATGAGCCAGCCGCAAGCAAGGACCTGGTAGAAATCTTCCTAGGCTTTGCATGTTAAATGCAGACAGACCTTTCCTCCTTTCATTAATCATAAAATGTTGACAACATCTAAGGACCTTGTCATATAAAATGAGAAAAGGGAAGAAGGAAAAACCCCGAGAAAACGTATTTTCGTAGCGTAATTAGAGTTGAATGAGACTTCTCCCTAGGATTCCCTGGCCCATCATCTTCCTGCTCTAGCCACCCACCCGACTCTGGCTTTGAGAGTGGTGAAGGCTGTATGCGCCTCCTGCCCTCGGCATTCCTGAGAGGACTGAAGAGTAAGACGCACTAAATAGGCCTGCCTGCCAAAGAGAGTCAAGAAACTTTCTTCAAAGCTGAATTGGCCCTGCTCCACCCAGCTCTCCTGTGAGTCCCATAACTCTTCCCTCTAAAACAGATCTCAGAAAGGAAAGGAACCCAGCGAGGGAGGGGGATGGTCCTGCATGGTCCTGGCCCCCACCCAGACACATGACCAAAGCCACCATGGGGTCATTGGTGGGGCAAAGGGCATCTCCATCTACAGTCAAATGTGAGCAGGCACAGTGAAAAACCACCAAACACAGCCATTCTCCGTGGACAGAACAGTTTTAATAAAAAGAAAACTGCCCGGCTGTCTTGCAAGGTAGAGAAAGGCATGCAGCTGCAAACGCTTATTGGGTTGTAGAGGGGCGTATGCTGTGGGGGAGGGGCGCGCAGACAGAGGAGGTGCTAAGGTTGTGGTCAGAAGCAGAGTGCTGACTGACAGCTGTGGTCGGGATCATTCGGTTACGGCTTCTGAAAAGGACTCCGTTTTCTGTTTCTCTGACACACCATGTTTAGGTAGGCTGGAGTCATATCGGCACTGCGACTTCAGGAAACCACTTTTCTGTGACCTAACGACAAGGACCGCTTGCATGCCATGAAATGTCAGCAATGCTGATGATGATGGGGTTTCTCTCTCTCTCTTTTTTTTCTTTCATTTTTCTTTATTAAGAAATTTTCTATTCGCTCTACATATCATCCACAGATCCCCCCTCTTCCATCCTCCCATCCCCAGCCCTCTTTCCCGAGCCACCCTGAATCCCCACACCCCCCAAATCGAGGTCTCCAATGGGGAGTCAGCAGAGCCCAGCACACTGAACCTAGGCAGGTCCAAGCCCCTTCCCACTGCACCAAAGCTGTGCAAGGTGTCACACTACAGGCACCGGATTCCAGAAGCCTGCCGATAGACCAGGGACAGATCCTGATACCCCTGCCTGGGTTCCCCCCAAACAGTTTGAGCCAAACAACCATCTTTCATATCCAGAGGGCCTAGTCCAGTCTCATGGGGGCTCCACAGCCAC
The DNA here is from genome assembly GCF_049852395.1 of Peromyscus maniculatus bairdii. NCBI lineage: Eukaryota > Metazoa > Chordata > Mammalia > Rodentia > Cricetidae > Peromyscus > Peromyscus maniculatus. The sequence goes on along the minus strand of NC_134866.1, from coordinate 34,358,289 downwards.
CAGTCCACAGTTCATGGTCTTCCACTAGAGTGGCTGGTCATCTCTGCACATCCTCCCGGTGATGGGGTTTCTAAGAGGGTCCTGAAGGTTCTGGTCCAAGCTAAAGCACTTCCCCAACCCGTGAGCTGAGAGCACTTCCAGTGCTGAAAGCAAGATGCTTACAAGAATGGCTGAGAACTCAGAGAAAAAATGAGAGAAGAGTGAGGAAGTGTGTCTAGGGGTAAGAGTGGAACAACCCTTTCTGTACCTCAGTCCCAAGGCACAGGAAAGGACTGGAAGATTGGCAAGTGTCATGGTTCTGACTAAAGGATCACACACAGAAGGACAGGCAGGCGGTGGCCAGGCGTGAAGTTAGGTTATGAAATGAGCATCGGCTATGAGACGGAAGACCAAACCTGAACCAACTTTTAAAAACAGAAACTGACTGGAAATCTATGTGATCTGTTCCAGACTTAATTCACAGAAGCAGAAATAAATTTGACAGACCATAGCAAAAGTGGGAGCTGTCAGATCCAAGGGCTACAAGCTGGTTGGCCTAAACGACAAGCATCTATTCTCTGACAGTTCTGCCGCTAGCAACTGGACGATATCTTAAGGACCAGTTCACTCTGAAACCAGAAATCCTTCCTTGTCTCTTCTAGCTTCCAATAATTGCCAGCAGTCCTTGCCAGTCTTTGGTTTAAGGATGCATGACTGCCTCCATCACCACATAACCCTGTCCATCTCTTCTTTCTACAAATGCCTAGATCCAACACACTCTCTCCTAGGACTCCTTTGGGTACCTGCACTCACATGTGCAAACTTACACAGAGACATACATGCATACAGGTCATTAAAAATAGGGCAAATCTTTTAAAAGTTTGTTGTCCATAGTATAATCAAATGTCACACCAGCAATAACATGCTTTTGACGGAAAACAAGTCAGCCTTGCTTTAAGGTATTTTTCTTTTCCTTGTAACAATCTTCCCTTTTAATGATGATTAGTTGATCTTTTACCTCTGCAGTTACTTTTGTCTCAAAGAACTTTTTTAGTGCACTAACTCATTATAGTCTGCATTAAGCTAATTTGCATACCATTTACCCGTTGAATTCTTCACACTCTGATATTAATATTAATACAGCAATTTAGTACAATAGGTGTTAAGAGCTGGTAATAAAATTATCATTGTGAAGCTGAGAGGAGCACCAGAGCATATTAAATACCTGGAATTTAGACTGGGAATCTCCAACTCTGTCCTCGAAGATTGAATAAATTCTAGATCAAAGTAAGAGGTTTATCCTCCAAGGCTAATGGAGATGAGCGCTGAGCATCTCTGTGGCTTGCCTGGGAGATTTTGATTTTGTTGATTTTGCAATCTGCTGACAAAATAACTGAACTCCCCCATTTAAAAGATTGTTTGAATTTGTCAAGGTCCTGGGATGTTGCAAGAATATGATCTTAAAATTTCAATAGTCTAGTGGTATGGTGTTTCAGCATAACTGAAGGGCTCCTCTTTCTATCTTTAGTAAAGATCACAACACGTTAGGTGGTTTCCCCCTTTCTACAAAAGACTCCCACAATACTCAATGCTGCTTAGCTTTGAAGGTTGAGCTTCTCCGATGTTTGCAAGAGCTCAGCCACAAGCTCCGCCTCATCCACATCCTCATCTAAATCCTCATCTTCAATGAGAAGCTGAAAGATTGTCATGATTCTAATTGGCCTTGGGTGCCAAACTGCCCTGAAGCTTGATTAATTGGCTTCCAAATGGCTGGTTTCCCCAAAGGTCACCTCTGTTCTTTTGGAATACGTTCCAAGTGTAATCAATGAGGCATCCTACTTCTAACCAAACAAATGGCCTGCAAAATCATAGTTGTACCCAGTCTGTTTATGCATGTGAGACAGGCCACTGCTTCCCTATTTGTCTTTTTGACAAGTTCTGGCTGCAGAGTTTTAGCTCCACATGTCCACTGTCAGTTAGTGAAGGTAGATGTCACCAATCAAGGGACTCCAGGGGACAGATGGTACACGGAAAGTCATACTCACGGAGATTTATATAGAAGGATGTTTATCACAACATTATTTATAATAGCAAACGATGACAGATCTTAAATATCCAATAATAAATTATGGTCACAGCAGAGGATAGCAAAGTATGAGGTCGCTGATAACTTTTTTATTGACTTTAATGAGCATGGTGAAAACTTAAAACTCAGACTGTGAAATTTCTGGGTGTATATAAATGGCTTTCAACCAGGCATTGTGATACATACCTGTAATCCCATCACTTGGGAGATGGACACAGGAAGATTAGAGGTTCAAGGTCAGCCTCAGTTATATAGTAAGTTTGAGACCAACCTGGACCCCATAAGACCTTTGCTCAAACAAAACAAAAATAAAATAAAATGAAATAAAATCATGCCTGGAAGAATAATGACAGGGAAAACATGTATTGCTAAAATGTGGAGTAAGTTTTCTTTGCCTCTATTTTTATGAAGTCTAGATTTTTTTTCTTCTAAATTTTATCCAAACTGCATGCATTTTTTAACTGGACATGAAAATTCGTTTTTGCCTTCTTCTTGTGAAAACAGATAGTTAATTCTGCTGTGTACACAGACTGATAGCTTGGGTAGTACAGGCCTTCCTGTTCTGGATTTACTCACATGAGGAATGTTTGGCAGTTTTTAGCCAAACTTGTGAGTCTTACTTACATCATTTGTTGATTTCTACATATCTCTTAAATTCCTGCTGGTTCAGAAGAGTTGGGTTTATAATCATGCAGATATTAAGGATTAACTTAGAGGCTAATGTAGAGATTTTGAGGGTATACTTAAACAAGTATTGTACATAGTAGGAAGCAGTGAGTGACTATTAAATGTTATAGATACAAATAATGGCATTAAGAAATAAAGAAAAATTTATACTAAACAGTTAAGTTTAAAAGTCAAGCCTAGCCCAAAGAGAGGTGCATGGATTTCCCTGAGAATGGGAAATAGAAGAGATCTCCCAGGTAAACTTGGGGTGGGGGTGATGCGGGATATAGGAATGAGAACTTGAGGGAGCAGGTTAGGGGTGTCAGGCATGAGAGGTGAGTTGGAGGCAGGAGGGAGGGAGGAAGTAACAAAAGAGACATCTTGATGGGGGGGGGCATTTCAGGATTAGGGAGAAACCTGATGCCCAGGGAAACTCCCAGGAATCCACAAGGATGACCCCAGATAAGATTCCTAGCAATAGTGGATAAGGTGCCTGAACTGGCCTTCTCCTGTAATCAGATTGGTGACTACCCTAATTGTCATCAGAGTCTTTATCCAGTAACTGATGGAGGCAGATGCAGAAATCCACAGCCAAGCACTGGGCTGAGTTAGTCCTCCTGAAGAAAGGGAGGAGAGATTGTACAAGCCAGGGAGGTCAACGTTGTGACAAGGTTACCCACAGAGATAGCTAACCTGAGCTCATGGGAGCACAAGGACTCGGGTCCAACAATTAGGGAGCCTTCATGGGACCGACCTAGGCCCTCTGAATGTGTGTGACAGTTGTGTAGCTTGATCTCTTTATAATGCTCCTAGCAGTAAGATCAGGACCTGTCCCTGGCACTTAGCTGGATTTTGGGAACCCCAGTGCTGGATTACCTCACTCAGCCTTGATGAAGGGGGAGGAGCTTGGTCCTTCCTCAGCTTGGTATGCCTTGCTTTGTTCAAGCCCATGGGAGGCCTGCCCCTTTCTGAATGGAGATGAGGAGGGAGGAGAAGCAGGTGAATGAGGAGGGGGGTAGATGGGAGTTGGGGGTGGGGGAGAGGGTATGGGAAAAGAGGAAGGGGAAACTGGTCAATATGTAAAATAAATGAAAAAAAATTTAATTAAATAAAATAAAATTTAAAAAAGGAGTGGTAGTTGAAAGTGGGCGTGACCTTGCTTGGAAGCGCACTGATAGGCCTGAACGCTCTGCTTGCCCAGGAGGACCACAAGGCAGTCCCTCAAAGTGCTGCCTCAGCTGAAGCCCAGCACCAACCTGTCCAGGTTCTTTCTGTTTCTTTTGTGTGTGTGTCTCACTCTCTAGCCCAAGCTAGCTTCAAATTTCAAAGCTTCCTCTGAGCCTTTTCAGGGCTGGGATTCTGGGCACACACCACCACACTTGGCTCTGCCTCACCTTTTGTACCCTGCTGCTGCTGCAGATGCTGCTGCTGCTGCTGCTGTTGCTGCTGCTGCTGATGATGATGATGATGATGATGATGATGATGATGCTGATGCTGATGCTGATGCTGATGCTGATGCTGATGCTGATGCTGATGCTGCTGAGCTGGCCCAACCTGAGGAAGGTGGGGCAGTCTTGGCTCTCAGAATCCCACTGCCCACTGTCCGTGGCCTCTTGGAAGAGCCCTCAGGCCTATGAAAAGCCAGCTGCTCCCTGGAGCCCACACCAAACTCACCTGCTTTCCGTGCCCCATCCTTTCAAACACACACATACACACACACACACACACACACACACACACACACACACACACACACAAATCAAGCCTAGGAGCTGGGGAGATTTCTCAGCCATTAAAGTGTTTGCCATGCAAACATGAGTTCCTGAATTTGGATGCTTAGCACTCACATAAAAAAGCAAAGTATGGACCTAACAGACACCTACAGAACATTTCACCCAAACTTCTCAGCACCTCACACAACATTCTCCAAAACTAACCACATACTTAGTCACAAAGCAAGTTTCAACAGATACAAGAAAATTGAAATAATTCTCTTTATCTTATCAAACCACCACAGATTAAAGCTGGACTTCAACAACAAAAACAACAGAAAGCTTACAAACTCATGGAAATTGAACAACTCTCTACTTGTATAACCACTGGGCCAAAATAAAGAAAGAAATTAAAGGCTTCCTAGAATTCAATGAAAATGAATACACAACATACCCAAACTTATGGGACATAAGGACCACAAAGACTCAGCAAAGAAGGAGAATTACAGACCAATCTCCCTCATGAACATTGATGCAAAAATACTCAATAAAATATTCACAAACCATATCCAAGACCACATCAAAAAGACCATCCATTATGATCAAGTAGGCTTCATTCCAGAGATGGAGGGATGGTTCAACATATGAAAATTTGTCAGGGTGATTCACATATAAATTAACTGAAAGAAAAAAACACATGATCATCTCCTTAGATGCAGGATTTTGCCTTTGTCAAAATCTAACACCCCTTCATGATAAAAAATTTTGGACAGATCAGGGATACTGGTTTCATCCAGTAACTAATAGAAACATGCAGAGACCCACAGCCAAACATTAGGCTGAGCTTGGGGAATCCTGAAGAAGAGAGGAAGGAAAGACTGTGAACCAGAGGGGTCAAGAATATCACAATAAAACCCACAGAATAAACTAACATGGGCTCATAGAGGCTCACAAAGTCTGAACCGACAACCAGAGAATCCGCATGGGACCAACCTAGGCCCTGTACATATGTGTTACAGTTGTGTAGCTTGGTCTTCTTGTGGGACTCCTAACAGTGGGAGCAGGAGCCATTTCTGACTCTTTTGCTGTCTTTTGGGACCCTTTTCCTCATACTGGGTTGCCCTGCCCAGCCTTAATACGAGGGGAGGTATGTAGTCTTACTACAGCTTGATATGCCATGTTTGGTTGATATCCATGGGAGGCCTGCCCTTTTCTCAACAGAGGAGGAGTGGATGAGGGTGGGTATAGAGGGGAGGTGGGGGAGAGGGAATGGGAGGAGAAAAGGGAGGGGAAACTGCAGTCGAATGTAATAAACAATGGATAAAATTGAAAAAAATAAAACAAACAAACAAACAGCAAAGTATGGTGGAGCTAACATCTGTAATCCAGACAGAAGAATTCCTGGAATTGGGTAGCTAATCAGTGTGGATGAATCAGTGAGCTCCAGATTCAGTGAGATATCCTGATGGAAAGCAATCGAGGAAGCCATCCATTGTCCACCTGCAGCTCCTATTTAGATGCATATGCACCCAAACATACATGGACATTACACATACAAATGTACACACAAAATTCAAACCTAAACCCCAACATTGCTAACAAATCCTGAGTGCATAGTGGCTATTGAAGCTTAAATAAACCTAACTGAAGTCTAGTTTCCACGGGTAAAAGTAATAATAGTAAGTAAGATAAAAAGACCAGCTCACTCTATTTCTTCTGAAATGTGGTTGTGTGTGTGTGTGTGTGTGTGTGTGTGTGTATTTGAGTGTGTTGTAATGTAGCTCTGCACAGAGCTTAGAAGAAGATTCACCCATAGTCCCCAACCCTATATCACATTGAGATGGCAGGTGCTCCATCATTCCATGTCCCTTGGTCACTAACGTGAATCAAGCTCCAGCCCTCTGTTGAATTTCTGTGGATATGTAGGATAAGCAAATGAAAGAAAAGAAAATCAAAAACAGTTGCAGTGACCATCAACAGTTTCTTGTTTTCAGCTGCTGAAATTGAGGGATGATTTGTTCCGGTTTCACCTAGCCTATCTGTATGGTTTTAGCACGAGTTTAGCAAATGGCCCTATGCCACGAAAGGACAAACTCTCACTTTCTCAAATTGTGTTCCCATATACTTTGTCTTCTCTGGGCCTTGCTGAGAATGGGAACTGATGCTTTTTAACATGACCTATAATCACTAGCGTACTTGGGGGGAAAGAGAGAAATGAAATCAAAATAGAATAAAGGAATGATGATATCTCATTTTTAAGCATATGTTAAATTGCATCCACCAATCTATAGAAAAATTGATTAGGAGAATTAAGATGCAATGATTAAATCCTTGTATAGAGAAATTACCTAATAGAACTGAAAAAAAAAAAGAAAAGAAAAACAGGAATGCAAAAATGTTGAACACTGTGCTTGGAAACTGTTAGATTTCAATATTACTATGGAATCTCGGAAATGCTTATTGTTTTTACAAGCATTGTAGAGTTACTTAGATCTGCTCTATATTTTTTGATTACCAAATCATTCCGTAAGCATATTTTATACTGATTGTTGATCAAACTGAATTCTAGAGAACTCTGGAACTCTTTTACAATAATGTAGAAGTGGAAACTTAATTCCAATTTCTAACAGTGTGGTAGAGCTTAAAATCTAATATATATGCAGTAGCAGGAAGTATTTAGTTCCCTGTCTTCCTCCAAATCCATTCATTCTCCCATCTAAAGGCCAGCATTTACGGAGAGACTATTTCTAATCTCTGCCCTAGATTCAATGAGTGGATCTCAACTGGTTCAAGTCAGTCAACAAGGTCCTATCTCCCCACCTATAGGGCTTAGACAAGTGTGTGGGATGCAGGTCCCTGACTCAGGTGAGGGGAATCATCAGTATGACTTCTGAGAATTTTCTCATTATTTTTTATTGACTAAATTTACTCTTTGCCACTTATACTCAAAGTATCTTAATTTAGAAGTAACTGTGTTCTTAACAGCACACACCTTATTCTTAAATTACTATACAAGTTACAAGTGACAAGTTATATTAAGACTTCAGAGGCTGTCAATTAAAAAAAAAGACACAAGTTTTTGCTTATTCACAGAAAAACTTGTGCTGGGTGACCTGAATGGCATGTCAGAAATCCAATGACCCTGAGATTGTCATACTATAAGGAAAGCAAAGACACACAGAGAAGCCACATGCTCCAACAAAAAAGGCATGACTTAGCCCAGATCTTGGTCCAGATATCAACTATTTGAATGAAGAAGGCTCCAGATATTCACAGTTTCCAAGTGCTTGAAACACCTTCTGATGTTTATGCCTTTCTCTAGATTGTGTGAGGCAGAGGCAACCCACTTCAGTGTTCTCACTCCAAATTCCTGATTCACAGAACCCACGAGAAGTACAAAGCAACTGTTGCTTTATACCAGTGAGTTTAAATTGGCTTCTTATATAATGACAAGCAAAAACAGTTCTGTAAGGAGTGTCTGCTCGTAGGATAAATACAGTGCAGTCAGCATGTGTAAGAAAAAGAAAGAGAATGTTCGTCTCATACCCGAGTGGCTCAGAGAAATATATATATTATGTAAATATAATACAAAATATATGTATGTGATTCTAAGCACCCAAACATACACACACACACACACACACACACACACACACACACACACACACATAAATATGGAGAGAAACAGATAGACAGACAGAGAACTGATGAATCTAAATGAATCTTACCTGGAGATATTCTAATTATTTTTTAATTTTTTTCTATGATTTGGAAAGTATTTAATAATAAGTTAAAAGGAAAAGTCATAGGTTTTTCCATCATAACATGGATAGAATGCCATATCTGTGGAAAACCGCAACTAACAACTTGAACCAATATCCAATTTCTGTTAAGCCAGCTGGTATAAGACCACATAATTCCTTTGTTATGCATTACTATTCTCCTGGAAAGAACATAATCAGAGTAAGATAAGGTTTTTCCATCTCAGAGTAACAAACAAGAATCACAAAAGCACTGTAATTTTATACAGAATGTAGGATATGTTTTAATATGTACTTATTTTCTATCTGGAAAAAAAAATGCCTTTGCAGCTGCACAGCTGTAGATCACGGCACCTGTTTGTATAATTATTTAGAGGTTGATAGGCACCCAAGAAACTGGGTAGACTTAGACCTGGAACACTCAGCCCTAAATGGGATGTCTGCATCCAATCACTCCCCTTAGGGTTCAGGGATCCCTGTAGAAGGGGAGGCAGAAAGAGTGTAAGGGACAGAAGGGATGGAGGACACCATTCCTCTAAATCAGCAGGATCGATACACACATGAATTCAGAGAGACTGGAGCAGCATGCACAGGGCCTGCAATAAATTGGGCCTTAGAGCTAAAAAGGGAAGTGGACACATGCCTCCATCCCTAACTCAGAAACTGTCTCCAATTGGAAACTTAATTTTTTCCAAGGGAGTCTCACTGGGGAAAACAACTACTCTTTTTTTTTTTCTTTCATTTTTTAAATTTATTTATTATATTTAATTTTACATATCAGCCACGGATTCCCTTGTTCACCCCCCTCCCACTCCTCCCGACCCCGCCTTCCCCCCAGCCCACCCCCCATTCCCATCTCCTCCAGGGCAAAGACTCCCCCAAGGATTGAGTTCAACCTGGTAGATTCAGTCCAGGCAGGTCCAGTCCCCTCCTCCCAGGCAGAGCAAAGTGTCCCTGCATAAGCCCCAGGTTCCAAACTGCCAGTTCATGCACTGAGGACAGGACCCGGTCCCACTGTCTGGATGCCTCCCAAGCAGATCAAGCTAATCAACTGTCTTATTTATCCAGAGGGCCTGATCCAGTTGGGGGCTCCTCAGCCTTTGGTTCATAGTTCATGTGTTTCCATTCGTTTGGCTATGTGTGGCTCTAAATCAGAAACCAACTACTCTTAAAGGTAGACTGCATGCCCAGCTGAAGATGGCCAACGGAAAATGAACTCAATGACATCTTTGGAGCTTCCTAGTCTCAGAATGTCATGTCAGGGCTTTTTCTTTTAAACTTATTTTATATATATTTTAATTTTTTCTCTCTTTTTACCCAACAGTAAAAATATTTTTTTTTATTTTTTGCATATATATTATATATATGTATATATAATATATATATTATGGCTTTCAGTTTTGTGTGCTGATTGTGTTTCTGAGTGTGAATGACTGGGTCTCTGCATCTATATCTGCTTCTTGTGTCTTCTCTTGGGCTCTTAACACCTAAAACAGAGGTGTTTACTCTATTCTATTCTGGCATGTTAGTTTTTATTTTATCTTATATTCTTTATTATCATCTCTTAGAATCCTGTTTGTTTTCTAATGAGAGACAGAAAGGGGAGAATCCAGACAGGAATGGGGAGGAACTAGGAGAAGTAAAGTGAGAGGAAACCATAATTAGGAGATATTATATGAGAAAAAAAGTCTGTTTTCAATAAAAGAAAAAAGATGTTTTGGGTTCTTTGGCTGCACTTATGGCTGCTGGTACTACCCTGAGCATTGAGGGTCACAGCCCCACTGTGCACAAGCCTGTAGTTTAGGACCCTGGGCAGATAGATTGACAGAAGAGCTATGAAGCTGAGTTTCCTGTATGAAGTTGCTGACTTATTACAATCCGTGCATTCATATTACTAACAACTAGAAATTTCATTTTCCATCTTGCCGTTGATGTTTTGTACTTTGTTCCAAAGAACGCCTTCAGTTTCAGAGGACCACACTGTTGGTTTCCTTTTTCAAAAAGAATAACTGAATGGGAACAAAAGAGAGCTGGGTCCAAACTGGGGCTCTTTTGTCGATATGAGGTCAACAAAATCAGTGATCATCAGCTGTGCTTTTATGGACCATGAGCAACTGAATGGAGGGCAAGGAAGGAAAAGTAGTCGTTCAGCACCACAAGATGGACATCTCACTAGCACTAAGAAACTTCTGATCATTCCTCTGTTTTTACCTGATACACTGGTCTTCAATTGCTACTATAGCAAATTAGCTCAAAACAACCCACCTTTTATTATTTGGAGGAAGAGGTCAAAAAAATGATCTTGTTGGGCTAAAAGCACGTTGTCAACAAAACTGCATTGCTTTTGGAGTCTCTAGAGAATAGACTCTTTCCTTGCCATTGTTACCAGTCTGAGGCCATCTCTATTTCTTGGCTTGTGCATCTCTTATATTTTTGATTATGAGGCTAGCCTTTAAGGGCTGAGCCCTCTCTCCAGTCCTGTGGGTCTGTTTCTTTATCCAGCCTCTGCATCTGTCACACATTTCTCTTCTCTACTGCTCTTTTTTTACTTTGTCTCACCAGAACCTGTGTGGTTGTACGAGATTTATCCAGAGAATCCAGGCTACTTTTCCAAACTGTAATCACCTGTACAGTCTTTCTTTGCCAAGAAACATAATGTATTCACAGGTTCTGGAGACTGGAAAGGTGTGTTTGGGAAAGCATGATATGCCTACTCTGCCTGTCGTAACTGAAAAATCCTCCATTGTGATAGGTTTGGGCTCTTGGAATTTTTTAATTAATTATGAACCATTTCAGAAGCAGAAGACCAAAATTGTCCCTAGTAAAACTAGTACTATCCTGAAAGCTTGACTCCACTGGTCCCATGAAGTGAGACCAGAGCTCCAAGAATCCTCAAAATCCTCAAACACTTGAAGAACTATCTTTCTCTATCTTATGTCAATTTTATTATGCATTCTTCTTGATTCTCATTCCCTAAAGGAAAACACAGTCGTCCGAAGTTAAAGTGGAAAATAACTAAAGCCATATCTTCATACTCTGAGCCTCAGGCTAAACTATCAGAAGATGCTCACCAGTCTCGCTTCAGTAAAGTGTTGGTTGTCTCCTCAACCAACTGATCAAAGGAAAGGCCATGTGAGGAAGAAGCAGCTTGGGCATTAACTGGCTTACTGTTAGCGGTGTGGCTAACACAGGGGACGGTGAGATTGATGGCCGCCTTCTGAGTACCACAATACAATGAGCACAATCAAGCTTCAAATTCCCCACCACCCTCTTAGCAAATGAAGGGGCTTGAATTAAGATATCAGTGCTTTAAGGGGAAAAAAGACACACTGTAAATACAATAAAGATCTGGTAATGACTCATGTTAAAAGACTTTCCACCACTCTAGCAAATAACTGAAATGATGTATACATGGATAATTTTTAGTTTGGCTTTCTTGAAGATTGCAGTCCCTAATTGGCTGGTCCATGGTATTTGAGCTTGTGAAAAGCAGTACATTAAGATTTAAAAGCAAGACTAGGATGAAGCAATGGTGTGCTCAATGTGCAATATATTTTATTTAAGACAAGAAATATGTATGTGCTCACTCCATAGCTAAAAACTAGAAGAAAAAGAAACAGACAAAGACACAGTCCTCCTGTCCCCCTTGGAGGCATCTTCCAAAAACCGAAAAGTTTCCCACCAAGCCTATCTCTTAAAAGTTTCCACTGTCTGTCAATCACACCCAAAGTAGGGGACAAGCCTTTAACATGGGACTTTGAGAGACAGTTACCCAAGCTACAATATTTTGTAATTTCAAATCTGGTTATCATGAAAATCTCTTGGAAATCTTTTTAAGTATATGGCTTCCAAAGTGTCACCCAGACATACTAAAATAGAGTCTAAGAACCTGAATAAAGACTCAGTAAAATCCCAATCAAGAAAACTAAGGCAAGCGATTTATGTCAGAGGCTGTACTGTCTGCCTGCCTGTTCCAAATCCTCCATCCCTCATCCTTTTCCTCCCACCAATATGAAAACCTCTATGCCTTTCCCTAGTTTGTGCTAATGTAGTCAGATCACAAGCTGCCAATGCTTTTTTTCTAAAGCTTTACTGCTTTAAATTTCATATCTGAGCTGGAGAGTGGCTCAGTAGTTAAGAGCATGCACTGCTCTTTCAGAAGTCATGAGTTTTGCTCCCATATTAAAAACCTCATGACCACCTGTAATTCTAGCCCCAAGGGATCTAATGCCTTTGACATCCACAACTCCTGCACTTGTATGCACATCATATACGTAATTTAAACTAATAAAATAAATCTTTAACAAATGTCATGTCTGCATGCTCTATTGTTAATTGTATTGGCCAACTCTACCTTCAGCTTTGGATTCCAGAATCACAGAAATTCACAGCCATTCATTACATGAACTGTTTCATCCCTACTCAAAATATCCACGATGTTTATAATTAAAGATTACTAAAGAATAGAGGAAGAATCAGAAGAAGAAATGACAGACAATGAAGATAATTAGACTGCTACAACAGATGTGTCAAGTTAAGGGGTGTGCAATTTATAATTCAAGTTATTATTTCTCCAAAGGTGGAAGCAAGATCATCTGTACCAAAATAACCTTGATTAATCCTGTGCCATGTGAACTCTACATACTCCCTTCCCTATGGCCCCCACAGGATAATGAGGCAGCACCAAAATTTAAAGCAGCAAATCACTACTTTTATCCACAACAAAAAGTTAAACCAAGCACTATAATTAGTGTATATACACTCTGACACAAAGATCTTGGCCTTTGAGAACCAATAAAATGTGTTCCTCAGAGGCATTCTGCCCTGAGGTATTACTTACCTTATAGTAATAATAATGTATTTACCATTGACTGTGTGAGAATCTTACATGGGTCAATACATTGAAACTTGCCTATAATTCTTTGAGGTAAGTATTTTCCACATTTTTAAAACTTGTGAAAAACAAACATAAATAATTCAAGGACATAAGAAGTTAGGAATATCCTTTGTTCTTATTCGAAGTCTACTGAACCTAAATCTCTTAATCCAGAACCCAGCAATTTTAACTAGATCTCCAGATTGTCAGCTCTGTGAAAGTCATCCTTGAATATATTAGAACAGGAAATAAGATAATTGAAATTTTTGATTAGACAGTTAACTCTTTGCTTAAGAGTCTAGCTTGAGACAGGAAAAATCAACAATTCTAAGACTGACTAGAGGACTCTCTTATAACAAACCCATGAAGATAAAGAAGGTATCACCAAGACAGAAGAAATCAAAACAAAAGGACAGATATCAATATGCTGAAGACAAAATTTAGTAGAATCGTTCACTAAGCATTCTCCTTTGCCAGGCACTACATGCATTTTTTATGTATAATCTTAACAGTAAGTAAATTCTAATGGATAATTTTTTATTATCTTAGGTCCACCATGAAGCTGAAAATGGCCCATTATCACGTCTCAAGAGAATATTACTAACTAACACAGATTTCAGAAAAAGCTTGACGGAGTATCAGGTATTATGCACCAATCCACAAAGACGAGGAATGCTGAAAGAACCCTGCATTCTTCCAAAAAGTCATTAGCTGCTGCTCCTGCTGGCCACAGTCATGTCCTTATTTTCAGGCTCTCTTGCAGCCATGCTCCGGCTCCTCTGTGTCTATCATGGATGCAAAATGAATGCAGTTCAGCTTTCGACAGACTCTAAGTAGTACCCCAACTCAGTTTCTCTGAACAACATGCAGATACCTTCTTTCTTGGGCACAGTGTGGCTCCAGGTTACTGTTTCATCTATGCTTTAGAATTTATTTTTCATAACTCAGGACTGATCCACAACTAGGCACTCATGGGGATATTGCCGGTATTTATGGTTGGCCTCAGGCTACCAGTTGGAGCCCTGTTCTGCCACTTCAATAAAAACTGGAGATGCCATTAAAACTATAATTGATGTCTGTCCTAAATTACCTGGGGTTAGCATTGGGAAAAGCAACACGTAAGACTGTCTGCTTAATGACTGCAGAGGCTCACATTCTCTGTAGTACACTGATCCCACGACAGGGGCAGCTCATCCTCCCCTGGGAACCGTCATCTTGTCACTCACTAGTGACAGATATTAGCAGCTGGCATTCTCTGATATGAACCACCGGAGCCCCGGAGCCCCATTGGAATTTCTCTGCATACGTGGTTATTCTTTCAAAGTACAAAGAGAAGGGGTAGGAAAATGAAGGGAGAAAGTGAGGACCCTTCTCCTAGAAGACAGCCCACAAGCTGAATGCTTCTTACACTGAATGTTTGCTAGAAAAATTGCGGAGAAAAAAATCTATACACTAATGCATTTATGTAATATATGTCATGGTAGGAAAAATATTTTTCTCATATGTTCCATATTTTGGCCCACATGTTAAATATGAAGTGAACTTTACCATCTCCAAATTTCTAGATGAGGCTCTAAGATGACTTTCCCAAGCACAAGAGCAGACTATCTAAAATTTTAATCTACAAAATGAGAGAAAATCTCTGCCAGCCATATGTTTGACAGAGGATTGATATCTAGAACACAACAAGAACTCAAATATTTAAACGAGAAATAAAACAACTCAATAAATAAATGGGCTAATAAATAAATGATTCTGAAAAGATGAATGTACACAATGAATAAACGTAAGAAAAGATGCTCAACTTCACCAAGCATTAGAGAAATACAAATCCAAACTACATTGAGAGTCCAGCTCAGCCCAGTCAGAATGGCAAGCCTTTAGAAAATAAATAGTAACGCATTTGTCTACACGCCACTGTAGAAAAAAAAAAAAAGAACCCCTATAAACTACTGATAGAAATACAAGCTGACCCAGCCACTACAGAAATCAGCATGGCAGCATCAAAAACTAAAAGCAGATCTGCCACATGACCCAGTTCTTCCACTTAATGTTTATCCAAGACTCCAAGTCTATATCTCACAAAGATCCTTGCACATCAATGTTTCTTTCAGCCCTGCTCACAACAGATGACTGGTGGAACCAGCCTAGGTGTCCAAAAAGTTGAGAAATGGGTAAAGTGATGGCTTATAGACCACAGAAGTATTTTCAGTCAAGAACGAAAACAAAGTTATGTTGTTTGAGGGGAAATTGATGTGACTGGGTTCATCTCACTTGTGATTCCTAGATTGCATATAAATATATAAAATTATGTATGTACATAAAAGCAGCAGTAGAGCTGACTGAGGGAACAAAAGGAGACTGTGAGAAGGGGAAGAAAAAGAAAGGGAAAGGTGAGGTGGGCACAGAAGAGAGAAGACTATGATAACCGTATAATGTATGATTGTATGGTCTAATGTAACACAGTACCATATACAACAAATATGCATTATGGAAAGAAACTAAAACAATTCTCTTAGACTTTGAGGAATGAGGAGACCAAAGAATAGTCTTTGAACTGTCTTAATCTAGTACCTAGAACAACAAGGATTTAAGTCTCTAAACAGTAGAGGGGCAAAATAAATCTAGTTTGAGAAATCTTCAGAGCCATTTGTAAAGGGAGACTGTCAGCTTTGTCAATTGTTTTTCTTAAAATAAGTGACAATAGCTATGGAGAAGGTAGTTATGATAAAAATGTTCACAAATATTATTTTTGAGATAAAAACGGTTTTACATGGTGGGTGCTAAAACTATATTTAATAGACTGGGATTGAAACAAAGAAATATTAAGTTAGAAAATATATTTTGATCATCCACCAATAACTCAAAAACTATATAAAAATATTGCCCCGATATATTAAAGCTCAATTTATTTATTCACTAATTCATTTGAGAATCTACTCATTCAATTAAAAATTTACTAAAATCATTATTAAGAATATGTAATTTTCATCAGCAAAGAGTATAAGCTTATTTTTATTGTTGTAGGGGATAAAAAGTGAGCCGGGCGGTGGTGGCGCACGCCTTTAATCCCAGCACTTGGGAGGCAGAGGCAGGTGAATCTCTGTGAGTTCGAGGCCAGCCTGGGCTACCAAGTGAGTTCCAGGAAAAAGCGCAAAGCTACATAGAGAAACCCTGTCTCAAAAAACCAAAAAAAAAAAAGAAAAAGTAAATTATTTATTATTAATAGTATATTATAAACCACAAATGGTGTTGTAAAGAAAAAGGATGCTGGGATAAAGAATGATGATGAGAACGGAAAACCTGCTTTAAACAGGAGTCAGAGACATCCTGGAGAAGGAGCCACTCAGGCTGAGAACTGAAGGTTTGGAAGGAGCCACACCCAGAAGCCTGGTGGGGGGACAGACTCTGAAAGAGCACGCCCAAGATCCTAGGGTGAGAACGAGTCTGAGGGTTTTTCCAAGAAATGAACCTGATTGACTTCTGCTGTCACAAAGGTGAAAGACCAATGTGGTGCTGAAAACAAAAATCCAGACAAATTTTAAAAACATATATTTAAGCCACAAGGCTGCTCTAGAAGCAACAAGGAATGAAGAGCTAACAGCGCAAAGAGCCTTTGAGAGAGGCGCCGAGGATCTGCCGCAGGCCCCCATGACAAATAAAGACGACCTTGCTTTTTTCCTTTATTTTCTTTTTTCCTTGCTCTTCCTTTTCTTCTCCGCTATATTTCTAGTGGTATTTTAATGGGGCGTTTTTCTAAACTCGTCCTTATTTTTTTTATTCTGTTTCCCATATTTCCCTAATTTTGCCACAGTGATGTTTTAGCTCTCCAATTCTTGACATCTATTTTTCAGACCCTGTGTCTAACAGTTCTGAAAAATATTAAGAATTCTCTAGTTTAAAGTGTAAATCATGCAAATAAATGGCCATAGGTCCCTTCAGGGAAGAACTAGAGATATATTTGCAGAATGTACTCGGTATGATATTGTAAGGCAGTCAATGGTCATAGCTACATTCAGGGAAGAACTAGAGGTGGGTTTATAGCATATCGTTGTGGTGTTATAGGGCATCCTTTGGACCTGCTCACCTCACGGCTCACGGAATTTTTTATCTGACGATTTCCTCAGAGGAACAAGCATGGCTAAGCAAGGACCAGGCCATGTTAATTGGGCAATCACCACAGCCTCTGTTCCTTCTGTGGCTGCCCTCTTACTGTCTATCCCCATGAGCCCCACACAGTAACCTCCATGATTGGAGTATCTTCTAGGTCACCTTCCAGGGCGGTGATCTGGCCGGTCCTCTGTCCTCACAATGTATACACTCTAGCATTCTTGGATGCCTCCGCATTTTCTTCTACTACAATCTCCTAAGCAAGGGAAGCAGCATTTTAATACGACTTGGCCACTGTACTACTTTCTCCAGGCTCCTGAAAATTGCCCTCTCTTCACCTTTCTCATACTAGGGTCATTGCCAGAGTGTTGAGATGCTAGAGAAAGTGAGAATACCAAAATATTGATAGGTGGAAGCTGATTGATATACACATGAATTAAGTGTTCATCATGGCATATGTTCATGCATGCATTTGAAATTATCTGTAAGGAAATGACATTAGAGAGCTGCAGAGTCTTTCTTTCCCATGGAGTTGCAAGATGAAATGATTTTTTCCCTTTTTTTTAGTAGAAGACAGGAAAGAAAGTTTAAATATAATGAAGTGGAGCAACATTAAAGAGAAAGAACAAGCCAAGAAGGAAGAAAGCAGAGGAGAGAGGAGAAAGAGAAAAGGGAAAGAAGTGAAGCCCTAAAAATAATAGGGGATGGTGAAGACTAGAAACTTAGATGTCACTTAAATGCCACCTGCCAGACATTTCTGGCCTACCTACACTCTAACTCAAAGAACTTGTTCCTATATAGGCAAGCTCCACACACAAAATTCAAGGGCAAGATCATTTAATCACATCATTCCTTGAAATCCAGTAATCATTTCTTTGAATTATTCTCGAGATTAAAGTGACCTGAAGGACTGGGAGAGAAAAGGTAGCAATCAGCTTTTATAGATTTAAAAAAAATAAGGTAACTGTCAGAAACCACAAATAATATGTCCACATTATGCAAGTTAATTGGAGTGAAGATATTTTAACACAATTCAAAATGCTTTCCTAGCCCTTGGTCCTTCGATACTTCTTTGGTGAACATTTTTGCTTTCTTTGATATTTGAAACATTTTATCAGTAATATAACACTTGTAGTGTAGGAGATTTTAATGTGAAAATTTTATAAAACCTTATTCTTCATTTCCATATGCCATCTCCCTTCCTTTAGGTAATTTGAATAATGGAGCTTAAATGGAATATGCACAGATATAAACATATACATAGAGAAAAAAAGATGTAGATACATAGATCATGCAACTATCAAATGATACTTTTGCACACACATAAAGCCCTGTTTTTATATCAGCCTCCCTTTTCCCCACGGACCATAAATGCTAAGGCTCTTACCTTATCAGTATGTGTAGGGTACTTGCTTATCCTTCTTCAAGTGTGTGAGAATCAAGAATTGAATTATGCTCCTTCAAGAAGGTATGCTAAGTTCTATCTCTTGTGATCTTGGTTGGAAATAGAGTCCTTGTAGGTATGGCAAAATTAATATCAGTTTACACTGAATTATATATTACTGTATTCAGTTCACACTGAATTATGTTATCAGTCCACACTGATGATATAGCTAGCATCCTGTTAAGAGTCACTGAGATGCAGACATGGAAGACACCATGATGACAGAGATGGACATTTAGGTGAGGCTACAAGCCAAGAGGACTGGCAAAGTGCCAGAAGTCTAGAACTGTTCGGAACTATGAGAGAAAAAAATATTGATTCAATCCTGTCATTCAGTGGGACTTTGTTACAGCAGCAGCTGGAAGGCCCGAGATAAATGTTCTTCTTAGATCTCTCACTCACATTGGTCAATATGTCCAGGGAATGTTTCTCTTTAACTCATGACCCCAACCAAATCAATCAACACCTCCATAACCGTTTTACCAGTAGAGGAAAGAAATTGGACTCAAGTGGTTTCATGTAAGACTGAAAAGCAAAATTCATGTGATTTTTTTATTTACCCTATCAATAACAATGGCAGAAAGGAACATAATTCCTTCATTGTGGAGAGACAGCTCTGTGAAATTTCTGATATATATTTTTAAGTGATGCTCTCACAACCTCAGTATATGAAAATGCTAAACGCCAAACCTGAATGATGTGTATGTTCATGTTTAAAGGAAATCATTCTTATATTTGTCACAGATATTTTCATTCTAGTTCACATACTTCTTAATTCAAATTGGGTTATCCTGTGATATGATGTTTTGTGCCCTTTTTCATTTAACATGTTTCCCACATTTTTCGTGAAGGAATACATACAATGGCCATATTTCTTTCTCTCTAAAAGTTACCATAGCATTAGAATTTAAGAGACAACCATTTTGTGGCCTTTACAAATGATTCAGTGTTGAGCATCACTGAAGATAAAATTTTCACAACTCTTAGTTTCCTGTGGTGGTTAATATTAATTGTCAACTTGACAAGGTCCATGGTCATTAAAGAGGGCATGCCTATGAGGAAATTATTATCTAGATTAACTGAGGTAAGAAGGCTCATCCTAAATGTGGCCAGTATCATTCCCTGGGTGGAATCCTAAACTGAATGAAAGTAAGCTGAGCACCAATATCGCTCTCTGACCTCTAAGAGGGGAGGAGGCAATGTGACCAACCCCTGTGGCCATACCTTCCATTGAGGAATGTAGTCTCTCAAACTGTAAGCCAGAATACACCCTTCCTTCCTTAAATTCTCATCTGACATTTTCTCACAGCAATGAGACAAGTAACTAAGGTTTAAGTATTAAGTTCCTATAATTGGGGCTTTAGATCCAAATGTATGTGGACAGTAATATATGAATGGTAAATGAACAGAGAAAGCAGCTCATTGTCACCAATTAGTAGCAATCTCTAAATAAAAAAAGAGATACCACTAACCACCCATTAGGGCAGCTGAAAGCCAATGCTCTAAAACAACAAATGCTCATGAGGACATGAAGCATCAAGAACTCATTCATTGCTGAAGGAAATGCAAAACAACATGGCCACTTTGGGAGACAGAATGGTAGCTTCTTAAACACTATGAGTCAGAGTTCTGATCCTCTCATATGATCCAGAATCATTGGTATTTTACCCAAAGGGAGAGAAAACTTAGATTGAGTAAAAACTTTTACATAAATGTTTATGCCACTGTTACTCGCTATTGTCAGATTTTGTAAGTAATAAGGGTGTTTTCAATGAGTAAATTGCTCAACAAACTATAGTATATCTATCCATGGAAAAACTGGTTGCCAGTAAAGACAAATGACCTCAGGTCATGACATACAACAACCTTAAATGCATATTAATAAGTGCAATAGGCCTCTCTGAAAAGGCTACAGCAGTGGATAATAGCAAATATGACATTTGGGAGAGATATGAATCTGTGCAGACAGCAAAACGATGCAACACTGCTAGCAGAATGAGAGCAGGAAGGGAGGGAGGGATGAGGAAATGGAGCAGAGGGCAAGTTTAGGGCTGTCAAAACCTCCTTAAGAACTCTGTAACACAGAAGTGAACTCTCGTATAAATTAAGTGCTTTAGTGAACAATGGCACATCATTATTGGTTTTCCAAATGCAGACAAGGAACCACATGAATGCAGAAATTATTAGCACTGGATACCACAGGAAAGATGTACAAGGACTCTTCACTTGCTTCTTACCTTGTATGTAAATCTAAAACTTCTCTTAAAAATTGTGTGTGCCTTGTTTCAGTTGGTGCTACCACACACCCCTTATCTAAAAGGTTTTAATTTATAGTCACATGTCCATTTTTCTACTCCACACACAGTATTTCTGACAAAGAAATCTTTGTCACTGTTGTGCCAACCCAAGAGCACAAAGATATGAAGTACTAAAGGCTGTTGATTGGTTTTGCTCTTTTTTCAGAAAAGAGCATTTAATGTTCAAAAGAAACCATAATTATACCTTCTTATCACATATTAAAATTTGTTTTTTTCTAATTATGTGCTATTAGAGAATAAAATGTAATTGATGTTGCTTTGACAGAACAACAGTTATAAAGAACCTTTAATTATCCATCTCCATCAACTGCTAGCCAAAGCTGGAATCAATAAATGATAGCCCAAAACTCCAAGAGGATTAAAGGATTAGAAAATGTTTCATTATAGTTACAGAAAAATGTTAGGAATTATCTAAGGGTGGCAAATACTTTGTAAGCATAAAATTAATGAAGAGATATGAAGAAAATGACACTTTGTGAAATTTCTGCTTCTCAAAACAGAAGTCTCACAAAAATTAGAAAAGCAAAATGTTGCCCAAATAGGAGGCAAAGAACTGCCCAAATTACAGATTTGATGGGGTCTGCTGCCTGCAGCTCTTCAGTTTCCTTCTTATTAAACTCAAAATATGTTGTCAGAGAAGTTGCTAACCCCCTAGGGAAATGCAGTCTCACAACCCAAAACAAAGATTTAAGGAGTACAACTATCTTGCCATAAAAATGGAAGACTATATTATTGAAAACAAAGTCAAAGTCATTAGAACTAAGACTCCAAAAATTTCACAGTAAGGATAACACATACATGAGTGCAAATAAAGAAATAAATTCAGAATGCAAAAATAATTAATTCATAATTTTAAAATGTATAATTATAAATAAAATTAGAAGAATCAGATTGAAAGGGTTATCTAAATTATACAAGCACAAAAGATAAGTAAGTTCATCTAAAAAGAAAATTAATGACTTCTAAGAATGCTAGGAGCTGTCCTGATTGAACAGGAAGAGGTACTACACACAGCTATAAGAAGAAAGATGACAAGATCTGAAAACTGAATTATCATGGCTGATACTATCAGTAGTAAAAGTTAATGACAGAAATTTCAAAGGCAGAAGGAAAAAATTATAGGAAATGTTTAGGAAATAATTTTTGTGGTTTATCAGGAGTTAAATGTATGACTTCCCTACTGAAAGAACACATAGCATACCCTGTGGGCAAAAATAAAGAAGAAAACATAACGTCATCTTCGGTAGCTTTTCTATGTATAAATATAATTTAATGGGATAGCATTACATTTACAGTTTTGTATCCTGTCATTTTGAGTTCACATACAGGCTGATGTTCTGCCAGAAGGCACAGTAAACCATTTCAGTTAATAAAATATTGAAATGGTTCCGTGGTATTTGAAAATGATTGCTGTGCCGCCTTGCTGTTAGCCTCTAGCAAATTTGCCTTGGCTCTCGCACGTGAACTTCCTCCTATTTGGGCAACTAGAGGCCAATGTCTGACACTATCAGAAAGTTCCAGAACTCCGCTCCAGCGTAATTAACCAGCATCCAGTCTGATAATTTTAGCACCTGTAATACACAGATGATAAATATTTATAGTCACGTCATTTGTATTTTAAATGGTCGTGATGGCCATGTTGTGGCTATGCTATGATTTATTCAATTATCCGTTTGTTACTTAAGAAACACTTTCACTTTCTTTTTGTTTTTATTTTTTGTTGAAAATCAGTTCTTTTCTCATACAATACATCCTCAAGACAATTTCCCCTCGTTGAACTCCTCCAAGCTCCTACACACCTCCCATCTCCCCCGAAGCCACACCCCCTCTATCTCCTCTTCGGAAAAGAGCAGGCCTCCCAGCAACCACAACCAAACACAACAAAACGAGATATAAGAAGATAAGGCAAGATCCTCGTATAGAGGCTGGACAAGGCAACCCAATGGGAGGAAGAATCCAAGAGCAGTCAAGAGTCAGAGATACATCCACTCCCATTGTTAGGAGTCCAACAAGAACAGCCAGCTAACAGCCATAACATATGTGCAGAAGTCCTGGTGCAGACCCATGCAGGCCCATGCTCGTCTCTTCAGTTAGCTGGCTAAACAGACAACCAAACAAATAAAAAAAAACAATGAAATGATTCTTAATGATGCTCTGCTGTACTTGTCCAGTCATCATATAGAGACACTTCCTCCAGCATCGGGTGGTAGATGATGCAGAGAACCACAGCCAGACATGCGAAGAGTCTAAATTGGAGGTCTCCATCAGCTCCTTCTCCTCGAGATCAGGGAACCACCCACAGAAGAGGGTGAGTAAGGATTGTAGGAGTCAGGGGAGGGATGAAGGACACCAGGAGAACATGGTATACCAATTCACTTTCTGAATA
This sequence comes from Peromyscus maniculatus bairdii, assembly GCF_049852395.1. Classification (NCBI taxonomy): domain Eukaryota; kingdom Metazoa; phylum Chordata; class Mammalia; order Rodentia; family Cricetidae; genus Peromyscus; species Peromyscus maniculatus. The sequence goes on along the minus strand of NC_134866.1, from coordinate 34,334,951 downwards.
CCACTCTGATGTATATCTTTATTTCACTGCTAATTTGTGAAATTACTATTAGGTCACAAAAAGTAGATATTACTGCTATTCAAATTTTCTTTCTAAAAAGTGAGGTTTTAATTTGACAGTTCTACCGTGACAACAGATTTGTTTCCATCCAGTTCCATAATGTCAGTTTGGCTTCAAACACATCACCTCATGCATTGCCAGCGTGAAGCATCCCTGGTATTTTAGAATTCAGTCTTCTGAGGCTCAGGGATCACTGTGGTGTGTCTGTAATTCATATTTATTTTTAGTTATCTGGCTCTCATTAGAAATCCACAAATCTATCTTAACTGAGTTTAGACTCCGGTTTTGTCAGAAATGTTCATGTCAGGAGTTTCAATGAACATGTTTTGAAAATAATTGAAGGAATTACTCCTGGGGAGGTATGATCCGCAGTCGTATTTTTCATTTGTTTCTCTTTTGTAGAATTAAAAGAGTCCCTGTAGGTATTTGATTCATGTCAAGAAACAATAGCAGATGAGAGGTTTGTTAAAAGACAGAGATTATGAGTATGATAGATAAACAACAGCCTCATGAAGCAAGATGTAAAAATACGCAGAGAAAAATAGTTTACAAAGAAGAGATCCAGCCCTCATTAAGCCCCTGCTAGGTCCCAAGGATTTTAGGCAATCTTCAATTCATACTATTACTATCCCCATGTTGTGTGAGACTTACTAATGAGACAACACACACACACACACACACACACACACACACACGCACGCACGCACGCACGCACGCACGCACGCACTCACGCACGCACGCGCGCACACACACATATTAATCCCAAGTAGAGAACCTATGACAGACCAAAGTAATGAATCTTCGGAAGCCCAGTGTTGTGGGTGGGTTACTTACAGGGGTGTGGTTGAGAGCTTACTTACAGGAGCAGGAACGACTCAAATGCAATCTCATCACCAAAGAGCCCATCTCAACCTAAGTAATGACTAATGAGAGCTGCAGCCCTGAAACTCTTTGCATGGCTTACAGACAGCTCAAGTCTGAGGATCTCCTCCCAGCAATTTGGCAGGTCTATCTCCTTCCCTGGTGGTTGTTGATTGCTTCCTCAACTTGGGGGAAGGACCCTAGGGAATCTTGTAAAGTTCAGGTTTTCCAGACATGTGACATTTGTTTACTAACCAAGTCTCTGGAGTCTCCCGACTCCTTCCTGGAAAGGATGTTCCAATAGGGAGGGAGCTGCTATACTACATCATTTTTAGAGCTGGCAACAGAGAGCAAATAAAAAAAAAAAAAAAAAAAAAAAACAGGGTAGATGAAACCAAGTTTCTTTAATTCCCTAACTAATGATCTCTCCTGCCTCGTGTCCTATCATGTGTGCCCTGAATGAGAGTATGATCTAACTCACAGTGGATAATTGCAGTCTTTACTTCTTCCTGTGCCTGCACCATTTACCACATAATTTCATAAGGCCTTCTACTGCGGAAACAGGCTAACCTTTTATCCCAACTCTAGTCTTGGCCAGATCGCTTGATTTAGTCAGTGGGATATCGATGAGTATGATGGATGCAAAGACTTGAAATACTCCTATGACTAGTGTCAGCCTTTTGCATCTCCAAAGGTACTATTGCAAAGACTCACCAATGCACGGGGGACAATGAGAAGCATGAGGCAAATCCACCCGACCTGGGTCAAGTGAACCCAGCTAGCTGAGATGCTTGAGTGAATGTAAACAAAACCACCTGTATTATGCAGCTAACAGCTGCCTTACTTGGCCATTCTCACTCATTCAACACCTCTGGGAACGCAAAAGCCACTGTGTTTGGAGATGCGTTTCCATGCAAAAATTTAACCAAAATGAATACATAAATAATAAAATGTGATCACATAAAATTTTCAACCTATGAAAAAAAGAAATCACACTCTATAGAAATTGACACAAGGCCCAGGGCTCAGTGACTGAGCACTTGCCTGCAGGCATGATGCCCTATGTTTAATCCCTGGTACCACAAAAAAAAAAAAAAAAAAAAAAAAAAATTCAAAAACTCACTTTAAAAGATATTTTGACTTATGTGTATCCTTTATACCCATAGTTATATAAGTTTATATGTTACTCATTTATACAAAATAAAGAATAGCAATCAGTGAGTAAGCAGATCAGTTACATGTCTATCTGCTTGCACTCACAGTTAAGTATTTCACGTATTAGAGTCTAGAGTCCATTGATGACAACAGTAATGGTCCTCATTAGGGTCTATAGCTTCCACGGTCATAGACATTTTGCAGGGGCCTCTGTGAGCTCCATGTCTGAAGAGAGGTGATCCACACAAAGCAGGAAGGCAGTCAGGTTCCACAGGACTAAGTAGCTGGTGTTGGTTTAAACTTCAAGAGTCTGACCCCAATATTTAGACATATTTTAAGCACAGCACAATTTGGTGAAAACTTATTCTGGAGATAATTAACTCAATTCTGTATTCACAGCAAAGCATATGTAATCTCTTTGGGGAACTAAAGTAAGCTAAATACAGGTCAGACATGACTACACTGAAATTCTTTGTAAAGATGATAATTATAGATTTTATAGATTGACAGAGAAAAACATATTTATGATAAGGATCTAGAGAAGGATCGTGTGGTCTCTGGCCACACAGATAGCACAAAGGCCATCAGGCTATTAAAACACACATCGGCTCCCAGCCTTCTGAGTGGATAACTAGTTATAAACTCCTTTCTTTGAAGGAACAGCCCTGTAGATTTAACATTTCAGGATCCCCTAGTGCTTATCTGTGAGCACAAAGACTTCCGTGCCTCCTACAGCTTTTGAACAGTTTTACAAAACCAGGCAAGAATTCTCTACTATGGAGCCTGACTCATACTCAATCAGAAAGCAGTTCACTGTTCCCATAATAGTGATGCTACTATCTCACCAGAGGACATGTCTTGCTAGGCAGGTCAGTATTATAGCATTCAGGGTCCACTACTAGGTAAGATCCTTGTTGATCTTTTCCCCCAAACCTTCTGGAACGATAAAAGATAGCCAGCCAGGAGGAAGTTTCCCAATCATTCTGACATTGATTTCTATATGTTCTGCAACCAAAGTGTGAAATGTCTTCAGCAATAGGGTCTTAACCTCTAGTTATGGGAGAGGCAATCAAGAGTAATTAAAGTACCTTATTTTCTTTTTAGTACCTCCAGGACCTCTCTAACCAGTAGCTCATAGAGACTTAGCCCACGCCTGCCATGGATTTTGTTTAATAACCTATGGTTTCTTGGTTATTAAACATTATCCATCAGCATTATCCATCTGTGCAGGGTTTCTCCACTCAATTTACTGGGTTTTTGTTTGTTTGTTTGTTGTATTCTTTAGTTAGCTTACAAACAAGTGGGTTCCCACATGACTTTCATAAATCCTTAATTTTGGATGTGTTCCCCTCACTTGTCTCTCTCTCTGTCTCTCACACCCCACTCTCATGTTCAATTAAACTTGTCCACTTCCAGCATACCACCCCCTTTCATATCATCTGTGTGATATGAATAGAATACCCCTCCCCATTTTAACACCTCTTCCTCTCAGTCTCTCATAGGCCTTTCCTAATATCCCTACGTGATTATCACAAAGGTATTTCACGTACTCAGATTTATTCTTAGGTTATATCTTTTAGTAGATATTTTAAATGAGTTTTTTTTTCTTTGAATTCCCTCTTGGCAAATTTGTTGTTGAAATTTAGAAAAACTACTGGTTTTGTATGTTGATTTTGTATTCTTCTACTTTACTGAAAGTGTGTATCAGATCTAAGAGTTTTTTCTCCTGTAGGTTTAAGATCATTTAAGTATTAGATTATGTTGTCTGAAACTTGGAGCAATGTAAGTTCTTCCTTCCCTATTTGTATCCCTTTTATTTATTTGCCTTTTCTTAGTTCTCTAACTACAGTTACAGCACTGTTGAATAATAGTGAAGTATTCAGACCACCTTGTCTTGGTCCAGATTTCAGAGGAAATGCTTTCATTTTTTCCTCATTTAGTAAGTATAATCTTGACAGTAAATTTGTTATATATAGCTGGTATCTTCAATGATCTGCTGCTCATTCAGAAGTGTGATGTTCAATCTCTATCAATTAATTTATGTAGTTTTTCTTGAGAGAGATTCCTTCTGTCCTATCTTAACTGAGTGCTCAGGAATCATCCTTGTTCTGGGTCAAACCTAGAGCCTGAGTCTACAGGAGCAGGCATATACATGGGATCTATAGAGCCTAGGTCAACAAATGTTGTCTTTGAGCCAAGGTTTATGTGAGATAGCTGAGTCCATAGGAAATAGCCTGAAGTGGGGGTAGGCCTGGAACCTAGACAAGTCCAGTAGTCAGTCTGTGACCTGGAGCTTGGTGTCATTCAGGGCTCATCTGGCATTGGTGTGGACCTACAGACTTGATTCACAAATAATAGTCTAGAACCTGAGGCCATGGATATCAGCCTTGTACTCAGTTTCATTGGTGGAAACTCATGTTGAGGTACACAGTAGAATCTGGTGATAAATTCACTTTTTTTTTTCTCCAAAAAGAGATTGGTCCCTGTGTACCATGTAGCCAAGGCCTAGGGGAAAGGTCACATGGACAATGTGAAACTTTCCTTTTTTAATCTTTTCTTCAATGACATACCCAAGAACTCTTCACTCTGACATGAATTCTTTGACTATTATTAAGGTGGTTTTTCTATGTGGATTGCTTTTCAAATTGGTGTTTCTGGATGGAAATGAGTACTAGAAATTCTATTGTGCCATCCTGCTGACATCACTTGGCTACATTTTTAAAGCTAGACTTTAGAGTGTTTTTACTCAAATATAAACTGAGAGGGTTCTGGTATGCTGACAATCCAGTAAAATGGTCTGTGAGCAGACGTGAGCATAGAAATCTAGAAAGCACATTATTGAAGGAACTACTAAGAGACCATTGAGGAGGCTTCTTAACTAGGAAATAGAAAATGTTGAGATTGTCCACTGCCTCTGCAAAATCTCTCCAGTTATTTCAAGTACTGCCAGGTGGAGGAGAAAGTAGAATTCTCCCAATACTAATTCTGGACCTGCAGCCAAAGATAGGACTTTAAAACCAAAGAAATTGGCTCACATGATTGTGTTTTCCAGTAATTTCAGTTATACCAAAATGGAACAATCAGCCTGTATCTAAATGGTAAAGAACTGGTCACTGCCGGTTTTCTCCACAGACTATAAATCATTACTTGCTGAGAATAGGAGGCATTATGGGAAGGAAGTAAAATTCTTCCGTAGGAGCAGTCAAGGCATCCAAGATCCTCTCTCGTTTTAATGTTCTATCATCCATACACAATACCTCAGCCATTAAACAAAACAGGAATCACCAGAAAATTCCACCCATGCCTAATGAACTTCCTGCATTGGGAGAAAACTGTACCACACAAGTCTGTGAAAATGAGAGTCAAATGGCCCTAGTGTGAATGGTTAGCTCGGTAGACTGAGCAAACACTGTCTATCTGTGCATATGGTGCTCTGTTAATACATTTTAGAAGTGGCAAAGGAAATATCTAAGTGCCAACTTCAATACCACAAAACTGTCTAAATATTATATCTTAAGAGTGAAATACTTTGCCAATTTATAATGTAAATATGGTATACAGAGATATTTTTAAAGCTTTTTCTCTTTGATTATGTGAGTTTATTTTTATAAGAAAGTGTAGATGAACTGGACAGTGTTGATATTTTTACTCTAATTTTCTATTCTTTATCTTAACATTGCTTTTTTTTCTACTATAATTGTTTTATTCCACCAAAGCATGTTAATATGTTCCAAATGACGCAAGTAAACTCATTAGATTTGGGCTGTTTATTTGACAGACACAAAGGGGTTTCCTTATTTCTTTAAATTAAAATCAAGTTAATAAAATCCTTATTAATATTAAAAATGTAAAGACATATACACTCATTTCAGTGTATGGGCCATACTTGAGTCTTCTTCAAACTTAATGATGCTGTAAGGAAATAGGATTAAACTAGATATACAATGGCATAAGAAATTCTTTTAGGCAGTGGCAAAATGGGTTCAGTGGTTAAAGTACTTTTTGCCTTTAGGAGACAGCTCACAACCACCTGTAACTCCAGCTCCAGGGGATCACATACCCTCTTCTGGCTTCCATGGATAAATCACATACATATTTTTGTACACACTGACAGACACACAGTCATATGAATAAATAAAATACATCTAAGAACACATTATTACTAGGGAAAGCAGTAAATAGGAAAGGAGAGGAAGTAACTTTAGCACTTAGACAGAAATGAGACAATCATGGCAGATGGTCCTAGGTAGAAGTATAGAAAACAGACAATCATACAGCACAATTATGAGCAAATTACATACTGCATAGATGCATGCAAAAGAGAAGACATTTAGAAATCTGTCACTTTTCAACTGACAGATCCAGGTTGTAGTTCTGATGCACAGCCACATGTATTTCTCTTCCATGAACCAGTTTCACCCAGGGCATCATGGGCAGCAGCCTCACCATCAAAAGAAGAGCAGCCTTTGTTTACTTTGCAGTAGATTGGTATGATTTGTGAATGTTCATAAAAAAGAATGTGAAGAGGAAGGTTGAAAGAGTGTGAGAAAATACTGCACATAAAATGAGCAGTATAATATGATGTGTTTGTCAAGTTTATACGTGATCAAATAATGTCATAACATGGAGAACAGCCTGCTAGTTATGCTTCACGAATCACAGTTGCTGCATATGTGAGCTGCTCTGTTTCTTGTTCTTTCAGAGAGCCACAATTATGGCATGCAGCAATGCTAAAAGCCCTTGCAAATATAGCTTGTTTCACAGTTTCTACAGAGACAACCACTCTTAGACACAGTCATTGGTTATGGAAACTGCCTGGTGTCAGTACCACCTGCATGTGGGGTTTTGATAGCTACAGCCTCATTGACTAGACCACTGCAATTGGCTTCTCATGTTAATTTATGGAAAGAATTAAATCTGTTGTCCTAGAACATCCCCTTCATTGTTTTTGTAAATAAAATTGTAGGATGACAAGAAACCAGAATTATTGTTCTTAAAAGTATAATAATGACAGCATGGTTACTTGTTATTTATGACATCTTTTGAACTCTTAACTTTTAGTACTTTGTAAAAATATTTGTGAATGAAATTGCATGAAGCCCAGAACGTGCTTTTAAAATAATCCATTAATGGGAGATGTAGAGAAAAGTAGAGATGAAAGAAGGCAATATCTGTTTAATAAGCCAACCTAAGTTAAGTTCTCCTTGTAGATCATGACCCCAGAATGTCTTTAAATGAACAAAATAAAATATCATAAATTGTATTACAGCAACAAGAGTGATGTGTGTGCATTCAAATATGCAAATATGTATGTGTCTATCTGACTGTGTGATCAGATGGCACAAAACCTCAAGTGAAGGTTAAAATGAATTAAATGGCTATTCAAGGTGAAATAACAAATTAGGATAATGATCAGAAACAAAGTGTATGGTCTTTACAAATATGCCCCAATGACCCACTAAAGGCTTAGTGCCACTACTGGAGATATTATCAGACTTTGAGATGTAGCCTTGCAGGAAGAAGTTAGGTCATAAGTACATGCCTTTGAAGAGGATATAATGCCTCTGACCCTTCCTCCCAATCTCTTTCTTTCCTAACCATCATAAGGTGAGCAGGCTTACAACCAGGTTCTTTGGCTATGGTACACAATACTATCACAGCCCAAGCTGTAAGGCTCAAAGCACCATAGGCCAAGACTTCTTAAATTATAAGTCAGGTAAAGCTTATCATGTTTTTTGGTTTGTTTGTTGTTTTTTTGTTTTTTGTTTTTGTTTTTGTTTTTGTTTTGGGGGGGTAACAAAAAATTGACTAACAAAAGATAATAATGTTTAGCTTTTGTAATTCCTATTGGAATAACCAAAGGGGAAAAATGTACCCAATTTGTAAAGAAAAAGGTAGGAAGTGATGTGTGTGTGTGTGTGTGTGTGTGTGTGTGTGTGTGTGTGTGTGTGTTAGTATTGTTCAGAGCCTGGTGACTTAAATTTAATCACAGAATCCTCGTGGGAAGGAAAGAACTGCTCCCATAAGTTGTCCTCTGACCTCTACACAAATCCTGTGGCATGGGTTTACACACAGTCATGCGCGCCCGCGCGCACACACACACACAAGCACACATGCACACGCACTCACAAATAAGTAAGTAAATAGTAAAATTACTAGCTAATCTTAGCATTGTGGCACATACCTATAACCTCAGCACTCAAAAGTAAAGCAGGCGGATCCTGAATTTAAGGCTAACCTGGCTTTCAAGTTTAAAACCAGCAGCCTAAGCTATACAGTGAGAGCCTGAATCAAAAAGAACAACAAAAAATATTTTAATGAATAAGTTTGCCAAGGTTTCAAGATCAAGATAGAGTTTTTAAAACAGCATTTGATATTTCTATAAACTAACAGTGAGCAATTGAAAATGAAATTTTAAAAATAAATTATGATAACACAAAAAATCTAAACCTACTTTGAATTAAACTTCAGCTTTCTTAAAAATAAAAAAGCTATGGAACGTTTGTGTATTAAAGACTACAAAACATTACTGAGCTGAAGGAAATCTATATATGTACAGAATCATACACTATTTGTAGACTGAAGGATTCCATAGTATTAAGATGTCAACCCTTTCCAAGTTGATCTATAACCCATGTAAACCCAGTCCAAAGCCTAGCATTTGTTTGTTCACTTTGGTAGAAAATGGCTAGTTGACCCTAGTTGATGTGTAAATGCAAAGAACTTATAAACCCCAAGACAATTTAAAAAAAAAAAAGGTGGAGGGTTTTGATCACTACAGTGATCACGGCAGATGGTATTGGCTCAAGTATAGAAATAGGTCATGATAGCTAGCAAAGAGGACCCTAGGAGGGATGTGTGGCTTGCCCAGCGAGGGAGAAATAGATGAGATCTACATGAGCAAACTGGGGGTGAGGGTGGGGGTAAAGAAGGGTAAGGGATGGGGGATGAGAACATAGGGGAATGGGAGGTTAGAGCTGGAACAGGGACAGAATTGGGGAGCAAGGAAAGAGATACCATGATAAATGAAGACATCATGGGAATAGGAAGAAACAGAGTGCTAGGGAAGTTCCCAGGAATCCACAAAGATGACCCCACCTCAGACTACTGGCAATAGTTGAGAGGGTGCCTGAACTGGCCTACTCTGGTGATCAGATGGCGGAATACCCTAACTGCCATCATAGAGCCTTCATTCTGTGACTGATGGAAGCAGATGCAGAGATCCACAGCTGAGCACCAGGCCGAGATTCAAGAATCCAATGATGAGGTGGAAACTCTTGCCCCACATTGGGCACCATTTGTAGCTGGAGAGTTTTCTTTCTGGGTCCCGCCAAGCCCCAGCAGTCCCTTAGACCACTTATAAAATAAACATACAGACGCTTATATTATTTAAACTGCTTGGCCATAGGCCTATCCTTGTCTAGCTCTTACTCTTATATTTAGCCCATTTCTATTAATCTATACTTTGCCACATGGCTCGTGGCTTATCAGTACCTTACATCTTCCTTGTCCTGGCGGCAGCTGCAGGCAGTCTCCTCCTTCCCTTCCTGTTCCCTTAATTCTCCCCTCTGTTAGTCCCACCTATACTTCCTGTCTGGCTACCGGCCAATCAGTGTTTTATTTATTAACATATTTGCCATACAGAACATCCCACAGCAAGAGAGAGAAGAGGGGGATCTGTGATTGGTATGTAAAATGAATAGAAAATTTCCTAATAATACAAAAAAGAAATAGCTCATGATAAAATAATAATCCATAAGTCCAAGATATATGATCAATTGGGTTTCTAACAGAGGTGTAAGGACCATTCAGTGAAGCGGGGGGGCATCTTGTCAACAAATGATTCTGGAACAACTGGATACTCACATGTAGAAAATTGATGAAGATCATTAACCATGAGGTAATTACAAATCTACACCATCCTGAGATACCACTTTAACAGTTAAGATCAAGTATTATGAACATGCTATCTGTTGGCACACAACCAGAACCTCATACACACACTGTTGTCAGGAATCTAAATGGGTACTTTGAAAACAATTTAACAGCCTTTAAAAAATCAAAAGAATGATTACTGTATTCCATCCATAGCTAACTACTCAGGGGAAAAGGATATGTTCACCATATGTTTACAGAAACACTTGTACCTGAATGTTCATAGCAGGAAAAAAAAACTAGAAACATCAAAAATAGCCACCAATAGATAAGTAGACAAAGTAATTATAGTCTATTCACACAGCAGAAAATGGTCCAAGAAATGATTTTTTTAAAACAAAAATAAAAAATGAGCTATTGATATATATGTATGAATAAATCTCAAAAAATATTTTTGCTGAAATTGAAAACTAAACAAAAAATACACACCTTATCAATGCATTTGCTTAAGATTCTAGAAATTGTAGTTTCCTCATGACAAATTCCAAGTGAACAAAAACAGGAAGGTGGCGTTACAGATAAGAGCAGCGAAGCTTTTAAAGCGATTTGTGGACCTCTTGATTGTGATGGGAGTTTCACGCGTGTATACCATGCTAAAACTTTTTGCTACTTTTTCTGTTATTTCCCCTTTTTATCGGCCTATAGGCATTACAGTTAGGATCTGCTTTCATAAAGAGAGTTTCCTTCATGTACAGTATTACTTTAACCAACTCACCCCTTCCCTCCCCACTTTCCCAAATTCTCTGCCTTTCCTTAGTCTACTTTCTACTTTCATTTCCTCTGTCTCGGTCCCTCTGTCTCTGTCTCTCTCTCTCTGTCTCTGTCTGCCTCTGTGTGTGTATCTATATAACATCTAGAGCCCACAAATGAGAAAAAAAACATAATATTTGTCTTTCTTTTTTTAATTTAATTTTATTTTATTTTTCTTTATTAAGAAATTTTCTACTCCACATACTATCCACAGATGCCCCCTCCTCCCTCCTCTCACCCCCCAGCCCTCTTTCCCAGGCCACCCCACATCCCCACCTCCCCCAAATCGAGGTCTCCCATGGGGAGTCAGCAGAGCCCAACACACTGAGCCTAGGCAGGTCCAAGCCCCTTCCCACTACACCAAGGCTGTGCAAGGTGTCACACCACAGGCACCGGATTCCCAGAAGCCTGCCCATGCACCAGCGACAGATCCCGATTCCCCTGCCTGGATGCCCCCCAAACAGTTCAAGCCAAATAACCGTCTCCCGTGTCCAGAGGGCCTAGGCAAATGGATGGATCTAGAAAATGTCATCTTGCGTGAAGTAACCCAGATTCAGAAGGACAAACATAGTATGTACTCACTCATAAGTGGATAGTAAATGAGAGAGAAGGGATGGCCAGACTGCAACCCACAACTCCAAAGAGGCTAGCTAACAGAAAAAGACCCTAGGAGGGACACATGGATGACCCCGTGAAGTATTTGTCTTTCTGATTCTGGCTTATTTCACTTAACATGATGACCTCCAGTCAAATCCATTTTCCAATAAATCACATAATTTCATTTGTCTTTATGGCTGAATAAAGTTGTTTGTTGTTTGTACACACCAGATATTCGTTATCTATTTCTCTGTTGATAGACACTGAGGTTGAAGACTGCTACACAAACCTGGGCATACAAGCATTTCCGTGGAGTGCTGACTCATAGTCCCTCAAAGATTAAATTGAAATACTTGTACTTTTTTGTATATGAATCATAACCTACGTATACATTTGAGGGGGGATGATCTTTTCAGTGTGTTCACAGTTTAAGCAGCCTCATCCCAAGGAAACTCACTTGACCTTTCCACATGCCCCCGGTTGTTTCAATAGATGTTGATCACTCACCTCTTGAGGCCTGCCTGTTGTGAGCCTTTTGAACATTCTTGTCTAACTACAGATGCCCATAATAGCAGAAAACACTCTCAGGGTTATTTGCCCTGCAACTTACTATCCCTCGAGAACAGAGTGTGATTTGTGAGAATGAATCTCTTTATTAAAATATCTCAGGAAGATCCTTTGTTTAGAGTTTTTTTTTTTTTATTATGTACTTTCAGGTGTAAACAGCAAGGGAGACTCTGGATATTTGTTTTTAATAGAACCAATACAATATCAAGAAGCAGTGTTGGTTTTAAAAACACTATTTTACAAAAATTAAAAAAAAGATAAATGCTTAATAATTAATAGTTGAGTAATTAGTAACCAGTTTAGTTTGAATACATGGCAAGGATGGTTCTTTTGTAGAGTCCTGGAAGAACACATTCTCTTAGTAAGAAACCAGAAGTTGAAGACCTCCAAGAAAGCGGATCCAGCTGGCATGGTGTGGTCCCTTTGGTCTGGTTCTGTGTTGTTGTTAGATCGTTTTGTTTGGGGTTGTTATAAAGAAGAGAGCCACCGCAACAGCCAATAGCAGTAAGACTACCAAGTGGATGTAACACAGTTTCCTTGTGTTGCTGTTGGTGCTCCAATGCTCCTCTCTTCGCAGATTTTGTGGAGATCTGGAGGTCCTGAGTAACTTCACTGAAGGCCTGTTTAATTCCTATCAGCAGGTATGTCTGCCCTCCCACCGTAAGCACAATGCTGAGGCGGATTGCAGCTCTGCCTTCTTGTACGTCTGCACTTCTGTGCACGGTGGATGGAGACGAAGAGCTACAGACATTAAAAGGAAGGACAAGCCGTGAAAGTCGGTCGTGCTTTCCAATCCTGGATCCAACTTAGGCTTTTTAACTTGCCTCTTTTCCAACAAAATCCGTACGGTTGTTTGAATTCTGCTAGTAGCTAGAAAATTTATTATTTGAAATTTTATCTAACAGTCTGCTTTCACTTCTCCATAGAAACATTTTTGAACATTTTAACTTAAAATTGGTTTTATTGTAAGCTTTATTATGAAACATTTGCATACAAGCGAGGAAACAAAAAGCTACAGATCCTAAAGGGATGCGGTCCTCAAGCTCTCCAAGTCCCTAAAGGAATGCCTTTAAAACTGTGCTCTTCAGCTATATATATAGCATGGAGGTCCCTAGGACGACTGTGGCATATAATAAATTTCAGTTTTACTCAATTATTGAAAAAAAATAGCCAAATGAATGGAAACACATGAACTATGAACCAAAGGCTGAGGGGCTCCCAGCTGGATCAGGCCCTCTGAATAGGTGAGACAGTTGATTGGCTTGATCAGTTTGGGAGGCATCTAGGCAGTGGGACCAAGTCCTGTGCTCATTCCATGAGTTGCTGTTTGAAACCAGGAACTTATACAGGGACACTTGGCTTAGTCTGGGAGGAAGGGACTGGACCTCCCTGGACTGAGTCTACCAAGTTGATCACAGTCCTCGGGGGAGGACTTGTCCTGGAGGAGGTGGGAATGGAGGGTGGGCTGGGGGTAAGGGGAGGGTGTGGGAGGGGGGAGAATAGGGGAACCCATGGCTGATATGTAGAACTGAATGGTATTGTAAAATAAAAAATATATATCACAAAAAAAAAAACTGTGCTCTTCATTTTAAAATGCAGTTCCTCTTAATGATAAGGAGAAAGAAAAGTGCTGTTTGCACATGTTTCACATTAGTAATTCCTGGCTAACATCTTGAGGATGTTTACTCAAGGAACGTTCATTCAAGTCCAGTCAGCGAATTGGGGTCTGATACATACTTACTTCCCTTAGCTCCAGATCCACAGTGAGACTGCCTTGGGTTCAATCCCTGCTAGATTCTCCAGTTGACTCTCCCTGTATCACTGACTTCTGCATGAACAAGAGGGGAGGTTTTTTCCTACTGTGTTTGTAGACAGAAAAATAAGAACCTCCCTCCACACCAAGGTTCTGATACAAGGCTGCACTTAAGAGTTTTGTTTCTCTGGAATTAGAGACATTATAAACATTTGGGGATTTATCATAAAAATTGGAGGGAGTCCCTTGGCATAGGAAACGATCATAAAGCCAACTAAATGGATCCCTTCATGTTTTTGTAGTTGAAAAATCAAATTTAGTCTAGGGCCTTGGTTGATTTTCCCCAGTAATACAGGAAGTCTGAAGCAGCTGAATGACATCAAAAGCAGAGAGTTGTTGCTCACCCAGAGAGGCACCCTAGTTCTTAACACCTTCATAAACAAACATTGAGAAATAGTATCGAATTCCTCAGTACACACCATCTCTATCAGCCTTTAGAATTGCTGTTTTATATGCTGCTAGAGCCTCAGAGGAATCAAATCTACATTGTGTTCATCTAGTGTAAGGAGAAGAGGAAGTGATGAAAATTTGCCAGAAGAAGGCCCCCCAAAAGGGAAAAATTACTGAAAATTGGCTGTTTGGAGAACATGGGGTTTTCTGAACTGTTTAAATGTGCTTTCTCTGAAAAGACATTAGTCAAGAAAATTTGTTTTGATTGTGCTGATGAATAAATGACAAAGTTAATATAAATCAATCATCTCCTAACCTCCCTAGTTTTCTATGAAATCAACAAAATCTTTATGCATGTAAATGTAGAAAAATTATTTGTTGCCATTCACAGAAAAAAGAAAATTATAACAATTTCCTAAATAGCTAGATTCTAATTATTAACTTTCTTGCACAATCTTTAATATTCCAAAAGCATATTATTTTTTATCTTTTTCATTTTTATAATTTTTTAAATTTTTTTGAGATTACATTTGTATCATTCCCCTCTTCCCATTCTCCCCCAACTCTTCCCATGTATCCCCCAATACACTCTCACTTTCCTATTTATATAAACCTATACACATACACATACACACACACACACACACACACACACACACACACACACACACATATATATATATATATATATATATATATATATATATATATTTAGGGATACATATATGTGTATTTATGTGTATTCATAAAAATGTGAATATGGGTATTCATAAATATGCAAATACAACCTGCTCAATCTGAATGACATGACTTATATGTATATGCTTTGGGGACAGCATTGAGTTCCAGGATGCTGCTAACCATCACAGTAACAGTCAGACTCACCAGTCCTCAGACCATTTTGGTAATGGTGTGAATGCATCAGGATTCTGGAGAAGAGCAGCTGCTATTCTTGCCAACTGCAATGAATGCCCTCAAAAAATGTTGCAATTTTTGTTTATTTATTAGTGGGTTTTTGGACAAGGATCCTGCTGAGTGTTTCTTAGACTTTCATGATCGTTACTCACTAAAATATAGATCAGAGCTCATTCTAATCCAGATTCCTGCTGCCTTATTCTAATTTCCCAGGCCTAAAATGGAGGTGGGGCATGGAATTTACATTTCAAATAATAATACCAGATGCATCTTGGGACAAGGTGCTGTGGAAGACACACTCAGGAAAAGTGAGGCCGACTTTGAAAACTGAGATGTGTCTATTAGGCAGATATCAACAACATCTATTCAAAATGTATCAAAGACCTTAAGGTAAGGCTGAAACTCTGAAATTACTAGGAAGGAGCATAGAGGAAATTCTTCAATAGACAAAGGCAGGGACTTTCTGAAATGGACTCCACAGCTCAGTAAACCATACCAAGGATTGACAAATAGGATTACATGAAATTAAAAAGCTTCTGCACAGCAAAAGGAGCAAGAAAGTAAAGAGATAGCCTGTACAGAATGAAAGGAACATCTTTGCTCACCATTCATCTCACAAGGATTGATATCTAGAATGCATTTAAAAAGTAAAATCTAGTTTGAAACCTGGGACTTATACAGGGACGCTTGGCTCAATCTGGGAGGAGGGGACTGGACCTGCCTGGACTGAGTCTATCAGGTCGATCTCAGTCCTTGGGGATGGCCTTGATCTGGAGGAGGTGGGAATGGGGGGTGGACTGGGGGAAAGGGGAGGGGGCCAGGAAGGGGGAGAACAAGGGAATCTGTGGCTGTTATGTAGAACTGAATAGTATTGTAAAATAAAATAAATTTTAAAAAAAGTAAAATCTAATTAAATACTAAACAGCCCAATCAATAAATGGGATAAAATGAAAAGAAAAAACTGTTGGTAAGGATGTGGGGGGAAAAATCCCCATACACAGCTGGTAGAAGCGTAATTAGTGCCGCCACTCATCGTGGGGAGAGTGGTGCTTCCTCACAAAGCCAAAGCTGGAACTACCATCCGACCCAACTGAGGCACTCCTGGTATGTATCCATTCACTGACCCTACCACAGAGATACTAACCCATCCATGTTCACTGCTGCATTGTTCACAATAGCCGAGACCTGGTACCAGCCTAGATGGCAAGTGAGGGAAAGAAACATGCTGCATAGGTATGCAATCTAGTTTTATTCAGCCACAAATCAAAATCAAATTATTTTTTTGCTAGAAAATGGGCGTCATTGGGCTTTGTGGTATTAAGCAAAATAAGCCTGGCTCAGAAGACAGATGTTATCTGTTTCTTCTCATTTTTGGATCCTGGACTATATATATATGACACGACATGAGCAGAAGGGGTCTGGGGAAGGAAAGAAAATAAATGGAGTATGAAGGAAGATGGAGAAAAAAGAGGATTAAAAAATACATGGTATATACTTGAAATTGTCTTTATGAAATCTAACACCATTTATAAAAAATATACCAATAAAAATTCTCAACTGAAGAATGATTAAGCCAAAGGCTTAGTTTTAAGCTCTTCATCTTTGGATCTGCAATAAGCTTCCTTAATGAAAATAGCCTGAGAAAACAGCCATCAAAATTGCTATGAGCATCTTTCCTTTACACCCAGCCCTATGGATTGTTGAGACTACTTCACAGTAGCTATCACCTTCCCTGCATTGGAGACTGCAATCACACAGCTTTAGGCTTTAGGGGCACTTAGACAAGATTCAGGTTCACCTTATGAAAATACCATGGCCAAGAAATCCATGTAAGAAATCATTTGAAACCAAGTAGATATAAAGGAGCCTAGGGAAAGCCTGCGCCTGTGGGATGACTAAGGTTCTGAGAAGTCGGTGAGGAGTGGTGGGGAGGGGCAGAGTGGCTTAGTCTTGCCTCTGTGTCAGTTGGTCATTCCTTGCAACTGCCCCTGACAGGCATTCCGGTCCACTGAGCATGCCCAGTTGTGTGACTGATTTTCACCAAATAGAACTATCAGGACCACCTAAAAGCTTTACCAACATCCGGCCAGTCAAGTGGCCACCAAAACAAATCATTCTTAAACTTGTGATCAATGAACCCAAAAATGGAGAAAGCGGCTCCTTTCATCTATAACAATGGTTTGAGTCCTGCTTTCTAATTTCTCCCTCCTCAGATACACTGGTCTCCTCCAAAGGGACAACATTCGGTGAGATGCAGCAATCTTGGTTAGCAGGAGATCAGAAGCAAAACAATGTGAGGGTGGTAGAATCGAGTGTCATCCACCTCAACAGCGAACAGATCACCAGGAGCTCCCAGATCACCCTGCCAATCAAGTGAGGAAGGATTTTCGCTTAGGGAACCTTATGTGAGAAACTTGCCAACTTGCTTCACTGACTTTTTAGCTGAACTGCTTCCAATACTTAGGTGCTGTCTCTTGTAAAGCCTACAACAACCAAGACAACTCCCAGCATGGAGGAATACACAGGTAAGCAGCTCTGGCTCCTGAGGAGTAAGAAGTCTAATATTAGCTGATGCATGTTTTTTCTGCATGATTATACACCTTAAAGGTTTTCTGAAATGCTTTTGCTGAGGTCAGATTATTTCCCTCTATTTCTTCTTTATTAAAAAAATAATAATGATAAAATAGTGATTGGGGGGAAGGGCCGTGTGTGTGTGTGTGTGTGTGTGTGTGTGTGTGTGTGTGTGTAGCTACATGTGTGAATATATATGAATATATATATATATCAGAAAATCGATTCTCATTTAATTTTGAATATTTAAAAATCTTTGAACAACATTTTCTTCCAATTTTTAACAGCACTATCTTTTGCTTTGCCTAAAGTGCTACACTAACAGGATATGTGCTTGACTCAGAGGCTCATGGGAAATCTTTACCCCCTCCTCCTGCCAGCCTGCCATTAGCCTGAAATTGCTGCAGTCTTTTGATTCCATCTTTGTGTTGCTGCTGTTGATGGTGGCGGTGGTGGTAGGGGTGGTGGGAGTGGTGGTCATGGTGTTGGTGACAGCATTTAATAACTTTCTATAGTCTTTTATCAAAAAAAACACATATTTCTGGAAAATACAAATCCAGTACTGAAGGCTTTACTGAGAAAAGGCAAAAGTGTCATGAACATGGGGCCAGAAGAAAGTGTCTGAAAGCACAAAAGGGTAGAAAAACAAGAAGAAAGTGTGGGAGGAAAACTCAGGGGCTCATTAAGGGAGGAAGGGAGAAGAGTGAAGAAACGATTTCCACTGTTTCTTCCAATGCTAAAGTCAGATGTGAAGGATTTATCGTAGTGAACCCGAGAGTCAAACCTTGCAAGAGGACTCAGAGAGGGTGCCCACACTTGATCAGAGCTATAAATCGGAATCCAGCATGTTCTATCTGCACCTCCACACTGAACTTTGGTTTCAGAATGATCACTATGCATCTGTTAGGGTCAAGACCCTTGGGGGTAGGAAATATAAGTGCAATACATTCCTATTACCAAGAGCTAGCCATGAAAAGAAAGACAAATTTTTTTAAAGGGGAGAGTAGAGGCAGACAAGAATTGAATTTCTGTGACTGCTGCTAATGGGGTGGGGGGAACACAGTTTGATGCATATTTTAATTTTCGTCTGTGTATTTTAGAGATGTTTGGTGATATTAACCTCACTATTGGGATGCTGAGTAAGGAGGACAACATTAGCAAGGTATGCAAGATCTCTTTCCCATTCATCTTCTCAAATCCAGCAGTTGAGACATTCTGTACATGGTCTCCTTTGCTTTCGCTTCCTTCTTTTTTCCTAGCGTCTCTTACATCATCAAATCTTTTTTTAAAAAATGCATTTGTAATAGAAGTTATTACAGTGACAAAATAACGATATTTAGCATTTCAAGAATTGCAGAAGTTACTGAAGGATAGATTGTTCATAACCATATGTAGGTAGAAGTGGGACAAGGGAAATGCCAGATTTATAACCATGCAATTTAGATTCTCCTCCTTTGTAGTGTGAAGGCTGCTTTGAAAATGTGCATACTTCCCATGCCCATCTAGCCCACTGTCCCACAACCTGAAAATTTCTCTGGAAATTGAAGGTTTTTCTGGCATCAAGAGCCAAATAACAGTTACGGCCTTTCACTGAACACTTGTCTATGAAGTGGAGTGCTTGATGCTTTCTACGTGTGTTATGCAATATTCATTTCTCACAACTCTACGATGTTGTATTTCTATTTTTCCTTTGACAACTGAGAAAATGAAACACCAATACAGTGTGTGACTTACCCAAATAAGGACAGCTGCAGCATATCTAGACAGAAGCCCATCTCATGCCAATAAAGTCACTCTAATAATTGTTCAACATTGCCTTTTGGTAAAGAAAATGTCTATGTTGTTATGTTGGGACTTATGGATGTTCAACCCTGCTTGCATATGGTTAGCTTGAAGAAAATACCAGAATAGGCCTCACTGTCAGGTATTATTAATATTTCCTTCAATGACAAGACAAGGCATATGAAGCTCACAGAGATGATCCTGGCATTCGGTATGATTAGCAACCATTTTATGAATCTCACAGCAGAAACTAATTTTCCCAGAGAGCACTGTTTCTCAAACACTTGGAAACACTTAGGAAATGATTTTTGGGCTGATTAAGTACTGAGACAGGGTTTCTAGAGGAGAGACTCAAGAATAGTACCTTTAGCAACTGCTTCTAAGTTGCTTTAATGCTGGGGGAAATTGATCAATGGAAATTGGGGAGGGGTCTAAACAGACAGCTCAGCAGTGAGAAACACAGACTGCTCTTGCTTAAGACCTGATTTGGTTCCAACATCCATACCTGGTAACACATAAGCACCTGTATCCCTAGTTCCAAGGGATCTAACTTCCTCTTCTGGACTCTGTAGTCATTGTACTCACATGTATATAGATACACACAGGACATACACATAAATAAAAAGAAATAAAAAATTTGCAAGAAATAGAAATGGGGTCAAGCATGGTTGATCATACCTTTGATCCCAGCACTCAAGTGGCAGAAGCAGGCAGACCTATATGAGTTTGAGGCCAGGCTGGTCTATGTAGCAAGTTCCAAGCCAGCCATGCCTCCATGTGAGATGTCTTGAAAAAAAAAATGGAAATGGGCCCAGATGTGGTATCAAAATAGCCAGCACTACAAGCAAAGTCTCAGCCAAGAATCAAGTACTCAAAGTCAAGAGTGTAGCATCAGCACTCAACAGGGGCCACAAATGAAATTCTCTGTGACTCTTTCCCCAGTTATGAGTCGATTGGTGGTGCTCATAGGTTGATAAAGCATTGTTGTGAACATTAATGAAATGTTCCAACTAAAGGGTGCATCCCAGCTCCAAAACATGGTAAAGGCTCCATAAAGTGACCTTTGCAAAGAGAACAAGGCCTTCAAAAAAATCAGAAAACAAACATGAAGGAAGACAGGGTCTTGCAGGTGCTTAGCTAAGCTCAGGAAACACAGGGAAGAAAGACAAACTGTACCTTTTTCTACCATTTCCTAGGGCCAGCCCTATAGAATAGTATAAAGACAGCTATAAACATGGGTACAACCCTAGACGTACATGCTTTAGGCAATTGGAGATCTGAGAATTCCAGTCTCCCTTTCATCTTCTACAGGATATGTCAGCATCTACAAGTTTTGTAACAGCCCCAACATGGGCATGTGTTCAAATCCTATGTCTCCCAGAGCTACAAGAAGTTCCCCCCCATATTGTCTCAGAAAAGGCATGGATGAAATGAAAGCCTATAACACACCTTGGGATGCCGCTTCACAGTGCAGCAATGTCCAAGATGAGACAAGGAGGTTCTTAGTGTCGTAACAAAGGCCCTAGTTGTAATAGCAGCGAATCAGGTGATGGACACTTCCGTAAGAACTATACAACCAGGACTGTCAGACATTTTGATCTGAGAGGCAGATACTGACTGCTCTGCCTCTAATTCAATTATATCTTTTCTTTAAAATGTAACAGGGTAAAGTAAGCTTTAGAATTAATATTGCTCGATATATAAGCCTTTGACTCCTAGAGATGCAAATTATGCTTAGAAGTCTAGACCACTGTGCAGCAAATATATTTTGCTTATTTTAGTGTCGTCATTTATTTAGGCTTCGTCTGAGTTCTTTATTTTGGAAACTCTGATCTTTTGTACACTTTTCTGTTCACAGGAAGACATTTACAGTCATCTCGCTTCTTTTATTCAGAATACTGACATCTTGGATGATGCAATAGTCCAAAAGTTGATTTATTACACTTCTAAAGACATGAGGGATGAGGATGTAAGTTTGGTTCTTGATGATGAATGTACACTAGGCTGGTATTGAAGACTTTGGGTAACTCAAAAAAAAAAAAACATGTAAATACACAAAAGCCTTTCCTTCATGGCTTCCAGAACCATAACTGAAATGTCTGTTCTTCATGGTAGCTTACATAGTTACTTGCAGAATCTCTTGGTTACCACTGCACAGATTAGGGAAATGAGACAAATGTAAGAAATATTATCCAACCATCTTTTTGATGAGGAAGTTTATACTTGAGAGAGTTGATTTCAGTGGAGCCCAACCATCTGCTCACAGAAAGAAGACCTAAACCCCAGTTTTCTTGGGTCCCATATCACTTCCTACCTCTGTATCTGCCTCCTTATCTTGCATTGTGTGATTTTTTTCCTAGATCTCAATGCAGGAATTCCTTATGTTCTATGTTTAAGCTCTCTGATGCTTTTATGAGTACAGTTTTTTTTTTTTTTATCATGGTGTGGTTTTATTTTCCTTAGTTGGGAGGGTTGATCAAATTTATCAAGTTCACCATCACAATAAATAGAAGTGTCTCCCAATATTTCTAAATTTTAAGATAATTAAATCAGAATTACACCAAAATTAAAGCTGTAAACTTCAGGCCCAATTCATTTTATCATTACTTATCCAGCCACAGTAACTCATATTTCTAAAATATAAAACTCTGCCATCAAGGTACCTGATCAAGTAGCAAGAAAATAATGAGCTAGGATTAGTATCCCATGCCTGTAACACCAGTTCTTGGGAAGCTGGGGTGGGAGAGTCATGAGTTAAAGGTCAGCCTGAACTATACAAGTGAAACTTTGCCTGAAGATAAGGGCAAAAAAGCAGTGATTAGCCCCAAGTCTATTCAGAATTGCATAAAAATTGCCTCTGCCTTCCCAGTTACTGATACCTACCTGAGAGATTTGTACTATGAATTTGAAGCAGTCAGCTCTTCCTCTATCTCAAATCTAGGTGAACTTAGAATATTGCATAGACTATTCCCCCATTTTAGACTCATTCTTCTACATACTTTTTTTATTTTCATCCTCAGATTCCCAGAGAAATCAGAATGCTGGCTGGTGAGGTGTTGGTGTCTCTTGCTGCCCATGATTTTAACTCTGTGATGTATGAAGTGCAAAGTAACTTCAGGATTCTAGAGCTGCCAAATGAATTTGTCGTGCTTGCCCTGGCTGAACTGGCAAATAGCTATGGTATGAAAGGAACAGTCCAAGTTTTCCCTAGGAAATAACTACCCCTGACTAATTGCCTAAAATCAAAAAGAGAGTTAAGGCAAAAGCAAGGATGTCTATGTTTGACTGCAGTAAAGAACATTGATAGAAAGACATGAGAGGTGTTGTAAGCATAGGTGTACCCAATGACCAGCCATTGATTCAGGATGCACTAACTATGGCTGAGCTCTCCACCATCCTCCTCCTCCTCTTCTTCTGTCTTTGGATCTACAGGAGCACATTCTCCATGAGGCATGAGAGGCCAGCAACCGGACACTGACCTGGGAAAATCTTTTCCACCATTTGTTTCTACAGTACTTTATTGAACAGATGCTGCTACCGAGCACCTGTCGTGTTTGCTGTACCTTGGGGACAGGGGCAAAGCTAGATAGGAGACACGAACATGAACGAAGCAACAATCCAAATAAGCAAGTGCTTATTACTAATCAGCATGTATAGCTGGCTGCAGAGCCAGTGATTTCCTTCAGGCCCACCACACCTTGATTAACCATATTCAGATGGGGGAAGAAGAGCAAGAACACAGTCTTCCTACTGCCCTTCTCCGATCGACGCTATGCCGTTCAGTCCTGGGGTGTGTGTTGTAGAGACAAGAAACAGTCAGGATTTCCCACATGAAAAGGCGAATGATGCCTTTTCTTCTTGTATCCTTCACTGTAGTGTCCCAGAGCATCCCCTTCATGATGATGACCCTGCTCACCATGCAGACCATGCTCAGGCTGGTAGAGGATGAAAGCATGAGGCAAACCTTCTGTATAGGTGGGTACCCCATGATTCTTTTTTTTTTCTTTTTTTTTTTCTTTTTGCTTAAGACATGACATGGACACTTCTCAGAGAGTGCAGATAGATTGCAAGGAGTCTTCCAAAGAGTTTGTATCAATGCTGCTCTGCCATCAGTGTGTAAGAATACCAGCTATACCTTAATCTGGTTGGCATGTGGTATTGACTGTTAAATGTGTTCCATCTGGACAGACTATCTCCTAGTAATAGTCTATCATGATAGCTTAACTTCACATTTAATTAATTATTAATTAACATTGTCAAAACAATGTTTACGTTTATTTGGTGCAATTTTAAGATGATTTAGAAACTCTTGCTAATTGTCTGTTCTCTCTTTTAGAATAAATTGGTGGTTCTTCCCATCTCTATGTTCTTCTCAATATGTGGTTGTATTTTTTTTTTAATGCAGCCCTTGAAAAATTCAGTAAGGCCATTTACAAATATGTCAACCACTGGAAGGATTTCCCCTACCCCAAATTGGATGCTAACCGGCTCTCTGACAAGATCTTCATGCTGTTCCGGTACATAATGGAGAAATGGACATCTTCGGTCTCACCCATGACAGTGAGTGGAGCTTCAGATAGGCTCAAGTTGCATCCTTACCCCCTAATGCAGGCTATGCCCTATTTAGACTTTAGTTGTATCATACACACACACACATACATGTGTGTGTGTGTGTGTGTGTGTGTGTGTGTATTTCAAATTTCAGTGACCTTCTTTAGTTTCTTGTCTACACTTTAAGCTATTAAAGCAATTTTGCAGCAAGGAGCGTTTCAAGACAGGGTTTCTCTGTGTAACCCTAGCTGTCCTGGAACTCATTCTCTCTGTAGACCAGGCTGGCTTTTTAAGGCATTTTTAAAAAAGAATCTTTGAGCGTTAAATTTGCAAATATGGAACTTTTTAAGTTTTCTCCTTTTCTTAGATGGTGAGTTTAATTCTTGTGGATGTCATTAGTTATGTTTTAGGGGGTATATCAAGTCTACCAATTTTTTTTAGCAACTTCAAGTCACTGTTTATCCATTGTCCCATCCAAAGTTTTGTGAAAGAGAACAACCTCTTCCAGATGATGAAGATGCATCAGAGATTGAATAGACCAAAATCATACTCTGGTATTTCAATGTGTAAAGAAAACAAATGGGTAAATGAGAGAATGTCAACTCTTGTGTTTCATATATCATAAACTACATTTGAACTAAATAATTAACTTTAGAAAAGCAGAAGGTCCAAAAAACTTGCTGGTGTCTACCAATAACACAATTAGATAAATTGTGACAAAAGAATTCACTCATCTGTGTGAAAATACTGCAATTCTTTATGGCAAATGAATTACAAAATGCTTTCACATATGTAATTCCAACCTTATTTTGCTTAATATAATTTTTAATTAATATATATTTTAAAGTAGGCTGAATTATATCCTGTTTATGTTTCTTCTTGCTGTCTTATAAAAGGTTTAAGACAGGGTTTGTTTTCTAAGTCTGGGAACATCTGGGGTGGTTAAATCTTTAGCCAGTGGGACGTCTAAAGTATCTCTTCTTTGAGGCACCTGCACAGCAACATCCAGCACCTTCATTTCGTGGCTGAACACATTGCTTCCCACAGAAAGAGCCAGGCAAGTGACTAAAGAGTTAAACAAAGTAGTAGGGTTCACTTCACTCCCTGGGGAGCTCTGCTAAGGCTGCAGCATTGGAACTGAGCCTTATATCCCACAACAGCATCAAACCCACTGCAGAGCAGCATGGGGTAACAACATGCTTCAGGGAGGAAGAAGGGGAACACTAGACCAAGGGCAGGAATGAATGAAACCAGAAAGTCATCTCGGTCATGTATTGAAGAGACATTAATGTTGCACAAGATCTGGGACTTTTTCTTTTAAAGAATGGGATCTTTGAAGCATTCTCAACAAGGATTTGAATATTAGGAAAATTATTCCAGTATCAGTTTTAAAGATACACCAGCTAGATGTTTTAGATTCTTTTGTTGCTGATAAAAAGCAACTTAGGGGAGGAAAAGTGTATTTTATCTTAGTTAAGAAGACACAATCCAACCACAAAGGGAAAGTATGGCTGTAGGCAGTTCCAAAAGTGGCAAGATTTTGTGTGTGTGTGTGTGTGTGTGTGTGTGTGTGTGTGTGTGTGCAGCTGGGATTCTTCACATCACACCTTGGTGAAACAGGAAGCAGAAACAAACAAACAGGAAATGGAGCCATGCTATAAAACCCACCCTTTGTGAGCCATTTCCTCCAATATGGCTTCATTTCATGATTTCATTATACAGCCATCTAGAACAGTACCACCAGGTGGAGACTGAATGCATAAATACATAAATCCATGGAGGATAATTCAAACTTCAATAGGGATAAACAGAGCCAAAATGATCAGAAAGCTATAAAGCTATTACAGGTCATAAATGATGTAATCAGTTATCACAGTGTCAGTCAATCTGATCAGAGGAGGTAGAGGTTGATGAACAGAATCAACAGGGATTCATATGAACTGGATGCTTACAGTGTAGGAAATGGAGGGCCTTGGTGTAAGCCCCAGATTTCTGATCTAAGTGATTTTGGTGTCATTAAATAAAATAAGGGAATGAGGAAGAATAACAAGTTTGAGAAAGTGTGTTTAATGGATTTAATGCAGACATCCTGACTTGAATGCCTATGATGTGTTAGGAGACTTGGATATATTCAAGCTCATAATTAAGAAAAAAACCAAAAACTACCTACATATGTTTGAGTGCCATCATTATTTAAGGAAGAACTGAATGATATTAGATAGTGCTGTCCAAGAACAGCATGAGGAGCTGAAGGTGGCAAAAATAAATTCTGGGAAAACACAAAGAATAACTCATGATGAAGATGGAGAAAGATTTCTGAAGAAAGAAGAAAAAGGAGAATGAAATTATAGAAACTAAGAAAGAAATTTCAAAATAGGAAGTAAAGATCTACCATCCATTACCACAGAACTCAAGCAAGGAAAGTCTTGGAAAGAATGTAGGTCATAGAAGTGTGCATGAGGAGAACCGCCACAGCTGACACACTCTCTAGTGAAATAAATGGTCTTGCTATAAGTCACTACATTTTTATATGGTTTGTTGTAAAATAAACCTTTGCAGATTACCATACATATGCCCTACAGAAAGTAGGCTGTCCAAGTATTCACTAAACTGATAATTTTTACTTAAAAATTAGTTTTTAAGGAAAAATATAGTGGTGATACCTAGGTTTTTATGGTCAATATTTGTCATACATTATGCTCTGGGAGTTGCTCATTTCCAACGTCAAATGGGAGCTGGACTACAGTGGACTTGGTTACTACAGCTAGCACAGTGGAGACCTGGGCAGCAAAAGTAGCTACAACAGTTAGTTAATCCTTCACTCTATTGGGCATGATAAATTTAATTCAATAGTTATATACATTTTGATTGGCTTTGAAAATTATAAATTTATAAACTCAAGTTCCATTTGCTTTTGGGATACCATCTTACAAGGACTCCAATTTGCAGTAAGACTCGTTATGGAAGGGAATGGCTCAGTTGCCTTTAGCCTACTGGCTATGGGTGGGTTAGGACTTCTGTTGGTCTTTTCTGTGTTGAACACACAGATTGCAAGCCCAGTGCCACTTTGAGATCTTTGGCAGCAGTTAACTCTGCAGCTCATACACGATTGAGCCTGTATGATATTCAGAGATGGGTAATACCTGGGGGGCACTCACCAACCTAAGACAGAGCGCCTGTGTGGACTGGTTAGGCATCTCCATGATGGGTAAGGTGACCTGCTGATGTCCCATGCAACTAAGTCAGAAACTCATTTTTTAGTAAAAGGGGAATATGTAGGGCCCTGGCTCCCATTTTGGGTAACTGTTGCCTTGCTTGCTGACCTTGACCTTGATAACCTCCCTATGCTAATTCCCTGCTGGGTTCCACCCTCCTGAATGCTTAAGAGAAGTTCCTTGTCTGTGTATCCTGCATAATGGGCATTAACAGCTTAGATGCAAGATTGTAAAACATCAGTAGCGAACTTCTGCCCTCCGGGGTTCTCCCATTGTGCTGTAAGCCTGTATTTAAGACCTCCTCCCTCCTTCAATAAACAGCATTCAGCATTTAAAAAAAAAGAGAGAGAAAGAATAGTAAAAAGAATCTTGTCAGGAAAAATGAGAAGGAACTTCATATGTCTTGAAAAAAATGAAGGCAATAAAACTATTCTTTTTGCTAGAAAAAAATAGTGGTGATACCTAGATTTTTATGGTAAATATTTGTCATACATTATGCTCTGGGAGTTGCTCATTTCCAGTGTCAAATGGGAGCTGGACTAGAGTGGACTTCTGAGAAGAGGGGGAGGTAAGAAGTGGAGGTAGGAAATTTAGAACAGAACATCTAAAACTTTAAAAAAAAAGGAAGAAAGTAAGTAAAATATTGTAGGGAAAATGGTGTGAGGGGAAAGTGTCAAAGTAATATGGAATGTTGTGTGACACTCCTCTTGGGAACATATGAACAAACATGGACTCAGCTGAGAAGACACTGAAGACAGGGGACTGAGAGCAGATCAAAGTATCACCAAAGTCCAACTTGCTGAAGCAAGGAGTTTTACTGGTATTAATTACAGGACATAGTGGTCAGTTTCAGGAGCAAAAAACGACTCCTTCAAGACAGCTGTATCACCAAAGACCATCCCAGCATGGGTGACAACTCGTGGAAGCTAGAAACTTATAGTGTGCTACCCAGCCTTCAGGAGGCTCTGCTGGGTTGAAGGGTGTCCTTTCCAGGTAGTTCAATTGATCTGAGCCTCCTCCAAGCAGCCCAGCTGGTTTCTGCTTCTTTTGGGCAGTTGAGTTTGTGTAAGAGTGTCTCTCAGCCAGTCTTACTGCTTATATGTTCCTGGCGAGGGGGAGGTCTAGAGAATCATGTCAGCTTCAGGAACTTCCTGAAAACACTGAGTTCTTTGCTTCCTGAGCTTAATGAGCATCCCTACAAAATGGAATGTTTCACTTCCTCTTGGATCATCCTATTGTTTCACCTCCCTCTAAACAACTTGTGTCTTGAGGAGCTTCCCTGCAAAATAAAAGGTTGTAATCTCAGATAGTGAAGTGTTCTGTCACTAGAAACAAACTTCCCTGCTGGAAGGAATATTTCATCTCCCCTTAAAACATCCTGTTGCTTTACACTTCACATCTTGAGTCTTAGCAACGTCCCTCCACAATGGAAGGTTTTAATCTGGAGGAAACTGTTCTACAATAGTCATGTTGTTCATGCAGCTCTCTTTACCTGTGCATTTTCAAAAAAAAAAAAAATAGAACTGCTTCATTTCTAAAGGTGTTTTTTTTTCCCCTAGAGGAGTTTTTTTCCTAAAGGAGATTTTTGTGTTTATGGAGTCTCCAAGGCACTCGGTGCACTGAAATCTATGCACAAAGCACGGCACGGTGTCGACAATGACATTTGTCTATTGCCTTTACAGACTTTCGCCATTGTCAAGATCCACGGCCCCACCATCAGCCTGCTGCTGCATCGGGAAGACTTTCGTGAATATGCCT
Organism: Peromyscus maniculatus bairdii; assembly: GCF_049852395.1. Classification (NCBI taxonomy): domain Eukaryota; kingdom Metazoa; phylum Chordata; class Mammalia; order Rodentia; family Cricetidae; genus Peromyscus; species Peromyscus maniculatus. The sequence goes on along the minus strand of NC_134866.1, from coordinate 34,306,031 downwards.
TGAGCCAAATACCCTGGCTCCTGACCCAGTATAAAGACAAGGAGAGTGATTTCTACATCACACAGGTGAGAGAAGAGACTCCCCCTGCAACCTTTTTGAGGACACGAAGTCTCAAGGACACTGGGGGAGCTCAAACACCTGTTCCGTAAGTAGCTCCGCTTAAATACTTTTGGGGACACAACAGACATACCGAGCTTGTCGGTATGGAACTTAACTTAACTGCTGATGGAAACTCCAAAGGGGACCAAAGCACTGTCACTCCAAGCTGATGAGATCAGAATCACTAAGAAAACGTGTAAGGGCAGTGAGGTCGGGTGTGTTCTTCGCACCAAATGTAGTCATTGGCCTTTATCTCTTGGGCGGCTGCTTCTCTGGCATCACCCGTCTAACGCACGAGCGCTTCCGTTTTAGAGTCTAAAACAGATACTGACCGCAACAGTCCTCTATGACATTGCCCTTCCCATGAACCTGAGAAGATCCATCCTCTCCAGTTTGCTCCACCAGGTAGGAAGTCCGTGCTGTCAAGCCTGCTTGGTCAATCTGAACTATTTCTCTACTTTTAACTCCTGTCTACGCCCGATTGTTGCTCCTTTCTATTCAGTTCTGCAGAGTACCAGAGCCTCCGATAAAGGAAAACAAAATTGAAGCTTCAAGCTGTTTCCTCGTTCTAGGTATGACCCAGCAACCGGAGTGTTCATAAAAATATCTCAAAATGACAAAGATGGCAGAGTGTGCTGTCAGTGGAATTGCTTCCACACATACAGAATGTTCCTAACGCTCACAGCATCCTCTGCCTGCCCTTCTACTCACAAGAACACACGATGAGTGGCATGGGTTGGGTGACCAGTCATGTGACCAGTCATGTCAGGCTGCCCTGGGACCAGGAGGTTCCAGGTAGAGAGAATTATCTGCTACCAACCAGAGGATTTTCTAGGAAACCAGCATGAATGTCTCACCCTAAAGATAGGAAATTGCCGTTTCTCTGAGTATATAAGACACTATGACACTGTCAAGTCTGAAGTCATGGTTGGTTGGTTGGTTTCATTCTTGGTCATTCCTTTGATTCCAAGCACTTGAGTAAAAAATTCTCTCTCCTCTTATTTCTCTTCTTTCTATTCATCTTATGTTTGCAACACCTTACTTAGGTTTCCTTTCTATCACCTGGTAAATGCCCGGCACAGATTACAAGGCAGATGCCAAGGTCCCTGGATCAGTGTATAAAACCACAGTTGAAAACAGCCTTTGGGTTCCTCTGAGAGCACCTCCCCCAGGTTATCTCTCCCACCCCATTGCATATCTTTATGGTTTCTAAGTATTTTTAACCTTTTTTTTTTTTTTACATTTATGGGTGTTTTGCTTGTGTGTATGTCTGTGTGCTGTGTATAGTACCCTTGGAGACCAGAAGAGAGCATTGAATCACATGGAACTGGAGTTCAAGATGCTTTAGAGGCATCGTGTGGGTGCTGGGAATCAAGCCAAGGTCCTCTAGATGAGTGTTCAGTGCTCTCTATTCTCTCCTAACTCCTCTGATTATGTACATTCTTCTTCCCAGCCAGCCGAATTCATTAATTCACTTTGCCATTCTGATAGCCATCCCTTTAGTCAGCCATTGTATTGCTCTGTCCTGTAGCCCTGCAGTTTCTAGGCTGATGAGACATTAGTCCAGGCTCTGGCTCCATCTTCAGTGTTCTCACCATGCCCCTTCATATACCTCGTATCATTTTCTTATAAGAGACACTAGTTCCTTTGAATTAGGACCCATTCTACAAGCCATCTCTAGATTGTCTCTACCAACATCCCCAACTTCCACATGAGACCAAAGTCACAGGTATAAGCAGCGTAACCCAGGTCCTGCGACTTTCTAGAGAACAAACTGCTTAACTAGTTCTGATTACTACAAAAGCCTGGAAGTCACAAAACCAACCACAGAGCGGCCTTGACAATCCTCATGAAGAAATTCCTGTCTTCCCATTCACAAGTACCTTACCTAAGCAGAAAATGAGTTCTTGTATATGCTACATGCATATATCAAAACAACATAATGTATAATTAATATGTGCTAATATGAATTTGTCAGAAGCATTCTCACAAAATTGGTATTTCTAAACCTGCAGCTCATGCCAATCCTGCAGACCTGCTGGAGTTTTTTGATGAACAAATAAGAAGCACCAACGAGGCTGTTCGAACAGGAATATTAACTTTGTTGAGATCGACTATCAATGCTGAGGGTGAGTAGTAGAGATGAAGCCAGGACAGTTCAAGTTATCAGCAAGACGGTAACAGGGACCCACGGTTCCTAAATCCTGTGCTACGTGTTCTGTGCAAGGTCCCCTAAAAATGAAACTGTCTCCTGGCTCTTCTGTGGTCTCACCCATTGAAGCAGGCATTTTCAGTTGCTTCTCTTCTTTTGTGAAATTTACAAATGCATTTCATTGAGGAAGAAAGAAACTTGAGGAACTGAATTTAAAATTTGGAAGATACAGCAATTTAGTGAAGTGGCTCAATTGTAAATAGTAAAGGGATAGAGAATTCTCTACATTAAAAACAAGGTAGAGGGGCTGGAGAAATGGCTCAGAGGTTAAGAGCACTGGCTGTTCTTCCAGAGGTCCTGAGTTCAATTCCCAGCAACCATATGGTGGCTCACAACCTTCTATAGTGAGATCTGGTGCCCTCTTCTGGTGTGCAGGCAGAACACTGTATACATAATAAATAAATCTTTAAAAAAAAAAAGGTAGATTAATTGCTATACAAGGTAATTAATTGCTATATCTCATGACTTCCAAAAATCCTATTTTTATAATAGTGAACATGTCTTTCAATAACATCTTTAATTCTGATTTTCCACTATTTTTTTCTTTTTTAGTATAGTTAAAAATAATCATACACTATAAAATGGTTGATATCATGAATTCAGTAAAATGCAAGAATTCATTTTTTTCATAACATGGTAGTTTTAAAAACGTAGTTATTGAAGACTCAGCTGATAACAATACCAAGTAGTCGTATGAATTTCACAGCTAACACACTGGGCATAGTGTATTGAATACATGCTGGAACTTAATCTGTGATGGAAGAAACAGGTATAACAGAAAACCAAAAGAGAAATTATCATGGTTAATGATCAGAAAAGAAGACAGATAGAAAGGGAATGAATAGCATATGATGTTAACAACCAGAATCTTCCAATTTTGTGACTTAATTCTAATGGGTTTTCACCAAGTCTAGATCAGACTGTATTCCTACTGGGTCTGACCTCAGTTTCTCTTTTTATCTTTCAGAGCCCAGGTTTAGGAATCACACAACTTCAATTGAAAAATCAATCAAAGTTGTCATGAGTGACCTCAATGTAAAAGTAAGAGAGTTAATAGGTACTTTTATTTGGTTGGTGGTAGCTTCGGGAATGATTGGAATTATTCTGGTTCTTTGAGGTTCTAATGTGAAACTTCTTTATAAATTGCTCAATGTGATCAATGACATTCTTCAAAGAATTCAACCCCCAAAGACAAATTACATCCTAATTTACATACAGTTCCAAGGCTTCCCAGTGAAACAAAAGACTTTTGCCCATCCCAACGCTGCAATGCTCTTCAAATGGATTTTTTAAAAGATGGTTATAAAGATGTGGGCCAAAGAGGTAGCTCAGTGAGAAAATGCACCTGCTGCTAAGTATGACAACCTGGGAATTAATCCTGGGGGTCCATGTAGAGGAAAGAAAGACCCATTCCAGCAAGTTGTCTTTTTACCTCCACATATGTGCTGTAGCATGCACACACACACACACACACACACACACACACACACACACACACACACAATAAATAGAAATGTTTAAGAAAAAACATGAGCTGAACAAGAACAACAATAGACATGCTAGTCATAGAGGGAAACTCATGAGGCCTCAACCCTACACAAAGAACTACAGCAGCTAAGGATTGCTGAGAACAGAGAAATAGTCTTCCCTGGGGAAGAGCACAACAACTGCTTATCCAATAATAAATGGTCAGCCCTGAAACATGCAAACAAGTAGCATACAAATAGACCAGGTTATACATATATATTTAGTAAATATATATGTGTGTACATGTGTGTAGCAACGATTAATGAAAAAAGGGAGGCTATGAGTATGAAAAAGAGCAAGAGAAGATATATGAGAGGGTTTGGAGGGAGGAAAAAGAATGGGAAAATGATATAATTGTGTTATAATCTCAAAAAATAAATAACTTTTTTTAAAAAAAAATATAATGCATCTTCTTCCCCTTTCATGAAAAAGCCATGAGTCTTTTTCTCAGCATGGATATTCTGTTTGTCAACCTAACACCATCAAGAAGAAGTCCTATAGGCAGAAGACTGCCTGATGTTTCCTGTGTCCTGGTATTCAAGTTTTTCATGTTAGAAAAGTTATAAGAAAAAAATTAATAATTATTTTAATTTGTATATGAAACAATACTTTGGAGCCAATCCTTTATGGAAGCCTTATGAAGAGAACAAATTCTTCTAAGAGATTCTGGGTTAAGTGATAGTCGTGTGAAAATGTATCTTTTTTAAGTTCCCACCTTTGGATGGTTCATGACAGGAAATTGGAAGGTCAGCTCCTTTCTGTGAAGCAGAAAACATTTCCGGTTTATTACTCTTCCTCCAGGTAAGGAAGTCCACCCTTCTTCTCATCCAAACCATGTGTGAAAAGGGCTACATTGAAGCTCGAGAAGGATGGCCCTTGATTAATTATATCTTCTCCCAGTTTGCCATGTCCAACAGGAACCTGGTATGAACACACTACAATTTTGATTATTGTCCTCCTTCAAGTACAGTTGACTCAATGAAGCTCAAAGAAACTGATGGTTCCCAAGCATAACCTTGGTCTTATCACTTTTCTTTATTATTTATCTAAGCCCCTGGTTCTCTCTGGTCCCTCTCCCCTTCACTAATGCCATTTCTAGCTTAGAGTGAACACGCAGGAGGTTAAATCAATTTTCTCTGAGGAAGGAACCTAGCTTTTGTGTTTTAGCCATTCCTCCAAGGGGCACTTTCAGGTGGGGACTTGATTGATGTTAGGGATCAAGATCACTGGGACCCCTGAGCCCTTTGGTTGAATCTTCTACCGCAGAGTCTGAAAACACTCCAAAGTAAGGTTAAAGGAAGTTGTTTAACCTTTCTTAAAGGAGAAACCAGTGAAATGTAACTCCCAAGATGATGAAGAGGAAGAGAGATCTATTCAAGAAACAAGCCTAGAGGTCTTGAAATCTCTGGACCCATTGGTGATTGGGATGCCCCAGGTAAGGGACTCTCATTACCACTTAAGTTACTGTGATCACCTGTTTAGGTAGCTGCTCACTTCTGGGTAAAGACGGGAGTTTGCACAAGGTGTGTCCTTAGCTAGTTTGATATTCTGTTTGTAAGAATTACAGTTTGATGCTCAGCACACAGCACAGAGAGGTTTCTCAAAACAAGATAAACTTTATAATTAAGGCAATGGGTATGAGTTTCTTACATGTAGATAGCACATTGTAGTTCATAAGACCTCTAACATATTTCTTCTCATCTTATCCTAACATACCTAGAATACTGCAAAGCAGAGAGAATAGTTTTAATGTAGCCAAGCTCAGAGCACGTCGGAAACCAAGTTAATCTGAACTTCAAAGACAGGCTCCTGAGAAACTACTTTTCTTGAGAAAAATCATCTGAGAATAGGTTTTAATGGCTCAAAATCCTTGGCAGAACAAGGAGCCAATCAATAGGCCCTCTTCCTCCAGTTGTGGTGGCTCTGAGGCTAGTATGCAGTTTGTGAGTTATTTGGAATATTTGCTTCAAAAGCACATTTTGAAGCTACATCCCAAACCTAATGAATCAGCATATCAGAGTCTACAACTGAAAAAGTGCCAGTATTTCTGGTGCACACTAAAGTTTAAAACCTTCTCATCAAGGAGTCAGTAAAACAGAAAAAAATAGCAACCCAAAACTTGTAAGGGAGCCTAAACTTTACAGAATCTGGCACATCAGACTTCTTGCCTTGTGGTTGATGAAGTATGAAAATGTTAATCAAAGGCTAAATAGAGAGAAGGTTCAGAACGAGGGAGAGTGGCAGAAGAACCACTGAGCACAAGGAATAACAGCAGCCTAATCATTCTCTCAGCTTCATCCTCGCTAGGGCCAGACTCACTTCAACATTGGAGTTTGGGGAAATATGTGGGGTAATTTCAGTTGTCGCTTTGACAAGAAGAACCCTGGCATTGTCAAGGAAGCCCAGAGAGGCAGGATTACCCATGGTGCTTGCAGCCATTGCTCAAAATGAAGAATTTCCTTGCTCCACAGTTAAGCAACTCCAGGGAGAAACATCTACCCACACTCACAACAACTAGCACTCAAACATGAATGTGCAGACATTTTATTTCTTGATTTCTCTTTGACTTGACCTGAAGACTGAAATAATAACACACGAGAGACAAGTTTCTAAAACAGAGAGGGGAAAAATAAGTAAATATGCTTTCTATGCTTTCTACAGGTGTTATGGCCACGAATCCTGACTTTTGTGGTACCCGAAGAATACACGGGCACGCTAGACTACCTGTTCAACATCATCAGAATTCTGGTTATGGCAGAAGAGAAGAAGAAGCGTGACATCCAGGAGTCAACAGCACTTGTCATCTCTACGGGAGCTGGTTCGTACATCCATAAATAAAGCAAAACGTTTTTTTTCTGAGAGACTCATTTCACAATGGCTACCAGCCACACTTTGAGCTCACACCCAACCCCGATACAACTTTTCCTGGCCCCCTATGGTGATGACGAAAATTGCTTTCTCTTTCCAGTGAAACTCCCTTCACCGCAGCAGCTGCTGGCCCGACTTCTGGTGAGTTACAAAGAACCAATGCAGGATGAATTTAAGCTGATAATATGGACAGTTCCAGTTAAAATAAAATTCTGAGAAGAATTGGCAAAACACTCTAAAAGAAATGCTAAAAATGTAATGATGAATGTTCTGCTCTGCTTGTGGCGTTCATAAAAATGATTACTGATAAAGTTATCTGCTCACTCTGAAACTCTTATGAAAATTTAATTATTTAAAAACGAGGTTCAGATCCAAGATGAGCCCCCCAAATTAAAATTAAAACAAAGGTGTACTGAATCTCATCCATAAGTACCATCAAATAAATCTCATACCTACAGTATATATTTCTCTTCTCCCTATCTGGTCACCTATCTATCACTTAGGTGGACAATATTCCGCATGTCCTTCTTTAATTAATAAGTATATCCAAGTGTTGATTTTTTTCCGTTAATTTTTCTGTTCCTCGTTTCCATATTTTTAAGCTTTATCCTCAGGGCAAAAAAAAATGAAAGGGTAGTCTAAATATTACCTTTGCTCTTGAATATGTATGAAGAGACAGGTTCTTTGTTAACAGAGCATGACAAGGCAAAGGCAGGTAGGCCTGCTAAATACATTCTTACTTGATGTTCATGTCCTCCTCCGCCTTTAGGTCATAGCTATGCTGGCCAGTTTAGGGAAATTATGTGGGGTCAGCGCAATAGGCCTTCTGAAGATAGTGCCTGAGATAATCCATCCTAAGCTGGTAGACCTGTGGAAAACACGCTTGCCTGAGCTCCTGAGGCCTCTTGAAGGTATGAGAGAGTGTGGTTGGGTCTTTATGCTAGGAGGCAAGATCACAAAGAAGTGATGCACTGTTTATAAATCCATAAGGCGAAACTGCCAAATTCAGGCAATTAAGGCAATGAGCTGGATAGGTTTTGGTTGCTTTGTTTTCCTTGACTTCTTACCCTCTAGTTCTCAAATAGTCATGGTGATTAGAGCGGGAGTGGGAGCTGTACAGGAACTTACATTTTTGCTCTGATCTTTTCCCTTATGTAGAAACATTTTCCTTTGCTATAATCTAAAAAATCGCTACTTACTGATGTATACCTTTGACTCTAATAATCAAAAGGTAGAAATAATCTTGTTCAAGGTCATTCTCAGCTACATAGTGAGGTCTGAGGCCAGCCTGGGCTACATGATAAAATAAAAACAGGGCCTGGGTGATATCTTGGTGGGTAATGACCCTTGCCACCAACCACACCCTGGCAACCTGAGTTGGGTCTCTGGAACCTGCATGATAGAAGAGAAACAATGCACAAAAGTTGTCCTATGACCTCCATCTGTGTATGGTAGTATGTGTGCATGTACACACACACACACACACACACACACACACACACACACACACACACACCAAAGCTTTCCAAAACAAAAAATAACTGAAAAAATTATTATTCAGATTAACATGTTAAAATATGCATTACAAAATGTGATCATTTCAGTTACTAATTCTGAAGTTAGCAAAAATAAGTAGATTTTATCATAGATTAGAGATACTCTATTTTCTTTTTTTTTTTTTTTTTGGTTTTTTGAGACAGGGTTTCTCTGTAGCTTTGCGCCTTTCCTGGAACTCACTTGGTAGCCCAGGCTGGCCTCGAACTCACAGAGATCCACCTGGCTCTGCCTCCCGAGTGCTGGGATTAAAGGCGTGCACCACCACCGCCCGGCCTAAGATACTCTGTCTATTTGATGAGAAGTTTAAAGTTGCCAACGTGGTAAATTTCCTCTCAAAACACTCATCCTGGACAAAGAAAACCTTTGAGGTAGAACTGTCTCATCCACTAGATGTTGAGTCAGGGAGAATTGATCTTTGTTTACCTGAAGTTATTATGTCTATTTTCATTTCTAGGAAATAATTCCAGCATTGTGCTGTGGGAAACCATGTTGCTGCAGGTAAGGGTAGGTCCTGCACTGACTACTAATGAGCAGCCAGGTAAGTGTGAATCCTCAAGAACTATTGACGATGGAGGGTAAAATTGGGTAGTTATCCCTCTTATCAACTAAGGTAACAGCAAAACAATGCATTCCAAAGAGAAGGGTGCATCTTGGCTTGGGAAGATAACTAGCATGTTACAGCAATCTCTTAAACCTTCTTTAGGTCATAATGGAAACATTAATGTCTGTTCTTCAGGTTGACTGAGTTAAAGAGAACTTTCACTATTTTTTTTTTTTTTTTTTGGTTTTTTCGAGACAGGGTTTCTCTGCGTAGCTTTGCGCCTTTCCTGGAGCTCACTTGGTAGCCCAGGCTGGCCTCGAACTCACAGAGATCCACCTGGCTCTGCCTCCCGAGTGCTGGGATTAAAGGCGTGCGCCACCACTGCCCGGCCAACTTTCACTATTTTACTTAACTATTTTTCTCTCTCTTAACTCTTGATTCTTCAAGAATGTTACCCCCTTCATTCCTTTGTCATCCACAAAACAGAGATTAATGCAAATCCCACTTCTATGCTCCAAAATGAAACTCTTTCTTCTCTGTCCGCTTTCTGCTATCCTCACCCAACCCTGGTTTCTAAAACCCAAAAAGCCCATGCTGTGTCCTTTCTCCAGAAAACAACCTCCTCCGTAGCCATTAAACTCCTTGGACTTTTAACCATAAACAGTGCTGTGGGGGATATTAAGTTGCAGACAGGAGCGTATAAGAATTTCATCTCAGGAACTCATGGGCAGTGGGGGGCTCATGGACAGGAAGCTTTCAGTAAGGCAGGTTTCCCATCATCATCTGTCCACATGGGAATTTCCTATGGCTTCTTAAGCATGGCAGTTTTCAGGCTAGCAGAATGGCTCAGCAGATAAGGGTGCTCGCTCCCAAGACTGACAACTCAAGTTCCATTTCCATTCCCCTACAGTGGAAGAAGAGAACCAACTCCCACAAATTGTCCTCATACCTCCACCCACGCACCACCAAGTCAATAAACATGCTTTAAAAATTACAAAAGTGTCAGTTTTCAATGGTCTCGTCACAGTACCTCCTCTGCCTTTTTTCAATGCTTCTTCAAAAATCAGCATTTCTTGGAGCGGGACTGAAGAACTGCCATGTTTCAAAGACTTGTTTCTTTTTTGATATAAATGCACTGAAAGATCTGAAAGTGGTGGCCCTGCTCAGCTGGTCCTTGGTTTTCAGTTCCCTACTTCTTTTATACCCTCCTTCCTGTCTCAAAATCCTCACCCTGCATTCACTAGCTATTCTTTTAAAAATAGCTGTTTGCGATGGGGAATTTCTTTCTTCCAACAGGAAGCCTCCAAAGCAGGTCGCTTCCTTCTTCCAGGCTTGAGTGTGCAACTAATCTTTTTTCAAAGCCGTGTAACATATGTTCTTCCCTCAAACTTCCAAGACTGTTTCATTTCTTTTCCTTAAGAGGCCCACTAAGAGGCTCTGGTTTCAAAAATGCATACAATCTTTTCACGGGCCTTTGACATTAAGTGTTCTTTTCTAAACTTAAAGAGGAGGAAATGTAGGAGAAATAATGCGTTTTAGAAATCCTAACAGATTTTTGTCCTCCAATAAGATAAAACTTCTTTTTAACACACCATTCCATGAGGCAATACAAGGATTCAAGAGTCTTCCCTATGGTTCTGTTTGGGAACATCTGGTAAGTTCAGGAAGGTCCACTTGGAAGAGGGCAAGTTGGCAGAAATGCACCTGTTTCTCTGTTTGGTTCTTGAAGATATTCCATTCCCTACTTAAAAGCTCTCTCTCACATTTTGTAGGCAATAAGCCCCACAAACATTGACTAATGGAGTTTTTCCAAATCTACCAAAGCTTGAAAAATGTTAACTGCAATTTGTGTTTCTGATTATATTCTATTTTAATCTTTGTGTAAGTTTTGTTTAAGAAAGGAAAGGAAGGTACTTGCATAAAGTAATTTCTACATATGTGTATTTTAGTCTTAATAGGAATTCAGAACATCAAAAAGTAGTTTTAAAAATAAATTAAGGGAAAGTTTACAAAATAATAAGTTACTTAATGAGAAAAGAACGATCCCAGTTATAGATAGATAGATAGATAGATAGATAGATAGATAGATAGATAGATAGATTTTAGAAAGTAAAAAAAAAAAAAAGTTCCAGGAAAACCCAGTAAATAGTCAAACTCACATGTCACTTTCACTTCCTGTAACAGTTGCTCAAGGAATCTTTATGGAAAATTAGTGATGTAGCCTGGACCAGTCAACTGAGTCGGGATTTCAGTGAGCAAATGGGCAGTTACTCCAACAGCTCCATAGAAAAGGTTGGTTTTTCAACAAAGGGACTTTGGCATCCAACTTTATGACCCAAAATGGCTTCTCGTGCTTTATTTTGTCTTCAGCGCATCCAAAAGGAGAAAAGAATGATTAGATAAAGGACTCCCCTTAGGTCACTTGCTGAGTGTTGAGTATTCCCTCCTTCTCTTCATCTCATGTGTAGCCTACCACGCTCATAAGACCACACCCATCTTTAAGGAATATTGGTGAGCAATAGGTTTGTGCTACAATCCAGGGATCTCTTCTAGAGGAGGAAGAATGGACACAGGAAGGCAAACGGCTAAGCTGGTTGAATGTCAGTTTGTGCTTTGGGTCCCATTATGCCAGTGTTACAAGCCAGGCAGCCAGAAACAATACTAGACTTGAGCAAAGTTAGAGGCAAGAGGTTGTTCAAAATCCAGTTCTTGAGTTCCCTTGTGTCATGCCCATAACCCTCCACCCTGCAGAGTTCCATTCTAAATGGAATTTGAATCCAGGGTGTGCTATGTACTCCTAATGTTGCCTGTGGAAAACTGTTTAAATCTCTGAATCCTCAGAATATCCATGGTTTGATATATTTCAAGGGTTTCAACAGGTGCAGAAGCAGGTCCCTAAGTAGTACATGTGTGCTGGGTATAAAAGCAGCTTTGACCATGGTTATTATTAGGTTAAAAATCATTTATAAATTTTAGTATTCAAGAAAAATATTTCTTAAGTTTTACAATTTCTAATACCAAATTATTATTATTCATTATTAACTTCAATTCTTCCATATGCTTCTCCAAGTTCTCCCTGACTGCCTCTGATTTGGTTCAAAGTACCAATTCTCCAGAATGGTCCACAAAGCCTGGAGATGCAGGTTAACACTATGTAGGCAATGCCTTTCTTTTCCTCATTGCACAAATAGTCCCTGTGTACCTCAAGTCATGCCATTCACCCAGCAGTTTCCAAACCTACAAGATTGCTCCAAGATAATAACCTTCTAAAGAGGCAGACCAATTTTGAGGAGTTTGGTTTTGTTTTGTTTTTTTCAAACAGTGTTTTACTCTGTAGCTCAGGCAAACCTGGAATTTCATGGAAATCTTCCTTAGGTTCCTGAGTGCTAAGATAACAGGCATGAGCTACGATACCCAGAGAGGCAGAACAATTTAATCCTTACACTGAAAATAAGTTAATTAAATGTGTACCCAGTTAGTTTTCGCTGCATAACAAGCCATTTCTAACAGGTTGAAGTAACAGCCATTCATTTCCTCCACAATCATGCACTTGGACAACTGTCTTGGAACTGGGCTTTGTGGATTCAGCTTTCAGTCTTCTCAAGCAGACTCTCAGTGTATACTGGAGCTTCCTTTGTACGTCATGGTCTTAGATGGGACAGATTGTTTCTATTCCATGTAGTCTCTTATTCCTAACTGGCTAGCTAACTTGACCTCATAAGTTAACAACACACAAGGTCTTCCTTGGCCATGGGCATAAAAGAGACTTAAAAATTCCAGCCTGGAAGAGGGAGGTACCCAGAAGCCCCATCTCTAGCTGGGGAGCTACTGTCAGACATTTGCTGAGGAAAGGAGAGAGAGGCACTTTTCATTGGTTAGGGTCAGGGAACTACTAGGTTTCCCATGCCTTAGTGGATGACCCCCACACATCAGTTCATATGGACAGCACTGGATTAAATGGGTTGAGAAGAAGATAGGAGATGTGTTAGAGAGGCCCAAGGGGAGCTGGAAGGAGGGAATAGGGAATGGATATGACCAAGATATATTGTATACATGTATACATTTTCAAAAAGAAGTTATGATAGAGAGTGAACGTCATGATAATGTTAGGAACACTTTCTGAAGGCATGCAGAACACCGGTGGAGAGAAAGCCTGAAGGAAACACATTCTCAGAAAGAGAATATGTGTGAGGCATGCAGTTATTAGGCAATTATAAATTAAGGCCAAGTGGTTTTTTTCCTTATGACTACTTCAACTCCTCCCCTTTCGCATCAATCTTGTTTTCCAAACTTTTAGAATCCTACAGCTCATCTTTTGTTTTCCAGAAATTTCTTTGGAAAGCCTTGGGAACTACCTTAGCATCCTGCCCAGACACAGAGTTTGTGAGCTCACAGATCAAGGAGTTCTTGGTCACTCCCAGCCAGCTGGGGGACCAGAGACAGGTGAGACCCCATGTCAATCCCCTCTTCTGGTGATAGCTGTTATTCCTCTCCACAGAACTTGAGACAACCCTGGCTGTCTTGTTAACTAGAACTCTTCCTTTGTACATTTAGAAAAGTCCAAAGGGATTTCTTTCCAGAAAAAAAAAAGTTTCCCTGTTTAAATGTAAGTACCTTATTATTTTTTTCTGTCAAGTCTGTAAAAATACTGCAACATGAATTTCAAACATTCTCACTTAATACCTCCATGATGTGTCTTATGTCTTAGCACTGATTTCTTGGAGTATGATGATGACCGTCAGGATGATTGAATTTTCAAGCTGAGAGTGACTTTAACAGTCATCTAGAAAGAGTAATGAACACAAACCTAAGAGAGACAGAGAGATGTTTTTATTTACTCCCTGCTTAGCTTATTTGGCAGAGCATGTGCTACTGTGGCGAAAAGGGAAGGTTTATATTGAAAATAATGAGAAGGGCTCCCCCATTAATAGAAACTGCTAAAAAAAAATCTTGTAGCATTATCTTGTTACATCTCTCCCCAGAAATTCTAAGATGTTTAAGTTTCTTTCTCTCACAGTAAATAGGAGAAACCATGAAACTTGATTGGGTGTGTGAAGCTGCCTCTGATTCACTGTTCCCCCTTCTCAGGGTGTGTGACCATCAGTCCCCCTGGGTGATATTTCTAACACGACTTCCCCATCATACTGTCCCTTTTCATGGAGCTGTACTCTTAGAAGCAAAGTAACTTTGGGTCCAGTGTAAGCATCCATTAAGACTCTCACTCAAGCTCTTGAAGAGTTTCACCAACTATGACAAAATATGACATTCCTCGGAGCTCCTCAGATAACTTGTTTACTTTCATTGAAGTTAGTGAGTGCCCCCACACATCCAAGTCACTTAGGAATGCCATGTAGGTGAGTTGAGTGCCAACACATGACATGATAAATGAGACCATGCCTTTCTGTCTGTGCATCTCACACACATGATATCATTTGAGTAACACCAGACTACTTGAGGTTGAACTTGCAACTTGAAAGAAATGAGGGAAGAAAACTAAACAAAAGTCTTGAGACAGTTCTATGGATTTGAGGGCCCCACCAAGGTGGAACTCCCCTGGCTTTCTCAAATGTTCTCCAGCAGCTCAAGCGCTGGGTCAACTGAGAGTCTATTTGTTCAGGGACTGGGTTTTGTCAGGCTGGAATGACAGATGAATTGAACAAAAAAAGCAAACAGTCTACAAGATTCAAACAAATCTGTGTCTTAGGGCTTTGACTGAGGCCACTGGGCCACAGGCTATTTGGTAGGAGTGTGTGTGCCAAGTGCCTTCCACTGTCGGGGGTGGGGCTTGTGTGTCAAAACTAAACACAGCACCCCAGTAGTGTTGTGTGTCCAGATGAAATGTGACAGTATGCATGAAACAAACTGCAATCAAAGAACCATGACACGATTCTTGTAGGAATCATAAGGAAGATTTTACAGTGGCGTCCATATTGAGAAAGCAAGATGGGAAGGAGACTATGGGCAGGGGCTGTATCATTAGAACAGGAAATAACCAGGTCTTGACAACCAGACTTCAAGAGTTAAATCACCTCGTATATGAGGCCATTTCAACAGTGTAAAATTATCAACAAACATTGCTGGTTATAATGTATTTTAGGCCTTTCATAATGCCCCAAAATAATGGGTTTTAGATGTTACCCTCACCCCTCCACACACACACACACACACACACACACACACACACACACACACTCATAAGCAACTGTAGGTATTTAGGACAACAAATATGATATTCAGCCTCATTTGAATATCCCACAGTGTAGGCAGGCATCAGAGCTCCACACTGTACCACTTAAATATTTGTTGCACCACTTCTTATTTGTTGATTGGGAACAAAAGTTAAACTTAAAAAAGAATGTAAAAAAAAAAATACCAACATGAGTCGTGTGCATCCAACTCTTGGGGGTCAGCTGTTGACCTCAGGGTTCCCCGACCTTTAAGATCAGTCCCTCAGCTCTTTTCAGTGGCTTCAGGCATTTGCATTTACTCTCTGTTTGGAACTCTCCCTTGTGGGAATCCCAGCAACTCATGCTTTCCCTACAGTCAGGGCGCTGCCTCTGCTTAATCTGACTGTGTCTGTGTGGGAATCGCTAACCCCCCTATCGACATGACAGATTTCCTCAGTCTTCATCAGCCGCTGCCTTGACCTCGGCAGCGCTTGTCACACCCTGTGGCCTGCCAGCAGGATTATCTTGCTGTGTACTCCATGGGGAAGGAGGTTTTGGGATGCCCTGTTCAACCCTGTATCTTCCAATGACCAAAAAAGTGTCTGTCATTCAGTGGTAGATACTCAATAAGTATTTATTGAATGCATGGTTATACTCAAAATCTGCTCCTTCTGATTTTAGGGGACAACCTCTATTTTAGGATACTGCTCTGAGAACCACTTGGATATTGTTCTAAAAGTTCTTAAAACATTCCAAGATAAGGAGAAGTTTTTTATCAACCGATGTAAGGTAAAGGAATAATTTTTTTTTCTCTGAAGCCCATAGTTACCTCAGAGGCAAGCAATGTTTAACTCTTCAGTGAACATCTCTGTTCTACACTGTTCTTACCGCTCCCAATTCCGAGCTTTGGCACTGCAGGATGGCCAGCTCCATTTTCACTGACACTAGCGCTGACCAGGAAAGTCTACATGTGTCTGCATTTGTCAAACCACAGCTTCAGTGACATTTACCTCACTTCCCTGAAGGAGGGATAAAGTGGACACTAACTAACAGAAGCTTCACGGCCCCACCACAGTCCTGGTTGTTCACATTTGTACAAGCAAGAACATACCAGTTTTAGAATCACTGCAATCATCCCAGTCCGGTTATTTAACCCTTGTGGTGGTCCACGGGATTAAGACAAACTATGAGAGAAAGCAAATTCCCTCACATGATCTATATCTCCCTCTTCTTGTCTTTAAGGGTATTTTTTCTGGAAAAAAAAGCCTGACCAAGA
Organism: Peromyscus maniculatus bairdii; assembly: GCF_049852395.1. Classification (NCBI taxonomy): domain Eukaryota; kingdom Metazoa; phylum Chordata; class Mammalia; order Rodentia; family Cricetidae; genus Peromyscus; species Peromyscus maniculatus. The sequence goes on along the minus strand of NC_134866.1, from coordinate 34,289,784 downwards.
CAGACCTTATCTTGATCTATGGGGCTGTGGCCCTCCATGCCCCCAAGCAGCAACTTCTGGTCAGGCTTGATCAAGACATCATGGCTCAAATCCTGCTTCTCTATAACCAGTGTTCTCAGGTAACACCTGTGGCAGGACTGCTTCCATTTCCAGGCTGGGGCACCAAACGAACATCAATAAATAAGATCTAGCATGTTAGAGAGATGAGCACATATGATCAGAGACACTAGCTTATGGAGTAAGGCCAAATGTCATTTCTTTCCTGAGGCTCTAGGCAGTGCATGTCCTGTGACTTTCCAGATGCCTTCCCAGGCCACTTGTATCCATGGTGATCTCAGCCTTCTTTGAATATAATTACCCTACACCACTGAAGGGCAGCTGGCTTATCACTTCCCTGTTGTAATAATCTAATAAGTATAGCTCAGAGTCAGCCACTTCACCTCTCATATGTCACTTGCGACATTAAATAGTAAGCACCATATATTTATTTTTAAGTTGAATAAAATGTGTCATTTATCAAGCTATTCCATCCATCTCATTTTGTACCATTTCTTCCTCCGCATTCATCCCCGGCACCCCTGACCTTCTTGACTCTTTTCCACACCAAGAATGTGAAGCCAGCCTCAGAGCCACCCAATTGAGCTGCAATTCATCTGATCATTTCTTCCCTCGGAGCATTTTCTTTGTTCCTCTCACAAACTACTTCACACATACTGTCAATTCAAAGCTGCTTTGCTGACCATGGTCAAGGTGACCCCCTAAGAATCACCGAGGGGGTTGAATTCAAAGTTCAGCTTTACAGACTAGATTTCCAGGGATATTGATTGGGGAGGTCACAAAACAAATCTGCAAACCTGTAGGCGTAGGAGGTTTACGAGTGATTCTTATCCAAAAGCAGGTGTGGGGAGGTCTCCCTGATTATTTCCACATTTGCTTCTATGTTACATTGCAGACGCTCTTGCTGTTGAGATCTGACAGAAGTTTACATTGCTGTGAACAAACTACCACAGAGAAATAAATGAAGGGAGTGAAGTCTTAACCTGGCTCATAGTTTCAGAGAGTTCTCTCCATGGTTGCTGGGCCCCCACAAGCGTGGGTAGACTAGTATGGTAGCAGGAGTATATGCTGAGTTTCTCTCCATGGCACTCAAGAAGGAGGAGGAAGAAGAAAGAGCCATGCACGAGACATGCCCTATCCCCTGAGCTTGAAGTTTTCCGAACCTCCCAAAATAGTATCATTATCTGAGACAGAGTACAAAACTTGAGCCTGCAGGGGACATTCTACATTCAGACCATAACAGTGCCCTTGACTCGAATTCCTAAATATATGTGATAAGAACTGTTTTGTAGGGTGTTCATAAAATTATAGATATAAGCATATTCCAGGTGAAGTGTGTAGGGTAGTGAGTCCCACACCTTAGCCACCAGAAGAGCCCGTTAAAGACAGAGTTGACCAGTGAGTCTGCTTTTAGGAATGGATGACAAAAATCTGGATGTTTAACACATTCCTCGAATTTCTAGACTTCTAGTGAAATGTGTCCGTGTTGGGAAGAACAAATAGAGTGGAGGTCAGTGATCTCAGGTCTGTCTTCCAGGGGCTCACAGAAAGTGAGGTGTTACTGGACAGGGAACCAAAGAAAATGGCCAGGGTATGACAAAGCACGTAATCTTGGTCAGACCAAGATAGATCATTATCTCAGCTCTGGTTCTGTAAAAGGTTCTGAGGAAATTGTTAGCACTGCTATCACTTAAGGGGAGCAACCTCATTCCTGTGAGGCAGTCTGTGAGGTACAGCCTCACCATCCTTGATAATTGCTCTCATTTCAACGACAATCTGTCTGACAAGGCTCACTGTAACTTAAGGATGACTTCAGTCTCTTGTTATAAAAAATGTTGACAATCAGTCATGTCATTCCTAATATCCAGTGTAACTGCAGAAGAGAATGAATCAGGACTGGAAAAAAAGATCTAAAACAGAGCCAGAGAGGGACAACCTAGAATCAGTTTTGCCAAGGACCAGGGCTCTCATTTCAACAGGAGATGATTCTCTTGCCCTCAAATCTAATAAGCAACAATGAGGAATTTTTAAAAACATGATAAAATGTTTTGTGATACATTAACATTTAGTCATCCACTGAGGAAACAGTACAAAAATAAAAGAAAATGGGAGATAGAAATAATTGAAATTAATATGAGTGTATTTCAGAGTAAGAAATTCTGCCAGTATGTGTGAAAGTGATGTAAAGAAAATAATAAGACGTGGGTAAATGTGGCTAGGGCATTATACTGAAAATAATATAGATACACACACACACACACACACACACACACACACACACACAATTAAAGCCAAAGCTAGAGATCTAGTCTTCTGTTTTTACTAGACTAAACCTAGTCTTTTAAGTAAAAATAAAGTCTTGTGTGTTACTATGTGCCTGTAACCATAGTGCTTGTAGGATGATGGGGTGAAATTAAGAGTTTGAACATATAAAAAAAATTAATAAAATACTAGCAAATAGAATTCAAGACTACATTTAAAAACAAAAAATCACATACCGGGACCAAGTTCATTTCATTCCAGAGAAGTGAGGATGGTTCAACAGAGCATTCAAAAGTCAAATACTAATGTCACAAGTCACCCAGTCAATAAGTTGACTAATGCATTGAATAGGCAGTTCTCAAAGGAAGAAATAGAAATAGCCAATAAATACTTTACAGCATCTTAGTCATAGGGCAAAATACAAGTTAAAACTGCTTTAAGATTCTATCTCACCACAAGAGAAATGGCTCTTGACAAGAAAACAAATACCAGCAAATGATGGTGAGGATGTGGAGAAAGAGAAAAACTTAGGTGGGCATGTACACTGGTGTAGCTACTCTGGAAAACAATACAGAGGTTCCTTGCAAAACTAAAATTGGAGCTATTATATGACCCAGCCCTAGCAACCCTGGGTATATATTAAAAGAACTTTAAGCATAGCACAGAGATAACTGTGCACCCATGTTTATTGAAGCACTAGTAATAATAGCCAAAATGTGGAACCAGCATGCATGTCCATCAACAGATTAAAGCAAAATGTGATACATGTATGCAATAGAATTTTGTTCAACCAAAACAAAGAATGAAATTACTTCATTTTTAGAAAATAGAGATAAGACTAAAAATTATCGTTAAGCAAAATAGGTCAGGACAAATATTGCATTTTCTGTCATATGTAGAATATATACATATATATGCTTGGATTTATTTATATACACACAGTCATAAAACTAGAAGGTAATTGCAATGAGAGAGGAATATGTTTAAAGGGAGGAGGAAGAGGACTCAATAGCAAGTGATGGAATGTATGTATCATGAAAGCAGAAGAGAGAACCAGTTAGAAGCAAGGAACAGGGATTTGGGAGGTAGTGGAGGAGGAAATTAGAAGAAAGTATAATTATTTAAATATAGAAAAACATCACAAATCCATTTCTTTGTGGGTTAGCAAAAAAAAAGAAGAAGAAAGGAGAAGTTGGGATCAGCCTGGGCTACATAACATGACCCTATCTCAAGTAAATAAATAATACAATTTAAAACACAGAATACAATTAGTTAATTAAAATTAGAGCATACAGATTGCCTTTTACCTTGAAACACCTGAATTCAGTAGTATATGCAAGCTATAAAGTGATGGAGGTGGGGGAGGCAGAGTTGTGTAGAGTCCAGTGGACAGCTGTAGCACACGATTTCAACAGAGTGGCTCACAGCACACTGTAAACGAGCTCTCTGGGAGCTGTGTGCATGCTTGCACGCTACACATTCTGATAGGGCTCAGGTCAACTGGATACCTTTCCTCTCACAAATAGAGCTGCAAAGAAGGGAACAGAAAATTGCCACATGCTAAAAATATCCCTAATGCTTCAATCCCACCAGAGCAGACTCAAATTCCCAGCACAAGCTTGACTGCAGCTCTGACTGTTCTTTCAGCTCTACCATCAGTGACCCTGTGGCCTTCCATTTTATAGCTTTGCCCATGATTTACTCCAGAAAGCCTTTTCCCTTTCTCCCTGCCAAAACTGGCTAGAGATGTTTTACCTTAAAACGCTGTCTTTCCCCTGCTTGCTGTTGCTGTCCTTAATGGACCTGCCAGTGAGACAAGATGCCTCTTGTGGCTGTGCTTCTGCATAAGGGGTGTGTATTTGAGGGTTGGAAGTGTCTTTGATTATTGCTCATTCTGTATCTACTTTTGTCTTTAATTTTTCAGGTTCTGGGCATGTCTGTGATGAATAAGGTAGGAGATGATAGATAGATAGATAGATAGATAGATAGATAGATAGATAGATAGATAGATAGATAGATAGATAGATAGATAGACGGGCGGGCGGATGGATGGATAAAAAAAGGAAATACATGCATACATTGAACATATTTCTCCCTGGGAAGTATGACAAGTACAGATGACCTTTTGGTCTGTTTCTATTGAAAAGGATCTCAACATGCAACTCATTGACCCAATTGAAGCCATGCCCATAAGCCTAATGTAAGAACAAAGGGATATATTAAGGCTCCAGGTGGTTTAGAAGTATAAACCATTGCAGTGCATTTCAAATTGCAGATTGTGAACCCCCATAAGGGGGACCATGATATCAAGTTAATAAGTCACAAGCAGCAAAATGTTTAATAAAACAAAGTAAAAGTGAAAAATGAAACAATACAGTACACATAACAAGATTATTAATTTTTATTTCAGTTGTGTCTTATATTTTGTTTGTGCAAGTAAGTCTTAATTGTTTTATTTCCTTCTGTGGTTTATGGTTAGAAAAAAAGTTTGAAAACCGCTATTCTAGAAAAACTCCAATGTGTGTGGGAAGAAATTGACCTTCATGTCCTAACTTTCCTGGCACTCAAACCCTAAGTGGGGGGTAGAGATGGCAAAAGAAGCCAATGTGTCATCTTTAGTCATATTTGTAGACCCAGGTCTGGTGCCTAAGACCTAGGCTTTTACTGGGGCTCACTTTGCTTCAGGACATGGATCTGCAAATGAGTTTCACAAGAAGCATCACTGAGATTGGCATCGCCATCCAAGACGCTGAGGACCACAAGTTCCAATTTACCTACAAGGAGGTGCTGGTCGGTTTTATGCTGGTGTGTACACAAGAAGGAAGAAAGGGGGCCCTGAGTATTCCATGTAAAAGTGGGTGACATTCAGCAACACCATGAAACACATCTCTTGAATCCTTCTAACCCAAGGCACCCAAAGACCCAAGTCTTTCTGAAATGTTTTGCCTCCTCTCTTGTGTTCCAGGACTTGATAAAGGATGAACCCCTGAATTCCTTGGCCAGCCCTGTTAGGTGGAAAGTCTTAATCGCCCTCAGATACCTAAGGTAGGAGAAATCTTTATTATTCTTAGTGCATTATGTGTTTCTTGTGTGTGTGTACCCACATGCCTATGTGTATGTGCCAGAGGTAGATGTGGAGTGTCCTCTTCAATTGCTCTCCACCCCATTTTTACTCAGAATCCCTAGCACCCAGAGTTCACAGTTTCTGCTAGACTGGCTGGCCAGTGGGACCCCCTTTCTCTACCCACCTGAACACTAATCTGTCTCTCTGCTCACCTCAGCACTGGGGTTACAGGTACACAACACCACCGCAGCTTTTGTATGCAGGTTCTCAGAGTCCATCCTTTGGGTTCTAGGGATGCAAACTCAGGACCTCACGCTTGTGAGTCACCCACTCCACCACAAATCTTTCTTATTCTCATGTTCTCCCTTTCCGCCTCCTCCTGACTATCAACTGACTAATCCATCAGTGCAGGCTCCAGTACATCCTCCCCCAAACAACCACGTTTCTTCAGTGCAACTCACAAATGACAGCTTTCTCTCCTTCTGAAGAGTTACCAAACTGGCTAAGATATTGATCATTGGATAAATGACAGGGTCAAACAGCTATTCAGAGGAGTCGGGTTTATTCCTAGATGAGAGACTTACATTTCTACACAAAGGGAAATTTCTCATCCAAGATCTTAGCCTACAGGCAAATTTTCATCTTCAAACTAAAATCTTAGGAAATATCTAATCACACTCTAGCTTTAGGGAGCTAGTCGTGACAAACCTGACAAAGAAAATAATTTTGTGCACATTTGTAGAATCATATTCCCCACGGCAATTTAGAATCACACTGTTTACTGTTAAAATTTGAAAAGTAAAGTTAAAATAACAAAACTCACCCAAGATGCTCCTGTTGACATTTTTTACAACATCTTTTGTGTCCTCACTTTCTTCATAGACCTGAGATCCTGTTTGCATAAGACTTTTCACCCTAATTTTTCTCACTTCATCTTACAAATTCCCACAGTATCAATTCTTCACAAATTACATTTTTCTTTATTTGTATTTATTTCTATGTAATGATTATATATAAAATACTCAAGACCACTAATCATCAAGGAAATGAATATCAAAAACACTATGAGATACCACTTTGCACCCATTAGGATTGCTGTTACCTAAAAAGAAATAAGTGTTGGTGGGGGTGGGAGAAAAGAGAATCCTATACTGTGGTTTTGGGCATGGATGTTGGTGCATTGCATTATGGTAAACAGTATGGAAGTTTTGACAGAAATTGACAGCAGAATTTTCACATGACCCTTCAGTCTTTCTTGTGGGTAGATACCCAAGGATCACCACCTTGTAAAATAATTCCAGTGTTCATCACAGGGTCTTCCATAAAAACCGTGGTAAGAGAGCAACCTAAGTATTCATCAGTAGACAAGTGTATAAAGAACTGTGGGGAACATATGCACAATAGAATATTATCCAGCCTTAGAAATAAGAATATATTGCTTGTCCTTTGTCATAACCTGGGTTTATCTAGAGGACATTGTGCCAAATAAAATAAGCCAGGCATGGAACAAAAAAGTACCATTGGGTCTCTCTTATATGGCAAATCTAAAGAAAAAAGTCAAGTACAAAAGAAAAATAGATAATAAAGCAGTGGCTACTAAAGGCAAGGCCAAGGGGAATAAAACAATATCCATCAAAAAATACAGAGTAACATTTTGTGCAATGAATAAGTCTGAAGATAATGTGTCCCATTAACAGCTGTGCTTCCAAATGGCATGCTAATTCAAGATTTCAACTCCATGAATAAATTATAGCTGATGTTGCTACAGTGTGGGGAGGTTTTATGACCTATTACATGAGTTCACTTGTTTTCCTATAGTAGTTGTATACATACATATATAGCAAAACCATGTTTAATACTTCTAAAATGTACACAGTAAATGTGTCCAAAGAAATTAAAAGAATACTCTTCTTTCCCCACATTGAACTATCTTAGCATCCAAATCAAATCAATCATTATATTATTTGAAGGTTTATTTCTGGGTTCTCTGTTCTATTCCATGGGTCCATGAGTCTACCTATATACTTACACTGCACTCTTTTAATTACTGTGACATTGTAACACACTTTTAAAATCAGTTAAGAGCTGGGTACAATGTAGTACACTGATAGAGTACTTGCTAAGCACGCACAAAGCCTTCCCCAGCACTAAAAAGAAGATCAAATTAATCCTTAGTGCATGTTTTGTTTCATTTCACCCAATATATCAGTACATGATCATTTCATCATTTGTTCAGTATTTTTTAAACTACATTATCTTTTATTCAAAACTGAGTATGTACCACACATGACATCTTAATTCATATTGTCAACTTCAACGGCCATGTGTGCCTACTGGCTACACTCAGTTTGTATAGAACTGGACTAGTCTCTAATCACACACACAAAAGTGTTGCTTGTATGGGGCCAAAGTGGAGGGAAAGGCAACCCACAAATTGGCAGGAAGAAAACTGGGGGATGCTAGAAAGGTCACGTGTCAATCATGCTGTCGTTCTCACTTCCATGTGCTTGTCCGAGTTCATTGAAGTGTAGACTTGAATAGACGCAGTGCGTTGTGCATCAGTTTTACAGCAGTGCACCAAACGATGGCAATGAGAAGATGGTAAATGATCTTCCCAGCTGGGCACTGATTCACACTCCTCTCTGAGTACCTTTTCACACTCTTTGTTTTTGTTTTTGTTTTTTTCCTAATACAGAAGCTCTGGAGTGTACCTTACTGTCTTGATTTCCATCTTCACAAATTTTAATGAAGGACCTTTTCATACTGAACTGACATTTGCACTTTCCCAAGTCAAGTATTGTTTTGATAACTATATAGTAAATGTTTGGATGGGAGGGAGGGAGGAAGCGAGAGAGCCAAATTACCCCATCCTTCGCCATCTTTGCTTTTTTACCGGAAATGCTCACAATGAGAATTTATCACTAACACCAATAGTGACTCTAATGGAGATTAACAGTGCTTGACATCTTCCCACTATCCCAGGGAGCAATGTGTCTCCTTTACCTGTATTAGCACGACTTCTCTCAACATCTCAAAAATATTTCAGAGAGTGTGACATATCTGTCACCTACTCAGATTTTTATAGACAGATCTTCATCATTGTCCTGGCAAGTTTACGTGTAATTATATCCTTTCCTCCACATGGTGCTCATTTCAGCAAACTGAAGCCTCTGCTCTCACTAAACGACCACCTGAATATTCTTGAAGAGAATATTCGGAGGCTCATGCCCCTTCCACCTCTGGAAAAACTCAAGAGTGCCGGTGAAACGGACAAGGACAAGGAACGCATTAACGTATGTCATGGGGGCCCGAGGAGAGAGAAAAGTTCCCCTGGGACTGCCTTCCCTGCAGCCTGAGACCAACAGTCACCCTTGATTTCAGTTTCTCTATGAACGATCTATGGATGCCCTGGGGAAACTTCTGAGGTCCATGATATGGGATGACATAGATGCCCAGAACTGTGAAGAAATGTTTAACGTGAGTAGGGCCACCATTCACACTGGTTGCCCAACTCCCGATAACCAGCCCCTCCCATCCTCTCCACAGGAAGACATCCAGCATTACCCTCCCACACAGGGCCAATCTTTTTTTCTTTTTAATTTACAGGCAGGTGGACACCCAGTTATAGAAGAAGCAGAGAAAGGGGGAGAGGGAGAAGGGAAGGAAAAATCAAATACAAATGAAGAGTACTAAGCAAAGACCTTCCTTCTTTGCCCAACAGCTTCTCCGGATGTGGCTTGTTTCCCAGAAAGAGTGGGAGAGAGAAAGAGCATTCGAAATCATCTCGAAAATCCTAACACATGACATTGAGGCAAGTACTCCCTTAAGCAGGGATCGCATTGCTAGTCAACAATGGGGACTCTTGAGACTCTCGCATGATGGGTCTCAGGTCGCAGATGGAGGGGTTCCGCAAAGCTGTGGGTGTTAATCTCCCAGCTCCAGAGCTGAGGAAGCACTGTGGTGACTTTGCATGCTCGCTCGCTGGAGTCTTCGGCCGCCCATAAGGAAGCAGGTACCTTCTAGGTGTTCAGGATTTAACATCCTTCTAAAGGACCTGCGCAGGGAAAAGAGTGGACTGAACCCTGGTGTACCGTCAAGCCACCCCATCACATGGGCGCCTCCTTTATCCTGCAGGCGCCACAGAACTTCAGAATTGGGTCACTGCTTGGGCTCCTGGTTCCTCACTTGTGTGACACCCTGCCCAGCATCCGCCAGGCCGCTACGAGCTCCACTATTGGTCTGTTCTGTGTAAAAGGTGAGGGCAAGACGTGGGGGGGGAGGGGGGGATGGTGGAGTATAAACAGGAGACATGTTCATAGCTTCCAACTCCTGCCTTCTCTTTCCACGAATCTTCATTTCAACAACCACCTCCTACTTCTCCGGCTCTCAGTTCTCATACCTTAATTATATCACAGAATTCACTGTCTTTTGGACTTGCAACATGTGGTCACCTTCTCAGTGACTCTCTCTCTTTTTTTTTTTTTTTTTTTTTTTTTTGGTCTTTTTGAGTCAGGGTCTCATTATGTAGCTCTGGATGCTCTGGAACTCACTCTTTAGACTAGGCTGGACTTGAACTCACAAGTGTAAGTCTGCCTTCCAAATGCTGGGACTAACAGTGTGCAACACCAGCTTAGTTTTCCTTGTTTGTTTGTTTGTTTTTGTTTGTTTCTGTTTGTGTCTTGTTTTGATTTGATTAAGTCCCGCTATGCTACCCTGGCGGGCCTGGAACTCACTAAACCAACCTGATGTGGAACTCAGAGAACTCTAACTGCCTCTACCTCGTCAGTGCTGGAATTAAAGATGTGTACCACCACACCTAGATTTAAAAAGACACTAACACGCCGGGCGGTGGTGGCTCACGCCTTTAATCGCAGCACTTGGGAGGCAGAGGCAGGCGGATCTCTGTGAGTTCGAGGCCAGCCTGGGCTACCAAGTGAGTTCCAGGAAAGGCACAAAGCTACATAGAGAAACCCTGTCTCGAAAAACCAAAAAAAAAAAAAAAAGACACTAACACAAAAGCATTTCAATGATTTCTTAAAGTAGTTAAAGTAGGTAAAAATGTTTTGAAACCTCTGGTTTAAATGACTGGGAAATTGAACATATTAGCAGTGTCTTTATATCACACACTTTTCTCCAGGAGAAAATTACACAATTATTAGGGTGCTATATAATTTCCAGAGTTCCCTAAGAGAGCATTTTGTGGATGTTTTGTTTCTATCTTTGAGACAAAGACTTCCCACCCTCGGTTTTCCAGTTACGTGTGAACAACTGTCTGTACTTTTAAAAAGAGAATGTGGGGCTCTGCAGTTCAGAAGTTCAAGAAGACTTGAGTTCAATTTCCCAGCACCCACATGGTGGCTCACAACCACCAGTAACTCTGGTTCCGTGGGGTCCAATGATCTGTTCTGGTGTCTGTGGAGCCAGGGCACACGTGAAGTGCTTGGACAGACATGCAGGAAAAGCACCTGTTTTAGTCAGGGTTTCTAGTGCTGCAATGAAACACCATGATCAAGGGTTTATCCAGCTTACACTTCCACATCACTGTCCATCCTTGAAGGAATTCAGGACAGGAACTTAAGCAGGGCAGAAGCTCCAGAGAGGTGCTGCTTACTGGATTGCTTCCCCTGGCTTGCTGCTCATCCTGCTTTCTTATAGAACCCAGGGCCACCAGCCCAGGGCTGGCACCACCTATGTATGACTGGACCCTCCCACATTGATCAATAATTGAGAAAATGCCTTACACCTGGGTCTCATGGAGGCATTTCCACAACTGAGGCTCCTTCCTCTCTGATAACTCAAGCTTGTGTCAAGTTGACACACAAAACCAGCCAGTACAATGTCCAAATATATATGAAATATTTTTAAAGCATTTTTTAAAAATTTCATTCTCAATTTTGAGGTTAAATCAGCAGATGTGTCAGCAATGGCCACTTGGCATTACAGGAGCATAGCTCCACAGAGGTCAAATGTCACCTCAGACATTTAACTGCATATAAGTTTAATACCATCTAGTCACCATCTGTTTAGAGAAAAGGGGGGCGCTGGTGAACAAAGAATCAGCACTGTTATTTTTATAGCTATTTTTCCTGAAGTCTACTTTGATTTCCTAACACATACCGAACACAGATCCTCAAACACTTGATTTGCAAGAAATTCTGCCCATGGTGGGGGCACCCACCAGAAAGGTACGCTGAAGAGACGAGAGGCAAGAGAATCGGGAATTCAGGGCCAGATTGGCCTATATATTTAGGGCATGGGAGATGGCTCATGGGTTAAGAACACTTGCTGCACAAGGGTGACAGCCCTGAGTTCAAGTCCCCAAAGACCGCATAAAAAGCAGAGCATGGCACATTTGCCTGTCACCCAGCAGTGCATTGGGAAGAGACAAGAGGGTCTCTGGAGCTTGTAGAGGCCACCATGTTCAGCTCTAGATTCAATGAGAGGCATAAAGCAAAGAGTGTAAGAACACTCGGCATTGTGGCATACACATACATACATACACACACACACAAAGAAGGAACGAAAGAAAGCCATGCTTTCTTAATTAACATTACTGTTTTTCTTTGGTTGATCAAATAAGCCACATGGGGGTTATGGAAGCATGTGTACTATGAAACATCAACTTGGTGTAAGTAACTAGTGTGATACTAAATTAAGTGCCCATGAATAGCCAATGTGTCTTAAGATGGAAAATTAGAAATTGGAAAATACATCAGTACTTAGACCACTAAAAGTAATAAAGTAGGGGTTTTCAGTTACGTATATCTTATTCTTTGCTTTAAAAAAAAAGAAGGAAGGAAGGAAAGAAGGAAGGAAGGAAGGAAGGAAGGAAGGAAGGAAGGAAGGAAGGATGAGTGGGGTATCACATGATAGCCTTGCCTGGCTTAGAACTAACTCACACTGTGGCCTCAAACTCAAAGCCTTCCATGTACCTCTGCCTCTGGGGTGCTGGGATTAAAGGTGTGTGACATCATGGCTATGCTACATCTGATTCTAAGTCCCATGCCTATTGCATTTGGCTAGGCTGCCTCTCACAGAATGGCCCAAAGTTCATTAATATACATTCTCATGACATGCAAGAAATCATTACTGTAGTTGGTTCTTTTGTTTGTTTCTTTGTTTGTTTTTTGTTTTTTTTTTTCTCTTTACTCTTTGGGAAGCCCACCACCCAGCTCCCAAATAACCACACAGAGGCTTATTATTACTTATAAATGACTGGCTTTAGCTTGGCTTTTTTCTGGCCAGCTTTTCTTTTTTTTTTTTTTTTTTTTTGAATGTGGTGATCATTTTGCAATGTTTATATCAAACCATCATGAAGCTATACAATCTTATGCCAATTATGCCTCAACACAGGCAGAAAAAGAAAACGTCACCTGAGTGCTGGAGGGAAACCCAGCGTCTGGATCACGCAAACACCAAGCACTCAATGAGCTTCCTTAGCATTAATACTAGGGGACAGATCCCTAAAAATTAATTGCACTATGGTATGATTTGGACCGTGAAGTTCCAGGGTTCAAAGAAGTATGGTCACTGTCTGGTGTTGTCATTGTGGCTCCTAATTCCTGGGGAACTCACCTCCTTGGTGACAGTTACTCCTCAAAGCACATCCAGCAAGGGCAAGAAGCTACCTCAGTGTGAGAAACTTAAGGCTACTCCTCGTCAACTCCTGCTATAATCAGTATATTCCCTGTGAACGTCTCCATCCCTTGTATTTCTTCTACAATGATCCGCCTTGGCTAACCTCCATCCACTTGTTCATGAAGAGATTCTGGCCAGCTTTTCTTAACTTAAATTATCCTATCTATCTTTTGCCTCTGGGCTTTTATCTTTCTCTATTCTATATACCTTCCTTTACTTCTTCCTCCATAGCTTGCTGTGTAGCTGGGTGGGCTGGTCCCTGACATCCTCCTCTCCTTCTCCTTCTTTTGCTCCTCAATCTTACTTCCCATATTTCTCTTCCTATTTATTCTCTCCACCTGCCAGCCCCGCCTATCCTTTCCCCAGCCTAGCTGTTGGCCATTCAGCTCTTTGTTAGACCAATCAGGTGTTTTAGACTAGCAAAGTAACACAGCTTCACAGAGTTAAATGCAACATAAGAGAATGCAACACACCTTTGCATCATGAAACAAATGTTTCACAGCATAAACAAATATAGTACATCTTTAACTAATATTCCACAATACATTAATATTTAGGTCTTTTTATTCATTGTTACCATTAATGAATTATGCAGTTGCTGATAAATTTTTCTATCAAAATCGGTCCTTTTTAATTTTCCTCGAGGTAACTCGCCACAGAATGAAACTTCAAGAAGAAGAGTAGTAATGGCAGTTGCTAAGGCTCTGGTATTTGTGTCAGACAGACACAGGTTCGAATTCAGACAGCCCTCTCTGTGTGACCTCAGGCAAATGGCTTCACCCCACTCTGCCACAGCTTCTTCGCCTACAAAAACAGAAACAGGAGCAGAGAACATACATACCTGGGATGACTTCCATGAGTAGAAAATGTGATCATTGTGTGCAGAGTGTTTAGCCCAGGGCTACCTGTAGAAACTGCTTTTAGGATCACGCCCTCATCAGGTGACCTTTTGCATGTTTAGTTAAAAAAAAAAAAGCATTCACAGCTGACTTGCTGTCACATCAAAGCACAGCAAAACTTCTCAACTCTGTTTGGGTTTTGAAAACCTCTTTCTCCCTTTGCTGACTGTAGGCATTTGCCTGGAGGTGGACAGACTGCGAGACTTGCAGGAAGGGCTGAAATCTAACGATGAGCAGGTCCAGATCAAGATAGCCTCCAAAATAGCTAAGGTAATGGATGTGAAAGCCTGGCCTCATAAACAAAGCTATTTCTGGTTTGATTTCCAAATGAGTGAGCTGTGGTCCTCCCCATTATGAAGGCAGGAAGGCAGTGATTTAGATGTTCAAATTGACCTTTCAGAGAGACCTTTTGTTCTGTCAGTTCCTAAGTTTACTAACTTTGAGTACATGTTCCAAGTGCTCAGCTGTGCTTAACTAGGCCATATGGAAAACATTCTGAACCACGTGGCTCTGAAAGGGGCGGCCCTGGAGTAGAATGGACAGAGAAAGTGTTTTCCAGTCAATAAAATGCACCCTCTGTACACTGCAGGAAGTACTTTCTCCTTCTTCAGACGAAAGATTACAGCTTATTTCTTAGTTATTGTGAAGATTGGCCAATCAATTCTGTCATTTATTTGATCATTTATTCAATCACTCTCATATACTGACTATACAGCATGCATCAAGATCTAGGCTCTAGGAAAAGAAACCGAAAGTTATATTGCATCCTAGTCGAATAAAACATCAAGTAATAATAACTGAACAAAAGAAAATCAAGTAAGGGGGTAAGGAATAGGTTAAAGATGACCCTCTAGAGGGAAAAAAATGTGTCCAGTGAAGTTGGTAGAGTATGACATCATGTTTACAGAGTAGAGGTATCCTGACACTGTGTGTAGTCTCGGTGGGTCTAAAAGATCTTGAAGGTCGGAATGTGGAGGGAATAAGAACAAAATTAATGAAGTCAGTTTGGAGGAAATGACAGGAATTCAGTTGTTAGGTGAGATAGCTTGGAACAAGGTGACAACAGCAGAAACGGTCAAAATTATATACAAATGAGGAAGAGATGTTAGCTCACAGCATATTGTAAGGAGCCTGATCATTTTTCTTGGAATCACAAAAACTCACAAACTGGCTTGCATGAAAAGAGTGGAAAATAGTTCATTATTTTCTCAACAAAACATCATCAGACCATTTAACATTGGGGGGGAGGCAGTTCTGCATAGTCGTGTTCTCCTGTCAATAAACTTCAGCCAACTCAAGAGAGTCAAAGACCAAGATGATGCCCCAGGGAACTTTTTCAGTCAGCCAACTTCCACCTGGCTGCCCACCCTCAGTCATCAGCATCATATTCAGACATAGACACTCACATCCACACACTGCTATCAATCAAACACTCTGGACTCCCTATACCTAGAGATCAAAATTGCAGTTTTTATTTCCTTGACTTATTGACTACTCTTAATAGTGAAGAATGGATACTGCCAGCCACTTGATTATTCATCATGATTCTCAGTATATGTGACAAATTCTCCAGAACTTGAAACATATTTCTATAATACATAAAATGTGTGTGAAGGTACTTTCATATATATCTATATATTCTCCACTGTTTTCCCTTCTGCAATGTGCTATAACTTTGGATTTGGAGAAGAAATCACCACAGCAGGCTTGAGATTCAATAAATATAAAATGATAGAAGATTCCACCCCAGGTAGAGTTTGCTTAGAGACAAAAAGTCAGAATAGATCCTATTTTCTCTGGTCTCTGTGGTTTCAGTCATAGGTTAACGATTTGGAAAGCACAATGATTCCTCTTATCCTAAAACACACCATAGTAAAAGGCTTAGGTGTCTGGATCTAAAGTGATGTGTATGATAATGCATTTGTGGCTATATCTTCAGATTATCTGCAAATTCATCCCCAACGAAGAAATTCAGGCGTTCTTGGAGGAAACACTGGATGGTCTGGAAACTCTCAATCCCATGTGCACCAAGGCCTGTGGTATATGGATGATTGCTGCCCTGAAGGAGCATGGGGCTGTGCTGGAAGATCAGGTGAACTGACAACCAATCATGTAACAGAGCAAGATTCTAGCAGCTCTGGAGTGCCAAGTCAAATTCCCATTCTGTTCTTCCTCTAATCATTGGCGTCTAGTGGGAAGCAGGCAAGAGTTTTGGGTCCTCAGCAGAGTCCCAACCTATATGTTAACAAGATTGGGTGGCCTAGCTAAATCTTTAATTATTATAACAACTTTCAAAACACAAGAGAGTACCTGCCTAGCATGCACAAAACCCTATCATCAATCCTCAGCATGGCATAAACATGGCAAAGTGGCACATGTCTGTAGTCCTAGCTCTTGGAGGATGGAGACAGGAGATTCAGGAGTTCAAGGCCATCGTTAGCTATATATGAACTTCAAAGCCAGCCCAGGATACATGAGACTTTGTCATACACACACACACACACACACACACACACACACACACACACACACACACACACACCTCAAAATGGTTCCCACTCTGTCTGGCCAAGGGAAACAGCTCTTGTCCCTTGAAATTGAGTTAATAGATTTATAAGGCAGGAAAATGGGTGTTGTTGTTATTGCTTTTTTTACTCTTTGGCTCTTTGCTCTTTGGGGGGGAGCGCCACCAGCTCCTAAATAAATCACACATGGAGGCTTATTCTTAATTTTAAATGCCCGGCCTTAGCTTGGCTTCTTTCTAGCCAGCTTTCCTTAACTTTAAAGTATCCCTTCTACCTTTTGCCTCTGGGATTTTTCCTTTCCTTACTTCTGTAATCTTACTTTCACTCTTACTCCATGGCTGGCTGTGTAGCTGGGTGGCTCGCCCCTGATGTCCAACTCCTTCTCTGGCTACTTCTTTGCCTCCCAGATTTCTCCTTCTATTAATTCTTTCTGCCTGCCAGCCCCACTTACCCTTCCTCCCTCATCACTATTGGCCATTCAGCTCTTTATTAATCACCATCAGGTGTTTTAAACAGGCAAGTAACACAGCTTCACAGAGTTAAACAAATGCAACATAAACAAAAGTAGCACATCTTAAAATAATATTCTGCAATAGGTGGGTTCTTCTGAGATGACCACTAAGCCTTGGGAGGGTCTCCCGTTCACTGCTGCTCTTCATATTGCTCTTTCCCACTCCATTAGTGTATGTTATCTGGAAAGCAAGGTTGACAGTGGGTTGAGGAAAGTGCTCAGTCCCTTGTCACAGCTGGGGGCTTAAGCAGAAAGAACAGAATTTAGATTCAGGAGTCTCTGTTAAGAGCTCCAAATGGAGACACTCTATCCTGACTTCTCAAGTTGGAGATAAGAGACACTACTCCAAGATTAACCAGCAAGAAAGAGAAACTAAATTAGGCCATCTCTGAAGGAAAGAGGTTCTTACCCCACATCCCATTGTCAACCATCCTCATTATATAGCTTTGAGTAAGGTTATTAGAAATTATTCCTGTCCTAGTTACTTTCCAATAAATTGTTTTATAAAAAAAAAAAAAACATGGCAAACCACGTGTTAGGCATGAGGCTAGATGTAGGGAAATTATAGTTGATAAGTATGGAATCCCTGTGTGCTTGTGTGATTGGCATAAGGAGAGAGATTGATTAACAAACTACAGTAAAAATTTTGAAAGGGAAATTAAACCTTCCCCAATTATCTTTGAACTGGACCTTTGAGATAATCATCTTGAGGGATGCTTGCATTGTTTTTGAATAATTTAGAAAATGTTACGCTTATGATAAAAATATTATGCTTATAATAAGTATCTAATTTTAATATCCATACCAAAAAAAAGAAAATTGTAGTAGAGGCAAAGTATCTTTGCAAAGATTCATGCCCTTACCCATATAGAAAATCTGAATATATATAAAAGTATTCCCCACTGTCACTGGTTAACATCCCAATTAGGAAAAGTGACCGGCATTTGCTGTCCTCTGGGAGCTGGCGTCATCTCTTCTGTGACATCACCCTTGTCCCTGTGCTTTTCACCTAGACATTTGTACTGTGTCCTTACTGACAAGGATGCCCCTCTCCACCATCTCTGCCTTGCCCTCTAGAGTTGCTGGCTTAAGACTCAGACCCATGGCTCCTCCAGAACATTCTGGTTGCATTCCACCATTTGCTTTATACCACCTGGAACCCAGTCTCTTGGGTAGATGACTGAACTGCTTTATTAATTCCCTCCCTTCTCTCACAAAAGCATTGCATCTTTTTCCTTTTCAATATATTCCCCAACAGTACTGATTACAATACCCAGTATAGTGTACCCTTTTTCTCGTGTTCACTAATCTGGGCTAAAAAAATACCCAGTTCACCACTAATACTGTGTGAGAAATGAGTCATGCGTAGAAACAATTACATAGAAACAATTACTGTCTTTAACATTATTGGCAATTCATCAACCACCCACCACAGTGTGAAGGGTACCTTCCTTGTACCATTTGTGTCGAGAGAAAGTGACAACTTAAAGTTTCTTCTTAGCTCCTGGAGATCCTGAGCACAACTTACCATCACATGCCAGTCCTCAGACAAAAGGAGGAAAGTTTCCAGTTTATGCTAGAAGCTATCTCCCAGATTGCCAGTTTTCACATGGATGCAGTTGTTGTCAACCTGCTACAGAAGCCTCTGCCCTTTGACAGGTAGGGTTGAATGCATCTGGCCTCTTCTCCCAGAAAAGACCATCTTAACAAGGCATTGGGAAGAATGTATTGTTTGAGAGAAAGATAGCAAAGGTTGATAACATCTCACCTGAACATCATTTTTAAAATTGCTATTTAAACAACAAGTAATAGTTTTCTAAGCATTTTGTTGAATGCAAAAAAAAAGCTCATCTTAAAATAGAAATGCATTGCACTTATAATAAGTACATACTGAAAGTTAATATTCCTCCTCTTTCTGGTTTCCATCTGTTTGGACATTCACATGCCTCAGAAACCCAAAGCCACATGCTGGGCTGTTAAACAAACCATCATTTTGACATAGAAGCATATCTATCTGCCTTTGCAAGCATGATTCATCATAATGCAATTTTAAAGTAAGCCAGATGGAAAAGCTCACCGTCCAGAGAGTTGTGCCTTATCTGTCAACTTCCCGATTTGTCGTCCTAGGGACACAAAGACATTGTGGAAAGCACTGGCTGAAAACCCGGCCTCTAGTGGCAAACTCTTGAGAGCCCTGATAAGGAAACTGGAAGCCAAGTTGGAGGACGACATAGCCGGAATAGATGCAATTGCAGTAAGTTGGACATTTGATCACTTGCCTCTGTCTGTGCTCTACCCTGTGACCTGCTCCCACCTGGTCCCAGGTGATGGCGCGTTCACCACACCTCTAAAATGCCCTAAATTTAACCATAGTCTAGTTCATAGTAGACAAATGTGGCAGCCATGTTGTCTGTGCTTAATCATTTTCAGAAGCCAATTTCTTATCAGCCCCAGAGAAATTATATTGCCAAATAAGTCTTCAATATATCCAGATCCAAATGATTGTTACTGTTGTCGTCATCATTGAAAACCCCCCATGCTGGAAAGCATGCCATTTTCTAAGATTTGTCCACCTTAAGTCATGACGCCACCATGGCAGTCCTAAGGAACACAGCCTGTTGAGTCGTTTCGAGGCCATTTTATGTTCCTTTTCTGTGTGTTTCGTCATGGGCACGCTTAAATTAGAAAAAAAAAACGCTCCCAGAGACAAAGAACATGCTTCTGTAGCAGCCTTGGAGGAAAGAAATCTGCTTGACTGGGAGGTCCTTTGTTCCCTCAGGTGGCCTGTGCTATGTATGAAGTGATCTTAACAGGGACTCATATCACTCACTTGTATCCAGAGCTGTTCACCCTCCTCCTGAAGCTGGTCAGCTGTTCGCTGGGCCTGAAAATGCCAACTTCCACCCTGAGTCAAAGGCGACGCGTGATGCAGCTCGGGGAACGGCAGCAGTACCCAGACCCCTGCAGGTAAGTGGCCCGTCAGGGAAAGGCTTCCTGGATGCTCCTGACCCCACGCTCCTGAAGAGGGGCTGTGGAGGTCAGACTCTGTGCCGTCTGCCCTGGCGCCAAGCCCTTATGGAACGAACAAGGCGTTATTGTCCTTTAACTGTGGCTCCGGGCCTGGTGGTTCCTAAGGTATCTGCTGAGAATGGTCACCTGAGGAGTGAGGTACTGTGCTTTCTTCCCTAGAGGGCCCACGCTGTGTCTGTTCTCAAGATCTTCCTGGGAAAGTTGGAATTCTGTGACAATGACGGGCGCAGAAAGAAAACAACTGGAATATTCCATCCAATCTAAGACTGTAGCAATTGACAAAAAGCAATCTTAGTCCATATAAAACTAAGGAAAGGGAGACTCTTCATTAGACCAATGAGTCAGAGCTTTCTTTTCTTTTCTTTAATACATTTTTATCATATTTCCCTCTTCCAACTGCTCCCAGACCCTCCCAACCTCCCTACCCATCCAACCTTATGTTCTCGCTCTCTCTGAAAAACACAAAAAAATAAAAATCAAGCCGGGCGGTGGTGGTGCACGCCTTTAATCCCAGCACTCGGGAGGCAGAGCCAGGTGGATCTTGTGAGTTCGAGGCCAGCCTGGGCTACCAAGTGAGTTCCAGGAAAGGCGCAAAGCTATAGAGAGAAACCCTGTCTCGAAAAACCAAAAAAAAAAAAAAAAAATCAAAACAAATATAAGACCAATATGACAAAAAAAAAAAAAATGCCAAAATAAAACAAAAAAAAACATGGAGTTTATTATGTTTCTCATATTTTTAAATGCTTGCTTTATATTCATCAAGGGACCTGTCGAGATTTGTAAGGTATAGATTCTCATTTTATATCTTGTCATTCCGCTTCCCTGACCTTTTGCATAGCTTTTCATTCCAATGTCAGATCATAATGCAACCTTTGAAAAGATATTTTAAACAGCATTTAGACTCAGCCCATGCTGCTGTGATAATATATGTAACTTCACCAAAATGACAGCAGGTTAAAGGGCCATATTTGAATCCAAACACACCGTGTATGAATGCACAGACAACAGCAAGTACATCACGGCAACCGACAGGTTCACAGTAAGATGCAATCTGATCTCAAAGATCCAGTAAAATATGCTCTGTTTCACTTTCCACTCGTAGGGTTTGGCTTGGTTTATTTTGGATGGTTTTTCCTTCCAGCCGGTTGACAAGATTTTATGTCATTACCCTCTTGTCACCTTTGGCCCCAAGACCAAAGTGTGAGCATAAGACTATCTCACTTTTGTCTTGAACAACATCCACTAATCTAACATTGGAAACTTACCAGAAGTAGGAAGAATAAACCAGGGAATTCACAACTTCCTCTGCAGGGTTTGTTTACGTCTGTGGCATCTTCTACCTCCTCTAGACTCTCAACTGCAACTCTGAAATGCTTGCAAGCCCAAGCCATGAAAGAAGGCCTTGCGAAAGAATCTGATGAAGGCGACAATCTATGGAACCTACTTAGCAATCCTGATACCCATCACCTAGGCGTGTGTGCACTGGCCAGGTAATATGCGGATGATCTAGAAGTGAATACAGAAGAGAAAAACAAAAGCTAAGAACGAAGATGAACCTCACTGATAGCGATCAAATCAGCACAGATCAAGGGGAAGGAGCGGGGAGATGTGGGTGTTTCAGCCCCAAACTTACCACTTCTTTCAAAAATGAAAATGACCCAAGTGAACTACTTTAGATAAACTAAATAAATTGACTACTTGATGGGCCATTTTCAAATGTAAGGCTTGACAGTCTTTCATCTAGTATTTCTCTTGAGATACAAATATTGGCTTGAGGAACCTGTAAGTATGCTACAGCTTCTTCCGTTAGAGGAAACTAAGTCTCTTCTAAAATGTGTGTTTTCCAGGAGCATGGCAGTGTGGCAACAGGGGGTTATACTGGATATCATGGAATACCTACTTTCATCTCTCACCTCCTCCTCTGAGAACTACCGGATAACTGGCACAGCTTTCTTCTCTGAGGCAAGGAGGATTAGTCATCAGGGCACATTCACTGGTCCCTTGCCACATCTCTTGTGTAGGATATGGAGCTCAGTGATACCTGGAGCCCCGAAAAGGGTCCCTCCAAGGGGAGTTTTAGTAGTGAAGGGGCCCATTCATGCCAAAGGTACACAAGTAGAGCATGAAGGAGAAAGGAAATCCCTCTCTCAACCAGCTCCTCCTCCTGCCTGTTGTGGAAACCAAACTCCAGTTCAGGGAAGGGAGAATAATAAATGGGGGGGGGGGGGGCGACACAAAGCCAGTATGTCACTAGCTCTTCACCTGACATAAGAACTAGCCAATCCAGAGAAGGGGCAGTGATCAGAAACTTCTGCTTTTGCTGCTACAGTTTCCTTTTTGAGGATTTGAGAAAATCCTCCTATCTAGATACTCTGGTCCTCATTACCTTGACCTGTGGGTAGCTCACATCTGGAGCTCAGCCGACACAAGATTTGGTGGTTCACGGGGGAGGGGGGGGTCCTTCCTCTGCTGCACAGTAGTAAGGATCCATCAGTAATTGCAGTTAAGGTGCCTTGAGCTGTCCCCTCAAGGGAGGGTCTCTAAAGGGGAGGAGTTTGTTGATTTCAGCTTATGAGGGAGCCAATCCTCTGGAAGCATGGAAATCTTCGAGATGTACTGATTTTCATGGATCAGAGTGCCTGGGATTCCAATGCTATTCTGAGGCAAATGGCCATCCGAGGACTGGGTAACACAGCATGTGGAGCTCCTCACAAGGTAAGAGGGAAAGAATTGTTTAAGTAGACTTAAACAGGTACCCCCATCTGGTAGCTTCATGGAAATTAAGTGAAAATCCCGATGACCTAGCTGGAGGAACAGCTTTGGGATTGAAGTGCATGTGAAGTACATTATAGTCTCCATACCTGGGAATTCCTACCCCATTCAAGAGACATACGGAACAATTTTATAGATTAGGAGACCTTGTTCCATAACAGGTGAAGAAGCATAAGCAGATAATGTTAGAGTCTATCATCAGAGGCCTATACCACTTGGCTCGCACTGAAGTCGTCTGTGAAAGCTTGAAGGCTCTGAAAAAGATCATGGAGCTGCTCACAGAGAGAGACATCAGCTTCTACTTCAAGGAAATAGTGCTGCAAACCAGAACCTTTTTTGAAGACGTAAGTGAGACTCTTTGGGAGTGTCCCTTCCCTAGAAGAAGTGAAGGAACAGAGGAGGGTCCAGATAGTACATGGAGGAGACTGTGGGTGCCCTACCAGCACTTCAAGGGTATCTATCTGCAAACAGCTTCCATAAAGGCTACTGCCCCACCCCCACCCAACATCTCTCTACCTGAGCATACTCCCTGGCCCAAAAAAAAACACAACTGACCTAAGTAGAGAGAGGTAGGATTGTTGCCAAGGGAAGAAACTTGAACAAATGACTTGTTCTTCATTCCACAGAAGGTTTGAGTACTATTTGCCTGTGAGGTCAGCACACCCACAAAAGATCTTTTCTTTACCACAAATGCTCCTTTCTTTACTTTCTTTAGTTTCCTATATTCTCATTCCCCAGGTTTGTTTCCTGGGTTTATCTTCCAAATAATTTGCTCACACCTCATTTGCTTTAGGGAATACATGAACTGGGACAATTCCTAGTTCCTCCAACATGATCTGTTCCACTTTCCAAATTCAAAGACATCCAGAAGTCAGCCAACTATAACGCATGAACCAAATCCTGCCTACACTCTGCATTTGTCAATAAAGTTTTATTGGAACACAGTCATACTCACTGATGATGTATTGCTTTCACAGTCTACCTGCAGAGCTGATAACTAATGAAGGGATTATGGGGCTCATAAATTGTAACTTATTTGACTGATCCCAAAAGATCAATTAGCAACTCTAAGTGAAGGGGAGTCACTTCCTCTCTGTATTCCACAAACTATGTTTTAGTATTTTTTGTTTGTTTTTGTTTGTTTGTTTTTTGTTTATTCACTGCTGTGGATGTGAAAATCTGCTTCACAACAACTTCAACCTAACATTTTGAGGTCCGTAGACATTTCCTCAAGTCCTGTTGCCAGGAGAGCTGCTGGCTGCCTTCTCTAGTGTTCCCTTCCTAAACATTAAGGCTTCATAAAATTACTTACCTTCTGGTCTCCAGACTGAACATTTTGATTTCAAAAACCCAATTTTTCTATTCATTATATATTTTATAGGCCACTTACTAAGTTAAATTCCTATTGAGGTCTGAGAAGTATTAAGTCAAATTTAAGGAAAAATTACCTTTCAAGTACAACATTTCCCTATTTATTTACTCCAGATTTTTAATATTTCTCTTTCTTGCTGAAATTTTGGTGATTTATTAGCTTAGGATCTACAAATTTTAATATATAATATATGCCCACTGCCAATAATTCTAAAGTGTTGCGTTTTTGCATTTTGTGCTTTGTTTATATTCTAGTGCAGCCTGGCAATAATAAGAGCTTTCTGCCTGTTTCTCCTCCAACCATTTTCTTTAATTTAATTCTCAAGTTACCCTCAAAAATGCTTCCTGAGCTCCTACCCAATGTAGAATTTCCTGGGGGAAAAAGGTTTATTTTTTTAATACATACATAATTGATATCAATCTTCAACAAGGGGCTGACTGAAGTCTGCTTTTTGGGCCGCATGTGTTAGATTCCCTGGTTTCTTGTTTAAAAAAAATAATATTTCTCTTGGATCTGAGCCCCAAGTAAGCTACAAGTCTTGACAGTTTTAAAACAATGTCACACAATGCTATTGTAAAAGAAAAAAATGCATGCAAACTCTTCCTGGTTATCAGGTTAGTCATTTCTCACCCCCTGATAGGGATTAATTCCATCACATGCGAATAAAGATTTTACAAAACCTAGATGTTAGTAAAGACGTGCAAATCTTCCTCTAGTGGTGTCGCCTTCCTGCAAGCCTGTGTAACTCTGTAAGGCCTTGTCCTCTGCTCCTCTGTATTTGGCTGTAAGATAAGCATGCAGTTCTGTGGTCGGTCTACTTTCCCCCCATCTTCCTCTCAGTGTGTAAGTGCTTTCCTGTAATTCTCAAAGCATGATGATGCTTCAAGGGAGGGCAGAACTGAAAACACGTGGCAGTACCACCCACACCCACTTCTCGCCCCTTGGCCACCTCAAGCAGTCACTTTGCTCAGTGTCAATCCATTTTCCTCAACTGAAAAGTGAGAACATTGTACTTGAGAGACAGTTCCTAATTTTTAAACTAGTTTTGTGGGCCTGAACAGAGAACTCATCCTTGCTTCTTTTTCTTCTTATGACTCTGAACCACATCAACAAGTTACACATGCAAGCTAACAGTCTTCCCCCATCATCTCACATTGTGCTCCTTGAAATAATTTCCAACTATCCTAGACAAAAGAAAAAAAATGAGATTTTTGATAACTTCCCATAGTCACAGGAGGAGGGCCAAGACAGGTTTTTGTTTGACCTAAGACTCAATGCCAAGATTCCTGAGCAACATCACTTTACAAAATATTTGGCGTCTTGAAGAAGAGTGTTCGGCTTTATGCAGCTTAGATAAGAGGACCCATAGCTTTAGGATTAATTATGCAACCAGGGCATTTTATGAAAATATATAGCAAATGGGAACCCTCCCTGGCCTCCTGTTTCCAGCTCTGCTATTTGTCATTCTGCAATCACATGTCCCCACAAAGGAAGAAATCGAGTCTTAAGTTCCATAGCATCATCTGAAACTGCATTTGGGGGATTGCAGTCTTGGAATGCACAGAGGCAGTGACATGAATGCACCAGTGTCCAGATTATAAAACCTTCCTTCCATTGTTTGAAGTGTGACAAGGTGTGGTGGGTACCAAGGGGGTGCTGGCAGGAGACATCCTGTGAGAAGATCCATTTGTCACTGCAGGAGCAAGATGATGTGAGACTGACTGCCGTCCTGTTATTTGAGGATTTAGCATCCCTAACAGGAAGAAGATGGAAGATATTTTTTGCTGAAGAAGTAAAAAAGAGCATGATTTCATTCCTTCTCCACCTCTGGGACCCTAACCCCAAGATTGGAGCTGTAAGTAGGCCTGCAGATACCATCACCTCCTCTTTCCCCAGGACCGAGAAGTACCAGCGAGCCTGGTCAGAGAACCAGAAGCCAGCTCAGAGGTCACCCTTCAGAAGTGAGCTGGAAAAGCCACTTTGCCAATTCAGAATTCTGTTTTGTCTCTTTTCCACCTTTTTTTTTTCATTTTGAATTTTTTTCTTTATTAAGAAATTTTCTACTCACTCCACATACCATCCACAGATCCCCCCTCCTCCCTCCCCCACCACTCCCAGCCCTCTTTCCCAAGCCACCCCGCATCCCCACATCTCCCAAATCAAGGTCTCCCATAGGGAGTCAGCATAGCCCACCCAGCACACTGAGCCTAGGCAGGTCCAAGCTCCTTCCCACTGCACCAAGGCTGTGCAAGGCGTCACACCACAGGCACCGGATTCCCAGAAGCCTGCGCATAGACCAGGGACAGATCCTGATCCCCCTGCCTGGGTGCCCCCAACAGTTGGAGCCAAACAACCGTCTTCCGTGTCCAGAGGGCCCAGTCCAGTCCCATGGGGGATCCACAGCCACCAGTCCACAGTTCATGGGCTTCCGCTAGTGTTCTTTTTCACTTTTTTTCTTTCTTTCAAATCACAGACTTTTACTGCTTCTTGCTCTGTGTCGGTGAGAAATGATTCCCTTCCGGCAGACAACCCCAGTCTCACAGACTGTGACCACCAACCCTCTGTATTCTAGGCTTGCCGGGATGTCTTAGTCATCTGTATCCCTTTCCTGGGCCTCCAGGAGCTCTACGGGGTGTTAGACCACCTCCTTGAACAGGACCTGCCACGGGCCAGGGATTTCTACAGGCAATTCTGCATGAAACTGGTGAGTGTACAGCAGATGGTGCCACCGAAATAGCAAGACGGGAGTCTAGACAAACCTCACGAGGATACACATAACTGGTATCAGTCTCTAGCAAGGAGCTGACTGGAGTCTCCTCTTTGGGTCACATCTGTTATATTTCCGATGTTTTTTTGTTGAAATAACAAAATCAGGGCCAGGATACCCTTGCAAGGATGGCGATGATCCCTAGTACTCTCACGCATCGCCCTCTCCCTCAAGACCAATAAGGATCATTTCTTCTGTGGTCCTGAAACTATGTCTGTTACCTAGTTTTTTTTTAAGCCCCAGTGCCCCCCTTATTAAATCTTTATCGAAATGACCATAAGACAACGTTCAGTCAGTCAGCAAATGGTTGTGGGTATTAGCTAACCTTTACAGTTCTCTCCTGAGCCGTAGGGAACGGTAAGGGTTACTCTCCAGTTGCTCTCTTTGAAATCAGCCACCTCTCTTCCAGGCCAAGAAGAACCAGGAAATTCTGTGGATCCTCCACACACACGCATTCACCTTCTTCAACAGCAGCTGGGAGATGATCAGGAGCGCCGCTGTCAAGCTCATGGGTGAGCTCCCTTCCCAGTCCTGACCCTCATGTGTCTGTTCTTTTCCACTTAGTTTTTACTTTGAAAGCTGCCCCAGCGTGAAACTGGTATGGCAGAGAAAGACAGGACTGGAGGAAGTAGGAAGAAATGTGTTATTGGGCTTGTGATATTATCTTTTCTTTCACAAATGAAAATCGATAGTCTCTTCCAATTCACCAACATTCTCTCACTGTCCCCCCCACACACACACCTGACAGTTCTCATAAGTCTCCCAGGCTCTCCCCTGCTTCCAAGTCTTTGGTCTTTATTTTCCTGGAGTCTGGATTCCTAGCCTGGTACCACATAATAAACACTTTGCTTTGCCTCGTTCCTTTCTGTGAACCACATGCTGCATCCTCAAGCTGAGCACATGAGCAGCATGATCGAAGGGAGATCCACATCCGTAGAGGGGCCCTTGATACTGTTGGGTTACCCAGGACATTTCACTTCCCTGTATCACCTCCCTGCCAAGTCCATGAAATAGAAAAATAAGTGAATCCCTAGAGACTCTTCTCCTATGAGATCCTAAGTGTTCTCTGTAAGCCTTTTCTAACTAGCCCATCCCACAGTAAAAAGGCCCACTGGTGTGGTCAGGTTTAATATCAAGGCCTAACGACTTTTATTGGATCATGCACATCCTTGCCTTAATTACATTATAAATTGGACGAATGCAGAAACCCTACTTCACGCAGGTTTGAAACCTGACAATACCTTCTCCTCACCCCAAGAAAGCCAATTTGTGAATTTTTCAAAGGAACTGGATATGTAAACACTTTCCCAGCACATTGCTTAAGACCTAATAGAAGTTCTCCTCACATTAGCCTCAGAGGCACATGGAGACTTACATAATTTGTCCAGTCGTCTATCAGTCCATTTGCCTTCTGATGGCTCCAATCAGGCCCACTTTCCCCTGATAGTGAAATCAGTACCATTTTCTTTTGTTGACTTTAGATGCCATTATTCTCCACTTGACCAGCCAATATGTGGAGCTATTAGACAGAGAGCAACTCACCATGAGTAAGTATCACCCCGAGTTTGCACACCTACTTCTGTTCCCTTGTTAGAAAAAGAGAGGCTGATTGCTCCAATTCTGGATCAGCCCAGAAGTAGAAAACTTTGGCATCCAGTCATTGTTTGAGGCTTCCTAGACCCTAGAATTTCTATGAATTGATAGCAGCCTCCAGCTCAGCTTCTTTGCTGACATCATTCCCAATCAAATATGAGTTTTCCAGCTGTCTAAACCTATTGGTCAAAAAAAAATCATGCCTGCTTCCTCCTCCTCTCCCTCCTTTTCCTCCTCCTCTTCTTCCTCCTCCTCTTCTCTTTTCTCTCCTCTCTCCCTCTCCTCGGGATTGAAACTTATAATTCCTAAGTACTCACTCTACCACCCAGCTACATCCTTCATCATTTTTCACCTTTTAGAGTAGGAAGTGAGCATTGACTTGGGTCCCCCACAGAACTGACCTGTGCAGCGCCATGGGGCTGTATAAACAGGGCCTTGGCTTGCTTGCTTTTCCTACTAGGCTCTGACTCTCCGTGTTCCTTTAATTTTCCATCTCAGGGCTCCAAGCTCTTCGGCAGGACTCCTGCGTCAGTGTCCAGAGAGCTTCTGAAGCTGCCTTACAGACTCTGCTGAGAAGGTGTAAAGAGACCAGCATCCTACTGTAAACCATCAAGGAATAAACCGCTAGGCTTTTTTCTAAAACCAACTCCTGTCTTTGTCCTATGAACTCACAAACTTACATCTTCCTGAAGGCAGACCTGGCACCTAAGCTGAGAATCTTACTCTCCAGAGCCTTTCAGGTGGCTTGCATTGGTAAGAGATAGAATTTCATGTCAGAGACAGTCTACTATAATTTGATTGGTGACAGGCACATGGCTTGCACAAGCTAGCCCTCTCTCTTGAGAAACTTACATCCAAGCAGATGCAGATACCAAAGAGGGGCATAGCCCGACCCAATCACACTCTTGGAAAGAAGAGAGCTACTGTTCTCTTCTATACACAGGCCTTCAATATTTCTGTCAGACATTGAATCACTACCACAATCTTCCCTTTCTCAAATATCATCACATGGTAAACTTTAACCTGTCTCTAGTCTCCTAGGTTGTAATTTATACATCAAAACTGTGCTAGGTATTATTCTGCAAAAGACCATTCTGACATTCTGCTAAAAGGCAGTTTCTATTTTTAAGCTACAGCGATAAAGTGTACATGATCCGTGCACATACATTGTGTATGCATATATGTAGTGATGTTTTTCATATACATCTGGATCACAATTGTTTAATCTTTTCCAAAATACACATTGAAAGTTATATGTGTGGGTATATATAATCTTTAATAATCATCTAACAACAAACATTGTGACATATTCTTGTATATTCATCTATTCCTCTGTATAGACTGTCCATGAAAATTCCTACTCGTTACATTCACTTATCCTCACCTTCAGTCTTCAAGGAAACATTTTTTTGTTTCTACAAAACCTAGAGACTTGAAGTAGTCTTTTGAGTTGAGGACTACGGACCTAACGTCCCTTCATTCATTTAAACATTCACTATGTGCCTACAAGCCTCCTGACATTGTTACAGCTACTTGGAGCATAAAAATGCGTGAAAACATAGAACAGTTGTCCTCATGAAGCCAATGTTCTATGGAATACTTGTGTATGTTCTAGAGAAGTGGTTCTCCCTTTCACAGGCTTTGCCTAAGACTAATGGAAAACAGACATTTGTATTACAATTCATAACAGTAGCAAAATTACAATTATGAAGTAGCAACAAAAATAATTTTATGGTTGAGGGTCACTACAATGTAAGGAACTGTATTTAAAGGGTTGCAGCACTAAGAAGGTTGAGAACCACTGTTCTAGAGGATAGATTTCCAATGGTCCTGGGTCCTGGCATTTAAGGCCCCATGTAGTTTCCTTTAACAATAAACAGGACTGACCTTTACAATAAACAGATTGTTTCAGAAATGATAGCATGTGACTTCCAAGACAGGGTCTTCTTTTTTAGTTAATAGTCACATTTATTTAGTCTTAGCTGCATACAAGGCACCATGCTTTGGGAGGGGGTGGTATTTCAAACAATGTATTTTAATCATATTCACACACACACACACACACACACACACACACACACACATACACACATTCATCCCATATCTCCCCCCACATCCCTGTGGCCCTCTCCTAACTTTATGTCCTTGTTTTTTTTAATATCATTGAGTCTCAATTGTGCTGCCCATACACTTCTGGGTATAGGACAATCCACTGGAGTGTGGTTAGCCTTCCAGTGGCCACACCCTTAAAGAAAACTGACTCTCTCCCTCTTTCAGAAGCCATCAGCTGTCCAGATATCCTCAGGAGTGGGATCTCATGAACCCCTTCTCCTTCCATATTAGAATAGTGACTGGCTTGATCTTGTGCAGGTCTTATGCAGGCAACTACAGCTACTGTGATTTTATGAGTGTGCTGGCCAAGATAGGTTCTTAAAAGATATGATGCTCTTCTATGTCACTCACTCCAGAGAAGCAGTGCAATCTAATGAGATTTCTAAGCCAGAGGCAAGCTAAGTTATTCCCAAATTCCTGAGCCACACAACTGAGTAAGATAATGAATCTTTGGCATTTTAAGCCACTAAGTTTTGAAAGTAATTTATTATGCACCAGTAGGTAATCATTGCCAAGAGGGTCCATGATCCCACTGAAATGATTTGCAGACTTCTATGTGTAATCAAATAGATATATTATCTGGGTAATGGCCTTCATTAAATTCTTAATGGAATAACAAACTATTCCCAACCATAACATATATGAAACAAAGCAAGAAAAAATAGTGGAATGTGGGTTTAATTGACCTCCTTTGGCAGGTTATTTTAAATCAAATAACTTCTCAAAATAGTACTATCCAATGAAACTTTCTTCACTGATTAAATAATTTCATCTTTCTACACTAACCGATGTAATAGCCACTAGCCATGTTTAGTGACTAAACACTTAAAAAGTGGTTTACATATCTGAGAAGGTGAAATTTCATTCAATCTCAGTCTCAATTAATTTTCAATGCATATCTGAGTATTGTTTGCCATTATAACACTGTGCTTGGTAACTTCAGAATATATAGGAAAAGCCTTACTAGAATTTTCTTTGAGCTGGGTATGGCAATAAGTGCCCTCAATGCCAGCACTCAACAGTCAGAGGCAAAGAATGAACTATTCAAGGTCTTCTACAGGTACCCATCATGTCCAAGGTCAACCTGGCCTATATAAGATTCTATCTTTAAATCAAAATAAAAATTAAAAAAAGTATACATTGGTTTGAGACACACTGGAACTATAGATAATCCTCAATGGCAATATTTGACATAAAGCTCTTTTTCCAATAATTCTTTTTATATCTATACAAAACCTGGATCAACTGACCCACAGAATAAACAAAATAAAGTAGGCTTTGTGGCAGAAAACTTAGATCTTTCGCTCCTAATAATCCCTTCCATTAATCTCTCCCACCCACTATAACTGCAACCAGACAGTTGCCACCAGCAGTGACTCCAGTCAGCCCTTTGTGCTTCTTCCCGAGAGTTTAAACACAAGCATGTTCGCACTGAGAGGAAGTGTTCTTGTGGATCTTGGGAAATTAGGAGCACGGAGGAAATATGCGTTGACTTCCTATTGGAGACGCTACGGATCCCTGTTAGGCACTCCCGTTGTTTGTCCCAGTGTTACTGGCGCGTACAACCACTTTTCAACTCATGTTTGCGATAAGGCAGATTCTGTAATGTGCACAGGCCACCCAAAAGGTCCAGCAACTGATGCAGAAGACTATAAATCTTATTCTTCTGCAATTCTGCTTGCTTCCCTTGGACCCAACAGTGAGAGCCAGTGTTCTGCTTGTAAATTGGGGATGTCTAGTTCTGCTGACCCTTAGATGAGGACAGTTTTACTGGAATAGAGAACAGAGATTACAGACGGGAAGAAACAAGTAGGCTTCCAGGGAAAGCCTGAAGACTCACTTAGCTGGAATTGTCTCTGTGTTGCCAGAGTTTCAAAAGATAAAATTCAGAATAAAGCATTTCGCCGCGTGGAGCCTGCAAGAAATTCTGAAATTAAGCAAATAGTTTCTAATAGTACTTTTTATTATTTGATCCTAAACCTGACAATTATCTTTTAAATCACCATTGTACAGAAATTAGAGGAAGCACAGTTAATCAGCTACATAGAAGCCTGGGAACTAGTCAGAAACCCCTGACCAAGAGCAACTTTCTGACCATCAAGTTTCCACATTTTACCTTCTTGTTTATTTCCTTTTTAACTCACTTTCTTGCTGTTGCCCCTTATACTTGAATACTAGAAAACATGATGAAATCAAGAGAAACACGAGGGTCAGTAGGATTCTTTACCAAAGTAAAACTCTGTATGTGTGTGTTTGCACCTCTGTGTGTGCGTACATGTGTGTGTATACACGATCTGTGTGCCTATATGCATATCAAGTTACCCTAAAAAGTTATGACCTAAAATAATAGTATTTGTGTTTGCCTCTACTTCTTAAACTTTATTTATGCAACAAACACCCTTACACGTATTCCCCTGGGATGAAGTGTCCTACATAACATTTATTAAATTATGTAGTTATCCTGAAGGCAAGATAAATTTGGAACACATGATTTTCCAACTGCACAGGACTCACTTCTTTTTCAATTTGAGAGCCATTGAAAGACACAAGATAAGAAAGCCTTCTTTCTGTGTTACCTACCACTTCCTCCAAATATTCTCATAGGCAAAGCCTGAGGATTAATCCGTTCCCTACATCCATTCTTGACTGCAAAGGGGTCAAAATGGGGCTCTACTTTAGAAATAGAGAGCTTGGGGAACTGTTTTGCCTACAGGACAGCTTAACCAGAATTTTTTCAGTCTGCAGAGAAGTAGGGAGAAGTTGACTGTTCCTTGCTTCCAACAGAATCATGAGATCATAATAATTTCATATTATCAGAGCCTGGAATTGGAATCATGAGAGTGTGCCACACCTATGGATGAACTATTTTGGCCTGTAGGAAGGGCCAGTCTATTATTTTTCAGTCTGCTACTTCTTAGCGTGAAATCACATCTGGACAGCAGAAAGGTTTTACTAAGAGGTAATGGTGATTCAGGAGAAATTCACACCAAAAACAAAAAGTGAGCTATTACTTCAGAAAAAAATGGCTATTACAAAAGAAATTTTTAAAATGGAGGATAACAATGCAAGTGTGAATATGGAGAAAATGCAGTCCTTGTGCACGTGAATAAAGATATAAATTATGGAAATATCATAGAGACACTTCAGAAGACTAAAAATATAAGTCTCATGCAAACTAGCTATCCAGCTACTGACTGTATATTCAAAATGAAATCAGCATGCTAACGGGACACGTGGACTCCTATGTCAGCACTATGCACAATAGCCAAGAAGTGGAAACAAACGTCCATCAGCAGATGAACACATAATGAAAATGGGGTGCATATACACAACAGAATATTCTTCCAACAATAGGAAAAGAATGAAATCCTGCCATGAATGACAACATAAAGGGAATGGACAGTCACCATGGTAAGTGAAATAGACCAGGCACAGAAAGACAAGTGCCACGTGGTCTCACCCATGTGTCGACCCTAAAACCCAATCTCATAGAAGCTGAGAAAGGAAAGGTCATTGCCAGTATCCACAAAGAGCAGAAAGTAGGTAATAATGATAGAAGAATGAGGGAAGACTGGCCAATGGGTAATAATGTACAGCCACGTAGGAGCAAGAAAAGCTGGCACAGTAGAGTATAACCGCATATAACAGTAATGCACTCTACATCCCCCAAAGCTAGGATTACTTTGAAAGTCTCACCAAAAATAAGCAATAAAAATGAATGAGATAAATATGTTTGGTCTCATTTAAAGATTATATAATGGGTACAATTTCAGAATTTGTGTATATATATATAATATATATGCATTACATGAATTGGTGTGTAAAATTTTAAAGTTTATACATATAAAAGAGAAAAATTAATGTTTATTTTATAAAAGCAGTAAAGTTGCCATTACATCTCTCAGAGAGCAACAATTCTCATTAACAGCATTTTTGAAGTACCAGGACCTGGAAGAAATGAACAACCATCTTCCTTCCCAAGACAATGGATTGCTCCAGAAACTGCAAAGCCATGTGATGGTGTTTGTTGATTGTCAGCTTCACCGGAATCTAGAATCGCCTATAAAATGGGCCTCAAGGCATGCCTGTGAAGGGTTGTGTAGATGCCTTAGTCTCCACATGCCTGTGAAGAATTTCACTGATTAGGTTAACTGAGATGGGGAGACACACCCATGTAGGCGGAACCATTTCCTGGGCTGAGTATAGGGCTGATTACAAAGAAGAAAGAAAGCTAAGTAGCATCCATCTATCACTCTCTTCTTCCTGACCATAGATGTCATGTGACCAACTGCTTCAAGTTCCTACCACTTAACTTCTCTGCTCTAAAAGAGTGTACCCTCAAACTGTAAGACAGACTAACCCTTGCTCTCTTAGTTGCTGTAGAGGTATTTTGTCACACCACCAATACAAGTAGTTAGAGTCCCTTCCCTGAAGCAGTGGTTATATAAGGCTACGCTGATTCCCCTCGGGACTCAAACCTGTACCCTATTTTGCTTCTAAAACTATAGCTAAATTTAAGCCCCAATATGCCATATTAAAGGTGAAGTACAAATTATGGTCATAAAGGAGGTATATTACCTCCAAAGGAGCAAGCTGAGCATTCCTATTTACAGAGATAGAAGTGTGAGAATAGATACTATGTGTGGAATTTGGGTACTGATGAATGAAACAAGGTTTGGACTGACCAACTTGTCGACAGGGATTTATTGAGCAGACATCAGATACTGTGGCTCAAAGAGTAAGAAAGAGTTCCACAATTCAGTTAGTTGACTAAACATGGATTAAAATGTGGAACACAATGAACAAATCTGAAACGCCTGACTTGCCTTGGTTTTACATAGACTTCAGAGTTTGGAAAAATTGGAATGTTAGAGTGAATTTGTCGTTAGAGATCTGTTCACCCAGACTGGGAGGTTCCAGCATCCTTGAAGAGAGCCATGATCACTATTCTTTGCAAAGAAGAACTACCACTGGGAAGAGAAGCCATTTAATTATGAGATCAGAATGTAATAAAAATTATCAGACACCAAGGTAGCAGATTCAGATAAGGGCAGCACTGAGGGTGTGTGTGATTATCATGCTGGCCAGCAGGGTCAAAGCAACATCTAGTCTCTAGTTGATCAGTGTCTCTAGAAATGAAATCAATTGGATGCTTATTTGGTACTTACTTGATTTGTATAAGCAGAAAAGTTCTGGGTCAAGTGACTAAAACTCTAACCTGGAAAATAAAGGGCAGAGTCCAGCTGCTTCTCCAATTCCCAGACTTAGCTTACAGTCCTAGAATCGCTAATGAAGGAGAGCTTAGCTCTCTAATGCACTACTGAAAGTTGAAATGGACTCTTTCCCGGCTGCCTGAGCCCTTTACCAGGGTAAAAGAAAGAAAATTTTACAGAAAGAAAACAAGAGGCCATTTCTAAGACTACTGCATGCACTAGGTACAGGGGACACAAAACATCACTTAGGCCCTTGAGGCCAGTTGTGAAGGTCAAGCAATCAATAGAATTTTGACACAAGTCCATGTATGGTGGTCCTTAATGTGCCTTGTATTTATCTTACTAGTCCAGAATGTGTAATACAGTAAGTACATTTCGTCACCAGCTGACAGAAGCTCCATATTGCTTCTATGAGTTGAAGAGTCAAGTCTATTATGGTGGGGACGTCCAAGCAGAAAGTAATAGAAGTGCTTCAGTCTAGTAAAATATTAATCCCCAAGCAGTCTTGCATTCCTGGAAGGATTGCTGAAGTTAGTGCCAGCATTAAGGACTTCAAAGATGCGGGTGTTCTGATTACCTCCACATCTCCATTTGACTCATCTATTTTGCCCATACCAAAGAGAAATAGATCTTAGAGAATGGCAGTAGAGGCTCAACAACTCAACCAAGTGATGAGTCCAACTGCAGCTAGCTGCTGTACCAGATGTGATTTCATTGTTTGGACAAATTAACGAACCCTCTGGCATCTACATGCAGCTGTTGATCTAACAAATGCTTTTCTCTCCAGACCTATTAGTAACGACCATCCAAAGCAATTTCCGTTCATGTAGACAGAGCGACAAAACGCTTTCATTATCCCACCTCAGAGGATATCAGTCATAAATCAGACAGCAAAGGTCTGTAAAAGATGTCGTAATATAGGACATTGTGATGGATGCTGATTATCCAGGGCGAAATGGATTGCTCTACAGCACCATGTGGTTTTTGAAGAACATGTCTGGTATATGAGAGCTCTTTTAGGATGTCTCGTGATATTAACACAGCCTGTGATTAAGGCCAATGAGAAGCTTTAACCTAATATGGAAATGGTTACTAAAGGCCAATTTTCTGCAATAAATGAAGGATTGTTCGTTTATATAAAGAACCACTACCCGTTTAGATGCTTGCTGATGACAAAGGATACAGACTGGGTAGTGGAAGAAGGCAGTAATAAATGTTACCGCTCATTGGTATAGCACCTTCCGTCCTGTTCAGTAGAACCTAATATCCAAGCTTAAGACCTCATGACTGAAATGAAACAGTATATTATGTTTATATAAAGTAATGAGAGTGGACCTTGTAATGGGATTAGTGCCTGTATAAAAAGAAGATATCGAGCTCTTTCTCCATGTAAGGATGCTGTAAGAAGGAAGCCATGTGCAAAGTAGGAAGTAGTCTTCAACTGACACCAGATCTTCTCAATCTTGATTTTTCTAGCCTCTTAACAGTGAGAAATGATTGTTGGTTGTTGAATCCACAGAATCTTAACTGTGGTCACAACTCCATTTGGACTTAGGTAAATAAATGCAGCAGTCATGAAAAATTTGACCACATTAAAATGCATAATGACCAAAAATCAATTCAAACAAATCAATATAATGAATCTAGGATGTTCCTGGAGGCTCTTAGGTCTGAACATCCAACATCCACACTGTGTAGTGAACGTAGCATGACAACCATGCTGTCAGAAACACCTCAGCTCAGACTCAAGACTCTTTACTTTGTGTTATTGATTGTATTGTTTTTATCATGCATACATAGTTTCTGCTCTTATAATAACATAATGGTTTAATTACATAAAACAACACTTGAATTATTTTCCTACTGTGATTAGGCAGCATGTATCAAATTAGTGCATCTTCAGATTGAACTGAGTTAGAACATTCAATTTTTCTAATTGCTGTTTGAGTTGTTGACTTGAATTTTATTTTTTGAAAATCACTAATAAGGTTTGATTCAAGATTAAGACAAAATTTCAAACAATTTTTGAAATAGTAAACATGTGTCTCCCTTTTTTTTACTACATATTTACATGAGGCAACATGCTCAGGTTGACCTTTATAAAATCAAAATATTAAGTAACTTTGAAAAGTGTTGAAGATGCCCTGTATCCTGCAGTATTAAATCAGCCAATATTCGTTCTCTATATAAAAAATAAAAATGCACATCCATCATGCTAGTATGAAAATTTATCTTTATCTTTTTCCAGGGAGTACATACACATACATGTACCGGTAGAGGTCAGAGATCAGAGATCAATCTTGAGTGTTGTTCCTCAAAACTGCTTTTTGGTGGTGGTGGCGGGGGTCAGTACAGGTTCTCTCACTGAGACCCAGAACTCATCAACCATGCTAGACTTGCTGACCAATGAACCTCAGGGATCTGCATGTCTTTGTTTTCCCAATATGTCTGCCTTCGCTTTTCCTCCACTGGGATTACAAGTGTACATCACCATGCCACACTTTTTACATGGATCCTGGAGATGGGGCTCTGGTCCCCACGCTTTCACAAGTACTTTACCTAGCTGTCTTCCCATCCTTCTACTTCCATCTTTAACAAATGGGAAAACTGTATATATGCCCAAAACTTATTCTAAAATAAATTTCTTTGTGATTTATCACCAGAAAATGTTTGATTGGTATGATTGCTTATTTTATGTAAAATACAATATATGGTTGGGTAAAAGGGATTTAGAAATTGAAAAATCTTTAAGCAGCCCTCATATAAGCCACTTAGTCCGTGATGTTTTGTTATCACAGCTAGCACTGACTGAATCTCCCTTTTCTCTGAAAATAAGGAAGAATATTCACTTCTGGGTTATCATTTCCTGTCTAGCAGAGGAATTTTCCACTTTAGATGCCTCTAGGATTTAAAGCATGATCATCATTTGTTGATAAATCATCATCCCAAGAAAAATTTCTTCTTCAGGACCTAGGTTTCTTTGTCAACATTGTCTAACTCTCAGAAACATCTCTGATTCCTCTTTAAACCTCCGTCAACTGCCACAATTTACAACAGAAATCTTCTTTATCCTTCAGCAACCACCATCTTAAGAGACATGAAAGGAAATCCCCAACCTATATTCCAAGGTAGAAAAGAAGAAGCACTCAGGAGATGAGGCAAAGCAGAAGGAATTGCCAGTTGGAGGCCAGCTTGGCTTACATCGCAAGTTGAGGATCAGCCTGAGCTACATAATGAGAATCTACCTCAAAAAACAAAAACAGAAAAACAGAAAGCAGGGCAGTGGTAGCACATACTGTAATCTCAGCACTCGGGAGGCAGAGGCAGATGGATCTCTGTGAGTTCAAGGCCAGCCTGGTCTACAAAGCAAGTTCTAGGACAGCCAGAGCTACACAGAGAAACCCTGTCTTGGAGAGAAAAAAAAAAGGAAAAGGAAAAGAAACAGGGAAAAAAAGAGGGAGAGGAAAATTAGGAGTATGAAATGCTTTTCATAGCAGAAAGGAAAAGGCACTCACTTCAACCTATGCTTCAGAATAAAAGCCCCACAACAAGAAGTCACCACTACTCATCTAGGGGGCAGCAATATCATGAAACAGAACAGGAAGCATGAGAGCTAATTTCAGATGAGACACACAAGGCCTTCTGCTAACTAGTTATTGAAACTGGGACCCTTTCGCCAAGTGGATATTTCACTGAACACATTCATTCAGTATGCTCAGCCCTGGAAATTCCTTAACCAGGCTAGAGAGGAGGGAGGCCTCCATCTCCTCAAAGGCGCATTTCTCTGTTGCTTTAATGGATCTGTAAACTACATCCATTAAGCTACTGAGGACTTTGGGAAGTTCTGGAAGGCTCGTTATCATCCTGTCCAAGCTGTTGAACTTCTACGGCCACAAAAGTCAGGTTAGTGAGTCTGAACATGCTTTTTTATCACTCCTGGCAGGAGTTGCTCTTATGTCGTCCATTTAAAGAAGACACAGAGCTCTCTTCGGTGGTCTCAGCCATGGCAGCCTAATAAATAATGTCTTCAGGTACTTTGGTTGTACTTGGTATAACAAAACAAGTCCTCAGCCTTCTGTATCAGTCACTTTCTCTTGAGACTTTCAGACCAAATTTTTCTGCCATGGCAAAATTCTGTTCCACTATGACAGAAATGTCCTTGCCTTCTCTCTCTCTCTCCCAAGCTCCCCTAACTGAGTTGTTACACTATGTATATTTTTCCAGGCAATTCTCCTCTTTCTTGATAATCATGACCTATCATGTGTCTACCGCCCTTCCCCTAGAATGATGTCACAAGTGTCCTGTCACCAAGAAACATGGCATTCACAGTGATGACAGAGTAAAGCGGAGGACTCTCCTCCACCTATGAATAGAATCTCCCGTTGTCTCCTGTCCATGCTTTCACTTCCAGTCCACCTACTCAGGAACAATGGCAGCCTCTCTATCCGGCATCCTCAACCCTAGGCTGAAGAAACATATTTCAGTGGAACTGATGTTTTGAGTATAAATCTGGAGCATTGCCTTCCGAGCCTGATGGGAATAAATAAAAAGACAAATTGTAGGTCTGTGGTTGTCACAGCAGGGACTCCTATCATGCCATCCATCAGCTTTCATGTTCCTAAATGTGCAAACTGCCTGAAAGACCGGGGTAATTGAAAGGCAGGCATAAACCTCTCTGGTTTCTCGGTATTAACTGAAATTGCCTCCTACTGAAGTTGCTTTCTGGCTTAGAATGCTGAGAGAAATACAGGTCATTCTGTTTCCAATGGGAGTATCAAATTCCCTTAACCAGCCCATCATGAGGAAAGTCTCTATGGACTGGGAGGAGACAGGGATAACCTAGTGGTACAGCTCTTCTAATCCTGTTCTTAAAATGTCTCTCTCTCTCTCTCTCTCTCTCTCTCACTCTCTCTCTCTCTCTCTCTCTCTCTCTCTCTCTCTCCCTCCCTCCCTCCCTCCCTCCCTCCCTCCCTCTCCCTCTCCCTCCCTCCCTCTCCCTCTCCCTCTCTCCCTCTCTCTCTCCTCTCCTCTCCTCTCCTCTCCCTTCTCTCTCCCTCCCTTCCTCTTCCCCTTTTCTTTCCCCTCCTCTCTCCCTTCCTTTCTCACCTTCTTCTCCCCTTTTTTCTTCTTGTCTATCTACTCCTATATCAAAAAGGAATGAATAGTGAACATGTCTGAAACACCCACTTCATCATTCATCCAGAGGTTTGTGTTTTATCTCACCTTCGAGTTTATCATGCCATCTGCTACCTATGACGCTGCCCTCACAAATAATATAGATGCCTAAGGTGGGTGTGATACTTTGGCTATTTCCACAAAGTAATGCTATTGGTAATGGGAGCCAGGTTGGAGGTCCAATGAAGATACATCTTCAAAGGGAAATAGGTTTTCTCTCTCCCTCTTAATCTTTTTTGCTTCTTGGCTCCTGGAGTGAGTGTTTTTGCTCTCCTGAATGCTCCTACAGTGATGTGACACCTTCACCTGAAGCTCAAATCTATGGAGTCCATCAATTTGGGACTGGAACCTCCACAACCATAATCAGTCTTTTTCTAATAAATTGGTTGTCTGAAGTATTTTCTTACAGTAATGTGAGTGGAAGAACATTGGGTTGAAGCAGAAAAAAAGTATAGAATGATAAGCAATAGGATACAAACATCGAAACCTGATGGGAAAGTAGTAATGGTTTATGTGCAGACACATCTAAAGCCATTTCAGGGAACACTGGGGAAAGCAGGTGCCCAGTAGCTACAACTCTGAGCATAGTCTACACAATTTGTTAAGTCCGCATCTGCTAGGCAGCTGAGATCAACCATCAGTTAGGTGGCTGTATGGAGAGCCCTTAATACGTTATCTGAGTAGTTGCTAGACAACCCAGAGTTGCAGGAGTCATTCATCAGACCATCTCATTTAGCACTCTATACCCCTACCATACCCCACATACCTATCCATGCTCAGATTCAAGGAAATGACAAGAATATTGGAGAGTTGGGGCGTGGAGAAGTTACATGTGGAGCACTTTAGATGGAGCTGTGAAAACCCAGGGCACTGATGAGCAGCACTTCTGCTGGTCAGTTAATAGGAACTGTAGGAGGTCACAGGAATGCTGCCCCCAAATCCAAGGCTGCCCGTCAATAACTTGCATAGTCTATGTAAATGGTGGGTGAAGATCTGTTTCCTATGTACCTTTCTTTTTTTATTTCATACTTTAATTTAATTTTACATATCAGCCACGGATTCCCCTGCCCTCCCTCCTCCTGCCCCCCCCCACACACACACACACATTCCCATCTCATCCAGGGCAAGGACTCCCCTGAGGATTCAGCTCAGCCTGGTAGATTCAGTCGAGGCAGGTCCAGTCCCCTCCTCCCTTCACCCAGGCTGAGCAAAGTGTCCCTGCATAGGCCCCAGGCTCCAAACAGCCAGCTCATGCACTAAGGACAGGTCCCACTGCCTGGGGGCCTCCCAAACAGTTCAAGCTAATCAACTGTCTCACTTATCCAGAGGGCCTGATCCAGTTGGGGGCTCCTCAGCTATTAGTTCATAGTTCATGTGTTTCAATTAGTTTGGTTATTTGTCCCTGTGCTTTTTCCAATCATGGTCTAACAATTCTCGCTCATATAATCTCACTTATAGGTGGATACTAGATGTAAAACAAAGATGACTAGACTGCTACTCACAACTCCAGGGAGGCTACCTAGTAAAGAGGACCCTAAGAAAGACACAGGGATCGCCCAATGACAGAGACATGGATGAGATCTACATGAGCAAAGTGGATGTGAGGGTGGGTAATGAAGGGCAAGGGTCGAGGGAAAGAGAGCTTAGGGGAACGGGAGATCCCAGCTTGATCAAGAACAGAACAGAGAGGGAGAACAAGGAAAAAGAGACCATGATAAGTGAAGACCCCATGGGAATAGGAAGAAGCAAAGTGCTAGA
The DNA here is from genome assembly GCF_049852395.1 of Peromyscus maniculatus bairdii. NCBI lineage: Eukaryota > Metazoa > Chordata > Mammalia > Rodentia > Cricetidae > Peromyscus > Peromyscus maniculatus. The sequence continues at coordinate 34,247,036 of NC_134866.1, read as the reverse complement.
GAGGTCCAAAGAAATCCACAAAGATACCTCCACAATAGGCTACTGGCAATGGTCAAGAGAAAGCCCGAACTGACCTACTCTGGTGATCGGATGGACAAACACGGTAACTGTTGTGGTAGAACTCTCATCCAATGACTGATGGAAGCGGATGCAGAGATCCACGGCCAGGCCCCAGATGGAGCTCAGGATTCTATGTAGCTTTCTAAAAGTAGTGAGAGTAAAGGACCCATTTCCTCCTCCCCAGGTCCAAAGGACCGTAATGTCAACACTGCTTTCAGCCTTCTAGGCAACATCTTGCCCTCAATCAGGTAATCCTCCCTTGGTCGGAGACAGAGAAAATCAGACAGGAAAGACTCGTTCCTTTTTATTTTACTTTTATTTATTTATGACACAAACAGTTCCTTCTCGCTTTCCTCACAGACTTCTGCTTACAGAGCTTATTTTTAAATTTTCAAAACATCTTCAATGAGTCATTATCAAAAATAACTTTCTTCTTAAACACCTGTTACAACGATTCTTATTCTTCTTTGTAGGTAACTGTGAATGCCCCTGGCTGACTTGAGGAAAGGTCAATGGGCATAAAAATGTTCAAGGCGGTGGGGAGTGGGAAGGAGGGGGATACAAAATAGAGTGTCTCAAAATACCTATCAACAGCCACCTTCCCTCCTTCCATTCTTCACAGTGATCCATCAGTCCTCTGTGTCTCCTCCAGGAAAGCTGTTGAAACCTCTTTCCTGGATACCTTAGCTGTTAAATGTGCTCATCCAAAAGGTTTTGACCAGGACAGTTTGCAATTTCAGATATATTTGAATATTAGAATATTTGCATGTACTCGGTGAGATATTTAGGAGACTAGGATCCAAATCTAAAGACAGAATTCATTTATATTTTGCATAACCTGGAGGTCATTTTTAGACAACATGTTTAGCACTTTGATTGTGACCTGTCACTATGAGATCAGAGGTGGAATTTTCCACCTGTGGAAAATTTCCATTAGGGTCATCAGTAGGTTTCAAGTTTTAAAGCATTTGAGAATTTGGATTTTCCACATTGGAAGTGCTCATAAGTAGCTGAAATTTAATTCCAGACTAGACAAATGAATAAGGGAAAGACTGGAGAATGTTGAGATCAATTCTCCTAAATGATTCCTTATCTAGTTCTTCTTTGAACAGGGTCAACAGGCAACCCTGACATTTTCAAATCTATCCCAATACCCAGCATAGAAAATCAAATCCATGGCATCCTCTAACCAGTGTGATTAACATGTTTACATGTGATTGTTTTCAATAAATGAAACCCACCTCCCTGTATCTCCCATATATTAACATCTGCAGCAACCCTCAATGGAAATTCTAGTATAAAAAGTTAAATCTGAATCAGTCATATCAAACACTATACACTTCAAAGAATCTAAAGAACAGCATCTTGGATAAGTTTTCTAACTCTTAGCAACTTAAAGTTTGTTTGAAATATATCAGCCTCAAAAAAAATACATAGTGTTTGTGCATATTTTAAATTCTACTTAAGCCCACACACTTCACCTTCCACAGCTGCATTTTTTGTATATTTTTGATGAAAGATGAATAAGAAATAAAACAAATGCCAAAGCTGTGTACTTCTGGAAAAATCTAGGAGAGTAACCACATTAGGGGAGATTATTCTCAAATATGCATCACTCAATGGCTCTAGCATAAACTGATGCTTCCTTCAAAAACAGAGTGATTTCAGTGCTTGTATTTGACACATACTGAAGAAAACCTCCCAAGAGACTGAATCATATTTGTTCTCAGACAAGAAGGCAGACGTTGCCCTGTGACCATTGCATGATGAATTCTGCTCTGACATTTAAGTGGTTCAATCTTCTAACAAGAATAAGGATCCCACATGTGGGTTTGGCTTTGTGGGGCAAAGCACTCAGGATGGAAATAATTGCATCTGTCTGTTTTTTCCAATGTATGTGTGTGTATGTGTTTGATTTCACTGAGGAAAAGTCAACCTTGCTAATCAGGAAATTATGTTCTTTCTGTTTTCCTAATCAATCCACAGGAGGCACACTGGTCCACGGACTGGGTCAATCATACTTAACGGAATCACAGGGATGAATGGGGAACACAAGCGTCTCTAATCCCATCCTGTAATTTTACAGACAAAAAAAAAAATCAAAGCCCAACACGGTTTTCCAAAAACTCACAAATAGCTCATGCCATGGTTCATGAATGTTCTTCACACCGTCACTTGTAAAGGAAAAAAGTCTGGACTAAGGTTTGGGAAAACAAAGGGTTTGTTTGCACAAGCGGTTGGACACAGAAGTGAAATATATAGATTATATGCCAGAGGGGAAGGAGAAAAGGTGGTGCCTTCATGTTGGGAAAGTATCTAAGTACCAGTTACACATGTTTTAACATAGCATCCCTTGCTCACTAGATTCTGATGAAGAGGACCAGGGGCTCCTGGGTCCTACGGGGCTTCTTCAGCACAGGGCTTTATGGCTGTGATGGAGATGCTCTGTCCTCTGCATCTTAAGACACCTGCCTCACACTCAGACATCGTCTCCTCGTTGCCATTCACGCTCACACAGATGCTGTACTCTGCTTCCTGGCACTCTGATGCTTCTCTGCAGACACATTTGCTGTTCTGAGCTGGAAAGAACAAGTGGGAGAGACTTAATGGTGCATTGTGTAGGTGGGAGGCTCAAAGCACATCACCTACAAAATAATGGCATGGTGATTAGAGAGTTCCTGCCTTGAGTGATACAATAAACTATCTGCTGGAAGAACAGTAAGACCAGGAAACAGGGCTATTTTCTTTCACTCAGAACAAATGGGCTTTGAAACTGGTGCCAGGCTCTCTACTGGCTGGAAACATGTGAAGCAGGTCTATCCAAGTCAAGAGCTCTCCATCTCTTTCTTCATGCAGGCTGCCATCCTTGTGAGCCAGAAATCAAGGCTAATTCTTTGTTTCCCAGACCAAATCAGAAGGTTTCAGCAGAGAGTGGAGAATCGAAGCTCAGAGACACGGAAGGAAAAGTATAGAAAGTTCTTTGAAAGGGAAAGTGTAGCATTCAGAAGAGGCCACTTGTCCTATAAAAACTAGTCAGAAACAAGGAGAAAACATGAGAAGTAGCTTGGTGGGAAATCCATCACCCAGGTCCTCCAGGGGGAGAGTAAAGGGGGTCAAGCAGAGAACAGTAAAGCAGACGTGAGCCAGATGGGGCAAGTTACATATATCATCCTACTGCAGCTTATGAAGAACTGAGGGCAAGGTCCCCATGAGGTACACGGGACAGAGAATCAAGGAGCTTGCGGATGTAAATACCACATAGTTCAGTTTCCACATCTACAAGTACAGAAACTCTGGGCAGAAGCTTGGTTCCTGCAACCCAGCCATTTCCCCTTCACAATATTCCCCAAATCGTGAGTGGTGTTGAAGATCATTGCTAAGTTCTGTTCAGCTATATCCTAGCTGGTAATGAACCACGATCTGAGAATGCAGCTCCTTTGTCTAATCTCTTCAGGGCCTTCTAATTATTTTGAGAAACGTCAGTTTGGCACTCATACTTTTTAATGCCTCCCTAACACTTTTAAATTCCCTTATAACAAAGAGAGGGTGTCTTTAGTCTCAGACAAATACCTGGCTCAAATCTTCACCTTTACTTTGTTCCATTGTGTGTGTGTGTGTGTGTGTGTGTGTGTGTGTGTGTGTGTGTGTGTGTGTGTGTTCACACACAATGATGTACATATGGAAGTCAGAGAAAAACTTGTGGGAGGTCATTTCTCTCCGTTCAGCATGTGGATTCCAGGGATAGAACTTAGGATGTCAGGCTTGACCACAAGCACCTCTTCTCACTGAGCCATCTAATCAGCCCAGTGATACTTCTTTGTAAGGGCGTAATATAATGATTCGATTTTTAGAAGGTATTTTTATGTAAGTCCTCTTTTTCCTTTTTTTTTTTTAATTTTTATTTCATGTGCATGAGTGTTTTGCTCGTAAGTGTGCCTGCGTACCATGAAGGTAGAGTGAGAATGAGTGGGACTTGGAAGAACGCTTAGATGACCAGGAATGGATTTTTGTCCTCTTACCTACCTCATCCAAACCCCACTCCAGGGAGGGAACTTAAGAAGCAGTTTACTGCCCGGCGGTGGTGGCGCACGCCTTTAATCCCAGCACTCGGGAGGCAGAGCCAGGTGGATCTCTGTGAGTTCGAGGCCAGCCTGGACTACCAAGTGAGTTCCAGGAAAGGCGCAAAGCTACACAGAGAAACCCTGTCTCGAAAAACCAAAAAAAAAAAAAAAAAAAAAAAAAAAAAGAAGCAGTTTACTGTCGAACTAATCTAATCTATTTGGCATTTTGAGGTACATGCTGATAAACTAGAAACTACATGGCTTAAACTCTTGGCACCGTTGGCTTGGCATTCTCACAGTTAAAATATGGAAGGTTCCTTACCATCACATTTGCTCCAGGGTGGACACGCACCACAAGCTTTCTCAGCTGAGGCTGGTGGGGTACAGCTGTCCTTGCCAACCAGAGTGTAATTTCGTCCCTGACAGCGGAGAACATGCATCTTGCAGATGGTCAGAGACAGGATCCTTTTGCTTCTCTCATCTCGAGCACATACATCCAAGGAGGATCTGGAGAGAGCATTTTAACGACATTATTTGCAAGATGTGTTTTCTTCGGAGCCGAGGAAGAAGTAAGACCTTGTGCTCATGACTTGACAATGTAACCAACCCAACAACAACCACCAAAACTGTGGGGTTTTTTTAATATGCTCACAGTTTTTATATGCCCAAATGCCTGGTGCTGGCTTATCTTCATCTAGGACAGACCAGATGCAGCAAACTGAATGAGAAGGTGAGGTCTGCCAGCAACTGCAGATGGACTGATACCAAAGGAAACAGAAAATCAGCAAAGACCAAACACCCGCAAGAGATCATGGGAAATCACTAACCCTATAAGTAAACAAGGGAAGATGAAACTATTTCTCAATGCTGTTTTTAAGGTTTATTTTTATTATTTTAATTACATATATGTCTGCATGAATGTGGCTGTGCACACATGAGTGCAGATGCCTGCAGAAGTCAGAAGAGTGAGATCCCCAGGAGCTGGAGTTACAGACAGTTTTAAGTTGCCTGAGTTGGGATCTGGGAACCAGATTCAGGTCCTCTGGAAGAGCAGCAAGTGCTCTTAACCACTGAGCCATCCCTCCAGCTCCTGCAATGTGATTTTTTAAGTTATCTGTGTTGCCAGTGAGATAGATCATTGAATAAAGGCACTGTGAGTTTGCTCTCCAGAACCAACATATGGAAAAAAGAGAGCCAAATCCAGCAAGTTGTCCTCTGACTTACCCTCTTGAGCTGTGGCATGATACTCCCAACCCCAGCCAAAAAAAAGTGACTGTGCTTACAAAAGATTTAGAAATATTTCCATTAAACATCTTACTGGGGTGTTTTTTTCCCTACCCTAGCCCTCTCTGTCTTCATGTTTCTAAATGTCTTTTTCCCTCTTTCAGGGTAGGAAAAAACATTGATCATATGCTAAAATGATATGTGATGGTGTGAAAGAAAATGGCTCCAAAGGGAATTGTACTATTGGAGGGGATGTGGCCTTGTTGGAGTAGGTATGGCTTTGTTGGAGGAAGCATATCATCATGGAGGTGGGCTTTGAGGTCTCATATACGCTCAAGTCACACCCAGTGAGACAGACCATTTCCTGCAAGCAAGATGTAGGACTCTCAGCTCCTTCTCCAGCACCATGTCTGCCTGCATGCCACCATGTCTCACTGTGATGATAATGGACTAAACCTCTGAAAATGTAAGCCAGCCCAATTAAATGTTTTTCCTTTATTAGAGTTGCTGTGTTCATGGTATCTCTTCACAGTAACAGAAACCCTGACTAAGACATGATATAACATAGCTATTTAGAAACATTGTTTTAAAAAGGAATATTCCCTAAACTGGGCATTGTGGCATACATAATCTCAGAATTTTAGAGATGGAATGAGGAGGATGAGATGTTCAAGGCCAGTCTCAGGCACACAGTGAGTTCAAGGCTAGCCTGGACACACAAGACCTGTCTCAAACTCCTCCCCAACTCCCATACTCCTCCCACAAAAAATTCCATTTCTGAATACTGATGGATATGAAAAGTACTGTTGTAGATAAAAGTATTACACAACAAAGCATGGTTTTATATACTAATCAGAACAATTTTACATTCACCTATTTTACTCAGCTTTATTTTTTTTTCTCTTTGACCTAAAGCTAAACTCATCTGAAGTGGCTTATATAGGAAAAAAAACTTCTTTATTTTGCTCAAATCTTTTTCTCTGTTTATTTAAAATTTGAATATAACTACTTAGAGTAGTTTAAAGAGCAGAAATTTTATAACGTGATGCTGACATTGGCATCCAATACTGTGAAATTATACTAAGAGTCATGCCAGGACTACAAATAACAGAATGAGGATGAACTGGGGGAGGAGTTAGAAAGAGAAAATATTGATTCAAATAAATAATGACTATAAGACAGTAATAACAGAGTTAGGACACTAGAATAAGAATGTATCTGGACTGGCCACAATTTTAATTTGTACTCTTCAGTAATTTTCTGCATACTAAAAGTCATGATATGTTATCATTATCATCTACTATTAATTCAAGAAGTGGATATGGGTTGTGATGAGCATGGCAAGTACAAAGTATTCAGTAAATTGCCATGTTGATTCCTAATGATGAACCAACTGAAGTCCTTAATCTTAAAAATGAAAATAGTCTCGAGACTGAATGTCTTCTATGTCCTACCAGGCCTTTCTTCATTTCTGCTCACCTTCTTGGGAGTCTGGTATGGAAAGACCATATCAGAGCATCCTTATCCTCTGGCTGAGAGTGGGTTCTGTCATTGGAGAACACTGCTGGGGCAGTTTTAAGCATAGAAGGAAGAGTAGGGAAATGTTTATAACTCTGGGCTACACCTGTGGTGCCTCTCAGGTCCCTAAACGGAGTCTGTTCCTCCTTAGAAGCTGGTCCGTCATAGCCCTCTCTGTCTTCATGTTTCTAAATGTCCTTTTCCCTCTTTCAGGCCTGGTGTGGATACACACACACACACACAATAGTGTAGTTTGCTTTAGTCTGCCTGCATTTTTGTAGGCTTGCTGGTAAACCTCTCCTATTCCTCACCTAAAGGTACAACCTACATCTTGCTAGGATCCTGACACAGGCATCCAGGAGCCACTTCTCAACTCCCCTTAAAAGCAGTGGCCAGAAATTGGGTGGCATTCTTAGAATGCAGATCTAGAAAGGCAGCTTCTAGCATCAGAAAAGCAGCTGCTCTATTATCTAATGGTATTGCTTTTTTTAAAGTTTATGTCCCACGGGAATTTCAGCCTAATCCTAGAAAGCCCTAAATCCTCGGGTGACAGCTCTGTCATTTTGCTTCACATCATATAGAGAACAAGCAGTGTTCGAGCCATCCTTCGGTGTCTTGTCCCTCTAGATTAGAATCCTGCTGAACACCATGGCTGTCAGCCTATGACCAGTAACAGGCAGCAATGGAACAGATTACAATGCAAAGACCCTTAGCTATTCACAAGCTGTACCTTCATTCAATAAGCTATATGAAGCCACCCCATTTGCCCTGGGCAAAATCAAACAGGAGAGGGAGTAAAGACAGAGCTTACCCACACTCATAGGGCATTTTACAGACGCATCTAGAGTTCTGCAGTTTCTCCCAGGGCTGACATGCAGGAGCTGCAGGTGGCAGAGTGGCGGTGTCTAGAAGAAACATTTAAGAGAGAGGTGATCCTTAGAGCAATAAGCCTTTCTTTACAATAGAACTTGCTGAATCAAGATCCATAGGATTCCCAACTGTAAAGATTTTTCTATAGTTAAAAGAAAGGATATGGATTTGGGTGGGTGCAATGTTGGGGAGGGTCAGGGAGGAGTTGGGGGAAGGGGAATCATAAAAATAATATTGTATAAAAATGTGTTTCCAACTTCGAAAATTTTTTAAAAATCAGAACAGTGTGCTATCATCCCTAACCAAGAAGCTATCTCTCACTGACATCTGCTTGCAGAGGAAAAACTACTTTTCTCCAGTAGCATCTCACTGTATATTAACCACACTCAAGGGTGGGCTCCATGTCCAGCATTGGAAGACAAACACACAGTGAACTAAAAGGTGTTTTTGTAGACTTTTTGTCTCATACTGTTTGGTAGAGTGCTTTTTGCATTACTGGTCTTTTACTTTTATATTATGGTCTCCAGTTTTGTGGTTTTGTCGTGTGTGTGTGTGTGTGTGTGTGTGTGTGTGTGTGTGTGTGTGTGTTTCTTTTTTTTAATTCTGATTTCTTTGGGTTTGTTGTTGCTTACCTATTTGTTTTCTAAAGAAAAAGAAAATGGGCATGGAGTTATGCGTAAGGATCTGGGGAAGATGTAGGAGGAGTTGGGGGAGGAGAAACCATGATCAGGATATGTTATATGAAAAAATATTTTTCTGTTAAAATATTATGGGAAGTGAACAAGTTGTGTTTACATATTTAAGAGAGAGAGAACAATTAAAAAATAGAATGCCATGAATTTGCGAGAGCCAGAGGGTGCGCGGGAAAGGCTTGAATGAGGAAAGGGAAGCAGAGAAATGATGCAATTATAATTTCAAGAAGTAAGAAAAAATTAATGTGTACATTATAAAGCTCTAAAGCATTTATTTCACTCTATAAAACACTGTATAGTGATAACAGATGCCACATAGTAGGGTGTTTAACTGATCATGCTCTGTTCACACATTTTGATATTTGCTCCCAGCTAACAAGTACCTATGTAAGAGATGAAAAAACTCAGGATCAAAAACGTTTGGAAATGTATGCTATTTCAAATATTCAACAAATGTTCACATTTGTCTGAATCTATGGTTAGTAAAGCAGGTTCCTTTCACAAAGCTAAACCTTGTAAACTGTTGCTTTGGACTGTATTTCACCACAAGCCCACCACAGGTCACAAAGCCACAAAAGAACTTAGAGCGCTGGAGAGATAACTCTGAAGTTACAAGCACTGGCTGCTTTTCCAGAGAATACAGGTTTGACTCCCAGCACCTACATGGTAGCTCACAACTGTCTGAAGTTCCTGTTCCATTGGATCTGATGTCCTTTTCTGGCTTTTGTGGGTACCAGCCATGCTTGTGATACACATATATGCATGCAGACAAAACAACTATATACACAAAATAAATAAAACTATTTTTACAAGAAACTTATATTGGAGAATATCCTGGTACCCAAAGATAGCTATAGCCTCTTACATGCAAATGTCCAGGTGGTCTCCCCTCAACAGTGTGCTTATGTCTAGAGGTACTTACATTAAAACTCCACTCTTCTTTTGTCTAGAAACTCATTATTTTAAATAAACCATTGCTTGAATGTTGATAGGAAAGCACCTTGGTGTGGCTTATAGTACCATAAGTTGAATGCCTTTGCATTGGCTCTGGCAGATGGGAATGTGAAATCTAAAACACTCATTCTTTTTCCACTTTCTGCTAGCTTCATTTTAATGAAAATCATTTGCATCAAACTTTGGGGCATAAAATTCGATAGTCATGTAGTATATTATAAAGATGGTTTATTAGGAGAGCATGCTTTCTTCATTTTTAACTACATTTATTTATTTATTTATTTATTTATTTAGTGTATGCATGTATGTGGCACACACAGAGAGGTCAGAAGACAATTTCCACAGTGTTAGTCCTGGGAGATCAAACTTAGGTCATCAAGTTTGGTAACAAGTACCTTTATACACTGAGCCATCTTGCTGGCCTAAAGGCATCATTTTATAAGTAAAAATATCATAGAATACGTACATCCCTTACTGAAGAAAATAGAAGAAAGTTAGACAAGATAATACAATCCCTTGAGAAATTTACAAAATTGGAAAAATGGTAACAATATGAAGCATGTCTTCCATAGCTAGAAATCTCAATAACAATCACATTCTCTAAACACTTCAGCTTGATGCAGTGGCACTCCAAATGCAAAACAGAAGCTTGAATCAGATCCTAGAAATTAAAATGGCATAAGGGAGAAACATGGTATCTGAATTATAGATTAGTCAATAATGTCCTAGTAATTTTACTCTCTTGATTTGTTTTGCTTTGCTGTTTTCTTTGCTTTTGAGACATGGTCTTATAATATAGCTCAGGGTAGCTCCAAAGTTAAGATCCTCCTGTCCCAGATGTCAAATACTAGGATGGCTGTGCAGTAGTCTGAATAACACACCATGGGCCCATGTATTTGCATGCTTTGTCCCCAGCTGAAATGTTTGGAAGGATTAGGAAGGGTATCCTTGTTGGAAGAGTTGTGCTATCGCAGGTGGGCTTTGACATTTCAAAAGCCCAGACCAGACCCAGTCTCCTCTCTCTCTCTCTCTCTCTCTCTCTCTCTCTCTCTCTCTCTCTCTCTCTCTCTCTCCCCCTCTCTCTCTCTCTCTCCCTCTCTCTCTCTTTCTCTGTCTCCCCCTCTCTGTCTGTCTCTCTGTCTCTCTGCCTTTCTCTCTCTGTCTCTCTGCCTCTCTCTCTGTCTCTCTGCCTCTCTCTCTGTCTCTCTCTCTCTCTCTCTCTCTCTCTCTCTCTCTCTCTCTCTCTCTCTCTCTCTCTCTCTCCCTGCTGTCTGTAAATCAGGATGTAAAGCTCTCAACTACTTCTCCACTTCTCCAGCACCATGCCTGCCTGGCTGCTGCTACATTCTTCACCATGATGATAATGAGCTAAAACTGTAATTCTTTCTTTTCCAAGAGTCGCTTTGGTCAGTGTCTCTTCAGAACAATACAACAGTAACTAAGACAAGAGCTATGGACCACCACAAACAGCAGTTTCTTTGTTTTCATCAACTAAGTTATGCCAATTGATGAAAAATGTGAAGACAGGGGAGGGTGTGTAGAATCTATATTTTGCAAAGTGTTCTGAGATCTAAAATGATTTTAAAGTAAAACGGTTTTCTACTTTTTGTGAGCATATATTTGGTTTGAATTAAAAATGTCTTCCATAAGCTCCTGTATTTGAGCCCTTGGTGGCACTGCCTAGGGAGGTTATAGAACCTTGCAAAGGTGCAGTCTTGCTGGAGGAGATACATCACTAGAGCTGGGCTTTGAGAATTTAGCCTGGCTCCACCTCCATTTCTCACTCTCTGTTTCCTGGATGCAGTTGTGATGCAATCAGCCAGCTTCTGTCTCCTGCCACCTGGTCCCATCACTCCCTCACCATTGTGGACTCTCCTTCTGGAACCAAATAAACTCTTTCTTCTGTAAATTGCTTTGGGTCATAGTATTTTATCAAAGCAACAGAAAAGTAACTAATCTACCTTATGAACTAACAGATTTCATTATGATATCTTCATTGATGCACATCATTGTACTTGGCTTATATGAAGCTCCCTGGTACTCTCTCTTATTGCCTTCTTCTTGTTCCCAGTCTTTCCTCTAAAGAGCTGTCTGCTCTGATAACAAATTCATTTAGTACTGTTGCTCTAATTTTTATTGTTGTTTGTACACAAGCACATATGTGTACAGTGTGTGTGTGTGTGTGTGTGTGTGTGTGTGTGTGTGTGTGTGTGTAGATCAGAGAACAACATTGAGAAGTAGGTGTGCTTCTTCCACCTGTTTTGGAGGCAAGGGTTCTTGTTTCACCACACACTCCAGATAGCTGACCTATGACCTTCTTTCTCACCATGTTACAGATGCTCACTGCTGTATCTGGCTCTTCACTTGGCTCTAAGGGTCAAACTCAAGTCATCATGCTTGTATAGCATGGGTTTCTACCTACTGAGCCACATGACCGATCCTCACATACGTATTTTTAAGCGTGCATTGTGCATATGATAGAAAAACATGTGTTTGTCTCATTCTGGTTATCATGATGCCCTCCAGCTCCATCATTTTCTTTCAAATGATGCAGTTTTGTTTCTCTTTGAGGCTGACAAAACTCCACTGTGTTTATATGCCACATTTTCTTCTTGTTCTAATTTTTAAATTTGTATTTAATATTTTTAAAGTATCAAACTTACACCTCATTCTCTCCCCTTGAATTCTTCTACTATCCTACACACACACACCTATTTCCTCCCAACTTCTTATGCTCTTCTTTCTTTTCTTAGCCCAGTGAGATGACACAGTGATGCTGATGTGTATGGGTGTTTGACCATCTACTGGGGCCTGGGTAGCCTCTCACAGGCTGCATTCCTGAAGAAAACTAACCCCACACACAGCAGTCATCCATTACCTAGCTCCTTAACTAGTGGTAGAACTTCATGACTTCCCTCCCCAGGCATGCTAGTTTCTTTCTAGTTTAATCTTATGTGGGTCTTGTGTACAATAAATCAAACTTTGTTCATTCATTCATCTGTTGGTACAAACCTAAGCTAATTCCATCTCTGCTGTTATAAATGCTGTAATAAATACAGATGTGCAGGCATTTATGTCCTGTGGTGACTTATATCCCATCGGGTAAGTAATGTCATTGGGATATATGTAGTTCTGTTTGTGATTGTTTGAGGCATCTCTGAATTGGTTTCCATAGTGATTGGACTAATCTACATTCCCATCAGTTGTGTGTAAGGGCTCCTTGCACTGCCAGAATTTGTTATTATTTGGTAAAAAATATTTTTAATTTTATTTGTTAAATCAAAACACATTTATATGCAATGGGCATAGATGACAGCTGTTCACCAGTAAGAGTGTACTTAATATTAGTTACCTGTGTATAAAAATGATTAAAATAGTAAATCTTATGATATGTATAGCTTAGCAAAATATTTAGTCATTTAAAGATCTAGTACTTCATTCACTTACCTATTACTCAACTGATATTTGTGTTTGTATGTGTGTGGAATATGTATGTGTTTGTGTGCTTAGCACAACTTCTAAAGGATTGAATATTCAAAGACCTAGTACCTTATTCACTTATTATTTAATATTGTGTGTGTAGTGGTGGTGGTGGTGGTGGTGGTAGTGGTGGTGGTGTGTGTGTTGTATGTGTGTTGGTGTGTGTGGGTAGTGGTTAGCTGTTCTGGCTTTGACCTTGAAGTGCAGCCCCTAGAGAGGGAGCAGGTAACTGCTTTATGCCTATGACCTTGAAGTACATCCCCCTGGGGCATGGTCTCTTAGGACCCTTAAGAACTGAGATACAGCCGGGCGGTGGTGGCCCACGCCTTTAATCCCAGCACTCGGGAGGCAGAGGCAGGCGGATCTTTGTGAGTTCGAGGCCAGCCTGGGCTACCAAGTGAGTTCCAGGAAAGGCGCAAAGCTACACGGAAAAACCCTGTCTCGAAAAACCAAAAAAAAAAAACAAAAACAAAAAACAAAAAGACCTGAAATGCATGTGGTGTTCTCTCTCTCTCCCCTCTTGGATTTTGGATGCTGAGATGCAACAGGCAGAAGAACAGTGTGGATCATAGTTTGGCTTTCCAGGACCCTATGATAAATCTCTCATGCTGTAGTGAGTTTTAGCCCTAATAAATTTCTTGCCCTTTAAGCAGACTCTGTGGATTTATCGCTTTGTGTGTGTGTGTGTGTGTATGTGTGTGTGTGTGTGTGTGTGTGTGTGTGTGTTAGAGATGTGTATGTGGTGGTGGTGGCAGTGGTGGCAGTGGTGGTGGTGGTGGTGTGTGTATGCGTATATGGAAGCTAGAGATCAATGTCAGGATGTCTCCCTCTATCACTCTCCACCTTATTTTTGAGACAAGGTGTCTCTTTGAACCTGGAGTTCGCCATTTTGGCTAGACTGGCCAACCAGCCAGCTATCAGCATCCACCTGTCCCCATGCCCTTGGTGCTGGGATTAAAGATACACTCCACAATGCCCAGCTTGCATCTGAAAGGTGGAGATCTGAACTAGGGTCCTCAAGCATATGCAGCAAATACCACACCCACTGAGCCATATCCCCACCCCCATACACAACCAGCATTTTAAAGCACTAACTTTGAAAGCTGATAAACATAGGAATTTTTGTTTGCTATAGGTCTGTCTTCAGTGCAGTTATTATTGTGATCTACATAGTCAGAAAAATGCACAAGTCCATAAAACATCCTTAATTAGAACCAACCATAATACCATTGTCTACTGAGTGGGGAAAAAAAAACATACTAAATTATACTATAAAGTGACAGAAGCAGGCATTTCAGAAAAACAACTACCTAATTTCCTTGGAAACCAAAGTAAATCCTCATTAAGTATATATTGTTCTCTTTCATTTTAGGATCACAGGTGCAGGTGTGTTACTTTACACAACTCTATGCTGCAGGGAACATAGAAGACAGTAATTGTTTTCTGATGTGTTCAGGAAAGAGTTCACATTAGAGCTAATGTGGAAGGCGCTCCGTTAGTCCACTCTGCTCCTCTCTACTGGCCAGGCATCACCACAGTCCACATCTAATTCAGTGGATCAGGGCTCCAAGGAGCCTGTTCGTCTCAGCTGTAAGCATCTCATTCACTTAACTGTAGTCATTATAGAATCCAGTGCTTCATCCTCATAAGAACAGACAGATTTTAACACTGAATCAAAGTTTTGATACTAAAGAAATATTACATAGACTAGCATGCACATGCGCTTTCCTTCTTTCCTGGTTATAACTGTTAAAAGCATCTTTCCTGGCTGGAGAGACAGCGCAGCAGTTAAAAGTACTTGCTGTTCTTGCTCAGTTCCTGCACCCACATAACCTCTCACAACTGTCTTTAACTCCAATTCCAGGGCATCCGGTGCTCTCTTTTGGACTCTGCAAGCCTTGAGCATACACACAGTGCACTTACATACATGCAGGCAAAATATACATGCAAACAAAATAAAAACAAATTCATCTTTTTAAATTATTAAATAAAAATATATTTACATTTATTAATATACAATCAAACAATAAATATGTTTTTGAAAACATATTTGGCCCATTTAAAAACCTCTGAAAATACATAATTTTGTCTTTCTAAATTGTTTTTCCTGTCTTAGGTGTTTGTTTGTTTGTTGGTTGGTTGGTTTGTTTGTTGAGACAGGGTCTCTTTATACAGCTCTGGCTGTCCTGAAACTCACTATGGAGACAAGGCTGGCCTCAAACTCACAAAGATCTGCCTGCCTCTGCCTCTGAGTATTGGGATTAAAGATGTGCACAACAACACACAGTTTATCTTAGGTTCTTAAAAGAATATTCACATGTGACTAATGTTTAGAATACTAGATTGCTGGATTTCCACTACCAAGAAATCACCCACAACTCCCATACCCCCCACCCCCAGCTAAAAGCCAAGGGACTGAGACTGAGCTCAAAGACCCCCAAAGTAGATAGCTGACTCCAACCCCAGGAGCCAGTGGTTACAGAGACAACAGGTCTGCAATCACAAGGCTTGTCTAAGAAAAACAGCTAACTTCCCCAATTCTGCCCCTAACAGGCCCCTCATGCCTCTTTCCTGTCCTTAGCTACAAAAACATCAGCCTAAAGCCTGGATTCTGCATCTCTTGAACTCTGGTCATTGAGTGATTGGGTCCTGTGCTTTGATCATGGGGTGGCCAGAATTAGAGACGCCACCTCTCTGGTATTAAATAAAACAGGCTCTAACTACTGAGCTCATCTAAATTCTCATCTTTTATTTCTTCCTGAAAATGTAGATCTTACTTAGCCTTACAAAGAGTAGCTTCCCACCCTACAAGACTTCTCTTTGAATATAATGTCTACTTTGTAGTGTTAAATATAAATGCTTTATACATTTTCAACTTTAATATCAATAAACTCTGAGAGTCCAGAAATAAAGCATTCAAAATTGAAAATAAATGTTCATCCTAACTCTGAGCTTAGGAAATCAGAAGAAAACCAAACATCCGCTTTCAAAAAGCCTTCATTTTCTTGGTACTCTAACAGATATAAAGCTATTCTTCCCTATGGAGGACTGAAGTTCAGTGCAGCAACCTCTCCTGCCCCTGTCTATTCTAACCTCTAACGAGTCTACACATTGACCTCATTCTCCTAGGGAGCCAGATGGCGACAATGATGCACTGTGACACAGTGCCATGAAGGTCACCATAAGGACTCTCACCCTGTCTGAGCACAGGTGGTGGCATTGAAGACACACAGAGGCCACTCACCTTTTTGCACACACTGGGTGTTCTTCATCTCAGGACTCCATTTAAGGCTGGAGCCGCAGAGGAACGCTGAAGGACCTTCTATGGACATGCCACCTGCACAGGAGAGGGTCACCTTCTCACCGACCGTGTAAAGGGGTTTCTGGGGGTGAATCTGCATGCCATTCATCAGTACAGGTAGAGCACAGGCAATTTCTGAAGATAAAGCAGAACAGAATGCAAGGGTCACCGCTTTCCTAAATAACCTTTTTAAAGACAGCCTTGGGGTGTGCTGATATACATGCTCTGACTTTTCATAGCAGAGGACAAGCAGGGAAAACAGAGAGTCTCCTCAGAGGGTGCTGCAAAAGGCACACTCCATGGTGTCTGACACGTAATTGACCAATGAATGAGTGAAGACAAAACAGCCATCATCTCCTTCCCCTGCCCTCAAAGCAATGTGACAACCCAGAATGAACAAGCCTACAAATAGAGCCCCAAAGCCCAGGCTGCTGCTAAAAGCAGACTTCACAGCTGCCACTTATCTCTGTAGTGAGGTGATGTCCCACCAGAATTTCCCCAAGAGCTCTACTCATTTGCATATCATTAACTCTAATTAGATATGTCACTATCTAAAAATTCAAAGCAGCACCTTTCACCTTGCAGCCATAAAAGTGTGCAATGTTCTGTGTTTTTCCCATCTCAAACCTTCCCTTACTGGCATTCATTAGTCCAGATCTATTTAAAAATAAAACAGCAGGAAAAAAAATGAAAAATATGTATATAGTTAGGAAGAGCAAGTCAGAAATCATGACTGAAAACAAAAGTCTTTGCAAAGTCCCTCATGGATTTTGGACAATAGTATACAACATTGCTATGTTTCAGCACTGTCTTTATCAGAAGATTCAGTCATTCATTTATTCAAACACAGTATTTATCATTATTGAGTGACTATTTTGCCAAATATGTTGTGTACTGGTGGAACAAGGCTAAGCATTAGTCACATGATGTGCCTTCCAAATCTGGCACTGAGTGTGTTTCTGGCATGATACATCTGCCAGATCTATTACAAGAATGTCCTTCAGCTCTCTCCCACCAAGACAAACAGGAAAGTTGCACAAGAGTAAAAGAAAAATGTTTCTGAGAATCAGAGAGTTGTCAAAAGAGTAGAGATTTGAAGGTCTAGGATTCCAGACAGAGGAGAAATCTGAGGTAGTGGTTACAGATTTGGTAATGCTTTTCTCCTTAAGGTATTTGTAAATTTGAAAAACTAAAACAAAATCAAAATAAGAACACGGTAAAGAACAAACTAAGGAGAGAATTGCAGTTCAGGGTTAAAATGTTTAAGGAGACCGCAAGAAAGTCACAGGGGAGAGGATCCGGGGCTCCAGTATTGTCAAAAAGGGGGGGATACCCAGGTAGAAAGTCCTACTTTTCATTGAGATCACTTAGTGGCTAGACACCATTGGAATTAAGGTTAACCAGTCATAAAGCAGCTTCATTCTTGACCAGATAGAAAACTCATCTTCTCCAAAGATGTCATCAAAGCCTCAAATTGTTCTTAAAGTTTTTCATGTGTAGAGTGGCATTTGTTCAGAACTAATCTAACATTTAAAACCGTATGAATGACCAAAATGTGTCCACTAAAAATACAAGAGATGCAAAGAATGAATTAACAGTTATGTGCCTTTAAAAAGCTGCAACTACTTTGTTGGGAAATCTAAATGATGTCAAGTATAGTGTCTCATGCCTGTGAACTCAACACTTGGGGGGCTGAGGCAAGAGGATTTCCATTAGTGTGGTCAAGTGAATTCCACAACAGCATGAGCAATTGAGTGAAATTTTGCCTCAAAACAAACAAACAAACAAACAAACAAAATAAAAACAAGCAAAAACCTAAATGACAAAATGGAAATTTTCTGCAAAACATTAGAAAATATCAGGGTGGTGCTGGCACATGTCTTTAATCCCAGCACTCAGGAAGCAGAGACAAGCAGATCTCCAAGTTTGAAGCCAGCTTGGTCAACAGAGTAAGTTCCCGGACAGCCAGAGCTACACAGAGAAACCCTGTCTTGGAAAACAAAACAAAACAGAACAGAACAAAAAAATGGAAAATATAAATAGCAGAAAAACATATTAACAGTTCAATTGAATTCTTAAAAGACTATACCACAATTACACAGAAAATTCATGAGTGAAAGATAAATCCATATAAATACTTAACATGAAAAGCAAAGCAAAGAATACGAAGTATTATAGATACAGAGACATGAGTACCAGCATCCATCTCTCTCTGCTTCCTGGCTGTGGATGCTATGGGAGCAACCACCCAATCTCCCTCTGCCAAGGCTTCCTCATCATGATGGACCTTCCCTGTGAACTGTCTTTATTTCCTTAAGTTGTTTTGATCTGGTATTTTTGTCAGAGTGGTGAGAAAAATAACTAATGCAGGCTCCTGTTAGCTTTTCAGGAGAAGGAGGTGAGGTGCTGATGACGTAAAGCTGATGACAATTTGCTCTATAGTATTGGGGTTAACATGAGTGGTTATTTATCCTGATCCACTTTCTTCTTTATCATTCTGTCATCTTAGGATATATGCTACAACCAAGACTGCTCACTCTGACAATGCATTTCTCCAACAAGCCACTGTAAATCTTCTCCACATCTGGCCACAGGATCTCCAATAAGGGAATACCCTTCCTTGCAAGCATATACTATGTTTTTCCCAACAGGAAACATGGTACCTTCATCCTAAACAAAGATAAAAAATGGAGAAAGGTTGAGTTGGCCTATTTCTCATTAACAAACTGTTTCTTTAGGTTTATTTGGCCTGCAAATCATAATTAACTTTAATTACCTATCAAACAATTGATTTAGAAAATCAATATAAAGCATTTTCCCCTGTAAGGGTCTATTCAACAACACTAGTACCACTATTGACTGAAATAAAGCCATAAATGCCAACATATCATAAATGTATAGATTGCTCCCAAAATACCAAGTGCTGCACTAAGTAAGCATTTCACTAAAATCACTTTAGTGAACACCATTATAATAATTCCCTTCCCTTATACACTTGCAGGAAAAGGCAGTTTGCCACCACATTTTGGAAGTAGTTTTTTCCTTAGTTCTTCATGTAAAGGGGGTATATTCTATTCATTGACAACACTACCTAGTCAATGTCAGCATAACAGAAATTATTCTCAATATCTTCATGAAAGTCTTTCAGATTGATGACATTTTGTCAGCTCATGGTTGGTTTTGCTTTCTGAGGTAGTCTCACTGTGCCTCTCAGGCTAACCTGGAATTCATTAAGGAGCCCTAGTTGGCCTCAAACTCAGAACCTCACCCCTCCAACTCCCAAGTGCTGGGATTACAGGCATGCACCCCCACACCTAGCTCATTGATGACTTCTGAAAAACTATGATGTTGATCTTCTCCCACTCTTCACTATAGTTATGGAAACACTGCTTTGAATGGATTACACATTTTATTAGCCTATAATGTTGGGAGGTAAGTCGTCATAATAAAGCAAGGAATTTCAAATCCCAGCCTAGGAGGGAATAATTGCCCTCATTTGGAGTTCTTGCTTCCTTTCTTTTCTTTCTGGTTCTCTGCCCCCAGGGAAATGCTGAAGAAATACAGGCCTGGGAAGTGGTCTGGAGATGGCATCTCACCCAGCTCTACTCTAGGAAATAGAACCCCAATTTCCCCATGCCTCGTTATCATTGCCAGACATACTACTGCAGGCTTGGTCTGCCTCCTTCATAGATGCTAATGGGAAACAATGGGGAAGGTACATGTCAGTTACTGACTGTAGGCCCTCGGCCTTCTTCTACTTTGCAAGAGGGACTTCATGATGAGGAAGTTTGACTCAACACCATCCAAACATTGCTATATAAAAACCACTTAGAGAAATTAAAAAAGAAGATTCCCAGGCTCCACCCCCAACCTACTGAACAGAAAGGGTTGGAGGATGGGAATCAAGCAGCAATCTCTATTTTACAGTTCCCTGAGTGACCTATGTAGACATTCTGAAACAGTGTTTAAAAATGTTGGCTCCTAAAAAAGCAGAAGAGCTTCATGGATTGCTAAGATGAATGAGTTTACACTATATTGCTCTCTAAACATGTTTTATTTAAAGCCCAGAGATCATGGGGAGTGTGTAGAACATTCTACCACTTTCTTCTACCTCATCCTCTTCTTCCTCTGCCTCTTCACTTTCTCAACAGTATATACATTTGTGGAAACAGTATATACATCTAAGAAAACTCTCATTTTTGTGAGCTTAAGGACCTAGAATTTAAAAATCAAAATGTCTCATGAAGAAGGTAAAGCTGGCAGCATGGAGGGCATCCTTATGAAGCGATATCTCTTATGTGAGCCATGAAGAGATGCCATTGAACTTTGGACTCAAAGCTCAATCATCAGAAAAACTGGGACCCGAACTAAATATGAGCATCGCAATGCCGGTGACATCACTAGATCAACCAATGGAAGATGACCAGGGTCCTTTTATAAGCATAAAAATTGGTAAAAGTGTGACAACCTATATCTCATCAGATGGTGGTTAAAAAAGTATCTCTTTAGGTAAATAAAATGCTTCATGATGAAATTTTTTAAGAAAAGCCTTTTTTGATGAAAAGAATAAAGAAAATTCTTTAATCTTAAGAATTTGAGGCCGGGCGTTGGTGGCGCACGCCTTTAATCCCAGCACTCGGGAGGCAGAGGCAGGCGGATCTCTGTGAGTTCGAGGCCAGCCTGGGCTACCAAGTGAGTTCCAGGAAAGGCGCAAAGCTACACAGAGAAACCCTGTCTCGAAAAACCAAAAAAAAAAAAAAAAAAAGAATTTGTGTGTACATTCATACTTAGTAACATTGATGTTGACTAGCCCTCTGGCATGATGGTATCTCTAATTTATCAGGGTATGTCAGTATTGACATCCCAAACCATTGAAGGAATGCTACCTTCTACAAAATTTGAATCTCCTTGGGCTAAAGAGGAAATGCCACAGATGAAGTCCCCCACTACTGAAGTTAAAATGCACATATAAAATATTTTACCACTATTTCACCATGGAGAAGGAGATAGGTTATGGCCAAGTAAAGAGATATAAGTTATAATATTTATAAAAGAAAAAGATATCTTTTCATAACCAACTTGAACAAATCCATCTTTTAAAACAGGGGGTGATGGGCAGAATCCTTTTGGAACCAAAGACAAATGAAAGCAATGTGGCTCAATTAATCTGGAAAAAAAAAAGAAATAAACAGAAATCAACATGATTGGTTTCCAGAATTTAGTTGATATATTACATTAAATTTTTCATTTCTATCTGAAGGTATGCAAGTAGAAAGTACAAGAACATAGATATATATATATATATTTGTTATTCTCAGAACCAAATATGTGACCACACTATACTTTTTTAAATACCTTGAGCATAAACTCAATCTAGCAAAAGACAGTGATTTAATATCTACAGGATTCATAGTATGAGAAGCAAGCAGGAAGCAAGATGATACTCTTTAGTATTCAAGATGATAAAATGCATCTACATTATGCTATTTCTGGAGTCTATCTGTCTGTCTCAGATATCACTGTGCCTCCTGATGTTGGGTTCTGAAATCCTTTTATCACGAAAGTAATTCTACTTGGTGAAAGAATATCAAGTCTAAAAGGAGCAGAGATTCTTAATGCCACATCACCAGTGCTATTCCTGAAAATTTACCATCACCAGGATCAGCCCAACAGGAGATTCTAATTATGATAATGACAATGGAGACATCCATCTTTAAACAGTAATTGTCCATACTGCCTCTGTGATCATTATACCACCAATCCTGTCCAATGAGTGAAATCTGAGCGAGAGGAACACAAGTAGGCTATGACACTTCCTTCTCAGCCAAATTCCTCATCTTTTGCAACACCACAAGGAAACCAGAAATGTGAAGTGATGATCAAAATTTTCCTCTTTCTGATGATCAGGAGGATACATTCCCTCGTTGGAGCAACAACAACCAAAAAGAACAGGGAGAGAATGAGGAGGAGATTATTTACATGTTTCCTTTAGAATGCTCCCCTCTCTCTGGCTTTACATATAAGGGTTTGTTATTCCTCCATTGAATAGATTTAATTTAGTGTAAAAGGGAGGGAAATGGGCCCCCTCAGGCAGAGAACCGTTTCCACCCACTCATCCTCTTGGAGGTACATGTGCCTTCTTTTCTCACTATAACTCATTGTCCTTTGGCTTCCTCACCGATACTGGCTATTGTTATTTTACAAGGCATGAAAGACAGCCTATGTCCTTATCTATCACATTCCTAAACACCTTGTTTCTTTCTTTAACTCACATGACCTTCAAATTATCTTACTGGAAGATTTTTTTGTCTAGTTTCTGAACTTTGGAAAATGCCACAAATGGACCAACCAATGCACTTTTGGAGATTTTAGATAGGTCCACTGCAAAAGTACCTCCAAATATCAGTTTAAGCAGCATGGCTTTTCTTTCTTTTTTTTTTCTTCCTTCACTCTTTACTCTTCCATTTTTCTCCTCTGAGAAGCTAATGAGATTTATAGCTCACTCACTCTAGGAGTGTTTCTTTTAAACCCTAATAAAATTGTCTTCATGCTTAGAAAAATGAAGTAATTTTGCCACAGGAGGGAAAAAGACCTGGGCACGGTGACACAAACTGCTCTTGGGACATAGAAACAGGAAGATCAGGAGTACAGGGTCACCCTCGGTCACTTAGTGATTTTGAGGACAGCCTGGGCTACACGAAACCCTGTCCCAATGAAGTGAATAAATAATTATATTCAAATAATTCTGGCATAGGGGTACAGTTGAGTCAAGAAAGCTGAGAGAGCTTCTGCATGATCCCAGCCAATGTAAAGTTAGTGTCAGATCACCACCAGACCAGCCTGGCAAAATACCATCCATCTAAAGTGTCTGGCTTTGTGATTGACCCAGAGAACAAGAAAATAGGAGGCAGTGGTGTAGCTGAAAGTCAACCCATTTAGTGAAGATTTCCATGTGCCTGTGCCAGCCACTTTTACATGCTTGATCTCATTTAGCGCGTGTATTTTGTTATCGGCTTACCTGCAACTATTATTCTGATTTTAGAGGTCTATCAAGTGACTTGCTCAAGACTACACAGCAAGTAGGGAGCAAACCCATGGGCCTACTCCACTTCCTAGCCCTGTATACTCCCTGATGTCTGGAAAACCTGAAGCTAACAGCCAGTGTTATTGGCCATGACAGGCGTCCCTCCTTTGTTGACTCCAGTGCTAAGGGACAAAGCGAACAGTGATAAAAATCACGACTCCACGTCTCATCATCTAAGAGCAGCTATCGTCAACCTCATGCTCACTGCACAGTATACTTTAAGTAACTGCCAAAAGGTCTGATCTCCATTACCGCAAGTTCTCCAAGTCCTGGTCTTCACACTCCCTGCTTTCAGTTGTTTCTCCAATACAGGCCTTGCCACCCGCACTGGGACGGGGATTATTGCATTCTCGACTCCTTGATTTCTTCCCTTGAACACAGGGGCCCCAAGAAGACCAACAGTTCCAACCTCCATCAACCCCTCCTGTAATATAAGAAAAGAGGCTCTGGACTGCTGGAGAACAAGACTTCAGACCTTAATGCTGGGCTTGCTGCTTAATGTGTTTACTGGGGGAGGGGAATAACAGCTTTTTGAGAGATTTGCAAAGGGCATATTGTAAGATCTTGCAGTGGCTGGGTGTGAATCCAGGGATGGTATTCTATTAGTTCACAGTCTTGGACAAGTCACTCAAACTTCTTGTTCCTTTGTTATTCTCCAAGTACCTCCTAATGTTCTCTAGTGGGTTTTACAACAGCCAGAAAGGCTCTCCTTCTGACTTAAAGTATCCATATCCAGCCTGATGTAGAGAATTTGTATTCCAATCCCTACCAGCGAAGGATGTTTCCACTTTGACAGATAATTGAAACCCCACCTGCCTATTGAAAAATATTGACTAAAGGTACACAATAAAAAATTGTGTTATGCTCCAAAGAGCTTGCCATCAGAAAGGCTAGGCAGGAGATAGAAGCTCCCAAAGAGCTGTTTTAAAACAAAGCCTTGTGAGATAACGATGAAAAAAGATGGAAGATATTCTAAACATAATTCTATTCTATAGAGAATGAGAGCATGAGGGGTCAAAACCAGAATGGTGTTTTTAATTCAGATGAGTTAAAAAGAGAAAGCAAAGGACCTTAACCTCAACAGCTATAACGCGGCGATGGAAAACCGAGGGAATCCGCGTGCAAGCACAAGTTCACTTCTGCAAACACGAAGCAGTGCATGCTGAGGGCCAAGGAGAGGTCCCTTTTCAGTGTGCCCCTCATGATGAGTGAAAACCCATTACGCTGACCTGCTTGATCGCCGACGAGGACTCCTTGCTCACACGCCATACCAAATGTGTATGGTTTGCAGTGGCACTGACACTGTGTCCCCACGACAGTAGCGAGGCCACCATTCTGGCAAGGCTGGCAATGGCAAGGGTCGAATTCATCCAGGTACTCCTCAAGAGCCCGCTTCAGATGCAGTCTCTTCACAGAGGCACAGGGCACTTCCTTGACCAGCTCGTACAATGGCGTCAGCTACCAAGGAAAGACATCGGTCGGTTCTCAGAGCTCTGGGTGAGACTGTGTTTTTTATCATATGCATATGCAATCCCACTGGAACAAAAGGAAAAGGCCCTCTTGCTTTCATTATAGCTGCTCCTATAGCACATATATCTCAAGATCCTTAACACAGTCGCCAAAGCAAGACTAGAATCAAATCCTACCCAGGCTGCTTCTTCCTGTTCACATGCACCTATGATAAAGCAATAAAGGGCTCTCTCCATCTCTCTCTCTCTCTCTCTCTCTCTCTCTCTCTCTCTCTCTCTCTCTCTCTCTCTCTCTCTCTCTCTCTCTCTCGTATGTGTGTGTGTGTGTGTGTATGTGTATGTGCCTGTGTGTACGTGTCTGTGTGTCTGTGAATGAATGTTAACGTATATTCAAGTGCCCACAGAAGCAAGAAGAACATGTCAGATCTCTTGGAGCTGAAATTAGTTACAGGCAGTTGTGAGTCTTCCAACATGAGTGGCAGGAACCAAAATGGGGTCCCCCAGAAGAGCAGCAAGTGCTCCTAACCGAACAGCCATCTCTCCAGCTCCCTGTGACACAGTTTAGTTTATAAATCATGTACAGCATAGAATTAACAATAATAATAATAAAATGAAACTTGTGAATTGACTATTTCTGGATTTTCTATCAGACATCTTCAGATCATGAAATTAAGGAAGGTGAAAATGCTGATACAATTGTTTCTTGTTGAAAGTTTAAAAAAAAAGTAATGCACCCTCCTTGCAACAAAATCTCCACAAACCTAGGAAAATTTAGAACAGATAGGGGAAGAATAGTGTTTACAGCTTGAGCATGCATTAAATTAAAAAAACAAAAAGTCAAAGAACATTCATTGTCTAGCTAATGGAAGACTGTTTCAAAGACAATGCGTTTTCACCTCCACAGAGTACAGAAGAAAAGGAATTGTGCTTAAATTACAGCAAGGAAGCAAGTATAATTACACTTAGAATTAAATTTCCCCACTCAGAGATGTAATATCTCTCTCCTGGAGACCAAGACCCTCTCCTGAAGAAATGCCTTAAAGCAGGGAGACAGTATTACTTTGTGTTTGGTTTTTTCAGAAGAAAAGCAACTTTGAAATCAAGGGTGTGGTGGCTAAATTTTAACAGCAAGACTTATGTGGAAACATGCTTTCCCGGAAGCAAGAAGGCTCTGCTTTATAACAGGTGCTAAAATTTCCTACACACTGTTGTGATGGCTACATTCAGATTACTACAGTGATGTCGCCAAGGACTGGACTGGACAGC
The DNA here is from genome assembly GCF_049852395.1 of Peromyscus maniculatus bairdii. Taxonomy (NCBI): domain Eukaryota; kingdom Metazoa; phylum Chordata; class Mammalia; order Rodentia; family Cricetidae; genus Peromyscus; species Peromyscus maniculatus. Next base: position 34,221,057 of record NC_134866.1, on the reverse strand, counting down.
CAATCTCTTCTGATCAATAGCCTTCAATGGTCATAATGCTGGATGGTGTCTGTTCTTTCATTATTCCTTTCCTGCCCAACCAGGAAGTTGCCTCATAGTCCCTTGTGGAAAAGGATGTAGTTAAGGCTGTAAAAAATGTCTGCTTTCCTCTCATCAGCACTTTCATTGCTAAAGAATATTTGGGACAGTGAAAATGGCCCATTCTGAATACTAAAAGGTGGCACCCTCTGAGATCTTTCCTGGGAATGCTATCTTCCTATTTGAGGTAAATAAGTGCAGTATGTTATGGATACTTGAAGTGCTAGTGTAGATATGTTGTTGTTGTTGTTGTTGTTGTTATTATTATTATATAAAGTATGTACATATCTCTTAATTGCTTATATTAGACATCATCTTGGATACTGACTACCATAAAGAAAATAGATCATACAATCAGTTCTACCAAAATGTTTCTTTAGAAAATGTGGATTTGCTGTATTGAGGTTGATATGTTAGAGGACAACATGAGCATTTTGCCAATTCTGTGTTTTCTTATGTGCAGTTGTATCCACAAGATGCACAGAGTGAGTGAGCACAGACCCTTGCTGCTCAGAAACACACGTGATGTACATGCGCACACAGCTCAGACATCCATGTTTGTTCACCTACTGTATTATAAACCGTGTACATCCATCCATCTGGTGAACTGTCTACCAGATTTCTGATTGTTCTTCTTCATGTGATCTAACACATTATAACACTTCCAGCACCCAGGAAGCTTCAGGGTTTTCTAGACATTGTGCCTCATTTATGACAGCATTGATGCATTTATTAATAATTTAACATGTATAAAACCTTGTGTCCATTGTTATCAATGCCAGCTTTTTTAAGCATCACAGCTAGCTTTGAGTGTTGTGGCCCTAACCCCCCTTTCCAGTATGATCTTTGGTCTTCACTGTACATGTTTACATAACTCAGTGGGGCTGGAGGTTTTTTCAGGGGGTAGGGTTCTCTGTTTTTATTTTGTTGTTGTTTGGAATATATACATTATGTTATAAAATAAAAATCACTTTTGTGGTAAAACACCCTCAGCTCTGCCTGTCATTTGGTGCTGTTGTTATTTGTGGGACTCTGGAGCCCATCACCTATGACACAGGAAGAGAAGTAATCCGACTGACAGATGTAACAGCAAGTGAGTCTATATGCCTTACTCTGGGACAATCTGTAACCCCTCTGAATTAAAAACCAAAGAAAATATGATCAAGGGCCTGGCAAGACGACTTGGCAGATAAAGGTACTTGCCTGGTGAGCCTGAAAACCTGAGTTCAGTCCTCAGAACCCACGCAAAGGGGGAAGGGGAGAAGGGACTGCACAAAGTTGTCTACGGGTCTCCCCCAGCATACAACGGCACGTGTGAGCCCACACACATACCGTGGTGGTTTGAAAGAAGATGCCCCCCCAAAGGGAGTGGCACTCTTAGGAGGTGTAGCTTTGTTAAAATAGGTATGACTTTATTGGAGGAAGTGCGTCACTGTGGAGGCGGGCTTTGAGGTCTCATATATGCTCAACATACCACCCAGCGCCTCAGTTCACTTCCTGTTGCTGGCAAGATACAGGACTTTCAGCTACTTCTCCAGCACCATGTCTGTCTGCATGCTGCCATGTTCCACCATGATGATAATGAACTAAATCTCTGAAAATGTAAGCCACCCCATTAAATGTTTTCCCTTATAAGAGTTGTTGTGATCATGGTGTCTCTTCACAGCAAGAGAAATCCTAAGACACATAGATCATGCACATACACTTATAATAAATCAAAGAAAGTAACTTTTTAAAGAAAACATAATCATATTTAGGGCAAAAGTTAAAATACAAATTCCCTCATTAATTTGCCTTGGGTTCACAGGACTCTGAGCTTTACTGCTGATCTACGAACTAACCACATCTTCTGTTTCTTATCATGTATGCATTCATTTTACTATATAAAGCATAATTGAGATGCAGGAAATGCTAATTGCAGCCAATTCTATTTAATCACCTTGATGTAATCTCATTTCCCAACACAAATAAACATGACTGCTCCCCACTGCTTCAAGCAGAGCATTACATACCTTTTGTTTTATGACTTGAGGAAGACTGGTTACAGATTCAGCCCAGGAAGAGTACCTCTGTCTGTTTCCAGCAGGATTATCCAGCTCCAGGTAACTAAGGTCAGCTACAAAGCCAGGACCTCCACCTCTGATAAATGGCTCTCCTTGAAGCTTACTGCCCTGGGTTCCTACACAGCAAGAAACAAGTGAAATAAGTCAGCCTAAGTCAGTATGCACAGATAAAACAAAATTAATGAGGTAAAAGTGCAAAGTGTGTCAAATGTTTTTTTTTAAAAAAAAAAAAAAAAAAAAAACTCCCTCAAACTGTGTGGCATCTTGAAAAAAGCAAAACCTAAAGACAATAGAATGATGGACAGGCAGAACACACAGAGGATTTTTAGAGAAGTTAAAACATTCTGCACAACACTACAATGATTATTATCCATCAAGACATATTTGAGAAGATCCATAAAATATACAACACTAAGAGCAAACCCTAATGTCAATTAGTATGATATGAAAAGATAATATGTCTATGTAGATTCATCAGTTTTAACAATTTCTTCACCATAGTAGGAGATGTGGCTAGTGTGAGAAGTTTAGGGACAGGAAGTATATGGCAGATCTTTATATTTTCCTCTTGCTTGTGCTGTGACTTTCAATGAACATAAATAATAAGATTGAAAAGAAAAGGGGGTGGCTGGGGATATAGTTTAGCTGATAGAGCGTTTTCTAACCCTTGGGAAACCCTAAACTCACACCTACACTATGCAAAGCTAGTTACGGGAGCGAGCACTGGCCTATAACCTCAACATTCACTCAACAAGTAGAGAGGATCAGAAGTTCAAGGTCACCCTCTACTACATAAAAAGTTGACCGTCTTCCTGGGATACATGAGACCCTATCTAAGTGATGATGATGGTGATGATGATGACGACAACGATGATGATGAATGATGGTGAAGAAAAAGATAATGTTCATGGACTGATATAGAATATATTCTAAACTACTGCTAGTTTTAAATGCCTTAGTTCAATAAGAATATCAGATATGCTTTGCAAAAGAATATCATGAGAAAAAGCATACTTATATTAAAAGATGAAGTATCATGAAGGTGAAATTTACTTTCAAATAATTCCATGAATAACATAAGCATTTTAAATGCATGATCATTGATGCTGCTAAGTAACTTGCCAATATTATAAATATTTAAGTATATGTGTGGCAAAATGTCAACACAATAATTGTTTCATATAGGTAATAGGTATGTAAACAACTACAATGATTCTTATATTTTCTGTATATGAAATTCATTACAATAAAATATTGAAGAAAAACCACAGCCCTAGGTCTAGCATATTAACAATTTTTTAAAAGCTGCTAATTAACAGGAATACATTACCTAAAACATGGGAAGTGTTCTGAAAAGTTTGAATACTAATTGAATTCCTATTTTCCATTTTTGTGCCTCATAATTTTAGGCGTATTTTTATCTCCACTTATAATTGGTCCTTACAAAGGTCACAACTAGACATATTTAATCTTACAGATCACATTTTGAGTGATTTCCATTTCCCTTCTTGTAACAGTCCAAATTCTGCAATTTTGTCAAATGAACACAGTGTACTTTTATAATGAGAAATTATGAAAGCCTGGTATTTTTAATAAATTATCTGAGTGCCTCCTCATTTTCATTGTTAATTCTGGTTTGATATGCAAATAGTAGCCTTTTTAATGCAGTATCTCACAAGTCTAAACCCTGAGCTAACGAATCACCACTGGCTGCGGGGGGGGGGGGGGGGGCGTACCTGTGGGTTTCTGAGCTCAAGCAAGATTTATAAGAGAATATCTGGGGGAGTTGAGAGATAGCTCAGTGGTTAAGAGCACTGACAGCTCTTCCAGAGACCCAGGTTCAATTCCCAGCACCCACATGCAGTTCACAACTGTCTGTAACTCCAAGATCTGGTACTCTCACACAGACATACATGCAGGCAAAATGCCAATGCAAATAGAATAAAAATAAATAATCATTATTACAAGAAAGAGAATCTGAGGGAAAAATGCCTTGGAATCTACGTTTTCCCCTCCTTCCCCCAAGTGATACTTGTAAGCATGAAAGATTGGGACTCGTTGCGTTATTGACACACCAGGTTAAGATGAGCAGACTCTACAGAACTGGTGCAATTTTTAAGCTTATGTGCTCTGCCTCCAGACCCCATGAACCCTCTGCTCTGGCAAACTCATTCCCCCGAGAAAGCATCGCAAGTGCAGCAATGAAGAACACAATTCCATGTATTCACATCTGTAGCAAGCTTTCTTGTCAGACTATCTTTGAATCTCCAGCCTGCAAAAAATGACCCAGAGACTTATTAATTATGAAAGTATGGCCTTCGCTTAAGCTTTTTCTCAACTAGTTCTTATAACTTAAATTAACTCATATTTTTTAATCTACAACTCACATGTGGTTCGTTACCTCATCTCCATGCTGCCCATCCTGCTTCCTCTGTGTCTAGCTGGCCACTCTGCCTTTCTTCTTCCCAGAATACTCTTTGTCCCCAAACGTGTCACCTAACCTCTTCCTGTCTAGCTATTGGCCATTCAGCTCTTTATTAAACCAATCAGAAGGCACCTTAGGTAGAGCTACATCTTTAGAGTGTAAACAAATATTCCACAACATACATCTCATGTTCTTGCTAGCTGTGATCTTGGGTGATCAGTGTGCCTGTGAGTAGAATGGAAATATAAATTCTAAGTATCATAGGAAGAGTACATTGGTTAGCTTTTGTAAATCATTTTAAATTGTTCTGAAAGAAAATAAGTTCTATGTGTTTATTATATGCAAACTAAAATCAGTGAGCAGCTTTCTGTTGCTAGCACAGTGGACGCCTGTCAACATCTTCCCAGAGCTTCCCTATCCACCTCTGCATCCAGGGGGTTATTTTTCAAAGTCATTCAAGAGGGAATTGAGGCGGATAGTGGGAGGGCCTGAAGGGAGACAACATGGAAAGAATTGGAAGGGAAATGATGTAATTATTCTTTAGTTATATTTTTTAATTTATAAAAACTGTTCTCCATTAACCACATCAATTCCCTTGAACTGCATATTTTTCTTGGCTGTGTTACTGCCATATCCTTAGTGCCCAACACCTCCCCAAGGATCCTTCACTTGGGATCTTTCAGTACTTCCTCACTGAATACTACAGCAGCCTAAGTCAGCCTTCACTCATATTTCTACCCTCATCCCCAAACGACTGAAGTTCTAATACTGCCAAGTCCACCACGATAGAAAAGGCACTAGCATCTTGTTTCCATCCATGTGGCAAAACTCCTTCCTTTTATGGAAAATAAGCTTTAATCTCCACACTCAAGAGATGCTTTTTTCTGTTCTTGTCTAACTTGAGTTCTTTCTAGCTCTTTACTGCTGAATTCTCATTCCTTTACTTTTCTTCTCATCCATTTATCACCTTAAGGGGTCATTTGTACTCTGTTCCTCCTCCCTCTCTACAACTATACCCATGTAAACCTTCACTTAATTACTCCTGCTTTAATTGTTTTGATGACACCCAGAATAAAATTGAAATTCCTTAACACCATGCCTATATAATCTATATCAGCTGATCTACATAACACTAACAGCAAAGTAGTAGGGTACAAAATTAACACAAAAAAATCAGTAGCTCTGCTATATACAAAAGACAGATAGACCCAGAAAAAATCAGGGAAAAATCACCTTTCACAATAACCTCAAAAAAATAAACTATCTTGTGATAACTCTAAGTAAGCAAGAGAAAGACTCATATAGTAAAAACTTAAGATATTGAAGAAAGAAATTGAAAAAGACACAAGAAGATAAAAAGAACTCCTATGATCATGGATTGGTAGGAATAATATTGTGAGAACAGCCATTCTACCAAAAGTAAACTACAGATTCAATACAGTCCCTATTAAATTCTAACAATCTCCCATTTACTATGAAAACACACACACACACACACACACACACACACACACACACACACACACACACATAAAAAAAAAAATCCTGAAAGAACTTCAGGAGGAGTAGCCATCTAAGATTTCAAGTTGTATTACAGAGCTATAATAATAAAAATGGCATGATATTGCATGAAAACTAACACTTTGATCAACATAATAGAATTGAAGATCTAGACATAATTCCACACACCTCTGTATACCTGATTTTTTTTTTTCAAAAAGAAGCCAAGATCAGGGATCTCAGCATACGATCAAATACCATGAATCTGAAAGAAGAGTACATGGAGAATAGCCTTGAACTCATTGGCACAGGAGATGACTTTCCGAACAGAATACCAATAGCACAGGTACTAAGATCAGTAATTAATAAATGGGACCTCATGAAACTGAAAAGCTTCTGTTCAGCAAAGGACACTATCATTCATACAAAGTGACAGTCTACAGAATAGGAGAAGATCGTTATCAATTACACATCTGATAGAGGATTAATATCCAAAGTATATGAAGAACTTTTTTAAAAAATGAACATCAAAAAAAACAAGTCAATTTAAAAATGGTGTACAGAACTAAGCAGAGAATTATTAAAAATGAAATAATAATGGCGGAGAAACACTTAAAGAAATGTTCAACATCCTTAAGCATGAGATGAAATTTAGATGAAATGAAAATTAAAACTACTTTGGGATTTTATCCTAACCCAGCCAAAATGACCAAGATCAATTTTAAAAAATGTTTTTAAAAACTCATGTTCGTGATGATAACCACTCATCCATTGCCCGTGGAAGCATAAACTTGTACACCCACTATGAAAATGGGTGTTGTGGTTCCTCAGGGAGCTAAGAATAGATCTACCTTAAGATCCAGGTATACTACTCTTTCACTTATATCCAAAGGACTCAATACCTCTACTCAATAGAGAGATACTTGTTCATCCATGTTCATTGCTACTGTGTTCATAATAGCCAGAAACTAGAAACAAACTAGATGTTCATCAACAGATGAATGGACAATGAAAATGTGACACATTTACATAATGGAGTATTATTCAGCTGTTAAGAAAAATTAAATTTACATGTAAATGGATAGAGCTAGAAAAATCATCCTAAATGAGATAACCTAGAGTCCAAAAGATAAATACCACATGTTTTTTCTCACATGTGGATGTTCCCGGGTGTGCTACAACCTGAATAATCACAAAGCTTAGGTGCTTAATTAGGGACCAGAAGAGAGCAGAGGATCTCCCAAGGAAAGGGAAATAGAATATAGCATTATGGAGAGATAAAGAAGAAACTAGAATAAAATTATTAAACAGGGAGGGGTATGATAAAGAGGGGAATACAGGGAGGTACAAACACCAGAGGCCATTTGGAAAAACGTGTGGAAATCTACTATTATTGAAGCTTCCTAAAATATATATATATGAAAGGAATATAAATGGAATCACCAAATAATAGGGGACAGCATACCCCAACTAGACATCTTATGTCACTCAGTAACAGCTCCAGCTCCAGGAATGAGTTATATCTTGTTGAGTTATTGGCCAAAGGGGCCCCATAGAACCTCCAAACATCACAAGCTATTGCCAAGGCTATTGGCTGCTCTCCACAACGATGCTGAGGCCTCATTGCTGAGTACAACACTTACTTATGTCATGAGCATGTTGAGCATGGAGAAGTCGAACTGCTGCCTAAGTAGAAGCTTCACCCCTCCTGACTAGCACTCATTGTGGCAGAAGGTACTCTGTAGACTACTGAAGGAGGAAGGTAATCATCAATATTACCCAGCTACAAACCTTTCCACCTACAACAGTGAACCACAAGGAAAATATATTGGAGCAGTAGTGCTACAAAGATTATAGAAGTAATCAACCACTCATTGGCTCACCCTGTGAGATGGAACCCATACCTGACACTGCTACAATGGCCAAGGACCCGAAACTAGACAGGTCCTTGGCCTAGGGGAAAACCTACTATTATGCTGCTAAAGGAAGATAGCAATAAAATGACTTGTAATGACATGCTGTTAAACACATAGAAAAGACATCGTTCAACCCTCATCAGAGAAGCTTCTTCTTGCAGTAGATGGGGATTAACACAGAGACCCACAACTGGACAGTGCACAGAAAGTAGCAGGCTTTGGAGAACTCAGCCCTAAGTGAAATGTCTTATCAAACTCCTCCCCTCAAGGCTCAGGGATCTATGAGGAAGAAGAAGTGGAAAGATTTAAGAGCAAGCAGTGATGGATAGATTCAAGGAAACAGTGTCTTCCAGACACAACAGGACTGTGAACAGATGATCTCACAAAGGTGTGGCAACATACACAAAATCTGCACAGGTTCTGGTCAGATGGGGTCCCATCAATGACATGAGAGTGGACGTGTGACATTCTGATTTTCTACAAAGATTAGAATATTACATACTATTATGTCTTCCATTAAGAATTAATTCAGCTGGGCCTGTCAATCACCTGGCCAAGAGACCATCCCTCAGGAAGGCTCATTCACATTAAGGCATGCCAAAGAGATAGGGGGAATAATTACCCCCTTGGTGAGATACTGTACTTTTGTTTCACAGACACTCTGTCTTTGGTGCAATCTCTTACATGGCCTCTCCTCTACAGCTCTGCTACGACTGCCTCTTTCCTTAGTCCCAACTCCAAAAAGTATAACTGCTCTTTTTTTCTCTTCTTTTCTATTTTTTTTCCTTCCTGATCCTGGCCAAAGACTAAGCATGTTTCCTCTGGCATTTTGGTACTTTCATGCTCTTTCTCTAAAACTATCCAAACCACACACTCATAAGGCATGGATTTCTCTCTTCCTTTTCTCCATAACCCTCCTCTAACATCTGGCAATTTAAGCTTGCCTTCCCTGTTGTTTTCTCTCAAAATCTAATAATATTGTCCACAAGCTTCCTAATCAGTCCATTTTTAAATTCTTTAATCAACAATACTAGGAATCTAAGGAGGCCCTAATTTCCCTGGTACCATATAGTATCCAACACGGGGGTCCCCAAATTTTCTGGTGACAGAAGGTTAATGTGAGCCCAGGGGTTCAAGTATAGATGAGTAACATAATAAGAACCTATTTCAAAAAAATAAAATAGTACAATAATAAAAAAATAAAACAAGACATAAAATTAACCAAATATATTTTTTAAGAGAACACCTGCTAACGATTAAATAGCCCTGGCGACCAAAACTTAATTAATTATAAGATGATCAAGGCTAAGCTATTAATGCAAATTGGACTCTTTCTCATTTACCTGAAGTTGCTTTAAAAGCTTCATCCAGTTCCTTGCATCTCTTTTCTGATGAGGATACAACAAAGAGCCACAAATTCGAAGAAGAACATTCTTTCCCCGTGTCTGATCCCAAATCTGGGAAGAAATGCAAAAGCCAAGGTTTAGTTTGTGTTCATTAAAGATGTTCTTTGGGGTGCAGCTGGGGGTGAAAGCAGGGATTAGAGGTGGTCCCCGGCTGTCTGTGGCGATTTACAAACTGTGAATCATTTCAAGTGCTCTCGAAGAGCAAACTTCAGAAAAGAGGGTACTGTAGTTTGTTCTTTTCCTCCTATTAGCTTTGGCCAAAGGGCAAGGGTGTGAAGAAATCCCAAGTAATTTTCACATAAATGAGTAGAGTGAGCAGAAACTGAATACTTGCATCCCTTACCTCACTCACGGTCAGTTTCTTAGAAATAAAACAAATAGATAAACACAGGAGTATGAAGGCTTCCTACTCACTTATGGAGATTCTAAAAGCTGAATTATGAGCCTCTACAAATTAATTCCTAAACTCCTGGCCCTACTCACTTGGCCTCTTGGTCAGTATCTGTGGTTCCTAAATGAAAGAAATTAGCAGCAAGATTGCCCTTTTTTGTAAGCAGTTTGGTCAGGGGTCCAAGCCTAAAAAAACAAAATGTCTACACACCGTGGTAGAACTGTAGTCAATGAGAATCAAGGCTTAACAGTAGATCTACCTAATCATTGAGCTGAGGAACTAAACCCAGAAAGCTCTGACTCATCAAGAATCTGTCCATCTCTTGATGGACATCTTGGCTGATCTCATATTTTAGTTATTATGAATATAATTAATGTTGTCTATAGTGAAAGCCTCTGCAGTATGCTGACTAAGAGTCTTTTGCTTATATAGCCGGGAGTGGTCTAGCTGGATCATATGGTAGGCCCATTTACAGTTTTTCAATACTGATTTCCATAGTAGTTGGATGAATTTATAGTCCTATCATCAGTTTGCAAGGGTTCTTTTCATCTGTATCCTCAACAATCTTTATTGTTTCCTTAATGACTATTATTCTGACTGGAGTGAGATGGAATCTCAATGTAGTTGGAATCTACCTTGAAATGCCACAAAATTTAGAATTTAGAATTGAAACTAAGTTTATATCAAGCCATATGCAAGATTAATCTTTCAAAGAAATAATGCCTTTGTCTGCTACAAAAACAAAACAATATTTGTGTACTCATTCTCAACATATGAAACAAGAAAATTTCAAATTCTATTTAAATTTAACCAGTAGGGAACTGAAAAGGTCCAGTGGAAACAAGGAAAAGATTATAATCACCCCATAAGGAAAAACTACAAGCTCTCCTTAAATCCCACATAAGAATTCTTACTCATCTTTGAGATCAGAGCAGAATCTTGACTGAAGTGAGAGACCTTGAAGAGATGAGTTGCAATGAAGGAAATATGGGCAGCTGTACAAGGTGAAAGAGGTTTGACCTGAAACATTAGCTAGGTAGACAGAAAATTCTCTGAAGAGAGGGAACAGTGAAAGTCTCCCTCATCTGAGCAGATGGGGTGGGCCATCCTTTGAAGCTGGAATCCCAAAAGCAAGGATTCCTGTGGCATGTTCATTGTCTAAAAAAAAAAACACATCAGTCACCGTTAGCAGCACCAGGAAAAAGCTAGGTTGATTATGATAGCAGTTCATTCCGGCTTCTAATCCCTTCCTTGCGATCTATGTGACCTCCAAGAGTCTCATCATAACACAAGTTTCCATTTCTCAGTGTGTGCGTGGTGGGGGGTAGATCCTAGTGCCCACCTCATGAGACAGAAGTGAGGATTCTGGGTATCAATGTGACTTGCCTGTCCCAAGGAAGGTATCTACCAAATGTTGATTTTCAGGGATAAGTTTTAAAAGAATTGTGAATGATAAAGAACAAAAAGTCCACAGGGAACTGCTTTAAAACATTTTTTTTCCTAAGCAGGTCCTGGTGACACAGGGCTGTAATCCCAGCAACTGAGGGAGGTTACAACCTGAAGGAAGATCACAAGTTCAAGGCTGCCTGGGTTAGAATGAGTTCAAGGCCAGCCTGAGCAATTTGATGAGACCCTGTCTAAAATACAATTTTAAAAATGAAATTTTTTTAAAAGGCTAAGTTTACAGTACAACAGTAGAGCACAAGATAATCTCCCAGGAGTCTACAAGAATGACCTAGCTAAGACTCCTAGCAATAGTGAATACATAGCCTGAACTGGGCATCTCCTGGGACCAAATTGGTGTCTAGCCCATTTGTCATCAAAGAGGCTTCATCCAGCAACTGATGGAAAGAGATATAGAACCACAGCCAAATATTAGGTGGAGTTCAGGGAATCCTGCAGAAGAAGGGGAGAAAGGATGGTAGGAGCCAGAGGAGTCAAGGACACAAGAAAACTCACAGAATCAACTAACCCAACCCGTGCTCATAGGTGCTCACAGAGACTGAACCAACAACCAGAGAACCTGCATGGGACCCAACTAGACCCTCTGTATATGTGTTAGAGTTCTGTAGCTTGGTCTTTGTGTGGGACTCCTAACTGTGGGAACAGGGGCTGTCTCCGACTCTTTTACTGGCTTTTGGGACCCTACTCCTCATACTAGGTCACCTTGCCTAGCCTTAATACATGGGGAGGTGCTTAGTCTTACTGCAACTTAATAAGCCATGTTTTGTTGATACTCATGGGAGACCCACCCTTTCCTAAACAGAAAGGGAAGAAAAATGGATTGGGGGGATAGGAACAGAGGGAGTGGGGAGAGAGACTTCAAGGAGAAGAGGGAGGGGAAACTGCAGTGGGGTATAAAATAAATTTATTTTAAAAAATATTGTTTAATCTTGACAATAAACTCTGGAGGAGATAAGAGAACCCTGTTCATTACTGTTGGGAATGTCAACTGGTATAGCCACAGTGGAAACCACGATGGAGCCATCATATGTTACTCCACCATCCCTAGTACTCCTCTATCCTAAGGACTGACTCTGTCACTGCACTGAGAGACACATGCACATCTCTGTTTATTATAACATTATTCATGACACGGTAGAAGGCTATGGAGCCAGCCTAGATGTTCATCAACAGAAGAAAAGATAAAGAAAATGTACATAAGCACCATGGAATTTTATTCTGCTAGAAAGAGAAATCAGTGAAATGATGACATTTGCAGGAAAATCGAAGAAGCTAGAAATCATTGTGTTAAGTCAAGTGAGCCAAAATTGGAAAGACAAATGCTAACAGTTTTCCTTCGTCTGTGGAACCTAGATTTAACTGTGGGGAGATTAGAGAGAAAGAGAGAGGGGGGCTAGAAATGGGTCCATGAGAGAAGAAGAAGAAATCGTGGGGGAAAGAGAGCGATGGAATATATGTGACAGAGAAGTAAGGCGACTATGATGGAGATGGGAAGAGATCAGCAAGAGGGCAGCAGGGTGCAGAGAAAAGGCCACGAACAAGGGGAATAAATAAGAACAAAAAAAGGATGAAGATGTGTAACAAACCATTGCTTTGTAAGCTAGCTTAGACATCTGTTTTTTAAAAAAGAGGTACTTTTTAGTCCAAGAAATGGGAAAGATTGTAAAGTATTACAGAAAATCTAACACCCCCTAGAGACAGCTGATAATGGTAATGGTTTAACTTGATATTATTCAAAAGAGTAGGCAGACATTTCTCAAATCATGGGAGAATTTAAGTAGAGTATAATAGATTCCTGCAATTTTGGACTCCTCGGCAGTTTAAGTCTCTATCAAATTTTAAAGCTTAAAAGTTTAAGTTAACCATGTGTATTCTACCATTTAAACTCTTTGGATGCTTTCAGATAACATTTTTAATACTATACCATTGTGTTTTGTATTTTCTGAATCCATATAAAATAGAACTCTATATTCTCCTCCTAAGGACCCGGACTGCAGATAATGTGTCCCATACTGGTCAATTAACCGTCGGTAGGCAGGGTAGTTGTACAGAGTGGGAAGATGGGAGAGTTCCTTCCAGAATGGCTCAGCAAGTTGTAGAAATTCAGGATTATTATTAATGAACTGGGCCACTTCAACACTGTTCTGAACAACCAACAATTTATAACTCTGTGGGAAAAAAGAAAGAGCAAAGGGAGTTTTAAGTGGAAGATAAAAAAAGATACAAAAAAATAGTTCCCTATCCATCATCTTGATCAGCTGCCCATTCCCATCACCCAGTCTGATTTTTCTTAAGATTTAATGGGTTTTCTGCTGAGCTCACCTTCAAGAAGTAACCTGAAGAATTCTGGAGCCCAAATAAGGATATTATTTAAGCAATGCTCGTCTCTACCAAGAAAAGGAAACTGACTTCAATACACCTGCTAAACTAGTTTGGAAGAAAATCTTCCAAGTAAGATATTTTAGAGTCACATTTTGGCCATAATTTATAGGTCAGGAGAATATATTACTTATCTCCCATGGTGGGATATTTACAGGTTTGGCTATTTGTTTAATGACGTCTTTTGAACATTTCCTAATAATCTTTTAATAATACTCAAAGCAGACCTTGGACTAAATCCCTACGGTGTGAACAGTGTAATACAGAAATGATAAACATCTCAACTCGTTCTTATTCTACAGCCAGCTTCTTAGTTATAAAACAAGTAAGATCTGCTTTCCTTATGCTGCCCTTTCATGATTAAACCAACTGCTAACTTTACAAATCCATCAGGTATGACGGTTCATGCCTGAACTCTAGAGGTGGGAGGCTCTGGAATTTAAGGCCAGAATGGACTTCATAAGATCCTGTCTCAAAAAAGAAAAGAAAAAAAAAAGGAAGGAAGGAGGCAGGAAGGGGGGAAGGTGGCAGAGAGGAAACAGGGAGGGAGAGAGAGAAGGAGGGAGGGAAGGAGGGAAGGAGGGAAGGAGGGAGGGAGGGAGGGAGGGAGGGAGGGAGGGAGGGAGGGAGGGAGGGAGGGAGGGAGGGAGGGAAAGGGAAATAATGGAACAAGCCAGTCACCATGGTGCACACCTATAATCCCAGCACAAGGAAGGTGGAAGCAAGATGATCAATAGTTCAAAGCTAGTATCAGCTACATGGCAAATTCAAGGCCAGACTGGGACTACATAAGACCCTGTCTCATAATAATAATAATTATTATTAAATAAGAAAAAGATAAATATATTGTCAAAAATAACAAAAAATATTGTACCTTTAAAGAATGCATTGTCTCTTCAAGGAGTTATTTTTTGCCTTAATATAAATCAGAAAACTAGTACTTTTGATAAAATATACTTTTGTTAATGTTAATAACACTCAATACTAGTTAAAAACAGAAAAAAATAGTTTATTTTTTATACTAACCTTTTTCATGTAGATATCCTTGGTCTTTGAATTATAACTGTGCTTATTAGATGAGGAAGAGAAAAACAAGACCTTTTTTGAACCAGATGATGTATATTCCGTGGATGTGTGCTTTAGGTAAGACCAACTACTGTTGTAAAACTCATAGTTAAAATCGTTATTCACTTTGACCTGTAAGGGGAAGAAGAATTTTTACTATACCACAATGAGGACTTGGTATATATCCAAGATGCTTTTGTTATATCATTTAAGATGCATGTTTTCAGGGCTGAAGAGATGGCTCAGTAGTTAAGAACACTGACTGCTCTTCCAGAAGACCCGGGTTCAATTCTCAGCACCCATGTGGCAGCTCACAACTATCTGTAACTCTAAGATCTAACACCCTCACACAGACATACATGCAGGCAAAATACCAATGCACATAAAATAAAAATAAATACATTGGGGAAAAAAAAGATGCATGCTCCCTTCACACAGTCTCCCACGAACACAAATCTCTGCACTTACACAAAACAGCTATAACTGCCACCTAACTGTCTACCGAAAGTGTTTGTTCCAAGACAATTCTGCTGAGCAAAAGCTGTAGTGTCACTAACAGCAACTCCACATGATTCACAAAACACATCTGTGTACAACTATGTTCCATTTTCTTTACTTAGCATTTAGCCCAGAAGTGAGCAAATCCATACAGCTACACCAACAGCGAACTTGAAGCATTCTCCTCTTGATTTTCCATATTGATGAACAGAGAAACAAATGGGTGATGTGAAACAATTCGATCATTTGGACTTTGTGACATGACACTAGTTTAAACGTCCTGGTTCTGTTGAATTAATGCCAACATTCAATTCCCTTTTTCCAATGTTAAATGATAGGGGGAAAAGGACTATCCCACAAGAATTTTAAAGCAGACTACAGGTTAGTCACATGTGGTAGAGAAGTGTCTTTCATGGAGAAACAAATGACTCATTTATTATTGATTTTACCTTGCATCAGAGTAAAATGATCACATGGACTGGCGAAATAGAGCAAAAATCTTATGGAAAGCATGATGGTGACTACTTTAGGCTGTCTCTCCCCTGGGTAAAGGGTATCCAACACCGAATCCATACAATCACAATAGCTACAGGCTCCAGCACTAAAGAATAACATACTTTTTCACTATTTTGCAAGGCAATTCCTTGTGTGAAAGGTTCTTAGTTTCTTGAAATTATAGGCAACAAAACTGCTAAAAATGTGGCTTCCCAGAGTGCAAAACAAAATTTGCTAAAAGGTTCCCTTTCTCGGTTTCCATTTTATGTAGCAGTCAAGTTGGAGCTCATCTTCCACAAACATTTCTATTTCACACACATCTGTTTTCATGATAAAATGAATATTGCTAAAACTTAAAGAAAATATGGACTGTGCATACCATAAATAGTATTCTTCAATAAAACAATGGAACTGTGTCACTTGCAGAAAAACTGATGGAAGTCAACATCATCGTTAGTGAAATAACCCAAACTCAGAAAGTCAACTGCCGTGTGTTTTCTCTCATATGGGGAGTCTACAGTTAAAGATGGTAGATAGGAGAGATAGCTGGATGGATGGATGGATGGATGGATGGATGGATGGATGGATGGATGGATGGATGACAGGGAGATAGAGATAGAGACAAATAGGCAGACAGACAGACAAGCAGGAGACTATTTGGTGGAAGAGAGGACATCAGTAGAAGAAGAGAAGGGGACACAAAACATAATGAAAGTGAATATGAGTAAAACAGGATGACAGGTGTGTGTGAAAATATGATACAAGCATTGCAGCTCACAGGAGTAATCTCATCACTTCAAAGGCTGAGGCAGGAGAATTATGACACAGTTGAGGTTGGGTTAATTTGTGAGTTCCAGGCCAGCTTGAGTTACAGAGTGAGACTATCTCAAAGAAAGAAAAATAAATAAAGAAGGAAAGTATCATAATGAAACTGTTTCATATGTACATACTAAACACAGAAATCAAGAAAAGGTGGGTTTTCTTGTATTTAATTCTATTAGAATATTGTTTTCACTGTGCACAACTACACACATATATACACAAAAAATAATAAAATAACTATGAAGGTTTCTACAATCACTACAATGTCTCCGTGCCGTTTGGTTTCAGATAACCAATACTTCGGTTGTTTTTATTTGTATTTCTTTTGAGAGACAAGAATCTAATGCCAACTTTTTTGCTTCTTTTCCCCCACCTTCAAATCTACAATTCAAATCTCTGATTCCTGATTATGCAAATAATCCTCTGGGCTGCCTTGCCACAGCCTCTCCTCACTCCTGTGCCCCCTACACAAGGCCGCAGGAATGACCTTTTTCAAGATAGTGTGATCTTATTAATTTTCAAATAACAGGTTCTCCCAATCACTAATTTAAACATCCAACACCCTAACAACCTAAGGTATTTTGACTCAACTTATTATTTACACACCCATCATTCAACATCACAGAAACCTGTTCTTCAACTTATTCTCTCTCGATACCAGTACTTTTCACTTTTTTTTAAACTGTCTTCGAATTTCAGCTTAGCCTTCATAGTTCTTTCCCTGCCAGTGTCTCCTCTCTGAAAACCTCTTCTTGTCTCCTCAGTACATTGTATCTTTCTCTGACCATACCAGAAACCACTTCATCTCTATCAGAAACTCTCTCTTCTCTCCATTTCCTGATCTTTCCTAACCTTCATTCTTTGGTCCAGCCGGTTTTAACTCCTTTTAGTTATTAAGACTTTCTATTTTGAGATGCAACTATTTTGTCACTTTTTCCCTCTCTCCTCCTCCTTCTTCTATCATTCCCATTATAACTAAACCTATTACGAAAGTATAGTATAAATATTTATGGTATAAACAGCTATGCATATAAATACATGGATAGGGATATATACATATATATCATGTCAATGCACTATTAGAGCCAGGCATATACTCATAATGTTTGGGACTGGAGCAAATTGGGTCTCAGATATTTTATCTTAGTATATTTGCACATGTAATGAGATATGTTGAGAAGGAGACGTGTCTGACACAAAATATATTTTTGCTTCATATATGCCTTGTACACATAGCCTAAAGTTAATCTTAAATAATATTTTTAATATTTTGTGCATGGAACATAGTTTCAAGATGTGGAATTTTCTACTTCATGTCAATAATCCAGAAGTTTAATTGAGATTTTTAGATTAAGTACAATCAACTGGGTTTTTTGTTGTTGTTTTTGTTTGGTTTAATTTTGGTTTTGGTTTTGTTGAGACTGGATGTTTCTGTGTAGCTCTGGCTGTCTTAGACCAGGCTGGCCTCGAACTCACAAAGATCCACCTGCCTCTGCCTGCCAAGTGCTGGAATTAAAGTTGTGTGCCACCACTGTTCAGCTCAACAGTCAACCTTTATAAGGAAAAAAATCCATATGCATAAAAATCCATGTGAAAATATTAGAACAGTGCCTAGAATATGAAGGTTCTCATATGAGAACTACTTTTCTCACTGTCCAAATTACTCCTGATTAGAAGGTAGATGAAGCAGTCTTAACTATCCTCCTCACATCAATAAAGGAAGCAGTAATTTAACATTAGAGTTGACTTTTTCATTATTCCTTTGTATGCATGCAAGGTCTCTTTTCAAACAACGTGATGAAATATGAAATACATTCATAACCAAAATCAGGAGATTCAATGACCCGTTTCAAGCATGATCTATAATTCATTCCATCTACAACATGCCACATGCTGAGAATGAAGGAAGCCGAGTGTCACCTTCTCAAGCAACTCAGGAGCCCTAATGAGTAATTGGTTTTCAGTAGCCTTTTGTGTGTGAGAAGTAAGAATAAGCAGAGAATGTGTATGACAAGGTCAGTGGCTTAGTCAGGAGGAAACCGGGTTTTCCCTAAAAGCCTGAATTGCTAATAACCAACATGCAGATTTTAAGAGATCATACATGTTTATGCTTACTAATATTGATGTCCCAAATAAGTCAAAGCCACCCTCTACCCTGTGGAGAGCTGATCACACAGTGAGCCCCGGGTCACTGGGAACTCTGGGGGGAGCCCTTGCTACCCCTACCCCCATGTCTGCATTTAGCACTCAGATGACTGGCTCACTGCCTGTTGCTTCCACCTCACTTCGCTCAGGCTGGATTTGCAAATCATTACTATTCTGTGCTCAGTAACAGGCTATAATTTCCCTCTACTTCTGACAAACACCTTCACTCTCAGTGACAGGAAAGGCATTTCAGACGTCAAACCCCAAACCAAGCCCTGCTGAGGAAAATGAATGTCAGGATCATGCTGTTGTTAAATCATTCTCTTCAGAGGCCACAGGCTTCTAGCATGTCTCTCTTCCAACTAACTCGGAAATATTCTCCCTCATTATTTCCTCTTCTCTTGTAATGTTCTAAATTTGACCCTTTTGAAAATTTATATGCGATTTCTCTCCCTTATAATTATGAAAGAATTAGTAACATATCCTTCCAGGAACAGTAATTGAACAATAATTATTAGCATCTACATGCACATATCTCACGTTCTCCCTCCTAGCCAGAGGTCAAATTATAGCACATGTTATTTATTATATAGAATTCTGAATTGAAAAAAGAAATCGAATGCAAGAAATGAGGAAAACAAAATGTAATAGGAAAATAAGGGGCTGCAGAATCTGATTCTCTCAATCTAGGTTATACTGTTTTAATGTGGGAATGTGGAATAAGCCAGAGTCCCCCGAGCCTCAATTTATACATGACAAAATAGCAAACTGTTACCTTCCAAGAATAATGCAAGGATCAAATCTATCTCTGTGGCTTAAAACAGAGCAAATACAGAGTAGGTACTCAAAACTTGGTAGCTATAGTTGTTTCTCAAGTCAGTTTTATGTCACACTTACTTGGCTCAATAACCTTTTTTTTTTTTTTTTAGCATATTGGAACTGCACAAAGGGTAGAGGTTTTATGATGGCATTTCCATACACGAATACGATGCGCTTTTGCCATATTCATCTCCTCTATTATTATTCACTTTTATTCCTCTTTTCCTTGCCGCCCTCCCCATCCCTGAGACTCCTTTAGTTTCAGGATTTAATAAGTAGTCACTGTAACTAACTCATTCTACTATAAACTGGAGGTTAATGCTTAGTATTCATTGTCAAAGCTGCTTCTATAGAGAGCTAATCTGAGTGGGCAGAGGTCCTTCTGCCTCCACAGAAGTCATTTTGTTTAAAAAATTGCAAGTTAAATGTAGGAGTAACTCAACCAGAAATGCAGGGAATTCTGAGATGAAGGACAGAAAAAGAGTAAAAAGGTAGCTTCTGGAAGATGAATCCAACAGAGAGGTTAAAACAGAATGAGATGAGAAACCCCACTTTGGTGAGGCTGGGAAGAGAGTTTTGAGGGTCAGGATATGAATGGGAATGGGTGGAGTGTGTTCAGGGTGCTGTACTGGAAAACGCTCTTCTTCCACCTCGATCCTCGGGAAAATCTCCAAAATCCTTAAGTATTTTGTATGAGCAGATTTGGTGTTGGTACCAAGAAACAGGATGAACACAGCATCAAAAGCAAAGACGAGTAGTCAGGCAGGACCAGCATGGAGCCGTGACTACTTGTCCACACCGATGCAGCCACTTTGGAATCGTAGTAAAGTTTCATTGTGCCGATCTTACAAAATGGTGACTTGAATGGTAGGTTTACAACCCAAAGAATTTATGTAAGGTTGGTGCACAGGGATGTTGAAAGCATTTTCATGAGAAAAGAAATGGGGACAGGAATAAAAACTCTGCCTTCATTAACATGAATGAATCTCAAAAACATGTTTTAGCAACAGAAAATAACTCATAAAATAATATTACTCTGTGTCTGTAAATGACAAAAGCAGGCAAAACTAAGTCACAGGCAGTTATTTAGAGACACATAGATGCATGCAGATACATATGTGATAAACATTCAGAGCAAAACAGGGAAAGTATTAGTACAAAATATATGACAGTGGCTTCCTGGCGGTGAGAGGAATGTTATCAAGGATGAGTATATACCAGCCACTGGATATGCTCCACTTCAACATGTGGATAATAGAAATACAGGCATTTGCTTCATTGGTTTTCTTCCAATTGCAAACAGATGTTACCAGACTCCTTTGTAAATATAAGTTGTTTCACAATTTTAAAACAAAGTATTTTTAATGAACTACCACTATGACAGAGTAAGGAAATCATTGTAACCAGTCACAGCCAGAACCTTGAATGTTAGCACTCATACAGTGCAGATGATAAAAGGTCCTGAGCTCACATGAACCATCAGCTTAAAGGACATGTTAAAAGTATTATTGACTTGCCTCCTAGACTTCAAAAACAGGAACGCTCTTGAAGCATACATAAAAGGTTGATGAAAATTGACCAATGAACTCCCAGCAGCTAGGACTGAATGCACAAGGCCTGCACAAGATCCAGCAGCCAACATCCCAGTATGAATGATGGAGGGGCTAAGGAAGTCTCACCCCTTGCTGGGGAGCTATTGGCAACTGATGACTGCTAGGGGAGGTAAAGATGATTTACTCCGGGGATGTGGAACCTGAGACACTGTCCACGTTCCATTAGATGGTTGCTCGCCCATGCACACACAGACGGCAGTAAGTGGACTCAGTGGTTTGGGTTTTGTTTTTTTCTAACAAACAGTACATGGAGTTAGAAAGCAAAAGTAACAACAATGGGGAGGCATTAGAGAGAAGGGAATGATATCAAAATGCTATATATAACATATAATATCTATCACATATGTTATATCTATGGGTATGTATGTATATATAAAATTTTAAGACAATTTAAAAAAAACTGACTACATATTAGGCCATAAGCAAATTCCTAACAAGTACTGAAATCTTGATGCATATAAACAATGATTGTTGACAAGTCATGGATTACAATTCACTAAATTGGTATAATTAAGTACCTTAAATGTGTAAGACAGGATATTTCCACTCAGTCTGTAGAAATCTTTTCCATCCCCACTGAACACTTTCCGGCATTGACCACCAAAACTTTTGGTGTTGATGACTCTGTTCCTAAACTGGTCAGTGAGCACGTTGTAACTGTGAGGAGAAGAGAAAGGAGACGAGGGTGGGGTGAGAGGGGTGGCAATTAAAAACCAGAACTAGTACTTGTTGGGGGTGGGGGTGGAATGAGCAAAGCCTTCTAGAAATCAGTCACTAAAATCCTCTACAGTGTCACACCTGAGAAGCTGTACAAACAGAAGCAACACCCTAATGCCCGCCGTGCATTAGCCAGCTCCTCCTGATGGCGGGAGAGCTAACACCAGCAGTAAAGGAAATCCAACATCCTGTCAGCCTGAGAACATATTTGGGAAGCGCGGGCCTGTTGTATCTATGGCAACAGCTGCTTCAGAATTGATTCTATAGATAAAGCCAATACAATTAAGGTTACTGGGGAGCAGCGATTGCTTTCCACCCGGAGTTCCCAGCTGATTCTCTTAGCATGCTGACGAGTATTCCTTAAAGTAACTCTGCCCTGTTTTTCTGTTAATAACCTTGAAGCCGTTGTAGGGAAGTTCACATTTATTTTTCTAAGATTATTTTAGAAAATAGAAGCCTAGAATTGACTTAATCCTAATTTTTTAAAAGAAAGCTTCCCTTTCATTTCAACTATTGTCCCTCTCTCTTCTCTCTTCTCTCTTCCTTCCTCCTCCTCCTCTTCTTCCTCTTTCTTACTCTCTATTTCTTTGTTTTTCTCTCCTCCTCCTCCTCCTCCTCCTCCTCCTCCTCTTCCTCCTCCTCCTTTTCCCCCCATCTCTGTTTCTCTCTCCTTCTTCTTCTTTTCCTCCTCCTAGAGTGACCAACTGTCCAGATTTCCCTGGAGAAGAGGGGTTTCCCTTGACCTAAGACTTTCAGCACTACATCCTGGTGTATCTGGAACAAGAGCGGACTCTATATCTTACTACATGAATCTATAGGTATTCGGCTATGAATTTTTTTAATTGGAGCGGGATTTGGCAAAGATGTCTGAGCTGTTGGGTAACTTATTGTTAGACTCACCAAGCCATAAAACAGAACAAAAGTAAAAACTGCAACCTATTGGTGTTCCAGGAAGGCTCTCGGCACCTTACCCATTACCAGTAAGTTCTATGTTGGGAGGCGGTTTATCAATGTCACAGGAAGGTCTGCTGTCTGCATCCTCACATCTGTCTTCATCAGCACCATCTTCCTCACAGTCAGAATCCCCATTGCAAACCAAGGATTTGCTGATGCACTGACCTGTACAGGAAAGAAGTTCTCATAAAATACGGAAGGAGGAGGAGGAGGAGGAGGGAAAGACAGTGGCTGGGACCACTCCAGCACTGCACTGATAGACTAGTGTGGGTCCCAGACAAACCTGCAGATTGTCTAGAAAAGAACGAGTGATGGTTCTGATCTCCATTTTTGAAACACACAGAACTGATTTTTACCTTCTCTAGGTGCAAATTGAAAATAGACCTGAACTCAAAAGTCCAGAGTCAAACCCATAATCACCGAGCGTTTTTGTCTACATCCTCCAAGTTCCACACAATGCTATTTACTGGTAAAAACAGATTGATGTCCTACTCCTTGACCTTTTTATTTTGTTTCTGTAGTTGTTAACCTAGATGTCAGACTTGTTCTTTTCTTGGTGATTAAGGTTTTTTTAGAGCAAAGAAAATAGATCAAGGGGCTGGAGAGATGGCTCAGCAGTTAAGAGCACTGACTGTTTCTCCAGAGGATCCGAGTTCAATTCCCAACACCCACATGGCAGCTCACAACTCCAGTTGCAACTCCAGTTCCAGGGGATGGCATACCCATAGCAAAACACCAATGCAAATAAAATAAAAATGAATAAATTAAAAAAAGAAACTAGATCAAATGGTTGAAATTCAGCATTTTTCAGCATATACTCTGCAGAAGACTTGCTGGTGTTGAGAAACAAATATGTAGGTATGGTATGATCATTGCCAGACTTTTCGTATGCTGTATAATCTGCTAGTAAAGCCTATGAAAACAGGAACCAGTATAAGTCAGCAACATCATTGTGGTGAAAACTCAGAATACTGGGAAAGCATCAGTAAGTATCAGATGACCTTGGCTGTGTCTTTCTCCCCAGCATCATCCCAGCCTTGTGGAGGTATTGTGTTCCCTCAAAATATTGTGCACCCTAATAAACTTATCTGGGGTCAGAGACAGAACAGCCACTAGATACAAAGGCTAGAAAATGGTGGCACTCACACCTTTAATCCTAGCATTTCAGAGGTAGAAATCCCTCTGGATCTCTGTGAGTTCAAGGCCACATTGGAAACAGCCAGGCATGGTGACACACGCCTTTAATCCCAGAAATCGAGCCTTTAATCCCAGGGAGTGATGGTAGAAAGGAAAGATATATAAGGCTTGACGACCAGAAGCAAGCAGCATTTGGCTGGTTAAGCATTTGGCTGGTTAAGCTTTCAGGCTTCTAGCAGCACAGTTCAGCTGAGAGCCATTGGGATATGAGGACACAGAGGCTTCTAGTCTGAGGAAAGAAGACCAGCTGAGAAGTTGGCCAGGTGAGGTTAGCTGTGGCTTATTCTGTCTCTCTGACCATCCAGCATTTCATCCCAATAACTGGCCCCGGGTTTGATTTTATTAATAAGACTCTCATGCTACACAGCCTTTTCCTTACCAGTCTTCCTATGCCTTCTGCATATTGGACCATTTGCATGAATGCAGGTCCAAGTCATCTGTCATATCAGTGACCTAACACATCATTCTCTTTGTCTAGAAGCATATTCTCTAATCCTCTCTCTGATGTGCCTTTTAAATATCAAATTAAACATTATCCCTTTTTGAAAACTATCCTTATCCCGCAGACTATGAAGGTCATTCTTCGTCTATTTCTTCAAAGGATGCTTTGTGCACAGAAATTTTTACAGTACAGCATATAGCTCGTTCTATGAATCACTCAAGGCAACACAGCAAACATCTGTTGAGAGTCTGTTATGTTCCAGGCATTCCTCATGAGAAAATAAACAAAATAGAGCTTATGTCTACAAAACTTCAGAGATATATACAGGTCACCAATTTGGATTACGGAGAGTGTAAGATAGACAGTGAGCGCAGAGAAGTGATTTGTTGGTTAATTCTCTCTCCTGAGGGATTAGCAAAGGCTTCCCAAAGCAGCTATCACCTGATTTGAGTTTTCAAAATAAAACAGGAGCTTTACAAGTGTTATTTAAGAGCAACTATAGCCCTTGATGCTCTCAGTCCTAAATGAACTATCTTTATCAAAGCCCTCTCCTCAATGCCCAGGGATCTATGCCGAAGACTAAGTGAAAAGATTATAGGAGTTAGATATGATAAATGATCCCAAGCAAATATCATTTTTCAGGTAGAAAACTGCACATATGTACATATGACAACATGCACAAGACCTGCATAAGTTCAGGTCAAACAGGGTCCCAACACTGAGAAGGGAAAGTGGACACAGGGTTCCACTCCTACCAAGAAGCTATTTACAACTTATACCCACTTGCAAAGGAAAAACCATCTTTCTCCAGTGGAGTGGTGCTGGGTAGATCAACCACACTCCAGGACAGGCCTCATTTTCAGGGGTAGCTGGCCAATACAAAAAGGACTCCATGATTTCCTGAGTGCTTTCTGTTGTTATGGTTTTGTGGGCTTTATCTTTTTTAGGTTATTTTTTCTTATTTTTTATTTTTTATTTTTTTTGACAGAGTGAGAAAGAACATGAAATTGGGTGGAAGGGGAAGTGGGGGATGATCTGAAAGGACTTGGGGGAGGGGAAAGAATATAATCTAAGTATATTGCACAAAAATTTTTTTAAATAATAGTAAAAGAAAAATCTAACACGCTGATTCTCTAGCTACTAATCTGTCCACAAAACTCCAATATGTTGCAGCGTGGTGGCACACACTCTTAAGCCCAGCACATCGGAGGCAGAGACAGGAGGATCCCTCAGTTCAAGGACAGCCTAGCATACAGAGTAAGTTCCAGAATAATCAGGACTACATAGAGAAACCCTGTCTCAGGAAAAAAACAAAAACAAAAACAAAAAACTTCAATACATTGGTTTTTGTTGAGTGTAGTGGTTCACACCTGTAACCTCAGCACTGGGGAGGTGGACCATCAGAAGTTCAAAACCGTTCTCTGCTACATAGGGAGTTGAATGTCAGGCTCATCTACAAAATACCATGTCCCCACCCCATTCCCCACCTCCCACTCCCCCACCCCCGCAAAAAAAAGAAAAAGGAAAGGAAAGAAGAAATTAGTTGAGGCTGTTGATAGCTATAATTCTATCAACACACCAAAGAATGCCCATTCCTTTATAACCAGATGTCTCTCTTACTTCTGGATTGATAATATCTAAGTGTGTGATTTATCTGATAATGCAATTACTATACTAACAAAAATCTTTCTTATACTTGGAGAAAATTCATTTGGAGGCCAATATAAATTCAAACAAATATGTATGGAGCAAGTTAACAAACAACACTTGAACTACAGTCGGCATGCTGAGCCCAGAGAAGACAACTTACCAGAGAAACACCTAAAACGTTCTCCGCAGCCCTCTTCAACTGGACAGCCTAGATCAGGGTTGCAGGATTGTGTTTCAAAAGCACTTCCCACACATGGGTGGCCTCCATACTGCCCATAAACAGCAACTGATCGCCATCGGGTCTGGAAACAAAGCAGAAGTTTGTAAGTTAGTTATCCCATTTCCTTGAGTAATAAAATCTAAGAATTAATTCAACTTGAGAAATACTGTCTAGGAACATGTTCTGGTGTGGTACAGGAGTAGAATACACAAAATCAATGAGCCTGCAGGTTCAATGACAGTTAGATTGCTATTTACACGGAGCTTCAAACATGTATTTACTTTCACTGTTGAGTGAGGGGGGGGAAAGTCCTGATGATTCTTTTGAAAAGTGACTTGAAAGAGTAAATACATTACAAAACAGTACGATCAAAATTTTGGCCAGAGCTATATTCTGAGAGTTAAGCACTAAATGTTTAAGGCTAATGAAATGCATTTTGTTAGAGGAAAGGGCAGAGAAAGTTACAGGGAGAAGAGTGAAGATGAAATAAAGTTAGCAGAACAGTGGTGGTGCACACGTTTAAACCATAGGCAGAGGCAGGAGGATCTTTGTGAAACCATGTCTGGAGGGTGGCAGGATAAAACCTTAATAAGTGTCGTAGGTGACTGACTGGAGCTGGGCCTTCCAGGAAAAAAAAAAAATAAGACAAGAATGGAAAAAGAACCCCGAAAGACATGTACTGATATGAAGGCCACATGTACAAAATAAGTATGAGCAATTCAAATGTTAAGGGATGTTAACAATGGGATTTTACTAGCTGATGGAGAGTTGAGCTCTGATAGGGAAATGCATCAAAATGGGGCCTCTTTTAGAAAAGAAGAAAATGGAAGAAGTTACTGTGCTGAGTGGGAAATTCATAAGTAGTCCTAAAATGCACTTGGTCCACATCAAATAGGGAGCCCTGTTTCTAATGCTTAAACACACTGAAGATCTGAACCACCTTTCCTCTCTGCTCCTGGTCT
Source organism: Peromyscus maniculatus bairdii (assembly GCF_049852395.1). Classification (NCBI taxonomy): domain Eukaryota; kingdom Metazoa; phylum Chordata; class Mammalia; order Rodentia; family Cricetidae; genus Peromyscus; species Peromyscus maniculatus. Next base: position 34,193,836 of record NC_134866.1, on the reverse strand, counting down.
CCTACACTTGTGCCTTGTGCTCTCTAGTTTGATGTCAGCTTGCACAAGCTAGAGTTATCCGAAGGGAGGGAGCCTCAGTTGAGAAAAATGTCTCCATAATTTCCAGCTGTGGGGCGTTTTCTTAATTAGTTATTGATGGAGGGGGTCCCAGGCAATTGTAGGTGGAGCCATCCCTGTGCTTGTGGTCCTGGGTTCTATAAGAAAGCAGGCGGAGCAGGTCAACAAGAAGCATTCTTCCATGGCCTCTGCATCAGCTCCAGCCTCTAGGTTCCTGCCCTGCTTGCGTTCCTGCCCTCACTGCTTTTGATGATGAATTATTATATGGAACTGTGAATGTAATAAACTCTGTCCTCCCTAAGCTGATTTTAATTATGGTGTTTCACAGCAATATTAACCCTAACAAAAATAACCCTTCTCTATTAATAAAAAGAAGCCCATCTCATTTTGAGAGGAATCAAACCTTGAGTGACAATCAGCTGGGAAGATTAAGCACACAAACCAATTTTAAATGTACTCCTCCGTCTTGCATTGGGTTGGAAATGGGTACCACGTGGGACAAGTGGTCACACTGTGTAATTTGGACTCTGAGTGAGCTTTCATGAGTCTCAGCCTGGCATTGGCACCTTGCATTGCGGTTAACAGCAGAGCTGTAAGAAATAGGACCAGTAAAGTTTCTGGATATGCTTTTAGTCTCTCTTTTTAACTGACAAAGACTTGCCACATATGTAGCTTATCAGTGTGCCCTTTTCTGGGTTCTGAATACAGATGGTGTACTTTGCGCCAGAATCTTTACCCTTCTTCATGTTGGCAGCCGGACCCTAAAGGCTGCCCATTCTCCACAGACTCATTTTCACCTCTCTGATTCTAATCCTCTGGTCCTTTTTCATTTTCACCTGTCTCTTTCTGAATAAAAATTGCGTTTCATCAACTGGGATATATCCATTGCACAATGACCTTCATCAAAGAAAAAATACTTATATGACAAACACACTCATCTGTCTTTCTACTTAGAAGTCATTTTGGGGGGTTTTAAATTATAAAAATGATTTGTGTGCTCGCTGTTTCTTTTAATTTGGCCTTGTTATTCATGTGTTTTCCCCCCTCTGGAAGCAGCCATCTTCTATTATGTTTGCTAGATGTCAAATTTTTCATTTGTGTAACTTGTTTTGAAAATAGCACTCATATAAATAATAAAAGAATGTTTCATTTTTAAAAAATGATGACCAAATGGCATGGTTTATGTCAATAAACTCAGCACTTTGGAAGCTGAAGCAGGAGGATTTTGCCATGAGTTCCAGCCTGGGCTACTGAGTAAGGCTTTGTTTCAAAAAAAAAAATGATGGCTTGGAGAAGGCTCAATGCCAGAGTGCTCGCCTAGCAGTCCCAAGAAGTTGGGTTGATCATAAGTGCATCAAAGGAAATAGATGGAGAAAATGATGTCGAAGATGCTTCAAGACAAAAATCATCTTCTGTGATAGGGTTTTGTTATTTGTGCACAATCTTAGACAAAAGACCAAGAAGTGATAGTTCTGTTATCCTCTGCATATGTTGTGGCTGTGAGCTTGGTGTTTTTGTGAGACTCCTAACAGTGGGAGCAGATGTATCTCTGACTCTTTTGCCTGCTCTTGAGACTCATTTCCTCCTATTGGGTTGCCTTGTCCACCACTGTGTCTTATTTTTGTCGTGTTTGGTTGTTGGCTCTTGAAGGCCTGCTCTTCTCTGAAGGGAAATGGAGGGAGAGGGCGTCTGAGGGAGTAAGGTGGAAGGGAGCTGGGAGGAGTGATGGGGGGGGAACTACGGTAGGGATGGATTGTATGGTAGAAGAATATATTTTCAATAAAAAATTACTTTAAAGAATGATGATAATGATATTTAAAAACTATACACAGTATTGAAAATACATTACTCATGAATGAAATTCTCAGAAAATAATAATGAGTGTTAAAATAAAATAAAGACCATAAGCACACAGAGAGAAAGTGTGCTGAAAGACTAAATAGCAAAACGGTGGTAGATTTGTTTCTTCTAGACAACAAAATTATGAGTGCTGTTTTCTTTCATTACACATTTCTGTATTCTCATCAATGAATGTTTTATAAAGAAAAACACATTTTTAGAAGTATTGTCAAGGGTCAAGTCAACCATTTTATTTTATATTATTACTTAGGAAATAAATATAAAACATTGCAGATGCTTGATTTATTCAGTCAGTCTCTATCTGTGAAGTAAAATGAAGCATCAGCTTCTTCACTGTTTGCTGGTTGAAATGGGAGGAAAAGTTAAAACTTGTGAACAAAACACAGATTTTGAACTTTCTTCTATGTGATTCTTGTCTGGTTAATAAAGAATTACTGAGTTACCCTGAACTTTCAGCCTGTGTTTAAAAATAAAAAGTCAAGAAAAATATAGACATCACAGCATAACAGTATTGTAAACAAGTTCTCATTTCTTCCTGGAAAATTCCACAAAAATAAGTTTCAAAATACATTATCACTAATTGATGAACATTCAAAAGTTGATTCTGTTGTGGCTATACCTTCAAGTAACAATAACCAAGTCAAAAGTTCTGTCGGAGCCTACCTGTGTCCTGGTACAGCCATCACATTCTGACCAAGGGCCAAAGGAGTCCCACTGGCAGTGGACTGGAGAAGAAGCTCTGTCATGGCACCAGATTGTCGATCATAAATCAGGTGGGAAGAGAAGCAAGAAATTACAAAGAATAGACAAGAACAGTCAAAAGTCATCAAAGGCACCTCTCCTTGAGACGGTCGTGATCACCTGTCATCTAGCCTTCCCTCCCCATTATGGGAGGAGGAAGGTAGAGACAGGAGGATCAGAAGTTCAAGGTCATGCTCAGCTGTACAATGAGTTTGAGGACAGCCTGAGCTACATGAGATCCTGTCTCAAAAAACAGAAAACAACAAAAATGTGCTTTAAGATGAGGAATGTATATATGAAAATGTCACCGTAAAGCACATTTTATGTAATTATTATATGTTGGTTAAAAAGAGGAAATACTTCCAAAAATTTTAAGAGGTATTAAAAGTATCCTAAAAGTATATGAAAATGGGAAGAGGGTCACCTCTTTTTACTATAGATTAATTTTTCTTAAATATCTATTTTGTACAAAGTACTGCTAACATAGAAGGCTGTAAGGATAGGAACACAGAAATTTCTAATCATCATATACTGTACCTAATATGATAAATTTCATAACAATGTTTATCCTGGCTATTTTTTATGTAAACTTGACACAAGCTAGAGTCATCAGAGAGGAGGGAGCCTTAATTGAAAAAATGCTTCCATAAATGGATGAGGCTGTAGGCCAACCTGGAGAGCATTTTCTTAGTTAGTGATTGATGGGAGAAGGAGAGCCCAGCCCATTGTGGGTGGTGCCATTCCTGGTCTTGTAACCCTAGGTTCTATAAGGAAGCAGGCTGAACAAGCCATGATGAGCAAGCCAGTAAGCAGCACTCTTATGCCCTCTGCATCAGCTTCTGCCTCCAGATTCCTGCCCTGCTTGAGTTCCTGTCTTGACTTCCTTCGATAAACTGTGACGTGGAAACATAAGCTGAATAAACTCTTTCCTCTCCAAGTTGTTTTGGTCATGGTGTTTCATCACGTCAGTAGTAACCCTAACCAAGACAATGTTTACATAAAATTTATCATGGGAATATAAATAAAGGAGTAGTCAAAATTAAGAGAGTAGATGAAAGTATTTGGGAGGAAGGTATTGGGCCTTTGAAGAAACTCAACAAATGACTTGAAGCTATCTAGAAACTTGAGAGACAAGCTCTAAGAACACTAGAAAAATGCTAGCGAAGACTATGTGACAGCAATTTAAATGTCCTCCATATTCACTCAGGTCCCTTCTTAAATACATACACAGGTAAAAAACTGAGTTTAAGCAATACTACGCTGATCAAGCATATGTGGGTGGTAGAGCTGCTCTCAAATAATGCTAAACCCTGGCTGTGAAGAAAGACACCTGGGTGAGTCCTCAAAGGTCAAGGAAGGCTCAGGAAAAGATCATGGAACCAGGACTCTGGATTTGTGGACTCATAGCACAAGACTGCGCTGGGAGACTTCTTGCGTCCAGGTGATTCTTGAATCCTAGAGCTGTCAGGTGGTCCTAAAAACAATGAATCCCATTCTGTAGTGTGCATTGAAAGAACCTTGGTAACCTGTTTACACATGGTACCAGTGAGCCAAATGTCTGAATCTTTTGACCCTTAAATGGCCCTCTGAATGTATTGTTGCTTGCCTACCTGTGCCCCAGGAAGAAACAGAGGCCTTCCCCAAAGATGGAGGCACGGGATGGATACTCTGTAGCCTCCCCTTCCCCTTCCCCCCCCCCCCCCGGTCTCCCTCATTACTCTGCACAGAACCCTTAGAGCACGGAGGTTCTTAGCCTCAGGAACTTGGTCACCAGTAGACTCTACATGCTATCTCATCCTTTTGTGTCCCTGGGTCTTACACAGCTCCTGACTCTAATAGTTCCACCAAGTGAACTGACCTATTTCCATCAATCCAACAGTATGAATAAACACACGGGGATGGGTAAATTGTGCTGGCTTTTATCCAGCCTTCAGGAACCAATAAAACTATTTTCTTTAAAAAAAAAACTGTTGACCTTTAAAATCTGGAGAATGTTTATCAAGGACTAAATTTAAAGATCTAATATTGCTCTGAATCCTCTGAGCTCTCTGAATTAAGGTAAAACCCTGGAACTGGCACCAAAAACCATGAGGTATTTTTGTCCTTGTTTCTTCCTTAAAGGGAAAAAAATAAAATAAGAATAAAAGTATAGTTATTATATTTTCTAAAAACGTGGAAAGATGAGATGCATAAACACATCCAATGTGCTACATAAAAGTTAAACCATTCAGAAGAATTTACTATTTTTTACATTTTTAAAATTTTCATACAAAATCTGGAATATTCTTACCTTGAGAAGATTTGAAACTCTGCCATAAATCCCACCAAAATGAGTAAGTGTGTTGTCTAGGATAGAAAACAATGCAATATTACTTTAGCTTTCATTTCCTTAATGAGTTAAAAATGAATACATCCACTGAAGTATGGATTTTTGGATTGGGAGAATATGAGTGGAAGAACTGTATAAAAAGATAAATGACTTTTCTTTTTGAAATTGTGTTTTAAATAGAAGCTTGAAGGTTCTTCAAAAAAAAACAACTTAAAAATAGAACTACCATATGATTTTGCAATCCCAATGTAATGAAATCAGTACGCCAAGAAAGATATCTGCATTCCCATATTTATTGCAGTATTAGTCATGATAGCTAAAACAAGAAATGTAAGGGTGTCCACCATTGGATGAAAGAATTAAGAAAAAGGTATTAAGAGGAGACAAGTAGTGTGGCTCATCAGTGCTTAAGTAATTTGCATGAGACTGTACTTGACCCTCAGTATAGCAGGGGAGGGGGAGGCGAAGAGAAGAAAACACACACCATGGAATACCACTGAGCCTTAAAAGAGAAAAACCTCCTGTTTGCAACAACACATGCGAACTTAGATGGTATTGTGTTAAATAAGATAAGCCAAGCACAAAAAGATAAATACTACAGGATAAAATTCATTTATAGGTGTTACCTAAAAATGCTGAACTCAGGGAAGTAAAATGGAGAATGAACAAGGACTGACTGCAGGGTCCCTCACCCCAGCTGATACACCTATGGCATCCTCTTCACTAAGGCTCTCGGAACATGCTTGAAGAAGTGGTGGAAAGATTGAAGAGACTGGAGAGGAGTACAACACCTGCTATAAGATAGTGTGTTCTAGACAAGACAGGAGAGCTGGACCTGAGAAATCTCATGACTATTGTTGCCTAAAGATCCACATGCTAACATGGCTGAGGGAGTCTCCCAAGGCCCTAACTCTGGATGAAGAGCAACAGACAATCATGGCTGCTGAGAGATGGAGAATCAATTTCTACAGGAATGAACCTATGTGTTATCTAATCCCGAGTGGTCAGCACTGAACACATATACACAAGAGGAACATGAAATGGATCCAGCAGGTTTTAGTGCATGAGTGCATGTGCATGTGCATGCACGTGTGTGTGTGTGTGTGTGTGTGTGTGTGTGTGTGTGAAAGAGAGAGAGAGAGAGAGAGAGAGAGAGAGAGAGAGAGAGAGAGAGAGAGAGAGAGATGCTGCAAAGTGCCGATTTGTAGATGCATAAGGGACAGAGGAAAACAAGTAGGACCTTGTAACTGAAAAGATGGCTAGACCTCAGTATCTAGAAAGGCTAGTGGAATAGTATGAAAAAAAAAAAAACACATAACATCGGGAGGACGATTCACAGGGGATGCTAGACTGTAGAAATGGAGAAAGGGAACTAAGCACCAGCATTTATTCACTGACTCCTTCTGACCATAGATGTCATGTGACCAGAGGCCACAGCCTTGATGTCCCCCTACAAAGAACTGCATCTTGCACTGGGAGCTAAAATGAGCCTTTCCTTGAACTGCTTTCGTCAGAGTAATTTTAAACAGAAAACCAGGACAGTCCCTAAAATGGGAACCATTTGTCTTCCTGCCCTTTAGAAAGAGAATAATGCACATGAAAACAGAACAGTCCTGGGCACAAGCTGACTATAAATAATCGGTTTAGAGTTTGCCATGTTGAAAAATAGGGAATGAACTGGGTCTCTGACACTCAGCTAGACCTACAGTTCTTTTTTCTTGTTTTTTCATCCATGAATGAACACTAGCTTTTCCCGGTTCCACTACTATGCTCCAGCTGACTTGCTAATCTGAGACATCACTGTGCCTGACATGGGCCATCCTCTGATTTCACTGATTCTGGGGTGAGCTCAGACCAAGGGGGCAAGATACATAACTGTCCTGTAGCTAGCTAAGAGGAAAGCTCCTTGACTCTAAACCCTTCTTCAATAGCTCAGCCCCAAGTTACCACCTACTCAAGTGACATTGAGAGAACCAAGGGGAATTATGGAGCCATTCTCCCAAGTTGAGCTGACATGGATGGAGAAGGAGGTCAGAGATCATTCCTCCTTAAAATACCAGACTTAGAGATCACTTCTGCTATTGTATAGCTCCAGACTTTCCCATGTCTCCCTTGTTGGAAACATGTCACACAAGCATGCCTTTCAGGTTTATGCTAAGAATGTAAACATCTACTTTTAAATACAAGCAGAAATTCTGCATGCATCTTGGAGTGAAATGGTTGCTTCATTTGTTGACATCCTATCAGCCAATTAAAAGAAAAAAAGTGTATTTATTATCACGACATTAAAATGTCATAAAGTAATGACTGTGAAACACATTTTAAGCATAAAACAATTATTAAGATGTCTCACCATAAAAAAAGGAAGAAAATTGATTGACAGTTAATCCCAATACTGGGGAAAACAGGTTAGCTAGATTACTTTAGCAAGCATACCATATTCCTTTTTGAACCAACAAGTGTTCTAAGTTGTTAAATAAACCTACAAAGCACAGTAAAATAAATACCAGAATATTGTACTGTAAATCTAAGTTTGTAAATTTCCTTGCTATTGTAGCATTGTAGCCTTAAACATATCAACTTTGTAATTTGTGTTTAACTATTTAATTCAAAGGTTACCAAAGATCTACATCTTGGTCCTGCTCCAGCCTCACTAGTGAGCATGGATTTTGTAAAACAAGTGGACAGGACAGTGACTGTGGGGAAACCTCACAGCAGACAGAGTGGCAGAATTGTTCCTCCAGTATGATAATGCAATGTTTTTATTTTAAATATCCAATCTGCAATGATAAAATTGGGTCTGGGAAGATGACTCAATTGGTAATGCACCTGCTGTGCAAGCAAAAGGATCTGCATTTGATTCCCAGCATCCGTAGGAGACATGTAGGTCCTTGGTCAGCAGCATCCATAGGAGCTATGCAGGTCTTTCTTCGCCAGCATCCATAGGAGGCATGTGGGTCCTTGGTCTATAGCATCCATAAGAGGCATGTAGGTTCTTGGTCCCCAGCATCTATAGGAGGCATGTGGGTCTGTGTGCTCACAGATAAGTACTAGGGAAACCAGGAATGTTATTCACATGGGGTTGTCTCTTCAATGACAGACATATAACCCAGAAGGCTGGGCATAGATGTGATGAATAGCCTAGTGACCTCTGCACTTATCTGGATGGCCAGGCTACACTGGCTCCTTCTGACCTTTATCTTGAGCCTGTTTATCTCAGTCAATCTACATAACTATTCTCCCCTAGACTGTAACCATGAGCACTGTTTTCCTTGAGCCTGTTTCCTTAGGTGATTTATAGGACCTGTCTTTATGGGAGAAGTCGCTTATACTTAGTGGAATCATGTCTTAAGCACATAGGGTTGTGTTATACTAGGAAACTTTTTTCCAAATTGTGCTGTGCTTAAACATGTCTGAAAATAAACGTGTCAGACTCTCAAAGTTTGAACGAACATCAGCTACTGAGTTGTGTTGAATCATAGTCCCTTCTTGCTTCCCCTGGATTGGCATTCTGATGGCCGTGGTGTTTGTAGATACTCTCCCCACCCCATCTCATGCATGCTTGTGCGCACACACACAAGCATCACATGAAAAGGCAAGCACAGCAGTAGATGCCTATGATCCCAGCACTAGGGAGGAAGAGACAGGAGGATGCCTGGGTTTGCTAATCAGCCAGTCTAGTCATACTGGTGAGTTTCAGTTTCAATGAGAAACTTTATCACAAAAAAAAGGAAGAAAGAAAGAAGAGAAAAAAAAGAAGGAAGGAAAGAAGAGCAATTGAGGAAGATACCTGTGGAATGCACACATACATGTGAACACACAAATTATAATAGCAATTTCAACTTGCATTCCTATCCTAGAATTTCATTCTATAATAACAATTTCTATCATTGGTCTTTTGTGTATATTAACTTTTTAAAGATATTTGATTGTTTTATGTTGGTCCAACATGTGTGTATGATTAAACTCATCGCTTCACTCCATGTACTTACATTGTCTACCCACGCAGTCCTTTTTCATTCGAGATTTTGAATTCTAGTTTTCCAAGGCTACAAAGTCAGTTTTCTATAAAAAAGCTCTTATATCATCCAATCAAGACCTCACTACATGGCCTAAAATTAAACAAACAATCAGACTGGAGAAAACAGCCTTAGAAGTGACAATGATCCTATTGTGTTCCTTTATTGCTTTCTCGAGACTTCCACACACACTGCCTTCAATTCTTTTTCCCCAGCTCTTTCTGACTGATTCACTTTGGCTGAACTATTAAAATCTATTTAGATAAGGATGTTTTTTAAAGTCACCCCCAGACCTTCTCACTATCCTTCGCTTCATCTGATTTCTTTCAGTTAAGTATGACCTTCCCCTTTGAGATGCCTTTAAGTAAGTAAGTCAGAAATTATCTTACCTTCATGCTGGGGAAACATTCAGGACAGACGAGAACAAGAAAATTTCATCTGTAAGGACAGATGAGCTTTCGTCTCCCCCACAGCCTCTCCCGCTCTGGATTATTTTTCCACTCATTTATAGAGTCAGCTGCACTGAGATTCAGCTCCTACCCCAACTAGATTCTCCAGGGACATAAAGAGCCTGCCTCTGTACTTGATCTGTGCCTTGAAGCCAGATGCATTTTGTCAGTTATAAAGACCCTTGCTGCAGCCAGCTGGGACTGTTTGGGAGTTACAGATACGTTTCTGGGAAATGTATCTGCTAATCGGGGAAGACAGTAAATGTCCTCAGTTCAGCATTGAAGTGATTTCCAAGCAAAGGAGACCCTGTAAAACAAGGGCTAAACCTCTTTACTTTTTTAATCTACTAAACTGAGCACATGTTTTCACGATTCTCTTAAAGGGTGTTATAAAGCAGGCTTTGAGATTGCTTTGTGTAAGAAGAGTTCTTTGTCCATTTTCTGTTTTTGTAGCAAAACACTTGGGACTCGGACCTTTAAAATATAGAAGTATTTGGCTCATAGTTCTGAAAACTAGGAAGGCCAAGAGCCCGGTGCTGGAATCCATTTAACATCTGGTAAGAGCTTGTCTTTATGTATCATGACACAAACGAGGTTATCACATGGTGAAACATAGTAAATGTGGAAGCACAAGTCTCTCTTCCATGTCATACAAAACCAGTAATGCTAAAAATAGGAGCCTCATTCTCACAACCTCATCTAATCTTTAGAGGGCTTACCTCAAAATATTACTAGTGGATGATGGATACTAAATTTTCAATACAGGAATTTGGGGTGATGAATTTAAACCATAATAGATCTGGATATAGTTCTGTCTGCCAAAAACAAATGGAATGTTCTAGCATGGAATTTTTCTGGAAACAAAATAGAGCATAACAGTGCCACACATACATCCGTTTGTCTTTAGCTTCCACGAATTAATCACAGGAAGTATTTGGGGGTCACCGTTTGTGCTTGGAAATCCAAGGATAAGGAGTCTATTCTCTTCTTCCACCTTGTGGGATCTGAGATTCGAACTCAGATTTTCAGGCTTGGTAGCAAGCCCCTTCACCCACTGAGCCATCCTGATGGTCAGTTTTCAGTTTGTTTGTTTGTTTTTTATTTTTAATGGTTATTTTTATTTCACGTGCATGAGTGTTTGCAGGCATGTATGTATGGGTACCATGTGCATGTCTGGTACCCTCAAAGGTCAGAAGAGGGCATTGGGTTCCCTTGAACTGGAGTTATGGATGGCTGTGAGTCACCATGTGGGTGCTGGAAACTGAATCCAGGTCCTCTTCAAGAGCAGCCAATGCTCTTTATTGCCGAGCCATCTCTCCAGCCCTGACTCACCTTTTTAAAGAAGAAGAAGACTTGTAAAATGTGTCTGCACAATCTCAGCAGTGATGTGGAACTCACCACTCCCTTTGTCATGGTCCCTGAGGGAGCTGTAAATATACTTAGGCTCTGGCAGCATCTGAGGCAGAAGAGAAGAAAAAGGAAATGTTACACCTTTGAGTTGGGATTCAGAAGAGCAGACAGACCTAACAGAACCATGTGAAAACACTTAGCAGCTACACAGAGGGTGGAATTCTGGGAAGGAAAAGTGCATTGTCTCATTGAAGGGATAAATATTCCTCCCATCTCTTTAGCTTGGTGATAGGTGAATCTGCCTTCCTAAGCCAAGTGATTGATCAGTCCAACCATAATGTTAGGTGTCCACCCAGGCCACAGATTCCATTCTCTTGACCAGAAGGAAATGGTTTTCCCCTAATGGACCTTTAACACTACTGTAACAATGTCACATGAGTGTTTATCTGTTCCAACAGGAATTCCAATGGGGAAACCATTAGGACAAGAGCTTTAAATATATATGGGGTCTGTGCTGTGGGCAGATTGGCTGCCAGCATAAGCTGGGTGGACTTTTTCAAAGGTCAGTGGAAATTCATGCATGGAAAAGTCTTAGGGAAGACCTGAAACTGAAGGTCAAGATGAGTCAAATGGTGGTACATGCAAGGGAAGGAATTGGAAGCATAACTTGGAATTTTTCAGTTTAAAAAGAAAAAGACAGTAAAAGCCTCATTTAAGGAGATAGACAAAACGTCTAGAAAAATTCTCGGGCCTTAGTGATTAAACAGGATTTCAAGTCTGACTGTGAGAAATGCAATAATTTAAGAAGCTAAATGAGGAAGGAAATAGAGATTCAAAGAGGAAGGGGTGATTTTTAAAGAGGGATATTTGTGGTCTGGGAGAGCATCCAGAATATTCCTGCAAGTGGGGGGGGGTGTCTTCGGGAAGACCAAGGTCACCCCAGTTATGTAAGTGAGCTACTGGTGTGGAAAAAACACAGCTGGAGTCTGATCATACTTAGGCATAAACCACAAGAAACATCCCATTTGGGGAGCAAGAAACATTTTTTTTAAAGGGAGCGAGAAAGAGAGGTTATGAAAATGATTAACGGGAGGAAGCAATGCTATCAGCCATTTCGGGGAACTTCAAGGAGATGAGGCCAATGGGCAATGAGAAATGGTGGTCAGAAAGAAGGGGTGCTAAGGGAACACCAGGCCAACCACAAAAGCCCACTTGTTGGTAAACTTAGGGTAGCATTTTCCAATCTTTTTGCCACATAATTCTAGTACTGCAGGACACTTCCAGAAAGAAAAAAAAGAGAACCTTAATTTGTAGCTAAATAAGACTGTACATATATAAAATAGAGCTGAGTTAGGAAGCTTCCAAGATCCTGACTTCAGGGGCCTGATGATATGATGCTTCCTTCTCTGGGGAAGCATCCTCAGGTTGAATGGGAAATGTTCAGCAGCAACCTTGGCCTGTAGGGAATGCCAGCTGGTCCTGCCCTGGTCATGACTGTTGAAAATGTCTCCTGGTGCCAAATGTCCCATGTGGCAAAATGCCCAACACATCCCTTAATTGAGAATCATGGCTATATTCTCAATTATATATATTCCCAGCAAATGCCCAGGTTCGTATCCATGGGATGTTGTAAAGTATGTATTCTGAAAGTCTTGGCAGAAAGCAATACTTTCACTGAAATTCTTTAGCCCGGAACTCCCCAAGTTCATTCAACATCCCCCACATGCCTGTTTCTAACGAGATTAGTGTGAGAGCATTTTTGGTAAATAGCATCTGAAGCAAGATGAATCAGTAAAAGGGGAAAGCAGGTTTCTGCCTGACTGGGGAGGGGGTCAGCAAGAGCACATGCCCTCCTCATCTCTATGACCCAGAAGCCCTCCATCTCTACTCTGTTCCCTGGAATCTGACAAGACCCTCTACTTCTGGGGAAACTTTTAGGCTACTCATGATATCAGGACACAGTTTGTTCCATAACACGGACCTACATGGAGTGTGGGGGGGGAGGGGGGAGTTCTATTTGAGGGAAATGATTTGGCATGCCTATTTAAGTTACTAGCCATTTTATTGAATTGGGAACAAAACTGGAATAATTCAACTCCGATAGACTCAGCTGCCTCTGGGAGTTGAGAAGAACAAGCTTACTTGGCAAGAGTAAAAGCCTCCTTTTCTCCTTAGCACTGAAACTGATAGGTCAGAATTGATCTAGCCGGGAATTGGAACAAAGAAGCAATAGCATCCTCTAGTGGCATGACGCTCCAGGCTCTACATCAGGACAACCGCATCCGGCTCTGGAGTTGAACCACTCAGGAGCCAGCGAATCTACCTAAGCTCCCCGGGCAGGAGCTTGTTAAGCTAATAAGTACTCCAGGTGGTATCTTTTCCCCAGTAAAGTGCCACTGTGTGAATAGTTTGAGAACGAAAACTGACTGCCAGGCAAGGCTTTATCCAAAGGAAGTTTTCAGCGAAATGATGGTTGTTAAGCGCTTTCTCGTCACACCTACTAAGATTCTGTCCATCTTTGCTGGTAGCTCTGCACTAAACACAGTCCCCTGCGCTAAGGGAGCTCATGAGAGTTCTCTCAACATCTTGTTTTTCATGAGAACGTTGTTTAGAGTTTAGAGGTTTGCCAACTATTTACAGGGCTTTTCACTTCCCTCTGGACAGACGTCCACACTAGACAAGCCTTTTCTCTGAAGACCCCAATGACCGCAGAAGGCAAAGGTCAAATTACATTCAGGGGGTAATAAGATGTCTCATCACTGTTATCTCCAACAGTGCCTGACGCTTTTTAAATTTAGGAGAGAGCATGGATTTGTTTGGGTTTCTGACTGCTGTTTGGAATGTCGTTGTTGCTGTTGTTATCTGAAGGGCACACTGTGGCGGTTGCCTGCAAGCCCAAGATACATTTCTCTGGGTTTAAATTCGAATCAAGAGAAACAGTTCTGGGAAGGATGATAAAAACTGTGACGATGTCTGTAGTTCTGGGAAGATGTTGTAGAAAGTCATGCAGAGGCCATCTGCCAGAGGACAATTTCCTTTATTTCATGTATACTTAAAATTTATGGTGCCTAAGAAAGGGGGTGGGTTTAAAAAAAAAAAAAAAAAAAGGAGTTCAGCATGCAAAATTCTTTTTAAAAAATCAATCACTTCCAGAAAATGAAAAATGCTTGTGAAATAGAATAATTGTTTAATTATGTAAAGATGTGTTGCTGTTTTACCATGCCTGCCTAAGGCACCTGATTGGTCTAATAAAAAGCTGAACAGCCAATAGCTAGGTAGAGGAAAGATAGACTGGGCTGGTGGGCAGAGAGAAAAGAGGAGCCAGCCTGCCCAGCTGGGGCCGGACAGACAGACATGGAGGAAGCAGGAAAGCAGAATGGACAGTATGTAGATGAGGTAAACAAGCTTCAGGGAAGACATAGATGAATAGAAATGGATTAATTTAAGTTTAAAAAAAACAAAGCTAGCTAGAAACAAGCCTAAGCTAAGGCTGAGCATTCATAATTAATAGTAAGTCTCCGTGTCGTGATTTAGGGGCTGGCAGTCCAAGAAAGCCTGCTATATTTGGTCTCCAGTGTGGGGCACATATTTCTATGTGAGGCCTGAGAAAGCTGAGAGAGAGAGAGAGAGAGAGAGAGAGAGAGAGAGAGAGAGAGAGAGAGAGAGAGAACCAACAGGGCTTCCTAGTAGCCCAATGCTTATAATGTACAGAAGTGTGGCTCTGTCATATAGCAAACACTCAAACAGCTGGCACATTAAGTAGAAACACCCATTTTACCTACATGTACACTTTGTGCACCATGTATGTGCCTGGTACCCAAGGAGGTCAGAAGAGAACATTGGATACCCTGAGACATGAGTTACAAACAGTTGTGAGCTGTTGTGTAGGTGCTGGGAATCAAATCCAGGTCCTCTGGAAGAGCAGCCAGTGTTCTTAGCCATGGAGCCATCTCTCCAACCTCATGCAACCTCTTTAAATGCTTGTGGATAAAATTATATTAGAAGCCAGTGAAAAGCAGCCATAAACACACATGTGCTCAGAGATTATTCCTTAAGGACAGGAATGATACTGAAAGCAAAAGAAGGTACTACTTTGTGTTTCAGTGATACAGATACATGCACTAAATACAGTCTGCACTCAAAATCTTTGCAAGAGCAGGGATAGAATATAGACAATATCTATAGATGGTAATGTAGATATTTTAATGTTAACATTTTGAATTATATATTCAGTGGTAACTTGATTTAAAATTCTTTCTTGAAGGCTCTTCAAGAACCTAAAAGTAGATCTACTATAAATACAATTCTATGTTCTTCTGAGTTCATACCCAAAGGAAATTAAATCAGTATCCCAAAGAGATATATTTGCATGCCCATGTTCAGTAGCACTATTCATGAGAGCTAATATATAGAATAAGTATAGATGCCCAACCACAGATAAATTCAATCGAATTAAATATGCCTATATACACCATGGAGCATTATTCATCCATAAAGTAGAATAAAACCCTGTCATTTGATGCAAAATGTATGAAACTTGAGGACATTGTGCTAAGTAAAATAAGTCAAAGATGAGCAATACATATTTTCTCTCATATGTAGAAGCAAAAGAAATGATAAAAAACAAAGCTAAAGGTGATGAATCTGGGAAAGGGAGTTGTAGGGAGGAGGGAAGGTTTCTAGGAATGGGAGGAAATGACAGAATTCAGTCAGAGAGTAACTAGGATACATTGGGAGCTGGAAAGATCACTCAGCAGTTAAGGGCACTGGCTGCTCTTCCAAAGGTCCTAAATTCAATTCCCAGCAACCACATGGTAGCTCACAACCATCTGTAATGAGATCTGGTGCCCTCTTCTGGCTTATAAGCATACATGCAGGCAGAATACTGCATAATAAATAAATAAATCATTTTTTAAGTACATTATACAAATGTATGAAATTGTCAAAGAACAAATTTAATTACGTTTTAAAAGATACAACTGAAGTCAGCCATGATGGCACACATCATGTTGTTTGTTTGGTTAGTTGTTCATGGAAGGGATTGAGTTGCCTAGATAGGCTTCATACTTGCTATGTAGCTCAGGCTGGCCACCAACTCCTTATCCTTCTGCCTCCACCTCCCAAATGCTAGCATCACAGAGATACATACATAGATAAGAGCTTTTCATTTTGATGGAATTCAGTTTATCCAATTAGGCTGGAACACAACTTTTACCTCAGCACTTGTGAGGCAGAGGTCAGCCGGTCTTTGTGAGTAGACCAGGCAAGTCTGGTCTCCATAGTGAGTTCCAGGACAGCCAGAGCTGAGTAAAGAGATTCTGTCTTCAACAACAATAAATAAATTGGCATGTCCATTGATGTTCTGTGAATTTTAGGATGTGCTTTCTCAGCTCTCCAGCAAAGGCCTTTGGGATTTGGGTAAAGAATGCTGTCAGCCCCTCAATTGCACTGGGTAGTATTATCATCCTAACTAGATTTTAGTTCCAACAATGTTTTAGAATATATGAATTTTGAACCTTTCTGGATAGATTTATTTCAAAACACTTTATTCTTTTTTACTTTATTATAGATGAAAGTTTAATTTTCTTTTCTTTTCGAGGGACTGACAAGATGGTTCAGTGGATAAAAGCACTTGCTTGGAACCCATTGGGGAAGGAGAGAACCAACTCCTAAAAGTTTCCTATGACCTCAGTCACATGTGCACACCCTCCTGTGATCTACTCACATGTGCACACACACACATGCATGTGTCTCACACACACAATAATAACTATTTTTAATTTCCCTTTGATAGTACTCATTTCTACTACATAGAAATAAAGTTGGCCTTTGCAAGAACTAGCACATTGGTTCTAATAGTTTTATGGGTGAACTACTATTTTCCATTCATAAAATTGTGTCACCTGTAAACATGTTTCCTTCTTTCTCTCCAATTTGGGTTCTTTGATTGTTTTTTCCTGTCTAAAACCTCTACTTTGGCTAGAAGTAATAAGATCTTTGACCTTGTTCCTCATTCTAGGATGAAAGACTTCAGTTCTTCAACATTAAATACGATTTTATGGATGGTGTTTCATAGGAGCCCTTTATCCAGCTTTGGAAGTTCATTCTCTCTCATTTTCTCATTTTTTTATGTCATGAAACATGTTGGTTGAGATGACGGTGTGCTTTGTGTCCTGTATTGTTTAAACATGGTACATGGCATTGAATGACATGCATGTGACATCAAATTTGCAATAGTATTTCTGGGATGCTATTGTTATTAACCACATCATTATTGGACCATGTTATAGAGACCATCCTATGTAATGTTGGATCCAGTTTTCTAGCACTGTTTTGAGGGAGTTTTTGTTTATTCTAAAAAAGGATAGTATTTATAGTTTTTTGTGATACCTTTCTCTATTTAGGTATCAAAGTCATGTGGCCTCATGGAGTGAATCAGACTATGTTGACTCCTCTTCCATTTGGTTTTTAAGAATCTGTGGAGGAGCTCTACTCTGCCTACCACCCCATCATTCCATTCATAATAACTTTTAAGTACCCTTTGAATGTTTTCCCTTGTAAATATAAAAATAGTAATCAGTGAATCTTATTTTTCTTTACACACAACTTATAAATGCAAACCCATGGGGGAAGAGAGGAATTGAGATGTGTGTTAGGGTCCTGTGCTGCTGTTCCCTTTAGGGAGGGGGCCAAGTAGGTGCAGAGTCAATGACACAGACTCTGGGAGAATGTTGAAACAACATGCTCAGTTTATTCAGGAAGAGGCAAGCCTTATACACCCTCCACCTCATCCTGGGGAAGGTCTGATGAATATGCATCTGCTGGTGTGACATGGCTGTCTCTCCCTGGTCCAGGTCATCTCCAGATCATGTCTCAGTTGCTATTGCTAAGGCCCTTAGGCAGACCCAGGTTGGCTCTCAGAAAGTATCTTATTACTGGTTTGGGCCTACTGGCCCTCAAGCCTGTTAGGGCTGAGTCATCCCACTGAGATGTGAGATGTATTCAACAGTTATACACACAGGTTTTGCTCTAAGAACTCAAAGACTCTTGGTCAAAGCTACTTTTGTTAATTGACCTCATCACACAGCACCACAACTTCTGACACACATGTTGATTCTAGTCCACCTGTTCTCAAGTAGACTTTGACGGTCATACCACTTTGCCTGTTACAATCAGCCACTTACTATAAATATTTATCACTTTTGCTTATAATGCTCTTCCTAGATATTTACTCTCTGGTAATAACCTTCTCCCTTTCTCCACTCAATAAGTCAGACAACTTCCACCAAACTAATGCATTTTTTTCTTACCTCTATGACAGTGGGTAACTCCTTATTGCTCCTTACTCAGCAGCTCAAAATTCTATCACACATTTCTCTACTAGAGGTACTGAATAGGAGGATAATAGCTTTGGACTCATACTGAGATTTCTTGATTTCCAGAGTCCCTGGGATACTTATCAGAGTAAAATGGTTCAGAATAGTCCTAGGCAGGCATTTCAGATGAGAAGGGAGCCACTGACCCAGCACAAACCCTGACAACTCCCTGGTGTCTCTATCTAAGGGGCACTGTAACAGACATGAACATAGGTGAGCTGATGCCACCAAGTTCTTAAGTGACTGGAGTAGAGCTTTCCCTCAGCCCAATGGGGCTTAGTAGAGGTCAGACCAGGCTTTGCCATTGTATGTCTACCCTCTATGCCATTTGACTCTCATTCACCATGTGACTCTTTCTCCATTGCTTTATATTTAACATTAATAATCATATTAGGGGTAGATGAAAGAGTATAGTAGAGAAAGTTGATGAGTACAATTTATACTGAACTCAGAAGCCAAGCAGGCTCAGCCCTAGTTAGCATTTGGATGAGGGAATTCTTACTCTGAGATATTTCATCAGATTATTTCATACTTTACCATTCTCTTCGAACCTCTGATATCCATTGCCTCATATTCCTTCTTTTTTTTTTTTAAGATTTATTTTATTTATTATGTATACAGCATGTATGACTGCAGGCCAGAAGAGGGCACCAGATCTCATTACAGATGGTTGTGAGCCACCATGTGGTTGCTGGGAATTGAACTCAGGACCTCTGGAAGAGCAGTCAGTGCTCTTAACCTCTGAGCCATCTCTCCAGCCCCCGCCTCATATTCATTCTTAGGCAATGCCCTACTTAGCTTTAGTTGATAACTTGAGCCTAGAGTCATCTAGGAGAAGCCTAGATCACATTGGTCTGTGGGCAGTCTGTGAGAAATTGTCTTGAAAATTAATTAAGGTAGAAGCATCCAGCCCGCTGTGGGAAGCAGGTGGTCCTGGGTTATATAAGAAAGCTAACTAAAAATGACTCAGAGTGTAAGCCAGGGAGCAGTATGTCTCTGGGGTTTCTGCTTCAAGTTCCTGCCATGTTGAATTCTCTTCTCTGCTTGAGTTGCTGCCATGACTTCCCCCAATGATGGATGGTGACATGGAAGTGTAAACTGAATAAACCCAGTCCTCCTCTGCTTTCATTCTGGCCAATATCTTATCACAGCAATATAAATGACGTGAGAACAACCAATGACTTTATTGTGTTTATGAACCTCATCATGATTTTTTATGTGCATTCTTGTCATCCATGTTCCATATCCACCAGTATCTATGCCCAAATATTCATCCTTACCTTACACTATCATAGATGAATGTCATATGATCCTAGGTCAGGATAATTCCTCTACTTGTGTACCATAGGAGGGCCCAACCTGCAGTCTGTGGGCCACATGTGGTCCAAGACAGCTATGAATGATGCCCAACACAAAATTGTAAACTTACTAAAAACACTGAGCTTTTTTTTTTTCACAATTCTTTTGTAACTCTATTACACAGTTCTCAAGAGTGAGCTTTATGGGTGACAACATCATATCACAATGTCACACAAAATAAACCTATGTATCCTCTCACCATATGTAGTTGTGAATGGCTTCAGTTCTATCATAATGTGTGGCCCCCAGTGTTATCTTGCAAGCACAGACAGTCAAATTGGTACCATCAGGCATTACATGTGTTCATAGAGTCTTGGCAGTGAAAGGCCATAATTACCAATAGTGTTTAAGTTGCCATTACAAACAATAAATATTTAATGCTGTTTAGAAGACAGGTAAGCATTCTTGCTTAATTATTAAGGGTACTTCCACCCTTGAGCCATGTCTCATGCATCATCCTGCTCCATGCTTTACAATCAGCCTTCCCATGGTGCTACATTAGCAACTAAGAAGTATAAGGGCCCAAACCTTGTTTTCTATTTTCCTGCCAACTAATTTTCATAATATAAATAAATACAGTCCTGTTGTGGAATATTAGTTTAAGATGTGTTGTTACATTCATTATGTTGTGGAATATTTGTTTAATGATGCAAAAATGTGATGCATTCTTTGATGTTGCATTTGTTTAACTCTGTAAAGCTCTGTTACTTTTCCTGCCTAAAACACCTGATTGGTCTAATAAAGAGCTGAACGGCCAATAGCTAGGCAGGAGAGACAAATAGGCAGGTCTGGCATGCAGAGAGAATAAATAAGAGGAGAAATATAGGGAGAGAGCTAGAGTGGAGAGCAAGCAAAGGAGGAGAGGAGGGTGCCAGAGGCCACACAGCCAGCCATGAAGTAAGAAGGAAAGGAAGATATATAGAATAAAGAAAAGTAAAAAGCCCAGAGGCAAAATGTAATTAAAGAGAAATGGGATAATTTAAATTAGAAAAGCTGGCTAGAAACAAGCCAAGCTAAGACTGGGCATTCATAAGTAAGAATAAGTCTCTGTGTATTTATCTGGGAGCTGGGTGGCAGGTTCCCAAAAAGTAAAGGGAAAAAAACTACACAGGCCCTTCTTAATGTCTATTTTTTTTAATCTCAACATAAATTTTACAACCTCTCAGATGATAACAGAGCCCTCAACACCTTCAACAAAAAGAAAAATCACACATAAAGGAAGATTGTTCGACAACAAGTTGGCAAATGACTTTTCGTCAAGATAAACAATAAGGCATGCTGCTTAATTTATAGGGAATGTGGGCTATCAAATTCCATGTAAACCAAGGATCATGTCATAAGGATCATGTCAAAATTAGAAAAACTCAAAGAAAACCTGTCTTCTCAGAAAAAGTTTGTAAAAACTGAGATGGTTTCTATTATGAAAGCTAGTTATGTATTAATGTACTAATACCAAAAATCAAAGTCATTTGCTGATAGTGAATTTATAAGCAATATATATAGAGAAAGTATAATATATATATATATATATATGTGTGTGTGTGTGTGTGTGTGTAATAAATATATATATATATATATATATATATATATATATATATATATATATATATATATATATTATATGCTCTCAAGGAAAGTGGGGGGTAATACATCTAAACTCAGTTTGTCTTACTGGCCTATAGTCAGATGAATTGAAGCAACTGGAAAATTAATCAAAAGAAGTGTGAAGAGTAGTTGCTGACTTTAAAGTCTATACTCTGATGATAGATGATGACTAATGCATTGAATATGGTGTGATCTATCATCTTTTTTTTATTTGATTCTTTGATACAGGGTTTCTGTGTGTAACAGTCCTAGCTGTCCTGGAACTCGATTTGTAGATCAGGCTGGCCTTGAGCTCACAGAGATCTGCGTGCCTCTGACTCCCAAGAGCTGAGATTAAAGGTGTGTGTCACTGTAAATGGACATTTCTCTCCAGCCTACCAATTCTCAAATAACCACTCAGAGGCTTAATATAAATTATAAATGCTCAGCTAGTAGCTCAGGCTTATTACTAATTAGCTCTTACATTTAAATTATTCCATAATTCTTATCTATATTTAGCCACATTGGTATCTTTTCTCAGTATGGCATTTTCATTTTTCTCCCTCTGCATCAGGCTGTCAACTCCCTAACTCTGCCCTTCCTCTTCCCAGCATTCTTAGTTTGGTCTCCCACCTATACTTCCTGCCTGGCTACTGGCCAATCGGTGTTTTATTAAACCAATTCGAGTAACAAATCTTTACAGTGTACAAGAGGATTATTCCACAGCACACCACCACTGCCCAGCCACAACCTGACATTTTTACTGGCAATATTGATTAACAACTATAATGCCACTCCAAGGGAGGGCTGAAGAGAGGGCTCAGTGGTTAAGAGCATAGCTTCTCTTCCAGATGACCTAGGTTCAATTCCCAACATCTGTCTACATGGCAGCTAACAACTGTCTGTGACTCCAGTTCCAGGAGATCTGAAGCCCTCACACAGGCATACATAAAGGCAAAAACACCAATGCACATAAAATAAAAATAAATAATTTTTAAGAGTCACAACTCTTAAACATGTTAATAAAAACATGCAATAAAAACATGTTAAAGCAGTTTTGGGGCCCATTGTTAACACACCTGGTATAGCGACTGACAGTTTCCCAGCAATAATTGGAAAAAGAGAAGGACTTGTAATTATTAGAAAATGACACAATTACCACCAAAAACTCACTTTCAGTGAAATATCATTGCACAGTGTATAAGAAAATTTATGAGCAAAATCATAGAAAATGGATACTAGGCAAACCATCATCAAGACTCTGAATTTCATAAGAAGACAAAGGATTAAATCATCATCAATTCCAGGAATTCCTTAAAGGTAGTGACACCAACTATGGCAACATCATCTTCTTTTCAGAAGTAAGATAACTAAATTAAGGCCAAATACTAAAAGGATGTTTATTTACAACATGTTATCAAATCAATTACTATATTAAAAACAACATATGTGCCAGAACTTGACCATGAAAACTAGCCTACATGGGGCTGGAGAGAAGGCTCAGTGGTTAAGAACACTGACTGCTCTTCCAGAGTACCAGGGTTCAATTCACAGTACCCATATGGCAGTTCACAACTGTCTGTAACTCCAGGATCCACCACCCTCACACAGACATACATACAGGCAAAGATAGCAATAAGAAGTTTTTTTAATTAAAAATTTTTTTAAAAAGAAAGAAAAATTAGCCTACAGATTTAGCATTTTTAGTTATTTGACCATTCATTTGAATGAGTTGAACATGTATCTTCAAGGTAAAAACCATCCTATCAACAAAATGTTTCAATTCATAAAAGTGTTACAAATTACACTGAAGTTATATCAAGGAATTAAGACAATTTTAATTTTGACACAATGGTTAAACCCACCCTTGAGAAGAGCAACAAATATGTATGTTGCAGGATATTTGATCACACTGTGGACCCAGAGATTGCATTATTTACTGGAAAAACTGGTTTCTAGCTGTGGTATGGCTCAGGCCTAGCACACACCTTTAATCCAAGAGCTTTCTGCCTGAATATTGTAAACAGAATTAAATAAAGCCAACCATAGGTCAAGAGGTGGAGTAAGCAAACATTTGACAGGAAGTGAACATAGGAAAAAACCATAGAGTAAGAGGGAGTCAGGAGGATGGATAGAGAGATGCACAGGAAATAGAAGGGAGGGACATTCAGTTTGAGGAGTTTTTGTTTTGAGATGGAAAAGAAGAAGGGAGGCTTTGGGGACATCGGCTGAGAAGGAAGATCAACTGGTTGCTTTCTCTGCCTCTCTGAGCTAGCAGGCTTTCACCCCAACATCTGGTTCCTGAGTCTTTATTGGTAAAAATGGAACAATTGAGATTTCGTTTAAAAAAACAACGTATGTATAATAGCCATGCTTTTTTATTTGATACAAAAATTTGAAAACAATTTTTTTTATTTTATAATTTAATTTTACATATCAACCACGGATTCCCTTGTTCTCTCCCCTCCTGCACCCCTCCTCCTTCCCCCCAGCTCACCCCCCATTCCCATCTCCTCCAGGGCAAAGACTCCCCTGAGGATTGAGTTCAACCTGGTAGACTCAGTCCAAGCAGGTCCAGTCCCCTCCTCCCAGGCTGAGCCAAGCGTCCCTGCATAAGCTCCAGGTTTCAAACAGCCAGCTCATGCACTGAGCACAGGACCTGGTCTCACTGCCTCGATGCCTCCCAAACAGATCAAGCTAATCAACTGTCTCACTTATCCAGAGGGCCTGATCCAGTTGGGGGATCCTCAGCAATTGGTTCATATGAGCAAGAATTGTTGAGACCAAGGTTGGATAAAGCACAGGGACAAATAGCCAAACGAATGGGAAACACATGAACTTTGAAAACAATTTTCATAATTTCTGGAAAACAATCAGTATTTTGGTAAGTTTGCAACTCTATATTTACTTGACATAAATATGTTACCTGCCAATTTTCAAGTGGAATTGGGAGAGCAATCTGAGTCAACTAAAAGGAAAATTGGATCAGTGTGTCTTCGGTGGACTTTTATAGCTCTGTCTTCCTAGAGAAAAGTATGTCTCACTTGACAATTCCACCTTATTTATGCCACCACTTTTTGGCAGCATCTACATTTGTGAACAACTCTTTTCAAGAGTGAAGCATGATAGGAGTAACAGTAGAAACACCTGCTGTGTACCCAAGAACTACTGAGAACTGCAGCTGCTTCCACTGAACCAGATACTGACGCAGTCATTTCTCAGATACAGTGCTAACGCCCTCATGAACTGCATATTGACCTCTTTTTTTTCTTTTTTATTTTTTTACTTTCACATTAAAAAAAAAAAAAGCAGCCGGGCGGTGGTGGCATACGCCTTTAATCCCAGCACTCGGAGGCAGAGCCAGGCAGATCTTTGTGAGTTCAAGGCCAGCCTGGTCTGCAGAGCGAGATCCAGGAAAGGCACAAAGCTATACATAGAAACCTTGTCTCGAAAAACCAAAAAATAAATAAATAAGTAAATATGTAGTGGGTAGCCATTCCAGCTTGGATCTGGAAGCTCCAACCCCAATTGAGACTCTGGCAACTGTCACGCCTATGAGGCGGGGCCAGGGGAGGTGCCTGGAGACCCGAGATCTGGATGGGCCAGCTTGTGCTCTGGGCCTGGACCCTGAACAGTGGAGGTGGACCGAGCAGAGCTCCAGAGAACACCGCTGGATTGCGATACACCTTCCCCAGACCCTGTGACCTACCTATCCCTTATTTTGTGAGTTACGCCATTAAATAAATATCCTTTTAACTACGTGGAGTGGCCTTAATAATTTCACCAACATAAATAAATAATTTTAAAAAAATCAAAAAGTGAAGTTTTATTACTTTATTAGTGATCACAAGCTTGGGACCTTTGTGATTATTTCAAAGACCCTCAGATCAGGACACTGCATAATTATAGGATTATTATGCAGAAATATTTTTGCTTGTCTGTAGTAGCAAATATTACAAAAAAAAAAAAAAGATTATACACTGACCTATTCTTCACTCATCAGCTTTTGTTAGTGTCACATGTCCAAAATTAATGTGTTTTTAATTCTTCCAATGTGGCTCAGAGAAGCCAAATGTTGGACATGCCTCACCTACCGGGAATGTCGGAGGAGCTGCAGTCAGCCATGGAGAGTTGTGTTCACTGAACAGCAAAGCTGAGCCCTGGAGAGGCAAAGCCCCTGGGGGACTTGTCTTCAGAATGCCCCTTGTTTCTGCTGTGCTTGCTCCTGCTTCCTGCTCCGTGTTCCTGCTGTCTTTGGCGTGGTGTGATTACCATGTGAATGGATCCCACTGTATCTAGTATAGTGGGATTGTTTCTTGAGAAAAGCCCATCCCTCACTGGGCAGTTTACCTGCAGATCATAAGGAAGATAATTTTTATAACAGCAGTGATGATTAGTTAGATCTATGATTTAATTGGACTTTCTGAGTCAGCCTAAAAGATATATATGGTTAAGACAGTTAATAAAGAGGATTGGGGAAATGATTTAGGTTATTCTGCAAATAGCTCCAATAAGAGATACAAGAAGGCAAAAAATAGTCTAGATGTTACCTTCTCTTTCGTCACAAGTGAGATTTGCCGAGGATAAAAAAATAAGAACATGGAAGTTTCACACATTATAGACTCATGAATTCTGCCTGTGGAAAGACAGGCAGATGATCAAAGAAAACAATTACGTCTCTATACCTAAAGTTAGGCCTGAGTTCCTTGGTCATGTAGCTTACAGATTTTTTTTTTTTAAAGATTTATTTATTTTATGCCTATGAGTAGTCTATCTGCATGTACAACTTTACGCCAGAAGAGGGCATCAGATCCCATTACAGATGGTTGTGAGCCACCATGTGGTTGCTGGAAATTGAACTCAGGACCTCTGGAAGAGCAGCCAGTGCTCTTAACCACTGAGCCATCTCTCCAGCCTGTAGCTTACAGAATTAATCCCAGGCCTCAGTATGTACCTTGAAAAAACAAAGTTATGAAAGGAAATTAAATAACCCTATTGTGTGTAAAGAAAAATAGATGGTTAGCTGACCAATTGTTGAAAATTATTTATAAAATAAAAATCAGCTACATTGAAACAGCAAACAGCCGCCTGCCAGAACAAAAGACCTGGCTGAAACAGACTCAGCTTGCTTAAAACTTTGTGAATCAATCATAATTGCTTTGGGGTGAAGATGTTACGGTGAGAAAATTAATACAAAGAAACATGTTTAACTACTTGCTGGTTTCTAAGAAAAACACGTAGCTTGTGATCTGAATGTGATTTCTTCCTTTATAAAGATTTTAATTTGTTTTTGGGAAACATGTAACTTGTGGTTGTAAGGTGATCTTTTCATGAGTAGAAATCTTTGTCTTGGGTATAGAAGGGATAAGAGAAAAAAGAAATAGAAGGAGAAGGAAAGATGCAGAAAAAAATCAGGAAAGAAATAGAAGGGAAACATCAGGAAAGATACAGAAGGAGAACACTGGGAAGAAGAAAGAAAACATCAAAGTAGAAGAACAGAATGGAGAAAGAACAATGTAAGAACAAGCAACAGAAAGAAAAAAAGTGGAGAATTAAGTTTTGACCCCTCAGATAAAGTTCCCGTGTGTGTCTGTGTGTCTGTCCAGTAATTGGCCTGCTCTACATCCCCTCTCCAGTTTCTCTGACCTGCTGAAAGCTGGCCTTTCAGCAGCACAGATACAGTCTTATCCACCCACAACAGGAAACTAGCGGTGGTACATGCCTGTCATCTCAGAAAATGAGAGCCTGAAGCAGTGAATCACAAGTTCGAGGCCAGCCTGGACTACACAGCAAGATTGTGTCTCAAAGTGTAGTGTACAGTCTGGGTGGTGGTGTGCTCCCTTAATCCCAGAACTGGGGAGGCAGAAGAAGGAAGATTTCTGTGAAGTCAAGGCTAGCCTCATCTACCTAGTGAGTTCTGGGTATAGTAAAGGGAGATATCATGTGGGCCTTTAAGCATTTGGTTAAACAAACTGAGTTTCTGAGACTCAGTAATGCTTTGCATTTGGGCACACAGTAGGTGCTTAGAGTGTTATGCTCAGTGATTGGTTCTAGACACAATATCCAATCCCAGGGCTGCAAACTCCAGCTAGAGTTTCTCACTTTTGGAGAAAAATCTTTCCCTACTGTTCAATCTATTGCTGATGAATGCCTCCAAGAAAGTACTATAAAGAATACTGATGCTGCCCACCCCTAGAGAAAAAAAAAATCTGTGTCTTCCAGTCCAATTGTTTTTGTATCATGAGTGACTGTCCTCCAAGCTGAGTGACCGCCATCTTGCAAAAGATCATCCCAGCTGGGTTTGTTGACAGTTGACACCCACAAACAGAGGGGCAAAGGGGGTACATGATTCTCACCTGAGTATCCAGCTACTCCCTACCACCTGCTGAACACAATTCTACACTGTGATAATCAGTAGGTCCTCTGCTGAGGGACTGCCTATGTGCCTTTCTAATAAAAGTAATAATAACAACAATAATAATTTAATTGACCCCTTACAGACTCCGAGTCCCTTCAGCAAGAATATAAAACAATGGTGCTGAATGTAGCGAAAACTGGGTTTCTGTATCATTTCATCATTCAGAGAGCATCCTTCAAAAACATACAAGGATAACCCAGATGAAACTGGCCACCAAGCGATGAAGGGTGCTCTTTGCCTGCCTCCTTTAGGATGCATTAGGGCTGCTGTGCTTCTCGATGTTAATGGCAATGTTAATTCATTTATAAAAGGGCTTTGAATGGGACCCAGCCTTTATCTTCTGCTTTTCAAATATTTTCTCTTTCAAAACAAAAAAGCTCCCATATTAATTATTGTGCCCTCTCATTTTCCAGGCACTTCTGACCTGTCCTAGGTTTCTTCTGTTGCTATGATAAACAGTGACTAAAAGCATCTCCAGGAAGCAAGGGTTTATTTCATCTCACAGGTTATATAGTCCACCATCCAGGGAAGCTAGGAAGAAGGTCAAGGCAGGAGCTTAAAGCCAACACCAACTGAGAAATGCTGTTTACTAGCCTGCGGCTAGCTACCCTTTTTTTTTTTTTCAAGCTCGGCCCCACCTACCTAGGGATGTATTACCCACATTGGGCTGGACCCTTCTGCATCAACTGGCAATCAATATAATACCCCACAGACACGCCCCCAGGCCAATCCGATGTAGGCAATTCCTCAGTTGAGGTTCCCTTTTCCCATATGCGTCTAGGTTTGTGTTAGGCTTACAGCTGAAGCTAACTACGAGCCAACCATTTCCCTCTCGCGGGGCCTGAAATTAAAACCTGCCCCATTTGTCCTTTGCTTCAAACATTTATTTCCAAGCTATACAAGATGAAAATATTTCACTTCAAGCGTATTCACTGTGTACAAGAGAAGAGAGAAGAGAGGTGAGGGAAAGGTATAAGAAAGAAGTTGGGTTGTAGAGTAGTCTAAGTCTAAACTAGCAAGACTGAGCAGGAAAAGCCAGAAACTCCTGCTTGCAAAGATCTCACATGTGGTCATATACTGTGTGCCCTAATGAACTTATCATTATCAGAGGACAGAACCAGCCACTAGAATAGACATTGAGGCCAGACAGTGGTGGCACACACCCTTCATCCTATCACTTGAAAGGCAGAGATCCATCTGGATCTCTGTGAGTTCAAGGCCACACTGGGAGCAGAGCCAGGCAGTGGTGGCACATGCCTTTAATCCCAGCACTTGAGATCTCATATCTTTGCTTGGGAAGCACACACACCTTTAATCTCAGGAAGTGACATGCCTGGGTGGAGAACAGTGTATAAGGCCTGAGGAGACAGGAACTGAGCAGCAGTTCAACTGAGACCCTCAGGGGTGAGGACTCAGAGGCTTTCAGTCTGAGGATTTGTGGAAACAGGATGGACCGAGGAGTTGCAAGGTGAGGTGGGCTGTGGCTTGTTCTGTTTCTCTGATCTTTCAGCTTTTACCCCGATATCTGGCTCTGGGTTTTGGTTTTTTGTTTTTTGTTTTTAATTAATAAGACCTTTTAAGATTCGTGCTACACTCACATCCTGGCCTCTCCTTCTCTATTCGACTTTGCTGCCATTACTGAATGGGTCATCTGACTTTCAAAGGGTCTCTTGGCTACAGCATCGCCATTATCATATCCAGGACTTCAGTGGCTCAGTCAAGTGAGTTCAGATGCTCTGGCAGAGGCAACAGCATATGAGCAAAGAGAACGCTGCTTGCTCCTTGTCTAAAGGCACAGAACATGGTACAGTTATCTTCCCAAGAATAAGGGATCTCTTTCTGGTACAACACTGTGACGTGTGTAAACTGACTGTGGTGATTTGAATAAGAATGGCCCCTTTAGGCTCATATTTGAATGCTTAGTCATCAGGGAACTGCATGAGAAAGATTAAGCTTAGGCGGTATGGCCTTGTTGGAGTAGACATGGCCTTGTTGGCTGAAGTGGGTCACTGGGGATGAGCTTTGAGGTTTCAAAAATTCCCCCCCCCCTCTCTCTCTGCTTAAGGTTTAGGATGTAGCTTTCAGCTACTGTTCCAGCACTATGACGTAGTTCTAGAGAAATCATCTTTGTCATCCGGTCTTGGGTAGAACCGCAACAGCCACTTGTCTTTTCTTCATCTACCCACCAGGTTTTCCCAGAACCCACTAGGCAGATGATGCTGAGAAACCTGTGGAGTCAGCAGAATGTAAAAGCCTGCAAGACTTGCCAAAAGTCAGCAGATCGAGCACGATTTGAAGTCCTGAATAATCATCGGTGACTAGAGTGCTTGCCTTGCGTGCAGGCACAAGGACCTGAGTGTGATCCCTAGCACTCATGTAAAAGGAGATCTGGGCACAGTGGCATGCATTTGCAACCCCGGCACTGAAGAGGCAGAGATAGTGGACACTGGGCATTACTAGCTAGCCAGTTTAACCTAACTGGTAAGCTCCAAACCAATCAGTGACCTGCTGTGGGATGGTCTGTATGTCAAATTACTCTGATTGGTCAATAAATAAAACACTGATTGGCCAGTGGTCAGACAGGAAGTATAGGCGGGACTAACAGAGAGGAGAAAAGAAAGAAAAAGAAGGCAGAAGGAGTCACTGCCAGCTGCCACCCTGACAAGCAGCATGAAAAGATGCTGGTAAGCCACGAGCCACATGGCAAGGTATAGATTTATGGAAATGGATTAATTTAAGATATAAGAACAGTTAGCAAGAAGCTTGCCACGGCCATACAGTTAGTAAGCAATATAAGTCTCTGTGTTTACTTGGTTGGGTCTGAGTGCCTGTGGGACTGGCGGGTGACAAAGATTTGTCCTGACTGTGGGCAAGGCAGGAAAACTCTAGCTACAGTGACCCTATCTCAAAGGAGGTAGCCATTTGCTGAGAATGATACCTGAAGTTGTCCTCTGACCTCTACATGTATGCACATATACATACCGTCACACACATAAGAACGCACATGCATCCACATACAAAAATAAATATATTTAAGAAGATATTGTAAATAAGATGCCTGCTATAAGATATATAGTAAATAAAATGTTCTGAAGCTAAGATGTATTGGATGATCTCCCACAGGATGATGCCATCATGATGGTCATGGCCCTGGTGGGCATGGTCTGCTATATACTGAAACATGAGCCAATGATTGATGTAGTATGGGCACAAGGGAGCTGATATCACATATACTTGAACTCTTGAATAACAGAGGAATGAAAAATATAGATGGATGGATAGACAGATGAGAGAGACAGAGACACAAAGAGAGTCTCACTCTGTACCCTGACTAGCTTAGAACTTGTGTAAACCATGCTTGAACTGACAAAGATCTTCCTGTTCCTGCCTTTGCCTCCTGAGTGCTGGAATTAAAATCATGTGATTTTAGGATTAAAACCTGGCCTGGAAAAACATTCTAAAGATTGTCTTAGTACATTTTCTGTTGTTATAATAGAACGTCTGAGACTAGATATTTTTTAAAGAAAAGAACCTCTAGTAAGTACAAATTGCTTCCCTAAACAGAGCAGAAAAGCAAAATAAATGAACAAAAACACAAAGAAGAGCAGGGGTGAGGGGATAGGATGGAAATCAGCTCGATATCCTATGATAGCTGACCCATTCTCATAAGAAAAGTATCAATGAACATCAGACCTCCAATGTCTACATATCCTTTCATCAGCATTTCATTGAAGAATTAAACTTTATCATATCATACTATAGCAAAGATGTAGAGGGAAAAACGCTTTTTTGCCCCTAAACTGTCTGAGCTCAGGCAGAGCCTCTCTGCTTATCCTGAAAGATACAGAGAAGAAGATAATTGTGGTGTGGTTTGACTAAAAACGGGAAACAGGAATCATGCAGAACACCTTCATCCTGAATGGGGAGACACCAGGCCTTGGGAAATTTCTGGTGCCCTTTAAGCCAAGGCAGGTTTTATCTGCAGGAAACAGAGGGAAAACAGGATGGCTAGTATCCTGCCTGAACCTGGGCCTATGTATTGATTACTTCATGTTGGGCAGAAGAAGAATGACTGATTGTGTGCACAGATGTGAAGAAGTTCACATAGAATTAATCATCTCATTCTCGGGCCAGTGAGGTGTCTCAGCAGGAGGAAGCACTGGCCATGCAAGCCTGTCAACCTGAATTCAATCCCTGAAACCCAAGATAGAAGGAGAGACCTGATTCCTGGAAAATGTCTTCTGATTGGTCCACATATGCTGTGGTACATACATGCCTGCATTCACATGTATACATCCTCTTCATCACCATAAAAGACTTTGCAATTTTGTAAGAACCTAATTTATGTTACTACTCATTTTGATTTCAAGTTTCCATCTGTACTTAGGTCCTACATACCCTATTACACACTTAAATATGTTATGTTCTCTGTTAGATATTTTCCCTCTAAACAATAATTCATATAACACACTCTGAAAATATCCTATTAAAATAGAGAACAAGAATTATAAACAGCCAGGTGTGGCGGCACATTCCCTTAATCCTAGCACTTGGGAAGCAGAGCCAGGCAGGTCTCTGAGTTCAAGGCCAGCTTGGTCTACATAGTGAGTTCCAGGACAGCCAGGGCTATGTAGAGAGACTCTGTCACAAAAAAAAATATTATAAAAGAAAAACCACTTTACCTTTCTGTATACAGTTAACATTGATTAAAAAGATAACTTCCAGTCTCCCTCATGTCCTTCAGCTGAAGCAACATATGTTCAAACACAAGTCAAATCAAGTGCTTGACACATAGCCAGAAGTAAAAGTTTGCTTCCTTTTGTTTCCTATTAAGTTTCTTCCCTAGCCTACTTGGGAAGCTATGGGATATATCGAAATATGTACGTTACAAAAAATAGCAAGTTTTGGAACTGAAAATTGAAAGAAAAACTATATGCAGGTAAGGTGAGATAATTTATGTTATTCTGTTCAGTGTCTCCATTGTACCAGATTGATTTGTGTGTCGTTTCCCTCTTACTGTGGAGTAGTAGAACTCCCAGAGCTAAGTTGGACATGGGAGCGCAACCCCTAATCCTAGCACTGGAGAGACAGAGAAGTTCAAGGCCAGCCTGCTCTACACGGGGAGCCAGGGCTACCTCATAATACCCTATTTCAAAAGTATAATAAAAAATAAAACACACACACACAGATACAATCTATACCCATAGATTAATGCAGCTTACAGTCCTCATTAGAGAAGCTTCGTTATTTAGTGGTATCCAGAAAGGAGTGGGGGGGGGTGCATTTCAGCCAAAGTGGTGCTGGTGAAACCTCCCAGAGACAACCCCACCCCAGCCATGCCTTCAAACCAAGAGCTGGCCCTTTTCCTGCCCTCTCAAGCCATGGTTGTGCCAGCTGGGCAGTTCTGTAGGGCGTACTCCATCTCTACAGAGTTTCACTGTGTGTTTTCATAAACTTGGTATGTGTGTGGCCTTATCAGTCTTGTCTAAAGCAACTTTCAGATGAAGGTCCGTACAAGGGAGTGTAAGAATGGAGACTAAAACTTCCCAGATTTCTGTTTTTCTGGTATCTACACATTTACCAGCTGCCCAGGTGATTGCATACCACTAAAACTAGAGAAGCAAGAACTTCAAACAGAAGGATAGTACATGATATCAAACAAATCTCGTAAGTCAGCAACATGGTCAAAAAGGAGGAGGAAGGAGAAAGATCTAAGGTCTTCTCAGATTCCTTGGCAAACATTTTACTGAGCACATGCCTGAGATAAACAAGGCCCTCATCAAGGTGAACAGACACAGTTCCTGACCTTGTAGAGCATAGACCTCATTTAACTAATATGAAAAAAAAAAAAAAAAAACATGTCCTTAGATTTCAATTAAAAACTTGAGTGTCTCTCCAGGAAGAAATAAAACCAACCTGTGTTCCCACTCATTCTAATAACAGCAAGACCTCTATAGTCAGTTCTCACTGGCCACTTGTGATGATATATTGTGTACCTCAATAAAGCTTGCCTAGGGAATCAGAGGACAGAGCCAGCCACTAAATTAGACAGAGAGGCCAGGCAGTGGTGGCACACACCTTTAATCCTATCACTCGGGAGGCAGAGATTGGTCTGGATCTCTGTGAGTTCAAGTCCACACTGGGCTACATGAGAGAACCAGAACCAGGCAGTGGTGACACACGCCTTTAATCCCAGGAAGTAATATGACACAGAAAGGTATATAAAGTGGGAGGAAACAGGAACTCTCTCTCTCTTTAGACTGATCTTTCAGCTTTTACCCCAATATCTGACTCCAGGTTTTCTATTAATAAGACCACTTAGCAACGCGTGTTACAACCACTTATTTTGTGCCCGTGTGTTGGGCACTTTCCATGCATTTCCAGGTGTTCTGGCTGGCTTTGATGACAACACTTTTTGTTCCCCTTTTGGATTCTTTTAGTCACAATGGAGTACAGCCCACAAGTTTAGAATTTCTAGGCTCAGGTCTTGATTTAGTCTTTTTCTAACTATGTGAACTTTAACAAGGCATTTGATGTCCCTCACTCTAAATTTCATCATGGGCAGTGGTGGCACACACCTTTAATCCCAGCACTCGGGAGGCAGAGCCAGGCGGATCTCTGTGAGTTCGAGGTCAGCCTGGGCTACCAAGTGAGTTCCAGGAAAGGCGCAAAGCTACACAGAGAAACCCTGTCTCGAAAAACCAAAAAAAAAAAAAAAAAAAAAACAGTCTCATGGCATGGATTTCATACACAATTTAAGTTTAGTTTTTCTCTAGTATAAATAGCACTGAACACCTTATGCTCATATTATCTTTGGTCATTTATTATACCACAAATCTTAGTGTATGTCCTAGTTAAACTGTCTTTTGTTATGATAAACTACTCTAACCAACAGTAACTTGAGGAGGAAAAGGTTTATTTCATCTTACAATTCCCAGGTCACAGTCCATCACTGAGGGAAGCCAAGAGGAATTGAAGCAGAGACCATGGAGCAATGCTGCTTACTGGCTTGTCTCCATGGCTTCTTCAGCCTGCTGCTTCCTTACATAACCCAGGACCATTAGCCAAAGATTAGTTCCATCCACAGTGGGCTGGGTCCTTAATCAATTAATCAATCATTAATTAAGAAAATGTCCTCAGACTTGCCTACAGGACAATCTGATGAAGGCAATTCTCCAACTGAGGTCCCCTCTTCCTAAATGACTCCAGTTTGTGTAAGTTAAAAAAGAAAGAAGAAAAAAAAAAAAAACTCGTCAGTGTGAGACCAAAATGAGCCATCTTAGAAATAAGACCAAAATGCTTTCACCCAAAAACTAAGGCCTAAGATTTCTCCTTCTAGGATTAGGCCAATAGTTACTGAAACAAGTCAGTCCAGATTCCAGAAACTAGGAAGTGTAAAAGTACAGAGTCACAAGGTAGTCACGAGGTAATGACTGCCAGACTATAGAATGTTCCAACCCTGGTTTTCAGGGTAACTGACCATAAAAGTGTCCCCACCTGAGGGCAGCCAATGAGAAATGGTGGCGGGTAACCGCTCCCTTAGAAGTAAGATTAAGCCATGATTTCTAGAAAGCTGCTAGAAGCGAGCCAGTCAGAATTGTACCCATACTAGCACCCCTAAATGATGTAACCTTCTGGTTTTTGCCTTTAAAAACTGAGCTTGCAGACAGGCGGGCACTTCCTCCAGCTTCCACTGCGTTGGATGTATTGGACGAAGTCCCTGCCTAGGCTTGTCTATCCAGAATTAAACCTTGCTTTTACATTCTGGCATGCTCATCCTTGGTGGTCTCTCTGAGGGTCACAATCTGGGCACAACATTCAGCATATCACTCTTCTAATAGCAGAAACCCAAATGTAGCATTTGTTGCAATAAATATTTGCTAATCGCTGAACTAGAAGATGTCACAACTTTGTGGTCAGCCTGACATACATAAGGAATTCCAGGCCAGCCAGTGTTGCAGAATATTCCTTTATACTATGTGAAGATGCATGACTATGATCGGTTTAATAAAGAGATGAATGGCCAGCCAGTAGCTAGACAGGAAAAGGTTAGGCAGGACTCTTGAGGACAGAGAGGTCTCAGGGAAGAAAAAAGGCAGAGTCATCAGCCAGACATCGAGAGAGAAAGACATACAGGAGGAGAGGTAAAAGCCACAACCACGAAGCATACAGATGAACAGAAATGGGTTAATTTAAGTTATAA
Organism: Peromyscus maniculatus bairdii; assembly: GCF_049852395.1. Classification (NCBI taxonomy): domain Eukaryota; kingdom Metazoa; phylum Chordata; class Mammalia; order Rodentia; family Cricetidae; genus Peromyscus; species Peromyscus maniculatus. The sequence goes on along the minus strand of NC_134866.1, from coordinate 34,158,091 downwards.
GAGCTAGTTAGAAAGAAGCCTAAGTTAAGGCCAAGCTTTGTCATTTTGTGTGTGTGTGTGTGTGTGTGTGTGTGTGTGTGTGTGTGTGTGTGTGAGCTGGTGCCCCCAAAAAAAAATCTGGCTACAAGCCAGGGATACATAGAAAGACCCCCCAGAAAACAGTCACAACAAAAATAATAAACAAATAAAACTCTGTCCATAAAAAATAAGAAAGATGGGGTAAGCAGCTCAATGGGCCAGTTTCCTAGCTTGTGTAAGGTTTGTGCCCCAGTACAGCACATGCACCCATACACACATGAACACACACATACACATGAACACACACATACACACACACATACACACACACACACTCATACACACACATACACATACACACACACATACACACACACACACATACACACACACACACACACACACACACACACACAGTGAACAATGCTTATTCCTTGTATTGTTTCCCAGTCCAAGCTCAAAACATTTAAAATATACTACAGAATGCTTATTAATTATTACTGACACATTTATACCATCTTTAACCAATTGCACAGAATTATATTACATAAGCATCCTGATTTTTCTTTAATTAAAATGTGCATATATATTGTGCATACATTAGTAAGTATATGTAGAATTAACTAATAAATTTCCTAGAAATTTGATAAACATTTGATAAACTCAGACCAAAAAATTTTCACTAATCTTATTTAAAACAAGTAGTTCCTTTTTAAAAGTAGATTCCATAATCTCCCTTTTTATCTTATCATACCAATATTCTCTCTTGTTTCTTTTCATAATAGATTCAGTAGTCTACTTTTTGTCATTTTTATATCTTCCTCTTTTACTTCAGTGTAGATTCAGTGATTTACCTATTATCCTATTATTTCTTTATGTTTTTTTTCCTCAGAGTAGATTCAATGATCTATCTCATATCTATATTCTCTTTTTCTTTTTGCTTCCTACAAATGTAGCCAATTTTCTTATCAAAGGGCAATAACAATTTATATTCTCAACAGCACTGAGTACATTTTACCCAGTCGTATGTGACTATTTCTCTCAGAGTCATCTGAAGAGGCTGAAATCAATGGCCAAGAGAAGACAGCTGTCACCTGGCAGTGGTGGCTCATGGCTTTAATCCCCACACTAGGAGGCAAAGGCAGACAGATCTCTGTGAGTTCAAGGCCAGCCTGGGCTACCAAGCAAGTTCTAGGACAGCCAGGGCTGTTACATAGAGAAACCCTGTCTCAAAAAACACAACAACAAAAGGATTACTTGTAAAGGAAGGCCAACTACACACTTTTCTCCTTCCTCTGTGAGTTAATATTGGTCTGATGAATAAATCTATTTTTAACCTGTGTGTTTGGATGTTTTAAAAGAACTGCCTCAATTAACTGAAGAGATACTTTACTATATTTCCTCTTTAAAGAATATTGTAAGGTTTAATATGTCAGTCAAAAAAAAAAAGAGTTTTGGGGTTGTTTTGGTTTTTTTTGTTTTGTTTTTTGTTTTGGGGGGTTTTTTGTTTGTTTGTTTGGTTGGTTGGTTGGTTGGTTGGTTTGGTTTGGTTTGGTTTGGTTTGGTTGGTTTGTTTTTGGTTTTTCAAGACAGGGTTTCTCTGTGTAGCTTTGGAGCCTGTCCCGGAACTCATTCTGTAGACCAGGCTGGCCTCAAACTCTCAGAGATCCACCTGCCTCTGCCTCCTGAGCCTCCTGAGTGCCGGGATTAAAGGCATGTGCCACTACCACCCAGCTCAAAAAAAAAAAAAATAAAAAAATAAAAAATAAAAAATAAAAGAGTTAAATAGATCAAGTTTTGAAAAATCTAAGTTGACTTTTATGTGTAAGCATTGAAAGCATCCAGAAGATGGCAGTGTAATGATGATTTTCAATATTTTAGCTCTTCAGAGAGGGAAGAAAATTCTTACGAAAATCCAATATATAAACTCTGTGTGTGTGTGTGTGTGTGTGTGTGTGTGTGTGTGTGTGTGTGTGTGGTTTTGTTTTGTTTTTGCTTGGCTTGTTTATTTGAGATATGGTCTCTCACTATGTAGCCCAGCTAAGCCTCAAACTCACCATGTCCATATTTTTGCCTCTGACTCTCGTTTTTTTCTCAGATTTCAGCACCATATCCTTCTGTGTCTTGCTGTGGAATGGTTTTTCTGTATGCTGTGAATATGTGTTGCTACCATTGGTTAATAAAGAAGTTGCTTTGACCTATGGCAAGGCATAATAGAGCCAGATGGGGAATCCAAGCAGAGAGACAAGAAGAAAGGTGGAATCGAGCAGATACCAGCCTGTTGTCCAAGGATCAACATGCCAACAGACCAGTAATGCCACAGCCACGTGGCAAAACACATATTAATAGAAATGGGTTAATTTAAGATGAAAGAGCCAGCTAGCAAGAAGCCTGAGCCTTAGACCAAACTGTTTGTAATTAATATTAAGCCTGTGAATGATTATAATAAGCTGCTGTGGGCTGTCTGGGACACAGGAAAATGTCCAGCTACATTGTCTGATATAACTTAAACTATATTGAACCTGTATTCAAACCTGAGATGCCAGGAGAGGACATAAGAGCAGGAAGTAAAGTTGGGGATGAGAGGCAAACCTATGTTGAAGATTCTAGTACATGACTGATGTAACTAGAACTTCTGTGACTGGTGGGGGATTAGAATGTTAAGGTTTGGATCCAAGTTACTTGGGGCTACCTTTATTCTCTTTATATCCAGGTGCCCACCTCTGTGTTCCACCTAACATCCATCTTTATGACTACTGTTTTGAGATGTTCAAACAAGACTCAATACCAGCCAATCCAAAGGCTAATAACATCATCAGATACATCTGCATCCTCTCACAGAGATTTCTCTGCTTTACTGTAACCCACATACCTGATCTTCCAACTAAAGTATTTTTAAGTGCCTTAGTTTAATACTTTCTTTTGTTCTATTATAAAATATCAAAAAACTGTTACTAAATTGGAACATGTTATTAAGGGTAACTTGAGTCCATGTTCCTAGGGCCATAGTCACTGGTATTTAACTCTAGAATAAATTATCTCATTTCATTTAAAGTGACAGCTGTATTTTGCATTAACAAGAAGTACAAACACATTTTTAAAAGTCAAGTGGTAAAGAAAAAGTCTGGGCAGCATTAATATAAAATAACATAATGAAGAATGAAGGTGAATACCCAAAGTGCTCTGAGAATTCTAAATGGTATAAAATATGAATCTGAAATATAATCTCTGAATAAGAATGACAAGAAAGAGCCAGCCATCCCCAGACAGGAAAGAGGGAAGTACTTTGTAGCTGGAGAGTTTCTCTCTGGGCCTCCCCCGCCCCCCAACACCCCCCCCCCCACAGCCCTGCAGCCTGCTTATAAAATAAACACACAGTCATCCCCTGTGAGCGCCATTCCCCGGCTCCTGCCTGTCCCTTAAGGTTTGAACTTTGTACTGTGTTCACTTACTATCAATACTTTAGATGTCTGTTTCAGCTTTAAAAAGACTTAATTTATTTTAAACTTGATGTGTCTGCAGCACGAGCTGAATCCAGATGAAGGCATCATCCCCTGGATGTGGGTGATTTAATTCTCATGCTGGCCATTTTTGGGTTGCCACATTAATTAACTCGGTAAAGATCAATAAAGTCTGGTTCTCTTGGCAAAAAAAAAAAAAAAAAACACACAGTCATTTATTGTTTGGCCTAATGGCTCAGGCTTCTTGCTATCTAGTCCTTGTATCTTAAATTAACCCATTTCTATTAATCTATAAGTTGCCACGTGGCTCGTGGCTTACCAGTACTTTACATCTCACTTTTCATGGCGGCGGCTGTCTCTCTTCCTCAGACTTCCAGTTCCCAGAATTCTCCTCTCTCCTTGTCCCGCCTATACTTCCTGCCTGGTTACTGGCCAATCAGCACTTTATTTATCAATTAATCCCCCACAGCAGCACTTCAGATGATAGCATGCTTTCCAGAGGGGAGGAGGGCTCTGAATTTGGAACCTAACTTAAATAAAGCAAGTGTAAGCTTATTTTTGACAAGTGAGAAATGCAAACATGTTTAATAACACATTAGGTGAGAGCCGGGAGGTGGTGGCGCACGCCTTTAATCCCAGCACTCGGGAGGCAGAGGCAGGCGGATCTCTGTGAGTTCGAGGCCAGCCTGGGCTACCAAGTGAGTTCCAGGAAAGGCGCAAAGCTACGCAGAGAAACCCTGTCTCGAAAAACCAAAAAAAAAAAAAAAAACAAAAACAACAACAACAAAAAAAACACATTAGGTGATATTAAGAAATAATTGTTCATTCTTTGGTATTACAATGACATTTTGGTTATATTTTTAAATCCTTCTTAGATATATCTACTGAAATATTTATGGAGGAAATAACTGTGGAGAGAAGACCATTAATAGGAGACAGAAAAAGAGAATGCATCCTATCAGGAAGTTAGACAAACACAGCCTGTGTCTGAAGCATTCCTAATATCATAAAAGAAACAGAGATTCCTCTTGGGCCTACCCAGCAGCAGTGACATGATAGGACAGAGCGCAGTAAATCTAAATTAACTGTGTGACCCAGTAGCGCAGAGCCCACACCTCTCCTAGAGACCAACAATGACCATCAGGACATCAGGACCACCCTCGGTTGCACAGCAGAATTATTGTTGTGAACCGAAATGTAGAGGACAGCTCTCAAATGGAAGTTACCATGATCTATTATCACCATTGCCCACTCTTTTCTTGCAGTATACAAAACAAAAAGACTTTTTTTTCTCTCCTCTGCTCTGACGTAGGTGAATTTTTTCATTGCCCACCAAGTCCCTATCACAAGATTTTGGTTTCAGTCTAAGAAAGGAAAATATGGGGAGTGGAGAAATAGTTCTGAAGTTTAATAGCACTGGCTGCTTTTCTAGAGGACTCAGGTTTGATTCCTAGCACCCACGTGAAGACTCACAATATTCTGTAACTCCAGTTCCAGGAGATCTAACACCCTCTTCTGACCTCCTCGGGCACTGCATACACACATATGTACATAGGGCACACACATATGTACAAGCTAAACACCTATACACATAACTTTTCTATTTAAAAAAAATGAAAGTTTTGTAAAGAGAGAAATCCATGGTTAGAAAAATATTTTTTGTTTGGTTTTTTTGTTGTTGTTGTTGTTTGTTTGTTTGGTTTTTCGTCAGTCCTGGGGTCTTAAGCATGCTAGACAAGTGCTCTACCACTGAATTGTATCTCCAACTTTAGTCTTGATCTTAAATGTAAAGTTTTCGACTCATTATTATTTCCCTACACCAGCTTTTAGTGTTCCATTTTCCAGGAGATGTAATGAACTTATGAGAGGCGTCACAAAAAGCAACTGATCTGGCCCAGATTCCGGGTTCAGATGAAAAATAGGTATCACAGTGCTTCTGATCACAAAAAAAATCAGGTTTGCATTCCATGCTGTATTTATGCTTTTCAGCATGACCCAAGGTCTCCTGCCTTAGTAGAGATGCTCCCATTGAGAGGCAGATTTCCCAGGCCTACCCCAGGCCTACCATCAGAACCCCAAGGTGGAACTCCACAATATTGCAGTTATAATAACAACAAAAGGTGACTTTTATAAGCACTCACAGTTTTTTGAAGTCACAGTTTTATAATTTCAGAAAACTTCCCAGGAGTGTGAAGAACACTGCATTTGACGTTTGGATTACAGAGGAGAGTTTCATTTGCAGAATGACAGAAACCATTATAGTCCTTACATATATACTTTAGAGTCCGGAGCAGGAAAAAAACCTGCAGAAAAAATCTTCAATGGCAATCTTATACTCAAGAGGACATTATCTAAACTCTCACTGCAACATCTTTCAACATCTGCTTGTCAGTTGCTCCCACCCCCATCACCAGAATGATTTCTATCCCATAGCCTATAGTAAATAGCAAATTATGATCAAGATAGTAGGGATGAACATTTGATGTCTGGTTGGGTTTGCAACATGGAGAACTTTCTCTGTTCCTGCCACTTGTGCCAGAGGAAAGTGACACACATCAGATACCTCAAGTGATGGCTGGGGAGGCAGCTGTAGATGGCCCTTTTCAGTCTCTTCCTTTCTGCCTCACATTGCATGCAGCTGCTGAGCAGGAAGGTCATTTTCCCCTCTTCCTGGAGACATAGGCGAAAGAATGATGCTCTGCTTTCACTGGATCTGCTGCTGCACTCTCCCTTATATTTTGCTTTTTGTACTTGAACTCTTTATAAGAAGTCTTATATTACATGGTCTTCCAGCTGAATAACATAAGTATTGCCAAGACCCAGATTGGTACCAAGTTTACTGGTGATAACGACCCAAAAAGAACTAGTAGTTCTCCTTCTCCTCCTCCTCCTCCTCCTCCTCCTCCTCCTCCTCCTCCTCCTCTCCCCCTCCTCTAAATCTCCCTCTTCCCTTCTTTTTTGGGACAGGGTCTCTCTTAAGTCTTCTTGCCTGGCCTGGAATCTCTATGTAGATCAGGCTGACGCTGAGTTCACAGATCACAGAGATCCGCCTGCCTCTGCCTCCCAAGTGCTAGGACTAAAGGGATGCACCCCCAAGCCTTGCTTTTGTCCAACAATTTCTAACCCTCAGGAAGGATTCAGAGAAGGTTCTAACAAAAATCAGCACCATTCACTTCAAAAGTTTAAACAAAAAAAAAGTATATTCAAATGAGGGATTCTACTTCTAAAGCAAATATTTATTTATTTAGGTGTGTGTGGTTTATGTAGGAGGTTGAGGTTGAGTGTCTTTCCCAATTGCTCTCCACCTTATTTTTTGAGGCAGGGTCTCTCACTGAACCTGAAACTCACTAATACAGGTAGAGGAGCAAGCTCCAGGGATCCTCCTATCTGCCCTCTACCCTGCCAAACCAGTGCTGGAGTTACAAATGTGCACCACTGTGCCAAGCCTTTTACATGGGTCCTCATGTTTTTATGACAAGCACTTGACTGAGTCATATCCTCAGTTCAACATCAAAGTTTTCTAGTCATTAACTACTTATTTATTTATTTAGACAATGTCTCACTAAATAGCCTGTCCTATTTAAGGTCAACTTGACCCAAGGTCAACTCATTTGGGAAAAGTGTAACAGGGAAAAGGTTTCCCCATCTCGTCTCAGCTGAAGCCATCTTGGGTTTCTTCCCCCTGCCCTGAAAAGCCCTGTCGGAAAGGACCCAACCCTAGAAACGTGGGATCAAAATGCCCCAGCTTACTGCATGCTCTTGGCTCTTGTGAAATTGCTTGTTTGCTCCCCCCTGCAACTGCCCTCCAGGATGTGGTTTTTCTATGTTCTTTGTCTTTAAAACTTCCAATAAGGTGCATTCCGGCCTCCCCTGTGCAAATGCTTTGCACGCTTTTCCTCAGGCAGGCGGCAGCAGACTCAGTACAGACTCTCAATTCGAACTTTGGCCCTTAGGTCGTGCTGAGTAGTCTTTGGGTCTTTACCCCATAACAAGAGGGAATTCCAACTGAGACAATGCCTTCCCCAGATAGGCCTGTGGACAAGCCTGTGGTGCGTTTTCTTGAATGATGATTGATGTATAGTACCATCCTGGGGCTAGTGATCCTGCACGCTATAAGAAAGCAGGTTGAGCAAGCCATAAAGAGCATCGTTCCTCCAAGGCCTCTGCATCAGTTCCTGCCCTGACTTCCTTCAGTGATAAACTGTGGTGTGAGAGTGGAAATAAAATAATCCTTTCCTCCCCAAGTTCCTTGGGGTCTTGGTGTTTTATCTTGATGTCTTTTTTTTTTTTTTTTTTTAATCAGCAATAGAAACCCTAAGACAGCCCAGAGTGGGCTAGCACTCCAATTTTCCTGCCTTTGCTTCCCTGGTGCTGAAATCACATGTGTGTATTAATATGCCCAGCAGGCGATTTCCATGTTTTTACTGTGAGAATGAGAATCTTCGATTTATAACAAAGAGCACTGGAGACTGAATAGTAAAAGTCACGCAGTTTATTTTACAATCTTGCACAGTCTGGTAGCAACCACGACAAAAGGAGGTGTGGACAGACAAATTGAGCTCAAGGAACAGTTTGTATAGCACTGAATAAAGGTCCCTCCCTCCTCCACTGCTTGGGCTGAGTATTGGGGGCGGGGTATGTATAATCCCATAGGTCATCCACCACTGACATTCATCTATTTCTCAGCCCACATGATGTGTGGGATATTTTACATATTTTATGTCCTGCTTATTTAAGGCTTTTCAGGAGCATGAACTTTATGTCTGAAAGTCACCAGGCAAGCTTGACTCTGAGTCATTTTCTTCCCTAAACTTCTGAGTTTGGGAGAGGGTGTTGAGACTAGCAAGTGCCAGTGCACGGACGAGGCTTCCTATTCATCTGTAGGTTGGTATGAGCTGGCTTAAGGCATTTTTGTTTTTATTTTTTTTTACATTTATCATTCTAAAAGACAGAATTCACAAGTAAAATTAAACATTTACATATATTGTCCTCCATTTCTTTTGCATCTTTGCAATGACCATTAGAGAGAAATACAACATTATTTAACACATGTACAAACACACTTTTGTGATATTAGACTATTTTCAGACTATTATTAATTCATTTCAAAAGCTTAGTTGCCATCCATTGATCAACACGATTTTTCTTCTTTGAAACCTTGGAAGCAATTTTTTTGACCTAGCTGACTCCTTGGCACTATTTTACTATTTAAAATAAGGTTTATAGGACAGGTAAGATAGCTCTGCAGGTAAAAGCACTTGCTACACATAAACGTGGAAAGAAAGAATGGAATTCATAAAGTTATCCGCTGACCTCTACATATATGCTGTGGTGCGCACGTGCACACACACACTATACACACACTGTAATGAATAAAATTAAATTTTTAAATTAAAAAATAGTCAAATTAAAAAACTGAGATGTTTAGTCCAATTTATAGTCTTACTTTATTTCTAAACGAGGTAAAATTTCACATCTACCTTAAGGCAGCTTGTTTTTGGTTTTTGAGACTTGGTCTCACTATGTGCTGCTGGCTTGAACCTCGATCCCCTTCCTCAATCTCCTAAGTGTTAAGGTCAAGGTGTGTATCAGCATGTTCAGCTAATGTAGCCTTTTATCGGTATTTGGTATCACTTAAAAACTTAGAGAAGCTCCAGCTAAATATCTGGATTGAATTTATTCTTTTTATTTAACACTGCTAACTAGCAGACGTTATCCAAATGTTCAGAAGAATGAATTTATGAAAATTTTAATTCCTCTGAACCATACATCCTCTCAAACATTACTTACACTCTTTGTAAATTTATCTTAATCTTTTCAACTTAACTCTAAAATTAAAAACTCACTAACACATTTCTGATTTCAAATAATTAAACTAAAAATATAATATCAGAAACCTCTAATGAGCTAAATTTTCTTAGCTATTGTATACAAAATATGAAACATACATAAATCAGTCCCAATGTACATGTAATATTATGTGTTTTGTTGAACACTCATTATTTCTATGTGTAAGGACCAAGTGAGATAGTCTTATCAGGTATGAAAATTGGGCTATTACCACAAGCAAGGTGATTTAACTGGTACAATAGCGCAGTGTCTCTGCTCAGTGGCTGGTCATAAAGTGAAGCAGTTTTTCTTCAACACTGAGATAATTTGAGCTCCATATTTTTATCACTTTACATTACACTGTAACTCCATTCTTCATACATGTAGCTATCCCACAAACTCCCCTGGGGTCAAACCACACCTTACCTAGTAAGAAATGTTGGATTCAATTAATTTATGTATCCTTAGGTCCTATTCTTTTTCCATCTTGCATTTATTATTTGACAGTTTCATACATACATGCAACGATCATGTCCATCCCCAGCTCTTCCCTACTCCCGCTTGGCCTGACACCCACCCCCTCCTTCCTGTTTAGTTTTGGGTTTTGTTCTGTTTTTGGTAACCCACCAAGTATAATTAATGATGCCTTCTGGAATTCTGACTGATCTTGTTGGCTTGATGTTAGGTCCTAGGTAGCTGAAGTTTTCTCCAGTCTTTCTCACTCACCAGTCCTGCAGCTGCTCAGATCCAACCAAGTAAACACAGAGACTTATATTACTTATAAACTGTATGCCCTGGCAGGCTTCTTGTTATCTAATTCTTATATCTTAAATTAACCCATTTTTCTATTACTCTATAAGTTGCCATGTGGCTCGTGGCTTACCGGTACCTTAACATCTTCTCATGGCGGCAGCTGGCAGTGTCTTTCTGCCTCAGCCTTCCACTTCCCAGAATTCTCTTCTCTGCTTGTCCTGCCTATACTTCCTGCCTGGCTACTAGCCAATGAGCATTTTATTTATACAAAGCAATATCCACAGCAGTCCTGCTCCCTCTCTTTTGTTTTGGGGGTGGGGTTCAAGACAGGGTTTCTCTATGTAATAGTTTTTGGTGCCTGTCCTGGATTTCACTCTGTAGACCAGGCTGGCCTTGAACTCACAGAGATCCGCCTGGCTCTGCCTACCGAGTGCTGGGATTAAAGGCGTGTGGCACTGCCACCCGCCTCTCTCTCTCTTTTTTAGACAGGATCTCATTATGTACTCTGACTGATCTAGAACTTTGTTTGTTTGTTTTTCGAGACAGGGTTTCTCTGTGTAGCTTTGTGCCTTTCCTGGAACTCACTCTGTAGCCCAGGCTGGCCTTGAACTCACAGAGATCCACCTGGCTCTGCCTCCCAAGTGCTGATATTAAAGGCGTGCGCCACCAGCGCCCAGCTGATCTAGAACTTTCTATGTTGTTATGTAGTTAGCCTCAGAGATCTGACTGCTTCTGCCTCAAGAGTGCTAGGATTACAAGTGTGTGCCACCTTGCCCAATCAGATCCTACTCTTAACTACTTTCACATTTTCCACATTTAGATACTTCACTATGCACTTAGACTTGGCATAATTTTTTTTTCTGTTTTGCTCATCTTATCAGTCTTTCACCAAAACTCTTCTTCAGACTGTTATATGAGAGGAACAGAATATGTAAAGAACATACCTCATGGGTCTCTGGGGTATGTTCTTTAACGTTTCCCTGTTCTTGGGTAGTAGGCCTTGGCCTGGGAAGGTTTGGTCTGCGATGATGAATGTTGAGTAGATTTAGGCTTAGATTGGGACTGGTGGGGTCTATGTGGCTTGAACTGAGTAGATCTGGATGAGGAGGGCTTTGCTTGGGAGGGTTGGGGATGAGAGGGTTTAGCTTGGGAGGGCTGGGGATGAGTGGGTTTAGCCTGGGAAGGCTGGGGATGAGTGGGTTTAGCCTGGGAAGGCTGGGGATGAGGGGGTTTAGCCTGGGAGGGCTGGGAATGAGGGGGTTTAGCCTGGGAAGGCTGGGGATGTGGGGATTTAGCCTGGGAAGGCTGGGAATGAAGGGTTTTTTTCTGAGAAGGTTGAATGGGCTCAAAGTGTTTGGCCTGGAACTGGGGTTGATGGGAGTTGAACTGGGAAGTAGACGAAAGTTTACTCCCAGATGTGGATTGAGACCCTGGCTGGAAAGCTGGCTCTGAAGGCCTTCCCTTTATTACTCGTTGAGATCCTTGGTGAGAAACAGGTGTTTTTCGCTCTTGACTGGCTCCTGCTGGCTGACAGGATGGAGGGTGAGGATACTTAATATGAGATGTTGTCCTCATAGATGTTCCAGTTGCTTCCGTCAGCTGCATCCCCTGGGCACAGGCTTTCACAGGCTGTGGCTTCCCGGCGGCTCTTGCTGCTTGTGGACCTGGAGAATGTGAGTGACCCACATGAGAGGCCACTGTCCCAGACCTTGGAAAAGTTCTTGCTTCCTGTAGGCTCTCAGGATGGGTCCGTACATGAGAAGTCTGTCCTTGTGACCTCCCAAATTTTCCACTCAAATGATACCCCCGAGGAGTCCCTGAATATTTCATGAATCCTTCCCCTGAATAAAATGTCCAGGGTTGGAAGTACTGAATACCAAAGCTTTTACCTCTGCTGTGAACCCTTGTGTTCTGATGGGGCAAACGACAGAACCACTTAGCTCTCTGTTGTGACCCAAAGCGGGAGCTCGGAACCCAGGGGCCTATCAAGGAAGCATGGTATAAATTACTTCCAAGTGTAGTAGGCAGGGGCCACGGGTCTACTGGATGAGGCGTGAATACTGGAGTCGGTTGCAGATTCCGAGCATTCTGGCTGTTCTCACATTGGGCCCCGGGCTCTGTGATTGGCACCTGAGCTCGGCTTTCAGATGCGCTTTTTGTCTGATGTGTTTGTTGGTTCTCACCTTCAGCTGTTCTGGGGGAAACATGAATATCTCGAGTAATTTCCAAGTCTTGGTCCACCTGAATCCCCAACTCCCTGGCCAGGGAGGCCATATCTTCTAGGGACACACATCTGAGTGAAGAGGACATTACTTCCTGGAGGGCAGCCCGAAGGGCCTCCATTGTCTTCCTTCTACCCCCAGCTTCCTCCACTTCCCCAAACAGCAGCTGTGACGGCTTCAGACTCAGGATCCTCTGGAACATCTGAGCCTCCTCACTCTCCTTGGCCTGGGGACCGAGGACAAAGTAGCATCTCTCAATGGCATCTTCTCCTAAAAACATGAGCAGGTCCCACTCCCTCTCCCCAAGGTAGTCAGTGAAAAAGAACATGGCCGAGGAAACCTCCACCAGAAAACCAAACTGCGTCCAAAAGCTTTCCAGATCCCCACGGAGGTTGGCCACAGCCACGGGCTTTTGGAAAACATGAGGACATTCCTTCAGCTCCTTGTTGTCAGGGAAACACCACGTGACCTCCACCAGGCCGCCAGAAATCTGCGGAGGAAGCACAGGAACAGACAGATCCTGATGGAGAAAGATCTTGTGTGGTTTCTGTTGGGAGGAGCTGAGCAGCGCGTTGAGGATTCTGGACTTGGAGAAGCTACAGTGTCCGAGTCGCACGAAAGAGATGACAGGCACCTTCATGAGACTCAGAAATGCTTCTGTTTCCCTGGGGGGTCCTCCCGAGGGCTGCATCGGGTGCCGCGCTAAGTCTTTCATGGCCCCCAGCATTAAGATGCTCTTGTTGTTTTCCGCATCTGGCAACAGCAGGGGGAGAGCGAACCGGCACTGGTACATGCTTGACATGACTTCCCGTTGCAAAGAGCCGTGCGAACAAAGCATGCAGGCACAAAGGACATCAAGGGGATGGATAGTTTGTATGTCCTCAATTGCTAAATTCTCCACTTCGGTCAGCAATTCCTCTTCGCTCTCTTCATCCGCCGTCTTGTGCCGAAGGATAAAATCCCTGGCTGTCAAGTCTAATGCCTGAACTTTCATCAGGAAATTCCAAGCTAAGTCTCCTGGAGTCTTGGGTGTCCACTCACTTCCTCGATCCATGGAAAACTGCGTCACAAAATCAGGGAGAAGCTTCCTGCTTCTATCCATGTTCAAACAGGACAGGACATGTTGAAATACTCTTTTTCTTTCTGTGAAGCAGAGAGTAGTCATTATTGCCTTGTTCAGAATCCCTTTCCTTCCCTGCAGAGTATGGAATTGACAATTTCACTGCCAGGCTTTGAAACCATACAAAATGAAAGTCTCGTTTGGTCTCCCTTCCTGCCCTGTTTTCCTTCTGAGAGGCATGCATACTAATCTGGCATTGTATGTGTCTCCGTCTGTTTTCTGTTGCTGTAATAAAGACAGTGACCAAAAGCACCTTGGAGGGGAAAGAGGTTTTCAGGTTACATGTCCCAATCACAGTCTATCATAAAAAGAACTCCAAGACATGAATTCAAGGCAGGAATTGAAGCAAGGTCATAGAGGACTTACAAGCTTGCTTTCCATGGCTTGTTCAGCCTGCTTTCTTTCTTTCTTTCTTTTTTTTAATTTATTTATTTATGTATGCCTGCAGGCCAGAAGAGGGCACCAGATCTCATTACAGATGGTTGTGAGCCACCATGAGGATGCTGGGAATTGAACTCAGGACCTCTGGAAAAGCAGCCAGTGCTCTTAACCACTGGGCCATCTCTCCGGCCCTCCGCCTGCTTTCTTACACAACTCAAGACCACCTGTCTAGGGGTGGCACTGCCCAGAGTGGGCTGAACTCTCACACATCGCTCATTAGTCAAGAAAATGCCCCCCCCCCGAAATATAACTACTGACAAATTTTATAGGGGGGGGTTTCTCAGTGGGAAAAGGTGTGTTATAGCTCTGAAGAGAAAGGTTTCCCCAGTACAAGTGATGCAGCTGAGGGGATGAAAGTGTTACAGTCTAAGGGGGAAAGGTTTCCTCCATGCAAGTGTTGCAGGTCTGAAGGGAAAAGTATCCTGACAGTTGGGAGCCAAGGAGTACCACAAAGTTACACCACACAACAAACCTTTATTAGGATTTATTGGGAAAGACACAGAGGGTGGCTGCCTCTGCTCTGTGAGAAGCAGCCGAGAACTGAGTGGGAGGCAGGCTTATATGGGGTCTCTTGGCGGTAGAGTTTTCCACGGCGGAGATTTCCACGGTGGGGATTGGTGGGATTTCGAGCTCAGGGATTGGTGGGTTTTTGAGACTGAGGATTGGTGTGTTTTCAAAACCCAGAAATGAGCTCGAACTTTTTACCCTACACATAATAGTAAGCTTGACAACTCGAGTTTCATCCACTGGGCTCACATAAGAGGAGGTAAGAACCAACTCCCACAGGCTATACACGCATGCCATGCACACAAAATAAAATATAACTAAACAGTCTCTCAGAACTTACATACTGGGTATTCCTCCTCTGGAACCCCTTATATTCTTGGGCATTTTCTTCACTTTCCCTGAATAAGTCTATCTTTATTCTGCTTTAAAGGAAAAATACATGCTGTCTCTATTTTTCCTTATCTCCCATTTCTACAGTACTTTTCTAGATACTAGAAATAGCACTTGTACAGGAAAAATCACAGCAGGTTTTACTCTTGACAGATGGCAAGCTAGGACACGATGTTTCATCTATTTTGTTTTTTTGGTACCAAGAGTTTGGTGCAGGTGTGTGGAACAGGGTTTCACAGGTAGCCCCGGATGGCTTTGATCATCCTGTCTCTAACTCCCAAATGCAGGGATTTACAGACATGTAGCACCATGCCCTACATAATAAGGTATAATAAGACTTGGTCTTGGGGTACCGCTTAGTTGGTACGATGCTCATCTAGAGATTATGAAGCCATCCATGTCTTTCATCCACAGCACTGAAAAATAAAAAATAAAAAAAACAACCAAACCAAAAAAAAAAAAAATAGGAGTGATAGAATAGGCCTATAATCCCAGTACTTGGGAGGTAGAAGCAGAAGTATCTGAAGTTCAAAGTCATTCTTGGCTACTTAGTAAGTTTGAGGACAGCCTGAGATACATAAGACTTTGTCTCAAAAGAAAAGGCTCTTGAGCTACATTTTTGGAAGAGCTGACTCCTGTTCTAAGGAGTCTCTTCTACACTTTTACTCTCAGATCAAAAACTTTTGTACTTTTAGTACAAAACTTTTAGTGGTGTGTGTGTGTGTGTGTGTGTGTGTGTGTGTGTGTGTGTGTGCCTTCCAGTCAAAGGACAACAATCAAGAGTTGGTTCACTACTCTACTTTCATTTTTTAACAAATCTATACTTCTAGTACTCAAAAAAAAAAGTTTGCACACGTAAATATCTCTTCGTAAGGATAGTGATCTATGGACTGGATCCAGACATCCTGAGACCTTAACTATGCTCCGTAAGTTCCTCTACTGATGATCTCCACTTCAATGGTTAAAATAAAAATTGCAAAACCCAATTTCTTTCTGGTTATGAAGCCACTAACATGAAGGTGCTTTAATCGAAAAACAGAAAGCAATGTCTAAAGTCAATGGCCAGTGGCTGGGGATGTAGATTAGGGGTAATGTTTTGTTTGTGCTCTAACAAAGTTTGCCTGAAGATCAGAGGGTAGAGCTAGCCATTAGTTAACCATAGAGGTCTGGAAGTCTGTACAGACGACAGCAAGTGATATGACTTGGTGGAGAGAGGAATATAAGGCAACTGGAGAGAGGAAGTTGGCCCTTTTTTAGTCTTGTGGAGATAAGAGGTGATTTGGCTGCTCCTTACTTCTCTGATCTTTCAGCATTTACCCCATATCTGACTCCAGGTTTTTATTATTAAGACCAATTAGAACTCGAGATACAGATTAGGTGGTAGGATGCTTGACTGGCATGCACAGGGGTTCCGTCTCTAGCACCAAAGAAAACCATGTGTGGTGGATCATGCCTGTAATCCTACAGTTTTAGAGGTGGAGGCAGGGGGAATCAGAAACTCAAAGTAATCCTCAGGTACATGATAACTACCCTGGACATCAGAAGACTCTGTGTCATGGATGTGAAGTCCACTACACAGGAAGGTGTTTATGCCTAGTACTATGGACTTGGACACAAAATAAGGGGTTCGAGTATTCAAGGATTTTGCTAGCCAGAGAAGGTCCTCAAAGCTATTTCCCTCGGACACTGTATCTTTCTCCTGCAAAGTCTCCCACTTCACCCGACCTGGGAACTCCATGCTCAATATCCCTCCCTGGAGAAAATCCATGTTAGAGAAACGCCGTATTTCCGATTAATTGATTAGCTGTATCGCCTCCTCTGCAGTACGTCACGGCACCTGCTTGGTCTATTGAGAAGCTGTCTAATTAATTACACACACCGTCTCCATACCTTCAGTGCTTTTCTCCTCCTCTTCCAATGAAATGCTGTTTTCTGAACTTTCACAACTACTTTCTTCATTAGAAAACTCCACGGTTTCTTCATATTCATGGTCCTCTTCATCATATGCAAAGCACCGCAGGTCATCGGAGGCCCCTTCCTCCACAATGGCCTCGACATCTCCGGGGTACCCTACAGACTCTGGATACTCCCCTTCTGCTAAGTACAGAGAATCGTCTGGCTCCTCGTATCTTTCTCCATCACTTAAGTATGTGATACTCGTTGGATCCTCGTACTCAACTCTTCCCACCGAATGCGACGCCAGGACTTGTGATGCGCCACGCCCCTCCTCCTTCTCCCTGGAGGATCTTGAAGTTTCTCTCTCTTTACTTTCCTCGTACCTGAAAAACTCAGGCGTTTCCCAGTCGACACATCCTTTCTCTTCAGAGAGCACTGAAATCTCGTCATTCCCCGGGGTTTTCCTCCCAAGGGAAAAGGGGTCTGCGGGATCTCTGCTCACTTCCGCAGATCTGGACGCTTCAGTCCCCTGGTGTGGGACTTCTGAAAAGAAAGGATTTCATTATTGCCTCTGTTTTTCCAAAGGAAGAATTTTAAATTAACTTGAGTCTCATGTCCTCAAAGCATCACTCGTTCATTTTATTTCTTTTTCCCTTCCTTTCTTTCAGACAAAAGTTGTTGTCTATGTTGCCTGGGCTGGCCCAAACACTTGAGCTGAAATATGTTCATTCCTCAGCCTCCCCAACTAGCTGAGGCTACAGGAATACAATCAGTCTCCTTTATTTCACTAGAAGTCCGAATGCCTATGGTGCCTCATCTAATAACCAGTAGATTATCAGAGAAAAATCAAATCAACTGTTGCCTCTGAGAGCAGGTTCACATGGTAAATAAGTAAAAAGAAATGTATTTGTTATGAATTAGTTATATTAATCCATGTTAATATGATTAATTAATAATTGTATTAATTATACACTTAATGTGACCCACACTCAGATTTCTTTGGGCCACTGCTAAGGAAATCCCAGTAACTCCTAATGAATGAGCTGATTACTGTACTGGAATAGTGTATTCTAGAAATAGTGAAAGCTATTTTTCCAGGCATATGAGGCTTGTGAAGGTTAGTCTTAGTTGTCAACACAACTTAGAATCACCGGGGAAGCCGGGCGGTGGTGGCTCACGCCTTTAATCTCAGCCTTGGGGAGGCAGAGGCAGGTGAATCTCTGTGAGTTCAAGGCCAATCTGGTCTCCAAAGCGAGTTCCAGGAAAGGCGCAAAGCTACACAGAGAAATCCTGTCTCGGACCCATCCCCCACCCCCCAAAAAAAGGTTTGGGGATTAGCTCAGTGGTAGAGCCCTTGCCTAGCAAGTGCAAGGCCGTGGGTTCAGTCCTCAGCTGGGGCAGGGGGGTGGGGGGGTGGGGATCACCAGGGAAGGGAATCTCAAGTGAGGAGTTTTCTACACTGGGTCGGCCTTTGGGCGTGGCTATGGAGGATTGTTTTAAATTAACTGATGCAGGTAGACCCACCCTAGCCGCTGCGGGTGGTGGTAATCCCTAAGCAGAGGGTCCTGAACTGTGGAAGAGTCTAGAAATAAAGCTGAGCACAAGCACGCAAATAAGCAAGTATGCACCCATTCCTTTGTCTCTGCTCCTGACTGTTGAAATGATGGGACTAACTCTCTCAAGCCTCTGCCTCTGCGACTTCTCCACGGTATGAGCTATAAGCTGGAATTACAAACTCAAGTAACTCCACATACATTGCTGTCCTCAGAGTACAGCAACTGGAAAGGAAACTAGAAGATTTGTCCTACACTAAGTAAGGATCATGAACATACATACACTGTTTTATTCTAAGGCCCTAGCATCTTGGGTCATTTTTTAGATCACTTAAAAAGAAGAGCCGCATCTCCCTCTAGTGGTCGTTTCATGAATTGCTAAACAATACACTGGACTAGCTTCCTCCCACACACATCACTAATTATTACTATCTTTTGTAACATGTCATTTTTAAGACACTATAAATTTGTATTAGTTCCTACTAATCATAAAATTAATAGTGACATATTCTCTCTCTCTCTCTCTCTCTCTCTCTCTCTCTCTCTCTCTCTCTCTCTCTCTCTCACACACACACACACACACACACAATCATACTTTGGTTATACTCGCCCAGTACTTTCCTCTCATCCTTCCTCATCCTCCAGCTACTCTTTCTAATCCCAACAGATGCTCTCTCCTGCTTTCTTATCATATATCTTTAATATGCATATATAGAAATGTAAATTCCACATATGAGAGAAAACATGTGACGTTTATCTTTTGGCTCTGATTTAATGTAATATGATCATTATTACATGTAATAATGTAAATAGATCGGGCTCTATCTGCCTTTCCTACAAACATGATTTCATTGTTTTCTTTTGTTTATCTGTTAGCTTAATTTTGAGATAGGGTCTCACTCTGTAGCCCTGGCCAGCCTGGAACTTGCTATGTAGCCTAGGCTGGTCCTGTAATTCTTGGTCCTCCTACCTCCTGCCTCTGCAAGGATTGTAGACGTAAATTAACATGCCTCACTTTCATTCTCGTGCTGAATTATACACCACTGTCTTTATATGGCATGTTTTCTTTATTCAGGCATCCACTGATGGGCAAATAGGCTGATTCTGTAAACTGGCTATTGTGAACAGTGACTCCATAAACAAAGGCACAGTGCTACCTCTGTACACTGATTTTGATTCCTGTGGATGGATATATATTTACACACACACACACACACACACACATATATATATATATATATATATATATATATATATACTGTTTTTTTTAATCATCTAATAATATTTGTGCATACTTTTAAATAACTAGTATAGAAGACTGCGTGGCCGAATATTATTTTAAGGTGTGTTCCTTTGTTTATGCTCTGGAACATTTGTTTAATGATGCAAAGACATGTTATATTTGTTTAATTAAATAAAATTCACCTGCAGTCAGGAGGCTGTCAGCAATTAGCTGACAGGACGCGGTAGGGAGAAACCAGGTGGAGAAGGGCTTTTAAGTGGGGGCCGGGAGAAGGGCACCCGGCTTTTTGGGAGACACGAGCAAGGAGAGAAGGTGAACTACTTGCTATTCAGCCTCTCTGAGTGAGCAGAATTCTCCCTTAACCTTTGAATCTTTTTTTTTTTTTTTTTTTTGGTTTTTCAAGACAGGGTTTCTCTGTGTAGCTTTGCGCCTTTCCTGGGACTCACTTGATAGTCCAGGCTGGCCTCAAACTCACAGAGATCCGCCTGGCTCTGCCTCCCGAGTGCTGGGATTAAAGGCGTGCGCCACCACCGCCCGGCTACAACCTTTGAATCTTGAGTTCTTTAGAGTGACAGGAATTTAGATAAGTTCCCTTCCTAATTTTGAAAGAGTCGGTGGCTGAGGGAACAAAAATCCCTCAGGCTGCGGCCCTTGAGGCCAAACTGCTACTGGTAGCAGCATGTGGGGACCCACAGAGACTCCCTACTAAGACCTTACTCAAGAACAGAGAATCTGAGCTTGCTTTACCCAGCAGGGCTGCATAATGGGATGATTTGGCCATGGGCGTGGTTACCAGGTGTTTGGAAGGAGCTACACTTGTCTGTACATTGTGCTTTGATTTTGAAAGAGTCTTTTGCCTCTCTCCTTGGCAGTATATAAAAAGCCCATTAGAGCTGGGCCGGGGTGGCGCACACCTTTAACCCCAGCACTTGGGAGGCAGAGCCAGGAGGGTCTCTGAGAGTTTGAGGTCAGCGTGGTCTACAGCGTGAGATCCAGGACAGACACCAAAACTACACAGAGAAACCTTGTCTCAAAAAACAAAAAAAAGCCCATTAGAATAAATCTCGAGGCAGCTGTGTATTGACCCAGGGCCCTTCCGAAGCCATCCTGTGTCTCAGTCTTTCTTGTCTCTCCCTATATTCCTATCTAGTACTTTCTCGTTTCCTCTCTCTTCCCCCAAGAAGCCTTGGACAGATCGGAGCTGGATTCCCACAGCAGCGGAGTTGCAGTTGCTGATTATGACAGCCATTGCTTAAAAGGCAGCCACAGTTATAAAGAAAACCAACAGACTGTGTGTACAGCAAACACCCATGGGTTTCTGAACACACTTGTTGGTGCAGGGGCACATGCCTGTGGAGCCCAGAGGTTGGAGTTGGGCTATCCTCCTCACTGGCGAGCCTAGCTGGCCAGCAAGCTCCAGAGACTATATCTATCTGCCTCTACTTTCCCACACTGGGAACATGGGCACATGTTACCACAGGCAGCTCTCTAGGTGCATACTGGGAATCTGAACTCTGATCCGCAAGCTCGCACAGGAAGCGTTTTGCCAAGTGAGCCAATCTCCTCAGCTCTGGTAGAAAGGATTTTGACACAGTAAGTGTTTAAGGGAAATAGATATGCCAACAACCATGCTATCTGATACAGCGTTTACATATAACAAAATACCATACTTAATTCCACTGTATGGATCCCATCCAATAGTTGTGTTAATTAAAAACAATACATATTAACATGTGGTTTTTCTTTCTGAGTCTGGATTATACACTTATTTAATATTACACTTCCCAGATCCATACATATTCCTGAAAATGTCATCATTTTATTTTTCTTGACAGCTGAATAATATTCCACAAAGAACCTCATTTTCATTATCTATTCATCTGTTGGTGGACATTTAGGCCAGTTCCATATCCCTGCTATCATAGATAGTGCAGCAATAAACACGATGTGATATAATATGGAGTTCTCTGGATATACACCCCAGGATGTGGGAGACCAGCTCCCACATTTATTTATCCCAGAGACTCTTGAGGAATGAGGAATAAGAGATGGGTAGAAATAAAAAGGGGAGAGAAACAGAAACACAGGACAGCCTCGGGTGGGCCTGGATCCTTATCCACTGGCCCAGAACTTTATTCAAAAGGGATTCTTATAACAATGCCAAGGGGCAGGGCATAAGACCTCCCCCTTGCTAGGTACAGCCAAATGTAGACCCTTCCAAACTCCTGGTACCCAGGCCCGTGGCCCAATCATCCTCTTTTTTTTTTTTTTTTTTTTTTTTGGCTGGAGAGACAGCCGTGGGTGCTGGGAACCGAACTCTTATATTTTTGGTTGTGAGCCTAGCCTTTAACGGCTGAGCCATCTCTCCAGCCCCCAATCATCCTCTTATGAAGTCCGACTGGGTGAAGCCACTGGGAAACCTCAGTGGGCTCCAACACCAGGAGGAGACCAGCCAGGTCGTATGACCATTCTGTTTCCAATTTTCATGTTCTCCCTTATATCCAGATTCTAGCTTATAATGTATACATGTGTATATATATATATATACACTTATACCATATATATATATATATGCAGGTATAAGTGTGAATATAGTATAAATTTAAAAAGGAGACCAAGAGAAGATAGCATTAGGTGACAAAGAAAAACAGAATGCAGGCAAAAGGACTTGAGTCATGAAAGAAGAGATAAAGATACTTTTTATTGAAAAAATTTTTTCAACAATATTTTTTTCTGGAGGGATTGGAGTAAGGGAAAATATGGTCAAACTATAGTATATGAAAAGAACCCTCCTTTTTCCCATGAGTTTGAACTCCATCTTAGTTTCTTTTTTTTTTCTTTTTATGTGAATGAGTGAATAAAAATGTAATTCAAAGTGGGAGAACAGCTGGGCAGTGGTAGTGCACACCTTTAATCCCAGCACTCAGGAAGCAGGGGCAGTGAATCTCCATGACTTCGAAGCCAGCCTGGTCTACAGAGCAAGTTCCAGGACAGCCGGGGCTACACAGAGAAACTGTCTTGAAGGAAGAAAAGAAAGAAAGGAAGGGAGGGAGGGAGGGAGGGAGGGAGGGAGGGAGATAGAGAGAGAGGAAGAATAAAATCTTAAGTGACGTTCTGTGGCTTCAGAACGGCCACTCTAACTGTATAGAGGTTCACCGAGATGCATACATTTGGGACTGGATGACTTTTTGAGTGTCTTCCTTAAACTAGCTGTGTTTTATTTGTGACTGAATTAGAATAAAGTGATTTTTTTAAGAAAGAAAAAGGACCATATTTTATAGAGTATTCATTTCAAGACCTTAAGCCCTTTACCTATCAAATGGAGACACTACAGCTCTGCCAGTATTCTTACATAGAGAACAGGCAGCTGCTGGTCCCCCGGCCGGCTTATTAAAAGTGGTTCCCCTGTGCTTTCAGAGTGGCTCTCCCAAGGCCCTGCCCGAGGTCTTTGGAGATGTTAAACTTGAAGTTATTTACATGAGAAGGAAAGCCCCAGATGGTGCCATTATTAACGGTGTGCTCTTTCCAAGTCCCTGGGGGACAAAACGAGCATCTCACAGTGGCATCTGAAGGTCGCATCTGACGGCGACACAGATAAAGCTGGGACAGTCTGATCAGCAATTACCAGTCTCCTAAATCAATGAGCTCCATCGTTCCCTGCTTTAAAAACTACACTTCCTGTTTCACTTTTCAGTAAGAATCGCCTCAGGATGTCAAAACCAAACAACGGGCAACAATTCTTCTTTTTCTTTTCTAGAAAATCTGCTTCCTCCCGCTTTCCTTCAAAATTTTAAAAACAAAAACAAAAACAAAAACAAAAACAAAAAAACAACTTACGGTAATTGAAGCCCAGAACGGTGGCCGCCTCTGGGGACGCGTCGGACAAACACTGGAGGAAACGTCGACAGCTCTCCTCGCCCTTCTTCTGCACCACGATTAACAGCTTCCGACTTTTCTTCAGGGGCTCTGGAATTTCCTCTAGCATCTCATACTCGTCCTCCGAAATCAGTCTCCGAGAGGCTAGCGTGTCCAGGATAGAATCAGGGTCTTGCTGGAGGACATGAAGCAACTTTGTTCTTTGTTTTTCTATGATTTCTGAGGAAGCCCTCTCCGTAGCCATCGCTTCCTAAAAACCAGGAAATGGAGTAAGTCATTCTGGCAAGTAAAGAGATGTAAGTTCAAAGGGGGGTGGGGGGGGGGAGAAAGAAAGAAAAATAGAGAGGGAGAGAGAGAGAGAGGGCGGGGGTGGGGGGGAGGGAGGAATTCTACTTGGCAAAGATAAAATATGTCAAGAATACCTATTGTCTGAGAGGGCAGAGAGGAACAAACGCAGGAGGTGAGTCAGCCCGGTGCACTCTGTCCTTGATTTCCTGTTGCTCGTCCTTTATCTGCTCTGTGTGTGTGTGTGTGTGTGTGTGTGTGTGTGTGTGTGTGTGTGTGTGTGTGTGTGTGTGTGTGTGTATAGTGCAGAACCCAGGTCTAAAGATGTTCCACTACTCATCCACACCCCTAACCCTCTCTACTCTTTGCTCTTTGATCACGAGACTAAGTTTCATTTTAATACTAGGCAGTGGGAAACACGCCACAAATGGTTGCACACACCTCTAATCCTAGCATTCGGAAGGCAGGGGCAGGAGAATCAAAACTGTTGCAATTTCAAGGTTAGCTTAGTCCACACTGTGTGTTCTAGGCCATCTAGGACCACACAGAAAGACCCTCTCTCAATAAAACAAAACAAAAGATAAAGGGAGGCTGGGGACCTGCCCCAGGAAGCTTCCCTTGAACTTCAAATTGGGCTAGGTATTCCTGCCCAGGGCACTATACTGTGATGATATAAATGTAATTGATTGAGAGCAGTCTTCAATATGCAGGTAAATAATAGAGTTAGATAAAGATTTAAAATGAGTAACTTTCAATCCAGCAATCCCACCTTGGAAATTCAGGGTCTGGAGAGATGGCGTAGCAGTAAGAACACTTGATACTCTTATAGAAGGCCTGACTGGGGTTCGGTTCTCAGCAGTCACCAGATGGTGGCTCCGAACCATCCATTAAGCTAGTTCTAAGGGATATAACTCCCTCTTCTGACCTCCATGGGCACCAGGCATACAGCACACATGGTGCACAAATATACATTCAAGCAAGAACTCAAATATGTAACAAAATTAAAATAAATCTAAAAAAATTTTTAAAGGAAATATTAGATACATGCCAAAAAATGTACATATAAAAATTCCAAAAGTATAATAGCATAAATTAAAAAATAACCTACATTTCCATAAGTTAGGGCTCTATGAAATAAATGATAACAGTAAAATACCAAATATATATATATATATATATATATGTATGTATGTATGTATATATAGTCTTTTTGAGACAGAGTTTCTCTATGTAGCAGCCTTGGATGTCCTAGAATTCACTCTGTAGACCAGGCTAGCCTTGAACTCACAGAGATTGAGTGCTGGAATTAAAAGAATGTGCCACCACACCCTGGTCCACCAAAGAACTATTGAACTGTTAAGATTTTATTTATTTGTAAGATGTCATGTGTGTGCTGGGAATTGAATCCTGGTTCCCTGGAAGGGCAGCCAGTGTTTTTAACTGCTACGCTGTCTCTCCAGCTTCCTACTAGACTGTTAAAAAAGATAAAGTAGAACTTGATAAATCATAATACTCATATTATAATATTTTGGAAAATAGCAAGTTATAGATCCCATTTTAGAAAAAGAAAAAGAAAAAGAAAATAAACAAGCTGGGCATGGTAGTGTACACCTTCAATCCCAGCACTGGGAGGCAGAGGCAGACAGATTTCTGTGCATTTGAGGCCAATGTGGTCTACATAGAGAGCTTCAGGCTATTCAGGGCTATATACTGTGACCCTGTCTCAAAAATAAGCAGACAAAAACAAAAACAAACAAACAAAAAAAAAAAAAAACAGTAAGCTGGGCATGGTGCCACATGCCTCTAACCTCAACACTAGGAAGGCAGAGACAGAGGGATCTCTGTGAGTCAGAGGCCAGTCTGATTTACATACCAAGCTCCAGGTCAGCCAGAGTAGTATAGTGAGATCCTGTCTCAGAAAAAAAAAAAAAAGTATGTGCATAGCATATGTATATGTACATATACATACATATAGCAAACATTTTTATAAGATAATCAAAAGATACTCCAAATTTTAATACTGGCTACTTCTGAGGATGAGATTATGAATGGGTTTATATTTTGTACTTTAAACACTAATATACTTTGGGCTGGAGAGATGTCTCAACAATTAAGAGCACTTATTGCTACTACGGAGGACCCGGGTTTGATTCCCAGGACCCACATAGTGGCTCACAACCAACCATAACTCCAGTTCCAGGAACTCCAGTGCCTTCTTCTGAACTCTGCTGGCACCAGGCATGCGTGTGGTGTACATACACACATGGAGACAAAACACTCATACACACAACATAATTTTCTATTTAAATGAATTTTTGAGACAGGGTCTCTCTAATGAAGCCCTGGCTGTCCAGGAACTCACTGTGTAGACCAGGATGGCTTCAAACTCACAGAGATACACGTGCCTCTACCTCCCAAATCACTTATGCCATCAAACATAGAGAAGTCAATGTGATGAGCAAGCAGAAGCTTCACCCCTACTAACTAGTATTGACAGCACTGGAAACACTGTGCACACTGTGAGAGGAGAAAGGCAATCATCACCCAGCTACATAGCCTGTGACTTACAGCACATAGCCTGAAAGACATACCAGTGTAATAGTGGCACCAATGTCATTGGAATAACCAACCTTATGATGGGCTTAAAGGCCCACTCTAAGAGATGGTACCAATATCTGACAATGCCTGAGTGGCCAAGGACCTGAAACCAGAGAGGTCACGGACCTAGCGGGAAAATCTACTACTATTATTCTGATAAAGGAGCATAGCAATAAAACGACTCCTAATGACATATTGCTATAGCCACAGATCAGTGCCTTGCTCAGCCCACATCACACAGCCTTCCTCTTGCAGTAGATGGGAACGAACAGAGACAGTTGGACAATGTGCAGAGAATGATGGACCTTGGAGTTCACCACCCTAAGTGGATGTCTTCCTCAAACCCCTCCTATCAAGGCTCGGGGATCTATCTGGAAGAGGAGGTAGAAAGACTGCATGTACTAGACGTGGTGGATGACTCCAAGGAAACTCTTCCAGATACAACAGGACTCATGCACATATGAACTCCCAGAGGCTGCGGCGGCACATGAAAGACTTGCTCAGGTTCAAGCCAGATGGAGGTCCTAGCACTGAGAGGGAGAAGTGGACCGTAACCAAAAAGTTACCCGCAATTGATAAATGCGGGCAGAGGGAAAATCAGTTCTCACCAATGGAGCGACGCTGGGTATATCAACACTCCAGAGAAGGCCCCATGCCCAGGAGGTGGCATTTTTTGACTTACCGATCTGTTTGATTTTCATGTTTGTGGGTTTTTTTTTTTTTTTTTTTTTTTTTTGTTGGGGATGGGGTTGCGTTTCTTGTTTGTTTTTCATTTTCTTTTTTAAATAAAGAGAGAAAAAGAATATGAAGTTGAATGGGTAGGGAGATGAGGAGAATATGGGAAGAATTTGGGGAAGGGAAAAACATGATCAAATATTACCTGAAAATATGTTTCAGTAAAAAAAAAAAAAAAAAAAACATGAATTCCATCAAAAAGGAAGTAGGGGGAACTGACCTACCACTGATTGTTGGTGGTCAAAACTTGATTTTTATCAGGATCTTAAATTCAAGATTTAGGATTAACATGGTTATTTATTTATTTATTTATTTATTTATTTATTTATTTATTTATTTATTTTTTTTTTGTTTTTCGAGACAGGGTTTCTCTATGTAGCTTTGCGCCTTTCCTGGAACTCATTTGGTAGCCCAGGCTGGCCTCGAACTCACAGAGATCTGCCTGCCTCTGCCTCCCGAGTGCTGGGATTAAAGGCGTGCGTCACCACCGCCCAGCGTTTGTTTTTGTTTTTTTGAGACAGGGTTTCTCTGTGTAGCTTTGCACCTTTCCTGGAACTCACTCTGTAGCCCAGGCTGTCCTTGAACTCACAGAGATCCACCTGCCTCTGCCTCCCAAATGCTGTGATTAAAGGTGTGCACCACCACCACCCGGCTTTAACATGGTTTCTATATCTGCCAAAGAGCAAAATGGTAGAGAGTGAGCACCTAGGCCAAAAGTCTTAATTTGAAGCTGGTTATGGTGACATACTCCTTTAATTTCATGACTCCAAAGCAGAGCATACAGCTCTCTATGAGCTCTCAGCCAGCATGGTCTACATAGCCAGTTCCAGGCCAGCCAATGCTACAGAGACCTTGTGTCAACAAAACAAAACAGATCACTCTGTTTCAGAAACTAGCCTAACTGGATGTGGTAGCATGTGTCTACACTGCCTGCCAGCACCTGGGAGGCTGAGGCAGGAGGATCACTTGACCTCAGAAGTTTGAGACCAGCCTGGGCAACACAGACCCTACCTTTTTAAAAAAAATTTTTAATGTTAGTATTTATTTGTTATGTATACAGTGTTCTGCCTGCATGTATGCCTGCAGGCCAGAAGAGGGCACCAGATCTCATTACAGATGGTTGTGAGCCACCATGCGGTTGCTGGGAATTGAACTCAGGACCTCTGGAAGAGCAGCCAGTGCTCTTAACCTCTGAGCCATCTCCCCAGCCCCTAATTGATCCTATCATAAAAATGAAAAGGAAAACAAGAAAAAATAGTGCTCAGCTGCTGCTGACCTACCTAAACCTAGCTGTTGGGTAGAAACCTGGAAACTCTAAGGGACTTCCTAAGCCCCTGGAGCATAAATTTCAGGTTTCTAGCACATCAAAAAGAACTACCTCACATTATGGTGAAGAAAAAAATATTTCACTGTCTGATGTCTTCAGTTCTAGGTATGTCTTGGTTTACTAAAGGCACTGACATCTCCCTCAGGGGTGGGCTCCTTGGTGGTTCATGCCCATTCTACTCCTTCACAAATCTTATTTTTCAAAGCCCAGGACAGCCAGGACGGTTACACAGAGAAACCCTGTCTCAAAAAACCAAAAGGGGGAAAAAAAAAGATTTCTAAGTATGCAATACAACTTTGTGATCTGCAGGTACACTAGAAATCATTTCCTATAACTGAAACTTTGTTCCCATTGACTAAATCTACGGTGCTTTGTGCCACTAAATTTGTAGCAACTTGCCACACAGTCTCCCGAGACTTATTTATTCAGTTCAACCACTTAAACGTTTGTTTTCTTTCTCTCGGGTTCGTTCTATCTCCTCCCTCCTCTACTTCCAGTCCACTATTTCGGAGTGGAAATGACCATGTATTTGCATTTCTACTCCCTACCCCTAGAAGAAACTAGTACTTAAGTACCATTTTTTAACATGCAAAAAAAAAAAAAAAAAAAAAAAAAAACCTTTCAATTCCTCAGTGTTCACCTTGTTCTGTGGTCAATTAGCTAAGATTTTGCATGTGATAAGACTAGTAATTCTCACATTTGTTTTAGATGGCCGGGCGTTGGTGGCGCACGCCTTTAATCCCAGCACTCGGGAGGCAGAGCCAGGCGGATCTCTGTGAGTTCGAGGCCAGCCTGGGCTACCAAGTGAGCTCCAGGAAAGGCGCAAAGCTACACAGAGAAACCCTGTCTCGAAAAACCAAAAAAAAAAAAAGAAAAAGAAAAAAAGAAAAAGAAAAAAGAAAGTACATAGATGATATGGCCGAGATTATTTCCCCTGTTCATAAATGTTTGTATATATTCCTCATGTTTTGTACTGGAAGAGGTTGCAGGCCACAGATACATTAGCGTTTATCAAGCAAGTCTGGAGTTACTAATTTCAGAACGATCTAGAGAACCATTTTTACAGCGCAGACCTCCAAGCAGTACTCAAGCCTGAAGGATCAGGTTTCCTGATGGCAGCGCACTGGAAACTGTTATTTAACAAGTTCTGAGTGCGATTCCTTGCATGGGATCAAACTATCTGCCTCTGAATTACTACTGCACGAAAACAAGTCTGCCCGAGTCAGAGGCTTAAGTTCCTACCCTTGCGGGGAGGAAGGGCTAGCGAGCGTCCCAATGAAGACGAACCTGGGAAGCTGGCTGGCTTCCCCGCATCGGGATCCCAGTCCCAGCCGCTCACTGCACACACGGCCAGGGGCGATGTCACGCAGAATGTGCAACTCCCCTCGAGCCCCGCGACGGGAACCCACGCCGTGGGCCCAGACTGGAATGCAAACGCTGCAGCGGACAGGGACAGAGGCAGAAGAATTTGCAAAAAAAGCTGCAGCGGACTGAGACAGCTCAGGACTCCTCCTGGCGCTCAAGAGGATGGAGTCGGACGCGCTAGCCACGCCCCCTCCAGGCGCTGGCGCTCGATTGGCTCCCTGGCTCCACCGTCCCAACCCCGCCCCTGCGCCGGAGGCTTGAGAGTGCGGCACCTCGCCTACCGGAAGTAGTTCCCCGGGCGGACGCTTATTCAAGGCAAGTAGCGGAAGTGCTGCCTCTTCCGGTCTCTTTGGCCTCGGCGGCAGCAGCAAGATGGTGAGTGTGGTTGCTGGGCTCTGTAAATCTCTCTCCATCCTTCCTCCCCGGGCCGCCCTGCCTGCTGCCGGTGCGTGGGTGGCACGGTGCCGGGCAAGGGCAGCGGTGGGGCCGGGCAAGGGCGCGCGGTGGCTCGCAGGAGCCCGAAGAAGGGCTGCCCTGTGGCGGGCCGAGCCTCCTCCGGTCCTCGCGCCGCCGCGGGTCTCCGGGGTTTGGGGGGATCGAGCGCATCGTTGACGCCGGGTGGGTGCTTAGGGCAGGTTTTGGGGGGCGTTGGACTCCGACCGCCGAGAAGCCGGAGGTGTTTTTTCCAAAGCTGGAGCTGGGAAGGCGGGCACCTTCTTTAGTCTTCACCCGGAACGCTTAAAACCAAAGAGCGCGTAGAAGCACTGACGTCCGTGCGGAGCGGGGCGTTAGAGCGTGTGAATTACCTGCCGTGGGTTTTTCTTTTCCCCCCTTGGGTGAAGAACTTAAAAGCTTTGTTGCCCCTTTGTGTCCCGTGAAAATGCCAGAGCCCATGGAGAGATTGTCGGGTTTCAAAATTGCCTGTTAATGCTTTTTCCTTGTGCAGACGAAAGGGACGTCATCCTTTGGAAAGCGTCGCAACAAGACGCACACGCTTTGCCGCCGCTGCGGCTCCAAGGCCTACCACCTTCAGAAGTCGACCTGTGGCAAGTGTGGCTACCCGGCCAAGCGCAAGAGAAAGTGTAAGTACGGTGATCTTCAGACTGGTTTTGCCTCGAGCCGTGGTAGGGATGTGATAGAGAACCCTTTGCTTTTTTTTATTATTTTGTTATTTGGTACATAACAGAACTTTGGCGGTCAGTTTGTTGGTTAAGTGGTTAGAACATCGTAAAGACGCTTCTGAGGAAATTGGCTGACACTGGGTGCTTGGAAAAACCTTTGGCATCTTGTTTCATTAGATAACTGGAGTGCGAAGGCTAAGAGACGAAACACTACCGGGACTGGGCGGATGAGGCACCTGAAAATTGTCTATCGAAGATTCAGGTACAGTTTTTGTTTCCACGTCATTGGCTCTCGAGGGTGGGATGAAAGTTGTCCTGTGACTTGTCACTCTCTGGTGAATAGTAGAAATGATGCTGTGGCCTGGTGTTTTTTTGTTTTTTTGTTTTTTTGTTTTTTTTTTTGGTTTATTTTCTGTTTTGTTTTTTTGTTTTTTTTTCCCCCTTAAAAGTCTATGAAACACCCAGACTTGTCAAGACTTGTTCTACGAATGGGGTCTGGCAGGCAACTTGCTTGCTTGGTTCAGTTTTCACTTTGGATTTTACTATTCGAAGCTGTTCTGGGTGCTAGTCAGCAGTCATAACAACCTAGATAGGGGCTTTTTGTTTGTTTGTTTGATTAGTTTTTTCCTGCAGCCTGGGCCTTTGCATTTTGTAAAAATACAGAATTCTCAGCCCCATCTTAGACGTTTCTTCAGGATCTGTAGTTTGGGCAGGTTGCTTCTATAGAACGAACCCTGTCAGTTTCCACCAAGGTTGAAAATGACGCAGGCATACACCTGTGCCGCTTCCATCGCTGCTGTTCCAGCGGTTCTAAAACAAGGGGTTTGGGGCAGTCTGCTGTGGGGACTGCCCATAGGACAGCGGGGGTTTGGGCGATGTGCAGCCTTGAACTATACAGTCTGCGGTGGGACCTAACTTGGAAGGTCACGAGGCAGTGTGAGGCTGTAAATGTTTGTATTGGTATTTACACTTACGGAATTGCAGTTTTGTGGGCTTGATGTGTAGTGGTTTGCTAATGTTTCATAATCTAAGGCTGTTTTAAGCCTGTTTAACCTTTCTGTGCTTGGGATCACTCACCTTCATAAAATGAGGTTCCTAGCATAGTTAGGAGTTAACCATAATTTAGCCGTCTTGGTGAGCAGCTTCAAAGGTGCTGCTAGGTCATTGTTTTCTCTCACTGAGGAAAGATTTGGGCCTGCCCTTTACAGCATAAGGAATAGCTGTTATAAATACCTTGGTTCTTGTGAAAATCGGTGGGAAATGAGCCCAAAATTGTTGAGCCTTTATTTTTGAGTCAAAAAAACTGTAATCTAATGTGTCTTAAGTGGGATAAAATAATAGCTTATCAGTGATGTTCTAAAAATAAATGTCTGAACATATGAATGCGATACTGATTTCAGCATCTCACTGAGATAAGCTTACTAAGGTTTGATGAAATTGAAAGTAATGTGTTGATGTTGCTACATTAACTTTTCTTGTCTTTACCATGGCACAGACATGGATTCCGTGAAGGGACAACACCTAAACCCAAGAGGGCAGCTGTTGCAGCATCCAGTTCATCTTGAGGAATTTCAGTCAGTCATAAAATAAATGTTCTGGTTTCAAAAGCAGTGTGTGGTGTGCTAAGGTGTTTTAATGTCGGTTCAGTGTTTGGTTTGTGATTGCTTTGCAATGTGTTTCTTTTAGTAGCATGCTAAGAACTAGGCCTTCATACTTAAGGTTAGTTCCTGTGGGGCTGAATAGGGGTGGGGGCTGGGTGAATTCTCACTTGGGAAAGGGAATCTGAACCTGCTCTAGGACCGGTCCTGTTTGCTTGGCCCTGGGCATGGAGGTAGATGAGTGATGAGCTGAGTGAGAAGGCTTGCTAGGGAAGACAACCGTTAAAAAGAGTTACTGGAATGGTTATGTAAAATAGCTGAACTGTGTGTGCAGCCTAAATTATTAATCCCTACCATGTCTAGGGTATGTTAGGTGCTTAGAATCTGTAAGGGACTTGAAAAACCCATAAAATCCTGAGCCAAGCCCTCGTGGATGGGGGTATTTGTGATCCCTGCATTTCTGCTTTTGAGCTCTTGATTCATCCTAAAGTTTCAGATGCTTAACATAACATTTACTTAGATAAAGCCAAGCAAGATGGTATTGCCTTTATTCCCAGCACTTAGAAGTGGACAGATCTGAGTTTGAGACCAGCCACAGCTACACAGTGAGACTTTTTTAAAAACTTGTATTTAAGTTGCTAATTTAGGTGTTGGTTGGTATATGAGACTACTCCAAAGGTGCCAGGTTCAAGGGCATGAAATTGCTTTTGACAATTTACATTTCACCTTGAATAGCCTATAGGATTGTTAAGATTATGGTCTATTGTATGTGCTTATTTTTTTTAAGATTTATTATTTATGCAGTGTTCTGTCTGCATGTGTCCCTTCAGGCCAGAAGAGGGCACCAGATCTCATTTACAGATGGTTGTGAGCCACCATGTGGTTCCTGGGAATTGAACTCAGGTCCTCTGGAAGAGCAGTCAGTGCTCTTAACTGCTGAGCCATCTCTCCAGCCCCTATTGTATGGTTTCTAATGGTTAAAATAGGTAAGTTCTAGGATAAATCAGACATTGAGCCAGGTGGGAGTTGAGCTGGGTATCTGGACTTGAGTGAATCTAGAGATGGAAAAGTTAGTGCAAAGTCACAAGGTAGGTGGTACTTCTTAAAGAAAAGCCCTAGTGTTACCAAGCATAAAGGTGAGCTCATCTGTTAGCTAATGCCTGTGGGAGAATTTGTTGCCATGGTAGTGGTTCTTATATGTAATAGGTTTTGAAAAAACTGTAGGCACAGAATGGGCAATGATAAGACTGCCGAGTTTAGGGTAGAGTGTACCTAGATTCAGTTTCACTTCTAAAGTCTAGATTTGGATTGGGTTGGGTTTTTTCAAGACAGTTTCTAATGACTGGCTGTTGTGGAACTCATTCTGTTGACCAGGTAGGCCTCCTCCTCAGCTCTTCCTGCACCGCTATCAGGTCTAGTTTGTATAATCAGGTTTTCAGCCTACCTGGTTATCTAACAAGTCTTGAATTGTGACACTGAGTAACAAATGTTGAGTTTCTTTCATAGCTTATGGAGTCCATGCAGCCTATGAGTCTCAGGTTGGACACATCTGGCACTAAACTTGTGTTTTGAGCAAAGAGATAAATTGCTAAAGAGATGGCCTGGCGCTTAACAATTTTTGTTGTTAAATACAAGGTTTCTAATCCAACTGGCCAGAACTAGCTTGGAACTCATAGACTAGGTTAATGTTGAACTTGTGTGGCCCTGCTACTACTGTCAAGTGCTGGGGTTACAGATGTGTGCCAACATGCCTAGCTATTTTATCTTTCATTTTGCTTTTTTTTTTTCTGGGACAAGGTCTCATGATAGACTTGGCGGACCTGTATGTATGTAACTCAAAAGAGTTGATTACCTTTCTATTGCTGGTATTAAAGGCTTGAACCACTACACCTGGCTATGCTCAGGTATTATAAACTTGAACAGAAATCAACTTTTTAAAAGTATTTTGCAAAAGTGTTAAATTTTTTGGTTTGTAAGTAAGGGTGGTGAGGGGTCCATGGTCTTATTTGGGATGATAGAGGCAGGAGGAACTAGGGAGTGAGGCCATTCTGAACTACATGAAACCAGGTTGCCCTGCTGCTTACATCGAGTGGGAGACCAAATTCAGCCTGGTGCTTGCTAGATGACCTCGAAAATGTCTCTCTTCCCCAGGTCTCTCACCCTTTTTTTCTATTTGTCATGTGTGGCAGGAAGGCCAGGCCAAGTAAAGGTTTTGTGACAAACACTTTTCCCATCTTGCCAGCCCCAATTCTCCCTCTTGCCACCTCTGTCTTGATCAAAAGTTGATGTGGGCCAGCTGTAGTGCAGAAGAAGCACCAGCTGAGCTGAGCATCACTTACCAATGCTTCTGCAGATCAGTGTGACCAGCTGCCCCTCCTGTGGCCACCCTTTGCTGTACTTGTATCTTCCTTGCCTTGCTGGACTGTCCTCTCAGACTGAACCAAAATAAAGGAGGTTGCTTGTGTCAAGAAGGCCACATCCTAACCTAAATAAGTGTAGAGAGAATTGTATTCCTCCACCAAAGCAGTTCTGTGGGAGACATTACAGAGCTCTCATTCATGTCTTTGAAGTAACTTTGACTAGATGTTGAGGTAGAAGGATAATTTTTAAGATTGGATTAAATATTTAAGAATCTCGCTGGGCAGTGGTGGCTCACGCCTTTAATCCCAGCACTCGGGAGGCAGAGGCAGGCAGATCTCCAGGAGTTCAAGACCATCCTGGGCTACAGAGTGAGTTCCAGGAAAGAAGCAAAGCTACACAGAAACCCTATCTTGAAAAAAAAAAAAAAAACTGAAGACTTTACTAAAATCCCAGCACACAGGAGGTAGACAGGCAGATGGATTTCTCTTGAGTTCCAGGACAGCCAGGGCTACAGAGTGAAAGCCTGTCATTGAGAGGATTACTAAAATCCCAATGAAGCAGACAACTGAGTAATTAGCAACCTGGGACTCCACTTGGTTTGGGCTATGCATGGACACATTCCTTAACTGCACACATTCTGTCCATATAGCCCATTCTGAACAGTGGAGTAAGACTCTTCCCTCAAAGCCATCAATATTACTTACACATAGATGGGGCCTGAATTTGTTTGAGTTTTATGTGCCATAAGGCAAACTCCCTAAGTGAAGCTTTAGGGAGACTCCCATGTTTACCATCATTTGTGCATAACTGAGCGTGCCAGTGGTTAAAATCAGATGTATTATGGAAAAGATCTTGCACTGAAGCAAGATGGTTATATAAAACAAATCTGTCCAAGTAGAAAACCACCCAAACTCCACCTCTTAGTAACCCGCCCTTCTCTATACTGTTACTTTATTGCTCTACACCTTATTCTAAAACAGGGTCTTCCACTAAACCAGAAACTGCCCATTTTGGCTAAGCTGGCTGACTTACTTATCTGCCCTGCAACACCAGGGTTGCAGGCTGAGTGCTGCCTGGCTGTGGGTTTTTTGAGACAGTGTCTTCCTATGTAGTCCTGACTATCCTGGAGCTTGCTTTGTAGACCAGGCTGGCCTCAAGCTCAGAGATCCTCCTATCTCTGTTCCTAGTGCTGCGATTAAAGGTGTGAACCACCATTCCGGGCCGTTTCTCTTGTTTTTTATTGTGGGTACTAGTCATTCAAACTCATGTCCTCATATCTGTAAGTGCTCTTCTTACTGAGCTGTCACTGCAGGGCCTGTTGGCACTCTTGGTTCATGATCTGTACTGTTGCTTTGCTTGAATAAAGTTACCTTGCTACTTTCACAACCTGTGAGCCTTTATTTCAGTTCCTTGAATATGAAACCAAGAACTGGGACTGAGGAGATGGCTCGGTGGCTAAGACCACCTTTCTAAAAGTTGGTTACTAAAAACAAGCGGAGGTACAGGGTCTAGGAGAGGGTCTGGTTTTCTCAAGTTAGAACAGTTAATAAGAGGAAGCTGAGGAACAGACCTGGTGGCGAGTGGTATTTCAGGTGCAGAACCGTGGAGTGAACGGTGGAAAACAGTTATAATCAGCCATCTGGGAATGGGGAAGGCATAGTCAGAGCAGTAGCCCTCAGGAGAAGCAGGTTCCCCACGGGAGGAGAGGAAACAGGAAGCCTTCAAAGTGCTGCCCTATTAGAGATGGCTCTTGAGAGAAAGAACCCTGTGAGAACAGCATGGCATAGTGATTAAGAATTGCAAGTCTTAGGATGGCATACTGTGACTGCCCTTGTAAAAGCAAACTACACCATGGAAAAAGTACTGTTTAAGATATATGCATTTCCCCCTGGAAATAAAGATGCTGTTAGCAGGGAGTACTGGAATGCTTTTGTTTAATTAATTGAAATTGATACCAAACTTGCCTTGCAGGATGAAGTCCATACTCATCTAGTCAGGATGTGTGCCACCATGGCAGGCTTAGTTACTTTTCTATTCTGTTGCTGTCAAGAAACACCGTAACCAAAGCAATTATAGAAGAGTTTATTGGGTCTGACAGTTTCAGAGGGTGAGACCATGACCATCATGACCAGGAGCATGGCAACAGGCAGGCAGCTATGGAGCTGGAGCACCAGCTGAGTGCTTACATCCTGAGCCACAGCAGGAGGCAAAAGGAGAGCTAACTGGGCATGGCCTGGGCCTTTGAAACCTCAAGTCTGCCCCCAGTAACACACCTCCTCTAACAAGACCATACCTCTTAATCCTTCCTAAAGAGTTCTACCAAGTGGGGACCAAGTGTTCAAATACATGAACCTATGGGGGCCATTCTCTTTCAAACCGCCACATGGCACTAGGGAAGTGTACATTAAACCACAATGAAATAGTACTACATGCTATGAGAATAGCTAAAAGCAAAAAATAGTGGTAAATGTTCATGAGGAGCAACTGGAATACTCATTCATTGCTGGCGGAAATGCAAAAATTTGTAGCCACACTAAAAAGGGCTGGCTGCTGCTTATACAGCTAAACGTAAGTATCTTATAGGAATATGGGTTAAGGATTACTCACAGGGGAAGAAATGACTCAAAAGACAGTTGCATCACCAAGGCCAACCACAGAAGAGGTGACAGCTCACAAAAACTAGGAACCTGGAGCACACTGTACCACCCTCGGGAACATTTCCTTTCCAGGTAACTGGTCTAAACCTCTTCCAGGCAGCTCAGCTGGTTTCTGCTTCTCCCAAGCAGCTGTTCTGGTCTCAGTCTTCTTTTCAACTTGGCTTCTTCTGAAAAGGGCTCTCAGCTTTTATTGCTTACTCTGGCAGGGAGGGGACCTCGTGATTCTTGTCAGTTTCAGGAACTTCTGAAACATTTTAAGTTGTTTACCTCTGTGCTTTAAAGAGCTTTCCTGCAGGATGGAATATTTCAATCTGGGAGGAAACGCACGCAACACCACCCCTTCCTTTAGCTCTTACATTTTTTTTGCCTCCTCTTTGGCAATGATCCCTGAGCCTTGGGGCGGGGGTTGACTATAGATGTCTACCTATGGCTAAGAATTAGGCCACTTGTTTTCAACAGCATCTATGGTTTTAAGTTGAGGTTGATAATAACAGTGATCAGTGGGTACAAGCACACATGTTTTAGAAGGGAACTAGACAGACATATCACATCTATCTAGGAAAACAATACAAGTTTCTTCCCCTATTGGATCCTGTGACCTCCCCAGCCACAGTTTTTTAATCCCAGAGTTTACAATACCAGATGTAAACTCCCTCTCGTGGAGCAGGCCTTAAATCCAGTCAGAACGCTGTTGGTCTTATCCAAGATAGCTGAGTCGTTATTGTACAGTCAGGCACATCTTGCCTTACAAGTCAGTACTTAGCATGCAGGGTCTACAGCCAAGTAAGAATGCTCTACCAGCAGCCTGTGTGGCCTCCTCTGACACTATAGAAGCCAGCCAGCATGGTGGGAGTTTCCCGTTCACTCTCAGCTTGATATCTGCATGTCCTGCAGCCACAGCATGCACATGCAGTGTCTTCTGCATAGGGTCTTACCATCTAACTGTGGCATATAACCAACAGCAGTACTAAAAGCTTTTATGATTTGGGGGGCCTCAGGAGCTTCCTTGGCCAACAACTCACAAGGATGTAGCCTACCCCTGGCACTTAGGTTTTTTTATTCAATAACTTTATGACCTCTGACAGTGTCCTTTTTTAACCCATGTAGGGTACCTTTTAGGTTTTTTTTTTTTTTTAATTAACATAGCCCCATCAGGATTATAAGGTAAGTAAAAGTACCATTGTGTCTGGTTGTCTCTCCTATGGCTTTCCAAGTCTGCAAAATACTCAGTTTAGTATTCCGTCATCTGTATAATAAACCTCTTTCAGAGGATGGGTAGGATAAGGCAGCATCTTGAACTACCATCTAATAACAAATAGTGGGGTTACAAAAATAAGCCTGGTTAAACCCTCTGAAAGTTGGCTGTCATCTCTTCTGAGCCGGTTTCAGGTGATCCCAGAAGTTCACAACTCCTTAAGTGCTATGGGATGGCCTGTATGTCAAATTACTCTGATTGGTCAATAAATAAAACACTGATTGGTCAGTGGCCAGGCAGGAAGTATAGGCGGGACTAACAGAGGAGAATTGAGAGAACAGGAAGGTGGGAGGAGACACTGCCAGCCACCGCCATGATAAGCAGCATGTGAAGATGCTGGTAAGCCATGAGCCACGTGGCAAGGTATAGATTTATGGAAATGGATTAATTTAAGATATAAGAACAGTTAGCAAGAAGCCTGCCATGGCCATACAGTTTGTAAATAATATAAGCGTCTGTGTGTTTATTTTATAAGTGGGCTGTCGGACTGCCAGCTACACTTAAGAAGATACTAAAGTTAGGCTTAGGATCGGGGTCTGGTGAAGGGGCTGTCTGTAGGCGCCATGTCGGGCCATGAAGATGGCAAAAAGAAGCCCCTGAAACAGCCCAAGAAGCAGGCCAAGGAGATGGACGAGGAAGATAAGGCTTTCAAGCAGAAACAGAAGGAGGAGCAGAAGAAACTTGAGGAGCTAAAAGCCAAGGCCGTGGGCAAGGGACCCCTGGCCACAGGTGGAATTAAGAAATCTGGCAAAAAGTAAGCTGTTCCTCAAACCTGAGATGATGGTGAGCCTCTTCCATTCCTATTTAAACATCTGGATTCCCTGTCATAATATCTTTGCCAAGAATGTAGTGTTATTCTGGAGCCTGTTCAACATCTGGATTCCCTACTATAACATCTTTGCCACCTAATAGTTAGAATGAAGTGTTATCCCAGAGCCTGTTGTACATTCTAACAAACTTTGTAAAGTAAATAAATAAATAATACAGTGGCAAAAAAAAAAAAAGATACTAAAGTTAAACATAAGCAAGGTCCACCCACAGCATGGAAAGTTTCCATCCATTGTATCAATTTTTCCTCCGCAGATCAAGGTTGGGTACAAAGCATGGATGGGGGTTTTAATGTAATTAGTTCTCTGTAATCCTCAGTCATTCTCTCTAAGGCATTACTTTTTCATAATAACCTGGAGCTCTTCCACATAACCTCCCTACATTTCTCCCTACCTGATGATCTCAGTGGGCTGACTTAGTCAGCTCAGACAGAGCCAAGGGGGAGCATGACCCTGCTCTCCCTTGCCGCACCTGCTCCTCCTTGGGTCTGAGTGGCCTGCGGGTGGCACCGTAGATGTAGCTGTAGCTGTGGCCTTTCTATCCACCATACCTGGCTGTTGAGGAAGTTCCTGGCTGGGCAAACCATCTCCACCCTTGGCATAACCTTGGGCTGGAGGGAAATGTTCCCTCCTTAGTCTGGGGGAATAATTACCCACCCCTGGGGCAGGCTTTATGGTCGTCACTGGTTTTGTTTTAGAATGAATGTCTTCTGTGAAGTGCTCCAGCTTTAAAGCCTTCCAGAAGCTCATTAGCATACAACTTTGCCTTTCTATCAATTTTTTTCCTTAGGAACTCTGGCTCAACACAAATCTTGCCACATTTGTCTTCCAATAACCCAGACAGATCTCTTCCTCTGCTTTACCATTTTTGAAAGTCTCCTCTAGGTTGCTCTCTCACTTGGTGGGCACTCTTTACATGTTGGTCTAAGTCACTGAGATCTGCCAAAGCCTTTCCTACTTATAAAGATCCTCTCCCACCAAAGGGCTCAGCAATACCACTAAAGGTCCATGCTGAATCAACCTGCTCCTTAACTCCTCTTTGAACACAGTTCTACCTGGGTCAGTGAACTGGGGTTCAAACACAGGTTCTCTTATTCCTAGTTCCCTCAATAGTGTCTGTCCCCCCTCTATTGTTTTCCATTCCCAGGCATTTATGGGGACTGTAGACAGAGATAACCAAGTGTTCCCAATGGTTCTGATAAGTCAGTCCATCAGGGACTGGTTTTCCTCACACTGTTTCAGGTTATTCGATCTTTGCCCTAAGCAGGGGTGAGAAGTTACATTACTCAGTTTTCTGCCTCCACAGCAGTCAGACTGATCCCATCTGCTCTCATGTCCCACAGCCTCACAAAAGCATGCTGTTAGATGCTCTCTCATTACTTCTTTGAAAGTCTCCCCTAATTCTAGCAATTCAAGCACTGAGCATTTCCTGATCATCCTAGTTTCTCACACTGCACCATTGTTTTGTTTTGTTGTTCGGTTTAGTTTTGATTTTTTTTTTTTTTTCGAGACAGGGTTTCTCTGTGTAGCTTTGTGCCTTTCCTGGAACTCACTTTGGAGACCAGGCTGGCCTTGAACTCACAGAGATCCACCTGTCTCTGCCTCCCAAGTGCTGGGATTAAAGGCATGTGCCACCACTGCCCGGCATGATTTTTTTTTTTTTTGAGACAGGGTTTCTCTGTGTAGCTCTGACTGTCCTGGAACTCACTCTGTAGACCAGGCTGGCCTCGAACTCAGAGACTGGGCTGCCTCTTTCTCCAGAGAGCTGGTGAAGAACTGAAGCACCCCCATTTCTAGCAAGCCCCTCACCCCAGCGTGAAACAGGCCTGAGTTTCAAAATTCTCAGAGCTGCTGACATAGGTCCCAGGACAAAGTCAGGATGTTTTAAGAGCCATCTGGTAGCAACTGATTAACCATAGAATACCCCAATGCTGGAGGTAATCTGTAAAGTTTGACAAACAACCTGTTAAAACTACAAAGTAAGATAACACAGAAATTCTAAAGGCCCTAAAACTTGAGTGAATCAGAATTGTACCCATACTAGCACCCCTAAATGATGTAACCTTATGGTTTTTGCCTTTAAAAACTGAGCTTGCAGAGGGGTGGGCACCCCCTCTAGTCTCCGCTGCGTCGGGGTGCTGGACTGAGGTCCCTGCCGTATAGCTTGAACTGCTCTAATAAACCTCGCTTTTGCATT
This sequence comes from Peromyscus maniculatus bairdii, assembly GCF_049852395.1. NCBI lineage: Eukaryota > Metazoa > Chordata > Mammalia > Rodentia > Cricetidae > Peromyscus > Peromyscus maniculatus. The sequence goes on along the minus strand of NC_134866.1, from coordinate 34,116,456 downwards.
TCGGTGAGTTCATGTCTCCGGTGGTCTCTTTGGGGGGGTCTCATGCCCAGGGCACAACACTGGGATTAAAGGCATGTGACACCACTGCCCAGTGTACAGGACCATTGTAAATGCCCTGTCTTAGTCATTGTTCTATTGCTGTGAGGAGACACCATGACCATGACAACATAGCAACTTTGATAAAGGAAAGCATTTAATTGGGGGTTGTTTATAATTTCAGAGTCTTAGTCCATTATTATCAAGGCAGGGAACATGGTGGCAGGCAGGCATGGTGCTGGAGAAGTAGCTAAGAGCTACATTCTGATCTATAGACCCATAGAGACACTGAGCCGGCCATGGGCTTTGTTTTTTGTTTGCTTTTTCGAAACAGGGTTTCTTTGTGTAGTTTTAGTGACTGTCCTAGATCTTGCCCTGTAGACCAGGCTGGCCTTGAACTCACAGAGATCTGCCTGGCTGTACCTCCCCAGTGCTGGAATCAAAGGTGTGCGCCACCCCCTCCCCCTCCCGCCCCCTGCCATGGGCTTTTTAAACCTCAAAGGCCACCCCCAGTGACACATTTTTTTTCCAACAAGGCCACACCTACTCCAACAAGGCCACATCTTCTAAACTTTCACTCCCTGATGATTAAGCATATTAAAATATGTTCCTATGGAGGCCATTCTTTCACAGACCCCTATCTGTATATTGGATCACAGAGTTCCCCTCTTTTTATACATTAGACTGCACTTGAGGGATCTCCTACACAGCCTTACCATCGCTCATCTTCTTGTTTATCTAATTTCCAAATCAGAGGCCAACACAAAAGATGTTAGCCATTTCTACCTTTCTTGTTGCAATTGGTCCTTTACACAGACAAGTTCTTCTTGGCTGCCATCTTGGCCTCAGATACATTTCTAATTATGCACCACTGTGGCCAGGCAACCTCTGCTGCTCCTTGCTAACAATCTCAATCCTTGTGTGCCAATCTCAAAGACTATAAAGTTTCCTCTGACCTTTAACTGTTTCCAAGGTATCTCCATAATACTGTCATGAACCCCACTTATCAAGCAGACATGCCACTCCATACCACATAGACAAAGACTGCCGTCCCAGGATTCTTCCTAATTTTGATGGCTTAGCCTTAGTTGAATGTCTCACTGTCCATAACAAGAACCATGCAACAGCTGCCATAGCACAAAGGCACATTAATACACAGCATACAGGAAAAGACAGTTGTATCAGAATTACCTCCACAGAGGCTCCCCACTCTGGCTTTTCAACCTCAGTTGCATGCCTTGCTACTCGTAGCCAGGACCGTACACTCACTTCTCCTCTTTGGTTTTGTCACGTCCCTGTTCTGGCACCAATTATGTTGCATGACAAAACTTGTCCTGGGGAGATGCTACACGTGTGACTGCTTAGCCCAGATAAGGAGTCCACTACAGACCAAAGCCAGGGATACCAACAAACCAACTTGGTGAGCCATGAGCTTTATTGGGCTTACGTACAGGAATATGGGGGAGGGGCTCCTCACAGGAGCACAGGAGCAGAGATGACTCAGAGACAGCTGCATCACCAAAGCCCACTCTGGCAAGGGTGACAGCTCACAAAGGCTGGAAAGCTTGGAGCTCACTGCACAGCGTTCAGGCAGCTCAACAGGTTAGACAGTGTCTTTTCAAGGTGACTATGGTCTAAAGGTCTTCCAGGCAGCTCAGCTGGTTTCTACTTCTTCCAGGCAGCAGATCTGGTCTCAGAGCTTGGATTGTCTAAGACACTTCTTGGCAGCTTGGCTCTTCTGAGGGGGACTCTCAGCTTTTGTTGCTTACTCTGGCAGGGAGGAGCCTAGTGGATCTGGTCAGGTTCAGGAACTTCCTGAAGCTATTTTAAATTGTTTACCTTCCTGCTTAAGGAGCGTCCCTGTAGGATAGAATGTTTCAATGTCGGAGGAAACTGTTACACAACATGCTGTAAGGCAGTGGTTCTCTACCTTCCTAATGCTGCGACCCTTAAATACAGTTCCTCATGCTATGGTGACCCCCAATCATAGAGTTATTTTCATTGCTACTTCATAACTGTAATTTTGCGACTGTTATGAATTGTAATGTAAATACCTGTATTTTCTGGTGGTCTTAGGTGACCCATGTGAAAGTGTTGTTCGGCCCCCAAAGGGGTTGCAACCCACAAGTTGAGAACCCTGCTTTAAGATTATGCTAAGAGAAAAGACATTCTGAAAGAGGCAAGAAAGACTGTAACAAAATTTGTGTGGGTAATGAAAATATTCTATATTCAGAGTGGTTCCGGCTAGACAACTGAATATGATTTTCTAAACTCACTGAATCCTACATCTAAGAGAGGTGAATTTCACTGCATGTCAATTTTACTTCAATAAACTTGTCAAGGAAACAAGCAAGGAAGCAGAGAGTAAGCCAGGCATGATGGAGAACACTGGTTATCCTGGAAATTGTAGTTTCTTCCTCCCAAATGTCTACAACCTGAGGCTGCTTCCCTACAGAGAATTCTTATGGAAACTAGCTAATGCCTTCCCCCTATGCTGTATATAATAGACCTGCTGGACAATCTCTAGGAACATTCTAAAAAGGACAACACCACACATCAAGGAAACTTCTCTTTGCAACAGATGGAGACCACTACAGAAAATTGCAACCAATCACAGTGCAGAGTGGTGGAGCCCAGTCCACATCTGATACATCTACAACACAACTCCTCCATGCAAGACTCGGAGACCACTGCAGAAGAGGAGCGGGAAGATGGTAAGAGCCAGAGGATCAGGGAGTCTGTGGTGAGATTGTGTGTCCCAGTATTACCAGAAGCTATACTGGTGAAGTCTCGCCAACATGATCGCCTAAGTAGGAGCTGAACCAAGACAACAATAAGCATCCTAATGTGGATGGGTGAAAGCCGAAGAGACTTCAACCCTACACAAAGGCAACTAAGCAGTGCCTAGAGTGGGAAAACCAGTATTCCCTAGGGAAGAGCACACCAATTACCCAAAACCAAATAGTCAGCCTTGAAAATCTACACACAACTAACATTATACAGACTGAGAAGACTGCATTCATGTATTTAAGAATGTGTATGTTTGTGAGTGAGTATGTATGTATGTATATATGTATGCATATGCATGTAACAACCATTATTTTTTTAAAGGCCATGAATTTGAAATGAGCAAAGAAGAGTATATGTGGGGTTGGAAGGAGGTGAGAATATAATATTATAATATAATTTTAGTTATATAATCAAGGCATAATATATTATATAGTTATATAATAATTTTAATATTAAAAATATGATAAATATGTTTTATTATTCTTCTCTTATATATTACATCCAGACTGTAATTTTCCCTTCCTCCCCTTCTCCCAGTCTCTCCCCGCTCATCTCCCCTCTCCCCCAGATCCAAGCCTCCTCCATCTCCCCTCAGAAAAGAGCAGGCCTCCTAGGAACACATTAAAAAATAAAATAAATAATTTTTAAAAATAATAAATAAACTCACCAAGGTTCTGGGTTGTTGCATAGTTGGTATGGTTCCATCAGAGCAAACACATCCCACCTGATCCCAGCGTTTCTAGATGTGTATCAGTCTTTCACTCCCTTGCTGACCTAGTCAGGTTTCTAGGACCAAGCTGTGTAGGACTTGCAGGGAAGGATTACATGGTGTGGCCTTGCTAGAGGAAGTGTGTCACTGGAGACAGGCTTTTGAGTTTTCAAAAGATGCCTGCCATTTTGAGTGAGCTCTCTGCTTTGTTTGTGGTTAAAGATCTGAGCTCTCAGCTGCTGCTCTTCAGCAGGCATGTTGTTAGAGCCAAAGTTATATATATATATATATGGTTTTTCGAGACAGGGTTTCTCTATGTAGCTTTGCGCCTTTCCTGGAACTCACTTGGTAGACCAGGCTGGCCTCGAACTCACAGAGATCCGCCTGCCTCTGCCTCCCAAGTGCTGGGATTAAAGGCGTGCGCCACCACCGCCCGGCTAAAAGTTATATTTTAAGTTTTAATTACTATGCATTGGAGATTCATGAAACAAAAATGCCTCAGATCTGCAAGCCGCTTGTCCAAGGACAGATAGTTCCTGGAACGCTGAAGGCTCTTGTTTATGGGAGATAACAAGCCACATGTTTTCACTCCCCTAAACAAGTTTGCTCGACCCATCTGCACCAGACATGCTTGATCACAGGTGGGTAGGAGGTTCACAGGCAGGAAATATGTCAGGAAGCATGCTTGCCCTGATTGGACCTGATGGAAAAGGCAGTGAATTGTGGGTTTTTTTTTTTTTTTCTTAAGCCTTTGCAAAATGTGATTCAAGGCCATTCCCAAGGAACCTTGAATTCGAGGCCATTTCCCAGGGTCTGGACCTGGCCAGAGCCATCCACGGGACCAGTATTTAACTAAAGCTTGTTTCAGATTTGGCTTTTAACTGTGGCAGTGGTCTTACTCTCAATCAGTGGGATTAACAATGTCTGCTGGCCGCCTCCACTCCACTATCATGGACTCTAACCCCGTGAAACCTGTTAGGATTTTGCCCTCATTTTAGCTATTCGCAGTTCAGGGTCTTGCATATTACATCATCAGTGTGCGCTGGTGACTATATCCATGCCTTAAAAGCCGGACGCAGACCCCACCCTCTTTCTCTGCTCTCTGCTCTGCTCCCTTCTTTCTCTCTCTCCTCCCCAGGCCTGGCTCCCACCACCACCACCACCACTTTCCCTCCTAATAAAGTTCTGAAAAGCAACATAGGGTTCTGTCATGACCCTGACTTTTCCATGCGGTAGCCAGTGCTGCCACCAGCGCCGTTTATCATCCTTTCAAAACCTTAAGTCCCGAATGAACTCTTTTTTTCTATAAATTGCTTTCGTGTGGTGTTTTGTCTCAGCAGTAGAAAAGTTGCTAATACTAGAGAGTATAAAAGTTAAATTAGCAATTCTATCCATGGGTCACATGTTTCATTCCATTCACACTGCTGTAACTAAGTAGTTTAGTCTGGGTGGCAGTTGCTCTTGTCCATTGATGGGTTTTAGAATCACCTAGGAGACACACCCAGCGGTGGATTTTGGTTTTAGTTAAGTATGATTGTTATTATGTCCTTTCTTTATGGAATACGAAGTATTTAACTTTTGATTTTTACAGGAGTCCACAGATAAGAGGTTTGGAATTTTTTAAAGAAACATTGAACTTCAGCCGGGCGGTGGTGGTGCACGCCTTTAATCCCAGCACTCCAGGAGGCAGAGGCAGGTGGGTCTCTTGAGTTCGAGGCCAGCTTGGTCTACAGAGTGAGTTCCAGGACAGTCAGGACTACACAGAGAAACCCTGTCTTGAAAAACCAAAAACCAACCAAACAAACAAACAAAAAAACAGAAACATTGAACTTTAAACTTATGAAAAATGTAAAGACTGTGGGACTTTTGAAATTGAACTGTGTTTCATATTATTATATTAACATCAGACTCTGGATACAGACAAGAGAGGAAAGGTTGTGGTTTAAAGTGACGTCTTTGCATGTCAGGTTGACAAGAGGTGAACAGTCCTAGTCGGATTTTATTGTTAACATGGTACAAGCTACAATCACATAGGAAGAAGGAACCTTAACCGAGGAATTATTCACCCATATCAAGTTGGCCTGTGGGGGGATTCTCTTCATTAGTAATTGATGCAAGAGGCCCCAGTCACAGGGGACAGTACCATCTCTGGGGAGGTAGTTCTGAGTGGTACCAAAAAAGCCACAAGGTATAATTCCTTCATGGCTTCTGCTTCAGCTCCTGCTTAACTTCCCGCCCTGACTTCTCTCAATGATGGATGGTGACCTGGAAGCACCAACCAAACCTCCCCCTTCTTCCCATTGGTCAGAGTATTTTACCAGACCAGCAGGGAGCAAGCTGTGTAACGTTTTCAGAGTGTTTTCTCTTGAAGGAGGTATTTCATGTAACTTTCATCCAAGTCACACCATTGTAATAAATCAAGTAGACAGCTATGGGTAGAGATTGTGGGGTGTGAATGAGAAATGTCCCTCATAGGCTCCTGTATGTGAGCGTTTGATTCCCAGTTAATGCCACTGTTTAGGAAGGCTAGGGAAACTTTAGGAGTTGGAGCCTAGCTAGTATATGGCTTGGGGAAGGCTTTGAAATTTGTTTGTTTTTGCCTGGCTCTACTTCCTGCTTGGTTTTGCTTCCTGTATGCAGATGGTGACACATGGGAACTTCCTGCTCCCATTGCCATGGCTTCCTTGCCCATTGCCATGTTTTCCCTGCCATAGTAGACTCTATCCTCCTGGAAACTTAAGCCAAAATAGCCCTTTTATTTTCTAAGTTACCCATGGTCAGGGTGTTTTATCATAGTTAAAGAAAAGTTACTAGTGTGAGCATGTACTACAGTCTGCACATTTGTGTCTCTCTGAAACTTACACATTGAAATCGACTCACCAATGCTACGGTGATGTGGAGACTAGGAGGGAATGACCAAGTCTCGAGAGTAAAGCCTTAAGAATGGTATCATGGTCTTTTGGAAGCAGGCGGCTGAAGGGAAGATGGCTTACATCTTGAATGGACATGTATTGGACAGCCAGAATCGGTCCCCATGGAGACTGTCTTTTATAACAGATTTCTTCTGGGGAATCGCCGAATTTGTATTTGTTTGTTTGTTTGTTTGTTTTCCAAAACTCTGCTTCAGCAAGATGTGAAAAAAAGAAGAGGCCATGGAAGCTCATCTGATTCCAGATATGATGATGGAAGAGGGTCACCAGGAAACCCTCCACGAAGAAGAATGGATCGAATCAGTCATCTTCAAGGCCCCAGCCCTCCTCCAATGGCTGGTGGATGAGGAAGGTAAATGTCTGCTCTATGGAGCAGACAACTAGACATGCACATGTGTAGAAGGAAACCATCAAGAGGTGAAGATGCTTATGCAGAACAAGATGGTGTATGTCTAAACGAGGACTGCTCTGTGTTGTCACCGATAAATGAGGTCATGCTGGGAACTCCCTCTGCAGGATCTGGCCTGACTGACATGCAGTCAGATAAATGGACATGTTTGTCTCCTTATCTTTTTGTATAGTTTACTAAAATAATAATATAGTTTTAATAAGTAAATATTTTTAGGTTGTAAAACTTGATTCTTCATGTTTATATGATTAAACCCAAGTCTCTGATCTGGAGGAAATAAAGGCTATGTATTTAAAAAAAAAAAAAAAGAACGGTATCACTGCCCTGTGAAAGAAGTTCCTGGGAGTGGCCTTCCCACCATGTGAAATGACAGCAATATGTCATCAACTTAGAACCAGGAGATGGCCTTTCACCAGACAATGGATGTGATGGCACTTTGATATTGGACTTCACATGCTCTACAACCATGAGCAATGAACTTTTGTTGCTTATGAGTCACCTGGTTTATAGTGTTTTGATAACACCAAGCAGTGTAGCTAGAGTTTTCCTGCCTGGCCCACAGTCAGGGCAAATCTCTGTCACCCGCCAGTTCCACAGCTGCTCAGACCCAACCAAGTAAACACAGAGACTTATATTGCTTACAAACTGTATAGCCGTGGCAGGCTTCTTGCTAACTGTTCTTATATCTTAAATTAATCCATTTCTATAAATCTATACCTTGCCACGTGGCTTGTGGCTTACCGGCATCTTTACATGCTGCTTGTCATGGCAGCAGCTGGCCGTGTCTCTCTCTCCCCCTTCCTGTTCTCTCAATTCTCTTCTCTGTTAGTCCCGCCTATACTTCCTGCCTGGCCACTGGCCAATGAGTGTTTTATTTATTGACCAATCAGAGCACATACAGACCATCCCACAACACTAGCAGCCTTCATGTCTGAAGACAATATGGTTCCCTGGATAGAATATTCTGAGATATTGCTGGGAGATGGTGGTGCATGCCTTTAATCCCAGCACTCAGGAGGCAGAGCCAGGCAGATCTCTGTGAGTTCAAGGCCAGCCTGGTCTGCAGAGTGAGATCCAGGAGAAGCACCAAAACTACACAGAGAAACCCTGTCTCGAAAAACAAAACAAAAACAAAAACAACAACAAAAAAGAATATTCTGAGATATGGATAGATGTATGAGTTAGTATACCCATACATGCCTATTTTTCTGTTCTTTTAGCAGAGAGGATCTAGGGGCAATGAGCATGCTTAGCACCAAATACAAATCTACAACAGAATTAACTAAGACTCTCCAAGAAATGGCTGATCTGAAGACAAGGGCTGGGACTACATAAGATGAGTCTGAAGCATCCTGGAATTGCATAACATGGAAAGGTGTGAAACTATTAAAACTACAGGGTTTCTCTTGGGCCACCAACCAGCTCCCAAATCATGACACAGTGACTTATTATTAGTTTTATGTTTAGCCTAAGTTTAGCTCTTATTTTAACCTATTTCTCCTTATCTACATTTTGCCTGGGGGGTTTTACCTTTCTTTCTGTATGTCTTACTTTCCTGCTGTCTCCAGGTCTGGCGGTCAGCTGCCTGGCTTCGGGCCCTGGGCATATCCTTCTGTTTCTTCCTTGATCTCCTCCTCCTCCTCCTCCTCCTCCTCCTCCTCCTCCTCCTCCTCTTCCTCCTCCTCCTCCTCCTCCTCCTCCTCCTCCCCTCTTCTCTCCTATTTATTCTCTCTGCCTGCCATCCCCACCTATCCCTCTCCTGCCTAGCTACTGGCCATTCAGCTTTTTATTAGACCAGTCAGGTGCCTTAGGCAGGCAAGGTGAAAGAGCAATACATTTTTACATATTTAAACAAATGCAGCAAAAATAAATGTAACACTTCTTTACATCATGAACAAAGGGAGCAGAAACAAATGTAACACATCTTTACTCAGTTAGGGTAATATTCCACAACATAAACAAATGTAACACATCTTTACATAGTTAAATATTCCACAACAGAAAGATGTCAAAGAGATACAGAAGCCAGTGAAAAGGGATCTCTAATGAAAGCTGAGACAATTTGAGTAACCAAAATAGTATTGGATTTAAAATATCCATGAATTCACACTGCTGTCAATAAATAACTAGACAGGCATGGTGATGCACAACTGTCATATTGGGACTAGGAGGCAGAGGCAAGAGGGCCACTGCAAGATCAAGGCCAGCCTGGTTATCTTAGTTCCTTCTCTACTGCCATGACAAAAAACTATGACCAGAGCAACTTATAAGACAAAGCATTTAATTTGGGGGCTCCTGGCTCCAGAATGTTAAAGTTCATGACCATCATGTTGGGAAGCATAACAGCAGGCAGGCATGGTGCTAGAGCAGTAGCTGAGAGCTTACATTGGATCCACAAGCATAAGATATGTAGGAGCACTAACTGGGAATTATATGGGCTTCTGAAACCTTGAAGCCCACTCCCAGTGACACACCTCCTCCAACAAGGCCACACCTCCTAATCCTTCCCAAACAGTTTCATCATCTGGGCATCAGTTATTCAAATACGTGAGTGTATGGGGGAATTCCCATTTAAACCACCACAGTGGTCCACAAACTGGGTTCAGATTCTAGGTCAGCCAAGGCTACATAGTGAGACTCTGCTTCATTAGTGGGGTAGGGGAGTGGTTGCTTGAGCAAACAAATAGATGGGAGAGAGGACATGAATAATTCCAAAATAATCTATGTAATGATACTCCACTTTTTTTTTACATTTTATTAAATCTTTATTGACAAATAATTCACATAGCATACAATTGTCCTGTTTGCACTATTTGATGGACTTTTGTCATAGGCCCATGACACCATCACCACTTTCTATTTTAGAACATTTCTATCTTCAATTTCATGCACACATATAATGTATAGTGATTACATTCCATCTTATTTTTTTAAATGAACATAATATTTGCAATTGTAACCATTTTTAAGTTCACAATTCAGTGGCATCAATTACATTCAAGATATTAATTACACTCATTCATTAATTATACTCATGATATTAATTACATTGGTGGTATTCATTGATTACATTTGCAGTATTCATTCAATAACTATATTTATGATATTCATTAATTACATTAATTGTATTGATTTATTCCATTCATGATATTATGTCCTGATACTACTCCTAATCCTTCCCAAACAGTTTTACCATCTGGGTTTTCTTTTTTTTTTTTTTTTTTTTTTTTTTTTTTTTTTTTTTTTTTTTTTTGGTTTTTTTTTCGAGACAGGGTTTCTCTGTGTAGCTTTGCGCCTTTCCTGGAGCTCACTTGGTAGCCCAGGCTGGCCTCGAACTCACAGAGATCCGCCTGGCTCTGCCTCCCGAGTGCTGGGATTAAAGGCGTGCGCCACCAACGCCCGGCTCCATCTGGGTTTTCAAATACATGAGTGTGTGGGGGAATTCCCATTTAAACCACCACACTGGTCCACAAACTGGGTTCAGATTCCAGGCCAGCCAAGGCTACATAGTGAGACTCTGCTTCAATAGTGGGATAAGGGAGTGGTTGCTTGAGCAATTAAATAGAGGGGAGAGAGGACATGAAGAATTCCAAAATAATCTATGTAATGATACTCCACTTTTTTTTTTTTAGATACAGTCTTAAAAAAGTGTAACCCACCTTGGCCTGGACTTTGCTTGTGATCTTTCCAATTCAGCCCCCCAAATGCTCAATGGACACTACAAGTTAAAGCAGAAGGAGTACAAGTTTACAGTGTTCTGAATAAGTGTGTGTGTGTGTGTGTGTGTGTGTGTGTGTGTGTGTGTGTGTGTGTGTGTGTGACCTGCTGTGGGTGTTGGGAACTGAACTTGGGTCCTCTGGAAGACCAATTAAGTGTTCTCTTATCCACTTATGCACTCAAACGTTTCTCCAGCCCTAAATTTCCAGTTCTTGAGGATGGGCTTTAATGAATGATTTCCTTTTAAACTCTGGAAAGAGGAAACAGAGTAACCATAAGAGGAAAATGTGACAAAGCCAGGTAACCAAGGTCAAGGTCAACAGGATGAATCCTGCCGACAGGATGCAACTTGGATATGTGTGGTGGAAGTAGACCATTAGGCTGTTTTTCTTTCTCCAAGCCCACCAGCAGTCTAGGTATGGGAAAAGCACCAGATGAACTTTACTGGGATATTCTGAAGTGTACTAGTATGCCACAGCAGTGCCAAGGATGCTAAAACTTGGAAATGTCTGAGAAAACATGGCAACTGAGAAAAGACTAAGGAGGCACAGTATCTTGGGCTGCTGTGGTAGTGGTATAAGAACAAACAGATATTTGATATTTGCACCTGGTTCCTGGTTCACAGCTTCTGACACCTTTGTAGAAAGAGGCACTAGAAAAATCTTTTGTCTAATATTTGGATTTTGAACCATGTTCCTGCCAGAGCGCTCGTCACCTTTACAATCTCCCATGTATATAATAGGAACATCTTTTGTTTTAACAAAGCCATTCTGGGATGCCTTAAGGTAGGGCATGCTTACCAAAGGATCCAACCCTGTGATTAGAAAATTAACACTGGCCAGGCAGTGGTGATGCATGCCTTTAATCCCAGCACTCGGGAGGCAGGCAGATCTCTTGAGTTCTAAGCCAGCCTGGTCTATAAAGTGAGTTCTAGGACAGCCACGACTGTTACATAGAGAAACTGTGCCTTGAAAAATCAAAAAAAAAGGGGGGGGGGAGAAAGAAAATTGGCACTGTCAGCTCTATCGCCCAGTCTCTGAGGAGGCAAAGGGATGAAAGTTGAATTCATTGCTCCTGCCTATGTAATATAGACGATACAAAAACGCAAAAGTGTAGTTGGGTTTTTTTTTTTGCTTGTTTGTTTTTACTCTTTGGGGGGGCGCACCACCCAGCTCCCAAATAAACACAGGGAGACTCATTCTTATTTATGAATGCCCAGCCTTAGCTTGGCTTGTTTCTCGATAGCTTTTGTTTTGTTTTGTTTTGAGACAGGGTTTCTCTGTAGTTTTGGTGCCTGTGCTGGACCTGGCTCTGTAGACCAGGCTGGCCTCAAGCTCACAGATATCCACCTGGCTCTGTCTCCCGAGTGCTGGGATCAAAGGTGTGCACCACCACCGCCCAGCCACTCACCAGCTTTTCTTACCTTAAATTATTCCATCTACCTTTTGCCTCTGGGCTTTTACCTTTCTTTCCTTCTTACTCCGTGGCTGGTTGTATGACTGGGTAGCTGGCCCCTGGCATCTTCCTCTCCTCCTTTCTCACTCCCGGCTCTTCTCTCTTCTCCTATTTATTCTCTCTGCCTGGCTGCCCCACCTTTCCTTTTTCCTGCCTTGCTATTGGCTGTTCATCTCTTTATTAGGCCAATCAGATGTTTTAGACAGGCAAAGTAACACATCTTTACAGAGTTAAACAAATGCAACATAAAAGAATGCAATACCTCTTTGTATCATTAAAAAATATTCCACAGCATAAACAAATGTAATACATCTTAAACTAATATTCCACAACACAAACGCACATGGTTTCGGTTGCTGAACATTTACAAGTTTCTGGGTGGTGTATGCTGGGAGTAGGCTTGGGTACCTCTTCCTAAATTCTTTGCCCAATCTGCCTCTTGCATCTAAATGACTCTTTTGTGACATCATCTGTAATTAACTATTTAAATAAACTGTCTAAGTAAACTGTTTTCTTAGGGTGTGTGAGCTGCTGTGGAAAACTACAGCACTCAAGGAAGGGGTTATGGGCTGAGACCCTGATGTACAGAAGTTCAAAGTCATAACCTTAGGTGTGTGGTTGACAACTGATAAGGGATGTGGTCCTAAGGGACTGAGCTCTTAACATAGGGCGTTCACCACTATTTTCAAGAAGAAATTGTCAAAAATTGATTTAACTTGTAAGGTACCCATTTGGTGTAGAATCTGGTCAAACAATGTTTTGATGAGGGGAACAAAACAAGCTTTGCATCTTTTTTCCAGATTTTATAAGCAAATAGACCAGGTGGCTTATGAACAAAGAAAGAAAGAAATAAAGATAGCAGACTTTTAGACTCCTTGTGTTGTTGTCCTACATGGTGGAAAGAGAGCCCTCTGTGGTCTTTAAAGGCACGAAACCTATCCCCATGGTCTTTACCTTCATGACCTAATTGATCATCAAATTATAATCAGAGTAAGAGTAGAATTTTAGCAGATATATTTTGGAGATACATGTATTTAGTCAGCAATATCTAAACATAGGGCAATATCCTGGGGCTTACCTGACCACAAAGAAAGAACGGAGTGTTAGTGATTTTGCTCATTGTTGAGATAAAATACCCAAGAAAAGTGGCTTCAGGAAGAGAGAATTTATTTTGTATCCCAGGTTGAATGTACATCATGTCTTGAGGGCATCATAGCAAGGGCAGCAGGTAGCCGGTTACATTGTTTCCACCATAAGGAAGCAGAGAGGGGTGGATGCCAATGCTCTCTTTCTAGTTGGAGAGACAGTAAGTGCTTTTGACACTGAACCATCTCTCTAGACACATCTTGCTTTTTATCAAACTTGGGTTATCCGGCTTGGGTAGCTAGTGCCTTTAGCCACTGAGCCATTTCCATGGTCCTCTTTATCTATCTTACTATCCCACCTCAGCTACCACAAATACAGGTGGACACTGAGGTAAAGTAAAAAGCACGATACTGTAGAATCTAGGACTTAAGAACAAGAAGAGATCCAATTTCACAGAGGCACCAATGGGCTAGAGAGTAAGCAGATGTCAGCCTCTGAGCTCCTCCACTATGCTCCATCAGTGCTGTGTCATCCTGGTGTTTTCATCAGGACTCAATTCACTTGAATTAATAAATGCCATAGCACAAGGGGCTGGAACACTGGCTGTTCTTCCAGAGGTTCTGAGTTCAATTCCCAGCACCCACATGGTGGCTCACAACCATCTGTAATGAGATCTGGCTCCCTCTACTGGCCTGCAGGCATACACGCAGACAGGGCACTGTATACATACTAAATAAATAAACCTTTTAAAAAAATGCCATAGCACTAACACAGGCTTACAGTGTATAGTATCTTTTCTTAAACTGGAGTGGATTCAAGCTACTTCTATGTAATTCCTGTTTGCTTATACTCCAATATGCTTTGCTGAGATGGGCTGGAGTTAAAACTGATAGGTCAGTAACTGGGTATCAGCCACAGGCCAGCTTATCTTTGCCTCTGGGCTAGAAGACTGTTGAGCTATGTAGCATAATCCATTGTGGGTGTGGGGGGCAGGGAAATACAAAGAATTCTCTCAGTAGAATATCATACTGTTAATCTTTCTCAACAGTAGGGACCATGACTCTTCATATCATTGAAAAAATGTCAGTTTTCATAGTGCCTGGAATTAAAGATTGTTTGAAGAAAGTGAAGGTTTGGAGATGGATCAGTGCCAGAATGAATGAAAAGGAGATAGAAGAAAGTGTTATTAACTTGTTTTTCTTTTTAAAACCAGGAAGGAAAGAGAAGAAGCAAAAAGATATAGAAGGCTTATTCTTTATCATTTCAGACACTCAATTTGATTCGGGTTTTAACTGAAAATAAGAAAAAACATACCCCCCCAAACCCCCTAAAAACAACACAATCCCTCCAAACAAAACCTTCAAAACCCTGAGCATGTAAAGCTGCTTAAGGCTGAGCTGTGGTCAAAAGATAAGACAATCTCTAAGTTCCTGCCCAACAGTTTGACTTACTATTTCAGACTTTCTACACAACTAGAAAATGTAGGCTTTACTGAAGACATTAAAAAAAAAAAAAAAAAAAAAAAAAAAAAAAAAAAAAAAAGGAGGGGCTGGAGAGATGGCTCAGGGGTTGGGGCACTGGCTGCTCTTCCAGAGGACCTGGGTTCATTTCACATGGCAGCTCACAACTGTCTGTAACTCCAGTTTCAGGGGAAAACACTAGTGCACATAAAATAAAAATAAATAAATCTTAAAAAAAAAAACAACCCTGAGGGTCTGGTGAGGGACTATCTGTAGGTGTCATGTCGGGCGGAGAAGGTGGCAAAAAAGAAGCCCCTGAGACATCCTAAGAAGCAGGCCAAGGAGATGGACGAGAAAGATAAGGCTTTGAAGCAGAAACAGAAAGAGGAGCAGAAGAAACGCGAGGAGCTAAAAGCCAAGGCCGGGGGGGGGGAAGGGACCCCTGGCCACAGTGGAATTAAGAAATCTGGCAAAAAGTAAACTGTTCCTCATATCTGAGATGATGGCGGCCCTCTTCCGTTCCTATTTAAACATCTGGATTCCTGGCCATAACATCTTTGCCTAGAATGTAGTGTTATCCCGGAGCCTGTTCAACATCTGGATTCCCTACTATAACATCTTTGCCACCTAATAGTTAGAATGAAGTGTTATCCTGGAGCCTGTTGTACATTCTAACAAACTTTGTAAAGTAAACAAATAAATAATACAGTGGCTCATTGTCTCTAGTGTTCAGCAATTCCTACCTCAGCTGCCAGTTTAAACAAACCCAGTCTGAGATCCTACCAGAGCTGTTTCATCTTTGCTGTCCTCTGAATTCTGCATCACTTTGAATTAAACCAACTCATTAAAAGGCTAAAAGAAACAGACAAAACAAAACAACCCAAACTAAGAATGAACATAAAATTAGTCAAGGTTGAGGAACGTAATTCTGTTTCAACAATAAGAGCAATAGTCCAAAAGTGAGAATAATACCAGAGTGCATTTCTTCAGTTTTTTTTTTTTTTTTTTTTTTTTTTTTCTTCCCGAGACAGGGTTTCTCTTGTGTAGCTTTGCGCCTTTCCTGGAACTCACTTGATAGCCCAGGCTGGCCTTGAACTCACAGAGATCCGCCTGCCTCTGCCTCCCGAGTGCTGGCATTAAAGGCGTGTGCCACCACCGCCCGGTCCAGTTTTTAAATTTTAAATTATCTTTTATTTAAATAGGTTTAATAATAAAACTTCATCGAATTACGAATTTTAAAATGTATGATTTATTAGATTAATTTTCTAGCTGAGACTATGGAAAGGCAAATCAAAGTGTTAAATCAACTTAAAATATGTTTCCAAGGAAAATTCCACTTTCTCACAGTACTTTATTTTGATTCTAGCATTTTGAACTCGATGTGTTAACTATAATTGTCTGTGATAATAACACTGTACATAAGACAAAACAAATACCAAACTCTCCAGTTGCCTTTGTTATGATTGGGAGCTTTTGCAGACTGTTTTCTCTTTTGAGATGGCCTCAGTCCTGCTAGCCTGGAGTGTCTGTGCAGCCCTGGAACTCACAGGTACACCTGCTTCTGTCTAGGAGTGCTGAGACCAAAGGTGGGCACTTCATGCTAATACGACAGTATTAGATTCTCAAGTCTCCGATGGTTTCAGGAGAAACTGGCAAATGGTTTTCACAACACTCAGTTTCCGTTTGCTCTTTTGCAACATCCTAGTGATGTAACTGGTACACAGTTGGACTGTTTTGTTATTCTTTTCTTTCTTTCTTTCTTTCTTTCTTTCTTTCTTTCTTTCTTTCTTTCTTTCTTTCTTTCTTTCTTTCTTTCTTTTTAAGCATTTACTTAATGTGTATATATGTAGGCATGCACGGGGAGGTCAGAGGATAACTTTGGGAATCTGTTCTCTCCTTCTGCCGTGTAGGTTCTGGGGTTGGAACTCAGGTCGTCAGGCTTGGCAGTGTGTACCTTTAACTGGTGAGCCATCTCTCCTACCTCAGTTGGTGTTAGTTTTGAGAGAGTCCCACGGATATAGTTCAGGGTGGCCTCAAAGTCCCTAGGTAGCAGAGGACGACCTTGAACATCTGATCCCCCTGCTGATAATCTCAAGTGCTGAGATTGCAGCCGTGAGCTGTCATGCTCATTTTTAAATGCTGCTGGGGATCAAACCCACAGCCTCACCCATGCTAGGCAGGCTCTCCACCAACTGAGCTACAGCCTTATCCCAACTATTTCTTTTAGATTAAAATAAATAGCAGAACCTCCCTGGGCCAAATCCTAGCCATGAAGTAAATCAAGATGCTATTTCAGGAGGTGGGAGAAGTTAAAGGGTTTCCCTTCTAGAGTTCAGAGCTATTTCTGCCTTATAATAATCCAAAAAACCTTACAAGGCAAACAGGAAAAGTTGAAGCCAGTCGCTCAATTAACCAGCGATTAAAAAAAAAAAAAGAAGTCTTATTTTTCTGTGAGCTCAAGACCAGCCTGGTCTATGGAGTGAGTTCCAAGACAGCCAGAGCTACACAGAGAAACCCTGTCCCAAAAAACAAAACAAACAAGTCTTATTTGACCTTTCAACGTAAGTGTAAAGTAGGGAGATGATTATCCAAGACTCATCTCAGTTACTATTCTCTGCTTATAAAATGCTCTAAGCCAGAGGTTCTCAACTTGTGGGTCGTGACCCTCCCCTTTTTTTTTTTTGGTCAAACGACCCTTTTACAGGGGTTGCCTGTCAGAAAAACACAGATATTTACATTGCAATTAGTAACAGTAGCAAAATTACAGTTATGAAGTAGCAACAAAAATAATTTTATGGTTTGGGGCGGGGTGGGGGAGTGGGGGTGGAAGAGGGTGGGGGAGTGGGGGTGGATGGGGGTGGGAGGGGGTGGGGGTGTACCACAACATGAGCAACTGTATTAAAGGATCGCAGCATTAGGAAGGCTGAGAACCAGTGCTCTAAGCTCAAAGTGGATTTCTTTCCCCTGAAGTGCTTTCCTTGGAACAAAGCAGTACTTAATGTACATCACGTTCATATCAGAAGCTAGAACATAAGGAAACTGGGAGAGATGGCAATTTTCATACTGAAGAAACATGGCATTTCTTGTCTCTTAAAAACAAAACATCCCTTCATGAAGACTGGCCATTTTGTCCATTGACATCGATAGAAATTGAAACTGTAAAACTGAAGGAGGGCCCATATATATTTGCATATATATTATGATAATGCAGTTGATTTTGCCTATTGTTGGGGTAGAATTGATTAACAGACTCTCGCTGGTAAATTCTATTGCAAACATATTTTCTTTGTGATACGTTATGACTCCATTTATATCAACAATACACTCATTTTTTTTTAGCGCAGTGAAAGTGTGCATTTTATTGAAAATGTGAAAATATTAATTTCTATACACGTAAGTTCGGGATGACATCCATCCCTCTTTCCCGAATACCCATACACTCGCACACATTCCCAGCCTGCTGCTCATCACAGAGGAAATTTGGGGGTAGCAAATTTCCTGGGACGGAAGACCCTCCGGGATGCTTGAGCTGTACGGTGCCCAATAGTAGTTAGTAGCTCGGAGTTTTTGTTGCTGTTTGTTGTTTGTTTTAAGCTGTGGGAAGTATTAAAAGTGCAAGTGAAAACACCCTGGGCTTCCAGATGCCATTGAGGTGAGATGGAAATCAAGGTTAGAAGTCAGTGGAAGGGCGGTGTCCCCTGCCATGTTTCCAAAGCACACTGCACTCACTCTCCCGGGGCAACGTGTCTGCATGCATGGCCCTCCTGGGAATTACAGGGGAGGGTGGGCTTGTCCCCCTTCCCACGCAGACCCCCGGAGGGGCAACCTAGGGGAGGCTGTGGCCCCGCTGCGCTGGAGGGGAAGCTAGGGAGCCCTCCCGCGTGCAGGTGGGCGGGCGGGCGCGCGCACAGGGATGCGGGGCGCCGAGGCGAGTACCGGCGCCGCTCCCGCCGCCCCGCCGCCCAGCCCGCCAGGGGGAGCGAGTGCGCTCGGCGGCCGGCTGCGGGGACTGCGGGGCCTGCGCGGGCGGCGGCCGGCGACTGCGCCCCGCCGCGGCGCACCCGCGTCCCCACCCCCTCGGCCCCCGCCCACCCCCGGCGCGGCCCTACCCGCCCCCTCCGCCCCCTCCCGCGGCGCCATGCGCAGACTCAGTTCCTGGAGGAAGATGGCGACGGCCGAGAAGCAGAAGCACGACGGGCGGGTGAAGATCGGCCACTACATTCTGGGGGACACGCTGGGCGTCGGCACCTTCGGCAAAGTGAAGGGTGAGGACGGCCCGGGCCAGCGCGGACCCCGCGAGCGGAGGGCGACGGTGCCCTTTCCGCACTCCGCATCCTCCCCCGCGCCCGCCTTCCGGGTCTCCGGGCTCGGTATCCCCGGTCCCGGAGGCGCTGGGAGCGGAGCCCGAGGCCGCCGCGGGCTGCAGAGCGACGGGGCCCCCGCTGCGGTGGGGTGGGGGCGGTCGCCATGGCGACGGCGCGGCGCCCGAGGGGCGGGGATGTCTCTGGGTGCAACTTTCCCAGGCGAGGGAGTTGGGCGCTGCGTGCGCGCGCGGGGGTGCCTGGCGGGGACGAGGAGGGTCTCGTCTGGCTCTCTGATCTCTTGTGCACCCCTTGGCGCACAGCCAGCTAGCTCCTCGCGCCTTGGCGGTCCTCGGAGTTGTCGCTGCCTCGCTTTGGGGAGGTTGTCGACTGAAGTGCTTCTTCAGTTTTTTTTCCTGAATCGAAATGTGTTCTCCCCAAAGCGAGGTAGCCACTGTGGGGGAGATCTTTCAGAAATTAACAGTAATAATAATAATACCCTTGTAAGAACTAATGATCTCCTTTAGACATTTGATGGATATGCATGTGAATTGGCGCTGTGTTTTCTATGCATGGTTTACAGTTCAGTGCAGACTCAGTGCTTTAAGTTTTCATTTTCGGAAGTTTTGTGATTTCTGAGAGCCATACCTGGTAGATAGGGATATGTTACCCCCAGATAGTATTTATTAGCCTATTGGTACAGTTTCCGTTTATTCTCACAATATATTTATATTGGTAATTTAGTGCATATCCTTTGGACTTTTTGTTTGTTTTGGTAGAACCCCCTCTTATTGTGGTAGCAAAAGTACAAGCATTCAGTTAACAAGCTTGCTCTCTAGCCCACCACCTCTGACAAGGAGAATTCTGATTGCAACCTTTGCGAGGTGGACTTTTTTCCCCTTTAAAATATTTAAGCTTGCTATTAAGTATTTAGAGGAAGGAAGTTTGGAACTGATAAGAAATAATTCATGCATCGGTTTTGGAGAAACATGACCATATGACCTGCATATAGTAAGTTAGCTCTTAGTAGACATTTGATTGAAATAAAAAAGTTCATAAAAACTTACATAGAGAGCTAACTGAGCTCTGTTCTCCCAGGAGGAACAGAAGAACCCTTCCTTCTCTTGCCCTTTCCCAGTCCTAAAACTTGGAAGTTGCTGTGTTACCGTCAGGGGAGCAAATGCATAAACACTAGGAAAAATCAGCCAGCAAGCACCTCAGTGTGAGGAGGAGGAGGAGCAGGTGAAAGTCTAGGGTGGGTTCATACTAGGCCAGTAAGATGTTTGCTCTTCCAGGCTTCTGCTTTGTTACAGTCTATCTAGCATCTGTCTATCTATTTATTTATTTGTTTGTTTGTTTAGAGTTTTACAGAGCTGCCCAGGTTGGCTTTGAACTTACCATCCTTTGTGTCTCGGCCTCCTAAGTAGCTGGTCTTACAGGCAGCCCTTTCAGTGTTTTGTGAACTTGGAGCTAGGCCTGCTCCTTCTTGGCCATTTAGTTTACGAGTGTTGGAAAGAAATGCTTCTTAGTGCGCTGATGGTAGTGATAAGCCAGTCTTGACCTCCCCACCCTCCTTCTGAGGGTTCTGCTCAGAAGGTGGTGTCCACAGTTCCCCTGACGCAGACCAGAGCGGACCAGGCAGATGAGAAAGGAAGAAGAGGTTGTTTGCAGCTTGGGGATTTGACCTGTGAAGTGTCAGTGACACACTCTTCCCCCTCAATGACTCTGCTTTTCCTTTCCTTAACCTTCACTTCTCCACCCACACAGCCTTCTCTTGAAATACTATCCTGTCAGTCATAAACCTCCCCAAATAGAGAGGACCAGTGTGAGTCAGAGGATCATAGCTTCATGGTTATAATTAAACTTGTCCTTAAACCTGTTAGTTGATGTCGGTCTCATTATTCAACCAGTTCATTTTAAAACTGTTAAACAGTTGGGATGCTTTTAAAAAAAAATACTTAATTTTATTTTATATGTGCATTGGTGTGAGGGTGTCAGATCTCCTGGAACTGGAGTTACAGACAGTTGTGAGCTGCCATGTGGGCGCTGGGAATTGAACCTGGGTCCTCTGGAATAGCAGCCAGTGCTCTTGACCACTGAGCCATCTCTCCAGCTTCTTAAAGAATTTTTTTTGATAGTAATAGAAACAATGACTTTTGCTGTGATCCTCTCCATAGCAAGGAATGGCCATATGTCTTCTGGTGTGCACATAAGAAAGGAGGATAGTATGACCGTGAGAGGAGTGAGACCCAGGCTTGGATATATGTTTTGGGAGCATCTTTTTTCCCCTGAGTACTTGGATTCAGTATATGGTTATATGTGTTCTTGCTCTTGCTGGAGGGGCACCTACAAAGAATGAGTATTGTTGGGGTAGGAGAGAACATGGCTGTGGGGGGGGGGCAGGAATGTTCAGTGGATAAAATTAACTCCTGTAGTGGTCATATTGGTAATTAACTCCAGTCTTAGTTTGATAAGAATTCTTAAGAGATGAGAGCATTCGTCCTGCCAGACGCCTTAATCCTAGCACTCGGGAGGCAGAGGCAGGCGGATCTCTGTGAGTTCGAGGCCAGCCTGGGCTACAGAGTGAGTTCCAGGACAGGCTCCAAAGCTACACAGAGAAACTCTGTCTCGAGAAGAGCATTCGTCCTGTATTGTAATTTTCAAGTATTATGTATGTTGGTAAATTTCTTAACATAAGAAAATTTAACAGAAAATGTCATCATGAGAGACAAATAAATCCCCAGTGTGATATTCAGTGCCTCCAGGGAATTTAAGTGGTTTTGTGTGTGTATGTTGTTGTTGTTTGTTTGTTTGTTTGTTTTATGACATAAGATCTCATTTAGCCCAGGTTGGCCCCAAACTAACTATGTAACTGAGGAGGGCCTTGGACTTCTGATCCTCTTGCGCCTGCCTCCCCCCTGCCGGGATTGCAGACATGTGTGCACGCCCCCCCCCCCCCCCCCCCCCCCCCCGCCGGCTTTTCTACCGTGTGAAGAGCTGAACCCCGGGCTTTGTGATCTACCAGCACTGTAATTTTGTGGCTAAATTGATAGTGACTGTCCTGTTATGAAATAATTACTAGTGAAAATAATCGGGTTACTTAATGCTGACATTTGGAGGGGAAAGGTTAAACAGAAAACTGGGGTTTGGGATTGGGCTTGAATTACAATTTTCAAGGTATCTTTTTTTTCCCCCTCTGTTTGTCAGTGTGTCAGTCTCTATTCCTTTGCATGTCATCTCCCATCTCCCATAGAACTGTTACAAAAGCATCAATGAACAGAGTCATATTCCTATAATAGTACAGGAAAACGGCAGCTCTTGAGAATTATTATGGGCTTATTTGTCTTCAGCAAATAAGTTACTTTTGCATATGATCTGTTAGGTTGGTGAGTATTTCTCTATTAAACCATTATTTCAGGTACATAGATACTCTTCTCTTTGAATGAATCAGGAAAATTCCCTCAAGTTAAAAATAAAATATATACGTATACATATATGCACACACACATATATTGTATATGTACATGTACGCCATATATATTTGGCATGCGTGAATCTTTAGAAAATAAGGGTAGGCACCAAAGGCAAGTTGTGGAGCAGGCATGCTCGGACATTCATCTCAGCACTTGGGAGGCCAAGACAGGAAGGTCAAGGAAGCTTGATAAGATACTGCGTTTGAGTCCTGCTGGGGCTACACAAGACCCTGGTTCTAAAAACAAAAACACAAGTTCATATTTTAGAAGAATATGTAACATCTAATATTTATATAGATTAAAAAACATACAAAACACTCATCTAATGCCAGTACAAATTAATACTGTCTATATTATGTACTAATGTTAGCCTAGCATTTTAACTTGTAGGAATTTATTCTGTATGTGTGCCTACGCTTAGAGATTGTGTTATTTGTTTCAGTGTGTATAATATAGAAGTTTAGGATTAGCTGGGTGTGGTAACAACACACACTGTAAACTCAGTACTTGAGAGCTAGAGGCAGGAGGATTAGGAGTTGAAGGCCAGCCTCTGCTATAGAAGTTAAAGATCAGCCTGGGCTGCAAGAGATCTTGCTTCAAAAAACTGAACAATTACAACAAAAAGTTTAGAAATCACTTTTTACACACACACACACACACACACACACACACACACACACACACACACACGTTTGGCACACTCATGCTATGGTGCATATGTGGAGATCAGAGGAAAACTTGGGAGTGAATCCTTTCTTTCTAGAGTTCTTTCTATCATGTTAGTCCCAGGGATCAGACTCGGATCCCTAAGGACCTTTACACACTAAACCATCTCCCTGGAACTAAAATCTTTCTTTCTATCTACCCTCCCTCTCTTTTTCTCTCCTTCCTTCTGGAAAACCCCCCCCCCCCCACTTTCATTTTTTTCAAGACAGGGTTTCTCTAACAGTCCTGGAACTCACTTTGTAGACCAGGCTGGCCTTGAACTCACAGGGATCGCCTGCCTCCGTCTTTTGAGTGCCGGGATGAAAAGCATACGCCACCACCTGGCTGGAACTAACTTTTCTGAAAGGCGAATAGTTAGTTTCTCCATACAATGAAATACCTTATATACATTTAAGGGAGAAGTAAGGAATTTTATATAATTTAGAGAAGAGTTTTAAGAGCAAAAAGTAATGTATAGCTACCTACCATTTCTCTATGGAAAGCAGAGGCAAATATGCACATTACTGTTTCTCTGTTTATAGTTTGTTCCTATGTAGATATGCACAAAACTGCTGTGGTCTTTGCTTCAGAGACTGGGCACCCAAGGATGCTGTGGTGTTGTGCAGCCTTTGTTCTTTTGTGCATGCACCACAGTCATTTTTAAATAAGTAAAATTGATGAAAAGAATGAGATGTCACTCTATTTTTATGGATTTATACTTACATAATAAAAATATATTAGTGTGTGGGGAGATGGACACTGAATTCAGAATGGTGGTCACCTCTTGGGGAGAGATGAAGAAAAGCTCTGGGAGGAATCATCTAGGTTGTCAAATGTGTCTGCAATGTATTGCTTAAGTAGCTGGTGCTTGAGTTTTGGTATGACTCTGAAAAAAAAAAAAACAACCAAAAAAAAGCTTACCCCCCCCCCCTTTTTTTTTTTTTTCAAGACAGGGTTTCTCTATGTGTAGCTTTGCTCCTTTCCTGGAACTCACTCTGTAGACCAGGCTGGCCTTGAACTCAGAAAGATCCACCTGCCTCTTGTCTTCCCGAGTGCTGGGATTAAAGGCGTGTGCCACCACTGCCCAGCACTTTTTTATTTATTAGGGTGTGTGTGTGTGTGTGTGTGTGTGTGTGTGTGTGTGTGTGTGTGTGTGTGGCATTGTGAAGATATTAGAGGAGAACTTTCTGGAGTTGGTTCTTTCCTTCCACCGTGTGGGTCCTGAGGCCGGAACTCAGGTTATCAGGCTTCAGCTCTGTTGCCTGAACCAGCTGTGCATCTATCTCACTGGCCCTTGGCATGTTTTGGTATGCCCGAAGGAAATCTTTTTCAACTCCTCCCTCGCTAGGATTAAGCTATTTCCTCACACTTTTAGTGGGATTTTCTTCTAATTTTAGAAGGGAAACGGAAATGGTTAGGTGGCTAGAGTGCTTTCAGGGGACATTCCTATCTCCATGGCATCTCTAGCCTGTTAAAATCCTTTCTTTAAAAATACCACCCTGTCTCGAAAACAAACAAACAAAACCATAAATTAAAAAAAAAAAAAGGATCTTGTTACACTTGAGCATTCCGGATCTGGTTAGATCATTTGTTGGCAATGTTTTGTAGTCAGAGTTCTCGGTAGAGAGCAGTCACTTGGTAGTTTGTTAGTTCATCTTTAGGTGACTAACCCGCTCATCTTGGGAGGTAGACCCTCTGCATGAGGCTATGCCTGGTTGGCTATGCCTGGTTGCATTTTGCTTCAAAGTAACCTTTTAGCGCTGTTGAAAACATAGTAACAGTCTGAAAAATACAGATTAAGTGTTGCTAAAGGGCAGGCGGGGCCCCTCAGGGAATAGATACTCCTGACAAAGTCCTTTTCTTACTTACATTCATTTTGTTCCTGATTGACGGGAACAGCAATTCTGGGGAACAGCAATTTCTTTGACTCCGCCTAAGTTTACTCAATAGAGAATCTTTAGCCCAGTTTTGAGAAAACAGTTCTGATTCTGACTTCATGCCATTTCCCCGCTTCCCCCTCTCACCGCAGTGGTTGGTAGAGGATGTGTACATCTTTCCCCTTGCTCCTCTTCACTGCAGTGGGTAAGAAAGAGTGGATAGGTTGAAAGACTTGGAGTCGCAAGAACAGTTGGATTTGATCAGAAATTACTTTGACGAATTACAGACCAGCAGAGTTTCTTCATGCTTAAAATAAACAGCTTGGCAGACTTACTGTGAGGCCTCGGATACTGTTTTTCAAAGTTTTCTGCTGCGGAAATGTTAATGTTGCCAATCCTACTCAAGGCAAACATTTCTGTGTTCCTGTGCATCTGTACTGGCAACATTGTAATGCCATAGCTTTAAATGACTGACTGAACTTGGAGGAAGAGGTGAGGCTTGGGTAGATTGAAGAGGTGTGTTGTTTTTCGAGACAGGATTTCTCTGTCGTGTAGCCCCGTGTGTCCTGGAATTCTTTGTAGACAAGGCTAGCCTTGAACTCTGCAATCCCATCATTGTCTGAGTGCTGGGATCGAAGATGTGCGCCATCCTGCCCAGCTGAGATAAGGTCTATTTTGAAAGAGAAAATATTTTATGATCATCAGGGTTGAGACACTGCTTAAAAATCTTAGAGACGTTTGTATTATTATTTTAATTTGTGTATATCTGTGTGTTTTTGTACGTCTGTCTGTGTGTTATGACACTGTGTGTGTGTGTGTGTGTGTGTGTGTGTGTGTGTGTGTGCAGGGTCTCTCCCCTTAAGCCAGAGCTCACGTATTTTGTTAGTGTGGCTAAACCAGCCTGCTCTGTGGGGTTAAAAGGAGGTGAAACAAGTGTAAAAGGACCTACTTCACACACAACTAACTGATGTGCAAGTTAAGATCTAGCAAATGTCAGAATAATCTTCTGCCATCATTAGTCTGATTTTGTTGTATTGACCAGTCAGCTTCCGATGATGGACCATGAAGAAGTAAAATGAAGCAAACAGGAGGGAAAATTCTGTGACTCTTTTTACTAGGGGCACAATACATCCAAATCAAATGCCTTAGTGGCAGGGATAGAGATTGAGGAGTATCTCAGTTACTGTTCTGTTGCTGTGCAGAGACACCATGACCAAGGCAACTTACAAAAGAAAGCATTTTTATTTTATTTTATTTTAGAAGGTACGTCCATAGCCATCATAGCATGGAGCATGGCGGGGGCAGGCAGGCAGATGTGGCACTGGAGCAGTAGCTGAGAGCTGACATCTGATTCATAAACAGGAGGCAGGGAGGGGGTGGCAGACAGACAGGCAGGCAGGCAGGCAGACAGACAGACAGAGAGAGAGAGAGAGAGAGAGAGACAGAGATAGACCCAGACACACACTGGGCCTGGTGTGGGCTAGTGAAACCTCAGAGCCCACACCTTCACAACAAGGCCACATCTCCTAATCCTTCCTAAACAGTCCACCAAAAACCAAGCATTCAAACCCACAAAGAGAGTCCATGTTTAACAGTTTTGTTTGTTTGTTTGTCTGTTTTTACTTGATCATTTTTCAGAGCCTTGTAAGTAAACATGAAGAGTCTATAGAAGGTAGAATATACATCCTTTCCTAGGTTTGGGAAATCTTTTTCTGTGGAGCCTTCACATACTATGTACATACATTATACATAAAGTACAATCTATTTTATGCTTACAGAACATGGCTTGAGAAAATCAATTCTGGTACTTATAGCTGTATGACTTTTTCATCCAGTAGGAAATAATCAGAGCACTGGAGAAGGGCTGTGGAGAGTGATTGCTGATAGGCTGTGAGGGATGCAGCTTAGCTTCAAAGGGAGAAAACCCCAGGAGCATCGGCAAAATTGGCTAGTCATAAGGAAGTCCTCTGAGCTAAACAGCTCCCAGCAGAGCATTGTATGAAAGCACATTGGACGTGTTTACATAAGCTGAACATTTGTGTCCCTGTCCTCATGAACACTATATTCTGTTTTTGAAACCTTGGGCATGTATAGTCCAGTTTAGAAAGCCCTTTTCCTAGGACTCTTGTTAGCAATGCTACTTTTAAAATTTATTATTATTTTAAAAATTATGTTTGTGTGTGTGTTTGCATATATGCACATGACTGCAGTGCCCGTGGAGGCCAGAGGTGTTGGATCCCCTTCCCGAAGCTGGAGTGACAGATGGTTGTATGCCTCCTGATGTGGGTGGTCCTCTGGAAGAGCAGTCTGTGCTCTGAACTGCTGAGCCATCTCTCCATCCCCCTAGCCTCATATACCTACCTGGCTTTGGCCTTGAACTCCCAGTCTATCTCCTTCCACCTCCAGAATGCTGGCCGCTTTTTAAATTGATAAGCATATCACCTTGCTGGGGCTGCAGTAGCAGTACTAAAGATCGGTGGCTTAAAACAAGAGAAAATTATTCTCTTCCAGTCTGGAGGTCAGAGGTAGAAGCCTGGTGTCCCCAGGGCTGTGCCCCCTTTAAAGGTCAGTGGAGAATGTGTTCCTTCCCTCTCAGCTTCTTCTGCCGGCTCCTGGTTTTGCTTGGCTTGTGGTCACATAGCTCCAGTCTCTTCTGCTGCCTCATAGCCAGTCATCATCTGTCTGTCTGTGCCCTCTCCTTATGAAAACAAGTCCTTAGCTAATTGTAAGCTCACCCTGAATGTAGCATCACAGCATTTTGACACCCTCTACTAATTCCATTTGTAAAGAGATTTTTCCAAATAAGAGAGCATTCTGAAGTTCCAGGTTGATGCAGATCTCAGCTCACCAAACTCACTGTGCTGTTTCATGTTTTATTATTTATGTGCACACAGACACACATGTGGAGGCGAGAGGAGGATGTCAGGTGTTTTCCTCTATTGTTCTCTGTTGTTCAAGGTCCCTCACTGGACCCTGAAGCCAGGCTAGCTGGCAGCTCCTGGGATCTGCTTGTCTCAGCATTTGAGACGCTGAGGTTCCAGGCATGCATTGCCATTCTTGGCTTTTATGTGGGAGCTGAGAATTTAAACCAGGTCCTCTTGCTTTCTTAGAAAGGTCTCTCACCTTTAAAGCTCAATGCTTTTTCTCTTTTCTTTTAAAGGATTTAGTTAATTAATTAATTTATGTATGTATTTATTTTTTTGAGACTAGGTCTTACTACATAGCTGTGGCTGTCTTGGAACTTTCTGTAAAGACCAGGTTGGCCTTGAACTCATAGAGATCAACTACCATTAATTCCCTTTGGGATTAAAACCATGTGCCACCACCACCCACTCTTAAATTCTAGGGTAACTTATAAGGTGATTTGAGAGACTGTTTTAACAAAATGTCTTTGTGGTATATCTTAAGATTTTTAAATTTCAAAAAGTAGAATAAAAAGATTTTGAAGTTGATAGGAGGCAGGTTTTTTTTTAGCAGACAAAGCGTATGTTCTAAGATAGGAAAAAGATCAAATGAAAAAGTGAAATTTTAGAACGATTTTTTCATTATGGGAAAATTCAATCTATTATTTTCAAAACTGCACTATAAACTGAAGATGCTTCTGATTGTTCGACTTTTATATGTTTTATTAGAAGGATGCATATATATGCATTACACTGTGCAATTTCTTTTGAAAGATTTATCTTTTTTTAAAGTTTAATTTTACATATCATCCTTATTTGAGATAGGTTTTCACTCTGTAGACTAGGAGGCCGTCAGCTCAGAGATCTACCTACCCCTGCTTCCTAGTGGTGGGATTAAGGGTGGACACCATATGTCTGGCTATTTATTACTTTTAATTATGAGTGTGGAGGGGGTCTGTGTGTGGGTTTGCACTTGTGAGTGTTGGTGCCAGCAGAGGCCAGAATTCTTGGGTCACTGGAGCTGGAGTCATTGGGAGTTGTGAGCAGCCCAATGTAGGTGCTGGGAAAAACCTGATGTGGGTGCTGGAAGCTGAACTCAGATTCTCCGCAAGACCGTTGGGAGCTCCTAACTGCTGAGCTATCTTTCTAGCTCCCAGATTTATCTTTTTATAAGAAATATATTAGCCGGGCGTTGGTGGCGCACGCCTTTAATCCCAGCACTCGGGAGGCAGAGGCAGGCGGATCTCTGTGAGTTCGAGGCCAGCCTGGGCTACCGAGTGAGCTCCAGGAAAGGCGCAAAGCTGCACAGAGAAACCCTGTCTCGAAAAACAAAAAACAAAAAACAAAAAAAAAAAAAAAAAAAGAAATATATTATTATGAGCTGGCAAGATGGCTCTGTTGGTACAAAGCCTTGCTGTGCTAGCTTGGTGAACCTGAGTTCTCTCCTTGGAGGCTGGATGGAGGAGAGAACTGACTCCTGAAGGTTCGTCTCTGACCTGTGAATGTGTGCTGGGGCACCAGGGTACCCACATTCACACATACATACCACACATAAAGTAATAATCCATAAAAATCATCTTGAAAATGTTTAAAGAGTGTTACCACATTTCCTCTCTTGGAAGAAGCAAGAAGTGTTTAAACCCAGTCTGAGTCTAGCTTTTGGCTGCGCTGCTCACCAGCTGTGTACCTGTGGATAAGTTATGTCTTCGTGTACCTCCGTTCCCTGTAGAGGGATGTTAGTAATGCCAATCTTCCAAAGTTGGTGAGAGTCGCAATATGTGTGTGTACACAGTGGATGGGCTGTTGACCAATAAGGTGGATGGCTTCATTGTATTGCATAATACAAATCAACGAGATTTATATTACAGAAAAAAAGTATTTGTTTAAGAAGATGTTACTTGTTTAAACTATAGTCAAATGAGCCTGTCTCCCTCTGACACCCCCCCCCCCCTCCAACCCCAGGCTGTTCCCATCTGTGGCCATAGAGCTGTTCCTGAAAATTTTAGGTAGAAGGTGACATGGGTGTAAGTGTGTAGCAGTGACCTGTTGAATATTAACTGGTGAGGAAGTGGGCTGAACTTTGGAATCCGGAAATCTCAGGCTCGGAGTGTAGTGGGTTGGGATGGTGGGATTTAAGCTGATGAGAGGGTGGCGCCAAAGGCTCGTATTTAGCTTTGATAAGGGTTGGCTGCTGAAGGCGAGTGGACAGGAACCACTGGTCAAAGAGCTAAGATCCCAGCACCTGTTCCAGTATTCAGATGGGTAATTCAGGGCCGATTAAATAGCGCTGGGGGACTGCGTTGGGAAGAATGGAAACTTGTCTCTGAATACTGATAGCCACAGTTGTCTGTGGTCCCTTACTATGAGCTAGGCAGTGTGAAAGGTGCTTTACAAACACTGCTTTATGTGCCATTATGGCCGCCCTTGTAGAACAGGAGGTTGCATTGACAGTTTTTTAACTTGCCTGTGGCACATGTCTACTAAATGCCTTCAAACAGGAACACCACTCAGGGCTATGGAATCTCTGCTTTGTACACACACTGCCTTCTGGGGTGGACAGGAAACTGGGTGTGCAATCCGCCCCTGTGGGAGATTGGATCTGCTAATGCCAAGTGTTGTAGCTGTCTCCTTGGATTTTTTTTTTTAAACTGAAATGAATATAAAACAGTAAAGTTTTAAAAACAGTACCTAGAGAATACCTTTCTTCTTTTTCTGTAGGTGGCAGAGGTGGAAGTCTGTAACTTTGCTTATTCTTCATATTGATAGGAACATGTCTCACAGGAATCTTCTGTATTGGAACAACAATGGATTAAACTATTTTCTGGAATTAGTCATTAGGAGATTTGCAGTCTTTTGTTCTTACATAATAAGCTGTGATAAACTGAGAAACATTTATGCATGTTTGCAACTTACTTTGTAGTTCACCTTGGAGCACTACATTTTTTTTTTTCTTTTTAAATACGGTGTCATCTTTAACTCTCAAGATATTTTTTTGGTTTCCCTAAAGTGTTCTGTTGGTTCATCCAGCCATCCCCCTCACACAAAAAAGGCACTATTATGTTAGTTTTTTTTATTAAGCAGGCAGAAAAAGCTATCAAACTGCTTTCTCTTTTGCTTCCTTTCTGTTTAGTTCATTGATGTCTGTGTGCTGGGAGGTCTGAATGATCCCTGGCTTTCTGATTGCTAATGTAGCACCTTCCATTCCCCGGTCAGCCCTTCTCAGTTTTTATCTGAGTACAGTTGAATTTATGTGACTTTTTTTGCTCTTTTTTTTGTATTTAAATAAGTAGCCCAACCCCCATTTTCATTTTGTGTGTGTGTGTGTGTGTGTGTGTGTGTGTGTGTGTGTTCTCGCATTCGCGTGTGCGTATGCACCATGTTGTGTTAGTGGAAGTCAGAAGACGACTTTGAGGAGTAGGTTCTTTCCTTCCGCTATGTTGATCCCAGGAATTGAACTCAGGAACTCAGGTCATCAGACTTGGCAGTAAGCAGCCTTACCTACTGAGCCATGCTAGATTTTTTCTTTTTTCTTTTTTTTTTTTTGAGACAGGGTCTTACACATTAGCCTCAGTTGGCCTTGAGTGTGACAGTCCTCCTGTCTCAGTCTACTAAGCATTGTAATCATTGGTATGAGCCACCGTATCTGGCTTTTCTTTAAAATGTCAGTCTTATTTATTACAGGCTGACCTTGAACTGGCTAGGATGACCTAGAACTTCGGGTCCTCCTGCGCTACCTTCTGTGGGCTGGAACTTCAAGGGTACACCATCACACTCACTTACACAGTACTGGGGATCAAACCCGGTGCTTTTTGTCCATGTTATCTATGTAAGCACTTTACCAAGTGAGTTACATCTGCAACCCTGCTTTATGAATACGAGACAGGGTCTTGCTGTGTAGCCCAGACTAGCCTCAGATTCTTGGCAGTTCCTCTTGCCTTAGCTCCCTAGTGCTCGTGTGACACCACTCAGGTTGTTCTTTGTGTATGTGCATAAATGTCTTAGTTAGGGTTTTATTGCTGTGGAGAGACCCATGACTACAGCAGCTTTTATAAAGGAAAACATTTGACTGGGGTGGCTTACAGTTTCAGAGGTTTAGTCTGTTATCATCATGGTGGGACATGGCAGTGTGCAGGGCAGACATGGTGCTGGAGAAGGAGCTGAGAGTTCTACATCTTGATCCACAGGAAGTTGTCTGTGTCACTGGGTATAGCTTGAGCATAGGAGACCTCAAAGCCCACCCCTACAGTGATACATTTCCTCCAATGAGGCCATACTACTCCAACAAAACCATGCCTTATAATGGTACCATTCCCTATGAGCTTATGGGGGCCAATTACATTCAAACTACCACAATATACATATATCTGTTTTTAGTTGCAGGTATATATTTGTGTTCAGGGGTGTTTATGTGTGTGCAGAATAGGGGTCAACCTCTGTCTGTGGTTCCACTGGCAGTGTCCACCTTGTTTTTTGTTTTGTCTTGAAACAGGTTTTCTCTATATGTGTAGCCAGGCCAGCCTAGAACTCACTATGTAGACCAGGCTGGCCTTGGACTCACAAAGATCCACCTCCCTCTGCCTCCTGAGTTGCTGGGATTAAAGGTGTGCACCTAGTTTTTTGAGATTGGGTTTCTCACTGTCTTGGAGCTCATGGACTATGCTAGGTTGATTTATAGGAAATGCGAGGTACAAAATCCCAAATGAGTCAAAGAGAATATTCAGAACCTCCTACTTTAGCTCTTTACTCAAGGGAAGAAATGATAACTACAGTTTTGGAAAACCTCAGGTGTTTTTGAAAAGAATAATGAATGTGTGTGTATCTATGTGTATGCAGGGCCATGTGTGACGCAGTGGGCTGGTGAGAGGGCAGTCTTCAGGAGTTCTCTCTCTCTTTCCACCGAGTGGACCCCAGGATCAAATGCAGGCTGCCAGGTTGGCAGCAGATGCCCTTGTCTACTGAGCTCTCTCCCTGGCCCTCAGTTATTGATTTACATTAGTTGGGTTGATATTCAGTTGAGCAGGGCCTAGTAGAAGACTAGTTGACTTGTGTTGAAGTTGAGGCCCAGATGGATTGTCTTCCAGCATTCTTTCCAGGTCTGAGTCTGCTATTACTCTGTTCTGTCTCCTAGTTGTGGCTCAGTTGGAAAGCTGATGGAGAAAGGGCTGCCACAGGGCCAGAGCTTGTGAATTTGGGGGACAGTTCGAACAGATGAGATTAAGTGTCAATAAACTAGTTCCCAGACAGAAAGTACTTCCCAAATCCGGCTATAACAGTTACTGTTCTTAATCGTATCTAATTAGGATTTGAGATTGGCAAAAGCCACGTCAGAATTTAGAATGTTCTTGATTTTATACTAATTTTAGCATTTTCTTCTTCCTGTGTATTTTCCTTTTCCCAATATAGTTATAGTCATATTTCTTTTACTTTTCAGCATTTGACTGCATGAATAATGTCTTAGGGTTTTTATTGCTGTGCAGAGACACCATGGCCATGGCAACTCTTATATAGGAAACATTTAATTGGGGTGGCTCGCTTACAGTTTCAGAGGTTCAGTCCATTGTCATCTTGGTGGGGAGCATGACCGTGGGCGGGCAGACACTACCTAGAGGAGTAGCTGAGAGTCCTCCATCTTGCAGGCAACAGGAAGTCAGTTGAGACACGGGGTGGTATCCTGAGCGTAGGAAACCTGAAAGCCTGTCCCCACAGTGACACACAGATAGTAATTGCTGAACCGACCCTGTAGCTTGTTTCTTTTTTTTTTTTTTTCCTCTTCTTGGTCTTTTGAGACTGGGTCTCACTAATGTAGCCCTGGATGGCCTGTAATTCACTGTGTAGCCCAGGCTGGCCTCGAACTCACAGAGATCCACTTGCATGTGCCTCTTAAGTGCTGGGATTAAAGGTATGTGCCACCATGCCTGGCTTCATAGTTCATTTCTTATAGAACCTTTAGTTCTTTCTGGCTTTCTGGCTTGAATTAATGAATTACTTTATTTTTTCTGACTTTTCTTTGAAATTAAGGCTATTTCCCATGTTTTTTATACCTTTGTAATAAATCTCTGTTTCAAATAATATTCCATACTTTTTTCCCCCCTAAGACAGGGTTTCTCTGTGTAACCCTTGGCTGTCCTGGAACTCGCTTTGTAGACTAGGCTGGTTTTGAACTCAGCGCTATACCTGCCTCTGCCTCCCAAGTGCTGGGATTAAGGATGTACGCCACCACACCTGGCTTTAATGTTCTGTCTGAATTTGCTGCTGTCTTACATCTCTTCCCTGTATCTTTCTTTCATCACCATCTGGGAGTTTTCTTAGTTTTCCTCCTGCTTTGGATTCCTGTTTTGCGGGGTGGGCTCATTTGGCTCTGATGCCAGTTAAGCTGGTCTTGGGATCTTTTTATAGCCCCAAATGGCCTTAGCCTCCTCCTCTCTCCTCTTCTCATGTGCTGGAATCACAGGCATGCACTACCACACTTGGCTTTGTTGGTTTGCTTTTTGAGACGGTGTCCCATTCGGTAGCCCTTGCTGGCTGGAAACTAGTAACAGTGCTTCCAAGACAAGGAAAAGAAGCCAGCACAGTTTTGGATCTCTCCTTCTTCTCTTTGTCCTCTGTTCTTTTTTTTTTTTATTGAGACAGGGTTTCTCCATGTAACAGCTCTGGCTGTCCTGGATCTCACTCTCTAGACCAGGCTGGCCTCAAACTCACAGAGTTCTGCCTGCCTCTGCCTCCAGAGTGCTGGGATAAAATGTGTGTGCCACCAACTGCCTGGTTTAGATCTCTTCTTAGCTAGATATGATGTCTTCTTTTTTTGTTTGTTGGTTTCCATTCTGATTTTGATAGGATCTATATTCTCCCATAGGTTCCTGATAAAGGGCACACATAGACGTTAAACTTTTGGAGACTGTGCCTCGGTAGCAGTATCCAAATTTTTCTGTGCCCATTGACTGTTTGGGTAGACATAGCATTGGACAAGATGGAATCTCTTTAAAAATGATTTATTTATTTTTTATGTGCATGAGTGTTTCCCCTGCATATATATCTGTACACTGTGTGTATGCCTGGTGCCCAAGGAGGCCAGAAGAAGTTATCAGATTCCCTGGAACTGGAGTTATGGATGGTTATGGGCTGCCATATGGGTGCTGGGGATTGAACCAGGGTCCTGTAGAAGCACAGGTGGTACCACTGACCCATCTCTCCAACCTAAACTCACTTCTTTTTAAGTTTCATATTTAAAACGGGAACTACATGCCATTGGGCTAAAACTGAAAAAAAAATACATGGGCTGTTAATAGTAGAGGAAGCATGTCAGTGCCACAGGGGAGTTTATTTATTTTGTTTTGTATGTGTGCATGTGTGTGTTATATGTGCACATGCCAGGCTAGAGGATGTGGCCTGCTTTATCGTCAATCTCTGACCTTTTCTCTTGAGACAAGATCTCTTTAGAAACTGGAGCTAGGCAGTCAGCTAGTAAGCGCCAGTGATCCCCGACACTGCCCAACTACCCTCTTTACCCCAGTCTTGGGGTTATAGGCATGTATCATGCTATGGTTCCCCGCCTCGTGGTTTTTCAAGACAGGGTTTGTCTGCGTAGCCCTGGCTATCTTGGAACTCATTCTGTAGACTAGGCTGGCCTCAAACTCAGATATCCATCTGCCTCTGTCTCTGGGATTCAAGTCATGTGCCATCACCCAGCAAATGATTAATTTTTAAATTTTTTTAGTTTTATTTTATGTACATTGGTGTTTTGCTGCATGCATGTCTGTGTGAGGGCATCAAGTCCCCTGGAACTGGAGTTAGAGTTGTGAGCTGCCACATGGGTGCTGGGACTTGAACTTGAGTCCTCTGGAAGAGCAGTCAGTGCTCTTTTTTTTTTTTTTTTTAAATTTGAAAGAGTTTATTTTGGCTGTGGCCCCAGAGAGAGAGAGAGAGAGAGAGAGAGAGAGAGAGAGAGAGAGAGAGAGAGAGAGAGAGAGAGAGAGAAGAAGAAGAAGAAGAAGAAGAAGAAGAAGAAGAAGAAGAAGAAGAAGAAGAAGAAGAAGAAGAAAAAAAGAGAGAGAGAGAGAGAGAGTGAGTAGAACATGGCAGGGAAGCAAGGAAACAAGCCGCGGGGTCGGAGCAAGAGTCTGAGAGCACATCCATGTGAAACATGTCAATCTTGTCAGGGAATTTCCTAAGGGTGCAAAGCCTATGCAGAACTTGGTGGGGGGCAGGCAAACCAAGAGGTCTCCTAACTGAGAATTTGCATGTAGCCATGTCTCTTTGGGGAGCTCCCATAAGAGGTGTTGGTATAAGGAAATTGACTTGCTAAAAGTGTGAGTTGTATAAGCCCTTTGCTAAGGACACTGGGTCAGTCCACCAGAGGCTTATGCCCCTACAGCTGGAAAAGGCTAAAATTCATCCTTAGAGTGCCTCCGTGTCTTCTTTCCATGGACCTATGTAAACCCCCATCCGATATGACAGTAGCTAATCAAAAAAAAAAATTCTTTTTAACATAAAAACAGGTTATAATTCAAAAGTCCAGGGTTATTTGAAACTGGAAAATATTTTCTCTGTAGAAAATAGTAAAAGTGATAACATTTCCCAATAAGCCATTTTAAGACAAATAATAGCTGAATTATACATATAAATATTGATTACATTCTGGGATACAGAAGAAACCAATTTTCATCTGTTGAGAGAGCTATGTTTTACTTAAGTTGTATAAGTGAGATTCCTATTCATCTTCCCCTTCACTGTTTGATTTACGGCAGATATTTTTCTATAGGCTAATCCATAATCTAAAAAGATTTTAGCCTCCCCTCCTGAAAGTACAGCCATCATTTTCTTTCATCAGCTTGATAGGGTACAAATTCTTGTCCTAATAGTGAAATGTTTCACTAAAGCTTGCCCAGTGATTGGGCAAAACCAAACTTATTGTAAGCCACAGTCATCCTAGGGTCCTTCCTTGCTAGGTAGCCTCCCTGGATCTGTGGGTTGCAGTCTGATTGTCCTTTGCTTTATATCTAGTATCCACTTATGAGTGAGTACATACCATGTTTGTCCTTCTGAGTCTGGGTTACCTCACTCAGGATGATATTTTCTAGTTCCATCCATTTGCCTGCAAAGTTCATGCTGTCATTGTTTTTCTCTGTTGAGTAGTACTCCATTGTGTAGATGTACTACATTTTCTTAATCCATTCTTCAGTTGAGGGGCATCTAGGTTGTTTCCAGTTTCTGGCTATTAGAAATAATGCTGCTATGAACATAGTTCAGCATGTATCATTGTGGTATGATTGAGCATTCCTTGGGTATATGCCCAAGAGTGGTATGGCTGGGTCTTGGGGTGGATCGATTCCCAATTTTCTGAGAAACCGGCATACTGATTTCCACAGTGGTTGTACAAGTTTGCCCTCCCACCAAATGTGTTCCCCTTGCTCTGCACCCTCTCATACATAGACTGTCATTATTGTTTGTGATCATAGCCATTCTGACAGGCGTAAGGTGTTATCTGAGTCGTTTTGATGTGCATTTCTCTGATGACCGTCAGTGCTCTTAAGTCCTGAGCCGTCTCTCCGTCACCCCCTCCTCTCTTTTTTTTTAAGGTGTGGGTCGTGGAAATTTGGATCTAAGGCCTCCTGCTTGTGCAGCTCTTGCTGGCCGAGCTGTCTTCCCAAGCCCTGCAGGGCGGTTTTCCGAGGGGAAGATGGAACTGTTCCGTGTCATAGGATTTTTGTTGGTTTCTATTGTTTTGAGACACAGTGTCACCACATAGCCCAGGCCTGTCCTGAGTTCTCGGTCCTCCTGCCTCTGCTGTCTGACTGTTAGGACTCCAGCCGTAAGCTACCATGTCTGTGTCCTTATCGTAGGATGTTAATGGCGGCATCCCAGTTTCTCCATGTGTGAACATCTGTGGAAAGTGTCAAAAAAAGATAGAGTTTGATTTTATATATCCAACAGTCTAGAAAGGAACAGTAAGTTAAAAGAATTTGAGTACCTGAAGGCATAGAGGAAGAGCGTAGAATTTCTCCTTTTCTCCCACAACTGTTCTAGTTTTCCTCTTCTCCCCCAAACCACTCTTAGTGAGAAGTTCCTTGTGTACTTCTCCTGACTTAAACATTTTAAACTTTCAGAGTCATAATTGGGGGTGGGGCGGGAAGCGAACATGCTAAAGTATTTTCTCAGAGTGCTTAGCTTACTGTTATAACACACCGAAGTATATTACCCATGAAACCTTGTCCTGACATATTGAAATGGTTCCTCCTGCAGTGGGCAAGCATGAATTAACTGGCCATAAAGTGGCCGTGAAGATACTCAACCGGCAGAAGATCCGGAGCCTCGACGTGGTTGGGAAAATCCGCCGAGAGATTCAGAACCTGAAGCTTTTCCGGCACCCTCACATCATTAAACTGTAAGCCCAGCTCATCGAACCTGCTCCCGTCATCCGCTCGTGCCTTTCATTAACCTGCCTAACCTGGCAAGCCAGAGAGAGGCCTGGCCCTCTTCCCGTTCGTTCCCGAGGCCGGAGGTGGCTGTCGGCTCCTGCAGCCAGCCCCGCTCACTGCCAATTGCAAAGCCCCGCCCTCGTGTTTTAGCCTGGCTCGTATCAGACGTGTTCTTGTTCTTCCCGTTGTCTGGACAGAGGCCCTTCTGATAACTTGGCCCTTCTGTTTTTATGCCGGGAACCAACTATTGATTTTCTAGTAAGAGTCTCTGTAGCAGGTGCCAGGCCCTCCCAGGTCCACCGGAAAGAAAAAAAGAGGCCAAATAAATAAATAAATAAATAAATAAATAAATAAATAAAATAAATAAAATAAAAAATAAAAAAATCCTTGACCTCTAAATTTCAAATTTCCATATGCTGGGAACTAGGGTCATGAGAGACTGTGTGCTAGAAATGGTTTTTCCCTACCCTGCTTGTACTTGTTCATGCACATAGCAGAATCTGGGGTGTTTGGCATTGCAGGAGGGCCGTGGTCCTCACTGCTGCATTCAGGCTGCCACTGGGCGGCTACAGGGAACTTAGTTCTTGCCCCCCACCCCCACCCCGTGTGACTGTGTAGGCTGTACTTTAAAGCTGCTTGGACTTTCCTGTTGAACTGTCCGGCTCAAAAACTGTTTTATCTCTCTCATTTATTAAAGCGTTTTGCAATATCATATATGCTAGTTGGCCCTAAGTGTACATTTCTTGCTTTGAACTCTGGGCCCTATGCCTGCTGCTGACTTTATATCCTCATTGGGATGTCCACGAGGCATTTCCAAAGACCTGGTCCAGTGTCATCTCTTTATCACCTCCTGGGATCTGCTTGCCACACTGTTCTCACCTCTGTGGTTAATTGCCACTTAATACTGATGAAAACGTAAGAGCATCATTAACAGTCCTATTTAACAGTCCCTCTCCACACCATCCCTCCATCTCTTCCTTCAGACTGGATCTCGGGTCTGTCTCTCAGTCCTCTGTCACCGCCATATTGGTGGGAACCATCTCCCCTCTCCTCCCCTCTCATGGGCTGCCAGAGGAGCCCTCAGCTTCTTCTTAGCATTCAGTCAGTTCTTCACACCGCTGCTACTTAGTCTTTGACTCTGCAGATCATGTGACTGCTAGCATTCAAAACATCCCATAGCTTTTCATCTTCCTTTAAAGCAAAGCTAAAAGTCCCTACCTTCCTGGCTTGTGACGTTCTGCATCTTTGGCCTCCAGTGACTGACTCCACATCCTGTTTCTCTCCTGGCTTGTTTGGCTCTTGCCTTACCATGAGCATGCCAAGCAGACTCCCACCTGGGCCCTTACCATTGCTGTTCCCTCTGCCTGGTTCACCTTCCTCCCGGGTAACGTAGTCTGCTCCTTCCTTCCTTCAGGCTCTGCTCAGGTGTCCTTGGTGGCCTTCCTGGAGAACTCTGTATAGAAGAGAGTTTGCTTTCTTTTCTCCATCACATGCTCTGCACTAGATAATGCTTATTTGCTGTCTGTTTCCTGGCACCTGGATCAAGAGCATCACAAAAACAGGATTGGCTTTGTAACCCAAGATCTTCTATCCCAGTACCTGGGTTCTTATAGGTTCTTAGTGAATCTTTATGGAATGGATGAATACACATGTTTTAATATTAGTAGATAATGTTTTCTCTCACCAGGTACCAGGTCATCAGTACACCATCTGATATTTTCATGGTGATGGAATATGTCTCAGGAGGAGAGCTATTTGATTATATCTGTAAAAATGGAAGGGTAAGCAGTTCTCATTTAATCCTGTACATATTTTATAACTCCCCTGTATCCCTTATTTGCATCAAAATGTCAGAGAGCAATTTTCAGAGGTCTGTTTAGTAACCAATTCCCTTAGTCGTATTTGTTTAGAATCATAGGCTACTTAGAGGTAGAAAGAAGGACCTCAGTGATGAAGCCCTGAGCCACTTACACAGACAGACATGGATATTGAGCCTCCCAGTTAAATATTTGTTCAAGGTCACATGATTTATTAGTGATAGAGTTCACTTAAATCCCCAAAATTTATAATCCTTAGACTCATGCTTTGGGGTATACAGACTTTTCTTTTTTTGAGACAGGGTCTCACTGTGCCACCTTAGCGGGCTTGGAACTCGCTCTTTAGGTCACACTGGCTTCCAATGCGTAGAGATCTCCCTGCCTCTGCCTCCCGAGTGTTGGGATTAAAGGCGTACCTGGCCTGTACAAACCCATT
Source organism: Peromyscus maniculatus bairdii (assembly GCF_049852395.1). Lineage (NCBI taxonomy): Eukaryota > Metazoa > Chordata > Mammalia > Rodentia > Cricetidae > Peromyscus > Peromyscus maniculatus. The sequence goes on along the minus strand of NC_134866.1, from coordinate 34,075,937 downwards.
TAGTGTGCATCTTAAACTTTATAAGTATTCCTTACAAAATACATTATTATTAAATATTTAAGGATGTAGGCCTCGTTATTCAACCCTGGCCACATTTAAGTTGCGTTCATTGTTTCGTCTCTGAACTCGGATGTACCTGGGACAGTAAGAACGGGCTTTATGGAAGACTTTGGAATTAGACTTCGGGACTTTGGTGTTGGAGGGAACTTTGGAGACATTTAAGTTAGAGATACAAATACTGAGCGCTGTCCCCTGCCCATGCTCGACCTCAGGTCCTCGGATTTGTCCCTTCTAAAAGCCCCACATCTGGCACTGAGAAAAGAACTTGGCCTGCTTTCAGTCGAAAGTTATTTGCATTATTCATTCACCCATTTTACATAGTGTTTCTCTTTAATCAGAATAAAACTCACTAACCAAGTTAATCTTTACTTGCTTCTCAACATGGCCAATTTCTATTTTAAGTATTACCTTTCTCATCCTTCTAGGTCCCACTCCTACTCCCTAAAGGAATTCTTCCTAAAATCATCACTGCCTTCCTTTTTTTTTTTTTTAATTTCGAGACAGGGTTTCTCTGTGTTGTTTTGGTGCCTGTGCTGGATCTCGCTCTGTAGACTAGGCTGGCCTCGAACTCACAGAGATCCGCCTGCCTCTGCCTCCTGAGTGCTGGGATCAAAGGCATGCGCCACCGCCGCCGCCCGGCCATCACTGCCTTCTTTTCTTATCTTTTTTCTTCTGTTTGTCATTTCTAGCCATCTTGCACTACGATTTGGGGATGTCGTTAGTTTTACGTTTTGAGTGCTGAGTTTTCGGCTGCTTTGTTTCTGTATTTCAGGTATCTGCCTTATTTTCTGCAATTGCCCTTGGGCAGCCTGCCCGTTTGGCTTCACAGATGCACCTTTACCTGGTTGAGAAAGATGTTTTGGTTTTAGGTTTTAATTGTCTTTTGGCTCCTGCTCTGTTCCGTTCTTGGTGCCTCCTGGTCCCCCCACTGCCCCTCCCCCTTTTCCTCCTCATTTTATTTGTCTTTTTTTTTTAATGACTCTTCTCAGATCAGGTGATTCTTGGCTTTCCACTTAAATCTCAGAATGAAGTACCAAATGCCACGCTAATATACATCTGAGATTTAGTGATTGGTGGCTTTTCCCATAAGTTGAGTGGTTGGGAGAGCTGTTAATTTGGGTCGGGTAAATCTTTTGCTAACCATCATAAGTATTTTCCTTCTTCGTTTGATTTGGTACTTGGTGTTTCCTATTTTGTTGAAGGCAGTAGTTTAGCGGTTGGAACTGAGCTTTGAGTTGGGGTCCATTCTCTTCTGTTAGTGTCCTGATCGTCACTTAGAGCACATCTTCCTTACAATGCCCTGTTCCTGCCACAGTGTCCTTGAGAGTGATCCGGCTTGGCTTCACTTGAGTAACCAGAGGTCTTACTCCCCAGTGGCAGGGACTTTAAAAGTTCTCACCAGGACCAGCGGTCTTGTTTCTAGCCCACCCCTCACTCTGCCTCAGGAAGTCCTAATTCCTCAGTTTCTCTAGGGTTCCCTATGCATGTGTTTATTTCTTCCTCTAGGCTTTGGTTTTGCTGAGTCTTCATCCGCTGTCCAAGCACTCCTCTGGGTGGGTGCTGTCTCTCAGTCCTTTGTTTTGTGGGCCTTGTGTATTGCTGATTGCTTTGTAGTGCTGTTAACCCTGCACAAAAGATTCAGTGCATGATGTTCATCAGCTGCAGTATGCTCTGACTTGGCTCATCGTCTTCCTTTAGTCTCTGGCATTCTTTGTACTGTATTTTTGCAAATACATTACTTTCCACCCCTGTAGCCTTTCTACTTATTTTATTTCTTATGTTGTTTCTTAGTTAAATTTTCTCTTCCTCTTTCATAATCTTTTTATAAACATCTACTGGAACGAATAAAGGCACTAGATCGCAAAAATATTACTATATTTTTCTTGAAGAAGGGTGTCTTACATGTCAGTAGGAGTTTTGATTTTACATTCCAAGAAATGATCAGTTTATCTTTGTCCCCACATTATCCACGCATTGAAGGTGTAGAATTCTGGATTTAGAATGCTTGCTCATGACCTACCGGAGAATTGCATGTGAGAATCCTTGCCTAGGGGATCCGCAGCTTCTCTATTAAATGCGCTGTCCTGGAGCAGGTATAAACCAGTAGTGGTTATCACTTGTTGAGCAAACCTCAATAAATACAGGGAAGAGTTTTGAAGAGTATTTTTAAAAGATTATATTTGAAAATTTTATTTGTAGCATAAGATTTTTTTTTCAATAAACACACAAAAGGAAAAAGTATTAAGGATTTTCTTTTGTTTACATAAAAACATCTCGGGACTGAAGAATGGCTCAGCAGTTTTGAGGGTTTGCTCTTCTTTCGGAGGTCTGAAGTTTGGTTCTTAGCACCCATATAGGGTGACTCAAGACTGTCTCTAACTCTAGATCCAGAGAGTCCAATGTCCTCAGAATTCTGGCCTCTGTAGGCACCTGAATGCAGATGTGTAGACACACACACACACACACACACACACACACACACACACACACACACACACACACTCTTATACACATAAATCAAACTTAAAAATCATCGTAAGTTTCAGAACACAGACTATGGTTGCTTTGTGCTTCATTTACAGTGCTTACCTGTCACTTTATCATAGTCTGAAGTAGTACCCCCATCCCAGCGCCGCTTTCTGTATTCTTTTTCTTTTTCTTTCTTTTCTTATCAGTGAAATTTGTTCTGGGCAGTTTCGTCCGTGTATTAGTGCATTCTAGTTCTTCTCTCTCTCTGTGCTCTCTTCTCTGTCCCACTCCTCTCACTCCTCTCCTCCCTGCAGGCCTCTTTCTTACTTGCATGACTTCTTGTTTTGTCTTGTGATCCCGAGTCTGACTAGGACCACCTGTTTGACCACGGGTTTGCAGCTGTCCATCAGAGCACATTCTGCATCATTTTTTGTCAACTAGAATAGGGCCTTCCTTCCATTCATTTCTGTGTTATGAATGTCTAACCTGTATAGCATATTGAATATGTTCAATAAATATTTATTAAAAGAATGATTAACCAAAAAAAAAAAAAAAGAATGAAGGATTAAACATCACTAACTTAGAATGAAAAACATGCCTAATTTCAGGTAGAAGTTGAAACTACTAGAAAGAGCCCATGAACTACAGAAGAAGACAGGTTTTTAAATGTAGTCTGTGCAGGTATAGGACCAGAAAGTTGATCCAGGTCCCCGTAGCCTCCTGGCATTCCAGTTTATTGTTGCCTGCATTACTTCACCATTTCAAAAGTACCTCATGGGTGAAGTTCACTTGGAAGGTTTCATGCTTCGGCAGTTTATAGGCTGGAGAATTTTAAGTAGGAAAAGTTTCCATTGAAACTTTTTACTACTTGATATAATACACAGCTTAAAATACTTTTCCTCTTTTCCTAGTTGGATGAAAAGGAAAGTCGACGTCTGTTCCAACAGATCCTTTCTGGTGTGGATTATTGTCACAGGCACATGGTGGTCCACAGAGACTTGAAACCTGAGAACGTCCTGCTTGATGCACACATGAATGCAAAGATAGCTGATTTTGGTAAGGATGGTTTGAACTATTCAGTGAGTATATGTAGCAGTCTTTGGTAGTATCTGTAGGGTATGCTCAGAATCCCATCTTGCAAATAAGAATACAAAAGGGGAAAACAGTAAGTTACTCTCTTCTTCAAAACCGAGTATGAAGCAATTTAGTTACTTTGTGCACGCACACACATACACACATACACACAGACTCATATACACATGTCAAAGGACATCTTTGGGGGTTGTTTCTGGTCTTCCACCATGTGGGTCTTAATGACTTGAACTTAGGCTGTCAGGTTCAGTGGTAAACACCTTTGTCTGCTAAGCCATCTCTCGCCAGCCGTAAAATTCAGTTTTGTGATAACAAATACTTCAAGTTGTCAACATTAGAGAGATCATTTGAAAAGAGGTAACTAGCCAGGCATTGGTGGTGCATGCCTTTAATCCCAGCACTCGGGAGGCAGAGGCAGGCGGATCTTTGTGAGTTCGAGGACAGCCTCATCTACAAAGCGAGTTCCAGGAAAGGCGCAAAGCTACACAGAGAAACCCTGTCTCGAAAAACCAAAAAAAAAAAAAAAAAAAAAAAAGAGGTGGCTATTATTTGTGAAGGTAGCAGCTTCATTTCTAATATATTCTTTTGGTCAAGTGTGGAGAAAATGGAGAGTAAGTGGAATGGAATTATTGAAAAAAATTGAAATCAAGAAAGATGAAGTATATGAGGAAACTTTTAAATATTTAAATGCTATAAAGTTGAATTTCAGATGTGGTCGCACATGCCTGTAACCCCAGAGTTCCAGAGATGGAGGCAGGTGGATTCAAGGCCACAGTGGGCTACATAGTAAAACCCTGTCTCTAAAAAGAAAAGAGACTAAAATACCGAGATTACAGGTTTGGATGACCACTCTGAGCTTGGGCTTTGTTTTATAGAACAGAGGAGGAGTGGTGGAAATCTTTCTATTCATCTGAGATTATTTTCCTAGCAATGTCTATATGAAGAGTTAAACATTTCACATTTATTCTAGAGAGCAAAGCCGTCTGTAGTTTAATATATACTCATGAAACTCTAGTTATTGAAATACATTGTACATTTGTATATAAGGGCAGAATATTTGGGAAATAAAGTCCGTGATCACACTGAAGCAAAGGAAAAGTAAATGGTGGCTGGTCTTGTTAATACAAACTTAGCTGTGTTGTTTAATGGACTTTTCTTTTTGTCCTGGTGGAATCTTGAGTGGCCATTGTTTGTCTCTGCAGGTCTTTCAAACATGATGTCCGATGGTGAATTTTTGAGAACAAGCTGTGGCTCACCCAATTACGCTGCCCCGGAAGTGATTTCAGGAAGGTGTGTTTGACACGGCTCAGCTTTTGATGTGTTTGTCATTGTTTGTTTCTTTTCACGTTTTTAGTCTGTATTGTCACATTTAATAGTAGTGAAGGAAGGGAAAAGTATTTCCTTACCTGCAAATTCTGTAGTTTAAGAAGAATACACAAGGAGCTGGAGAGATGGCTGTGTGGTTAAGAGTACTGCTGGTCTTCCAGAGGACTGGAGTTGGGTCTCAGTACCCACATTTGGGTGACTCACAACTGCCTGTAACTTTACCTCCAGGAGATCCAACACTCTCTTTTGGTTTCTGCAAGCAGTTGCATGCATGTGTATATACACCACAGACACACACACACACACACACACACACACACACACACACACACACACACACACACACACACACACAAAAATAAAATAAAATAAATAAATAAATAAAAAGAAGGGCTGGAGAGATGGCTCAGTGGTTAAGAGCACCAACTGCTCTTCCAAAGGTCCTGAGTTCAATTCCCAGCAACCACATGGTGGCTCACAACCACTTGTAATGAGATCTGGTGCCCTCTTCTGGCCTGTATGGACACATGCAGGCAGAATACTGTATACATAATAAATAAGTAAAAAAAAAAAAAGAAAAAAGAGAGAGACATTAAAAAAAGTAAATAAAAATAAATTTTATAAAAAATGTAAGTGGGTAAATTAAAAAATCCATTTATAGAGGAAAATGTTGGTTTGCAAGTCATGTTAAAGTAGTTAGAATGAAATATGTTAATTTTTCCTCTGGTGGAAGAATTTAAAGCAAGTCAGTTGTCAAGGTAGATAGGTAAGATACTAAAAACCTGACTATCAAATTACTTACTCATGAGAAATGGCTTACTTGACAAAAATTAAAAAATGGGCATTACAAGAGGTCCATACTTGTAATTCTAGAGCTTGAGAGGTTGAGATCGTTCTGTGGTACCCAAGATGCTATCTCAAAAAAACAAAACAAAACAAACAGAAAAACCCAGACAGAAAGCAAAACTGAGTCACAAGTATAATGCAATGTATATAGTTTAATCAACTAGATATCATCTGTGTAGTAGCTTCATGTTTTTTTGTTTGTTTGTTTTTTTGGTTTTTCGAGACAGGGTTTCTCTGTGTAGCTTTGCGCCTTTCCTGGAACTTGCTTTGTAGACCAGGCTGGCCTTGAACTCACAGAGAACCGCCTGCCTCTGCCTCCCAAGTGCTGGGATTAAAGGTGTATGCCACCGCTGCCCATTGTGTAGCTTCATGTTTTATGAGGAATGAAAGTGTCTTAGGAAACTGAATTAAAGAAGTGGTCCTCCAAAAAACAGGAGTCATACCGGGTAGAGGTAGTGCATGCCTATAACCTGAACATGGCACATAGATTTTGAAGTGGGACTATATACATAGACTCTGTATCAAGAAAAGGCAAGGTGGGGGGAGGGAGAGAGGGAGAAAGTGAGGTTTGTTTGTGTTCTGTCTTGATCTGGATCTGTTAGACACTGCAGTATAAGAATGCTGAACTTGACTGGGCAGTGGTGGCACACGCCTTTAATCCCAGCACTCAGAGAGGCAGAGGCAGAGGCAGAGGCAGAGGCAGGAGGACTTCTGTGAGTTTGAGGCCAGCCTGGTCTATAGAGCGAGTTCCAGGACAGCCAGGGCTCCTCAGAAAAACCTTGCCTTGAAAAGCCAAACAAACAAACAAATAAACTCATTTGTGTTTTCTGTCTTAACTCCTTTGGTATGAAAACATCAGGACCTAGATACAATGGGGGATATAATCACATAGAAAGTGATGCATTATGATCAAGCATATACAAAATGAGCTATTAGTGAAATCTGTTTGTTCAATTTATTTTTATTTTTTAAATTAATTAATTTATTTTTCTATTATCAGCTTGATACAGTATAAATTCTTATCTTAAGAGTGAAATGTTGTTTGTTCAGTTTAGTCTTTCTTTGAGGTCTGGATGAATAGAAACACTTACTTTCAAAAAAAATTTTTTTTGTTGAGAGTTATAATTTATTTTTGTCGTTCTAAAGATTTGTTTTCTCCCCGAAGCCAGACTCTGAATGGATGATTCAACTTTTTTTTTTTTTTTTTTCCAGCTGGTTAAGATCCTTGTCTAAAAAAAAAGACCCTTGTCTACAGAGTGCTTCAAGTAGAAGTTTAAAGTATTCTGTGATTTCACTTACCGTGGCTTGCTTGTACAGCCACAGGCTCCTTGAACTTTGATGGGAGGGTTTTAGGAGAAATGGGTTCAGAGCCTGTCAGTACAGAATTTAATCTTGGGCCAGTGAGATGCCTGAGCATTTGAAGTGCTTGCTCTGAAGTTCGATGACCCGAGTTTGATCCCTGAAACGTCTGTCAAGATTGAAGGAGAGAACCGACTCCTCCAAGTTGTTCTTTCATGTCCACACTCACTCGGCGTATGCACAGATATACACACGGCACACACAGGCGTACAATACACGTGTATATACACACAGGAAATACAACTTATTTAAAAAAGTATTTTATCTCTGGCTCCAATTCAACATTGATTATGATGGTTCAAGGTTTTGGCCTTATTGGTAGGACCCTCTGAGGGTTATAGTAAGGTAGTGAGACAATTCTACCCACGATGCATAATTTACAAAACATCTTACCTTGTAAAAGGTAATGCTGGTAAGATTAACATCTTGATGTGTGGTGTGCAGCAGTTGCTGTAAATACCATATTCTGATCATTGGTTTCTTTAAAAATTGTTTTCTTGTGTTAATTCTTTGTAAAATATTTGCGTTCGAAGAGTGTCGGGCAGTGCACTCTGCTGTTGTGATTAATGCAGTGGCACCCCTGTTCAGATTGTACGCAGGCCCCGAGGTGGACATCTGGAGCAGTGGTGTCATTCTCTACGCCTTGTTATGTGGGACCCTCCCCTTTGACGATGACCACGTGCCAACGCTCTTTAAGAAGATATGCGACGGGATTTTTTATACCCCTCAGTATTTAAATCCCTCTGTCATCAGCCTTTTGAAGCATATGCTGCAGGTAGATCCCATGAAGAGGGCCACAATAAAAGATATCAGGTAATTTTAAACTAGACAGGAGAAAAGTTTCATTTTATTAATGAGGTGCTTTTTTCCCTAGCAATATACTTTTCATAGGAGATTGAGTTCTATAGGTAATGGTGCGTTGTGTGTGGTTGAACCTAAGAGTTTAAATAAGGCAGAACTGATGGTGACCGGTAACATTTTTCATGACATACATTCGAGGCAAGCCATTGCTCATGAACATTCAAGAGTGCTTCCTTGAGACTTTGTTCTACTATCAATGTTATCTCATCCTCCCCCCCGCCCCCCAATTTTTGTTTTCCTTAATTCTTTGCTATTCTGATGGCCGGACTACACATTTTTCTCATCCTGGAGGAAGAAAAGAAAGAAAGAAAAACTGTATGCATAAATAAGTAAGAAAGCATTAGGGTAACCAGGAAGAGGTTTATATGTGAATTTAAGCTTTATTCCTTTCCACTTACTCCTTATGCTAAAAGTCCTGCTAAAGCTGAGCAGTGGTGGTGCACGCCTTTAATCTCAGCACTTGGGAGGTGGAGGCAGGCAGATCTCTGTGAGTTCAAGGCCAGCCTGTTCTACAGAGTGAGATCAGGATAGCCAGGGATATGTAGAGAGACCCTGTCTCAAAAAAACCAAACACCAACAATAGCAAAAACCTGCTGCAGCGGAGATCCCAAGTGGCAGGGCATGGCTTTAACCCCCAGATGGGAAGGGAAACACATTCTGTTAAATTGCTATTGTAAACTGTCTAAGGGAGAAGTATATTTGCATATGTTTTAGGTATTTTTTTCAGAATTAAACTCTGATACAAAATGCTGTGCATGGTACTTGGGAAGCTGAAGGAGGATGACAGTGAGTTTGATTCCAGCCTGGGCTACCCAGTGGAGAGAGTCTGTCTCAAAAGCCAGTCTCCAGTTGGAAACAAACACCCTTAAAATTGCAACAACAGAAAGACTCCTGGGAATAAAAGCATACTTTTATGTCTACCACTTAGTGATAACCATTGTTCTTTTGAGTATTTTCCTCTGTGTTTTGTTTTCATTTTTTTAAGTTTTAGCATAGTTCTTGATGTGGTTCCATATCCTTTTATATGTGCAATTAAATAATCATTCAGAGAATGGCCTTTTGAGTCCTACAGAACTGGGTTGTGTGGATGAGAATAGATTTTGCATGTATGAATTGCTTAGCATATAACTAAGTACACAGTAAGAACTCAGGATATTGCATACCGTTTTTGTTACCAAGCTCTTTTCATGTAACATGAGACAGTGTGAAGAGGAATGTAACAGTGAAGCCACACAACATAATTTCTTTCTGACCTGGGGAAAAAACTTGCACTTTGTCATCATTTGGGTAGACATACTTTTCATTTGCTTGCATCAATCCTTAAAAATTAGCGGCAGGCTGGAACATTTTTCTCAACATATTCAATGAAGTATGAGTTAGAAGAGGAAAAGAGTTAAAAAAAACACAATAGTAACGTAGTGTGGGTATAAATTAATTCATATCTTAAACTCTTGAAAGGTATTGTTTTTATTCTTGGTTTTACTGAAAATTCTCTGCACACTGCTGTTTTCTCTTAGGGAACATGAATGGTTTAAACAGGACCTTCCAAAATATCTCTTTCCTGAGGATCCATCATACAGTTCAACCATGATTGATGATGAAGCCTTAAAAGAAGTGTGTGAGAAGTTCGAGTGCTCGGAAGAGGAGGTTCTCAGCTGCCTGTACAACAGAAATCACCAGGACCCGCTGGCAGTAGCCTACCATCTCATAATAGACAACAGGAGGATAATGAACGAGGCCAAAGATTTCTACCTGGCAACAAGCCCGCCCGATTCTTTCCTTGATGACCACCATTTAACTCGGCCCCATCCCGAAAGAGTCCCCTTCTTGGTTGCTGAGACACCAAGGGCACGGCATACCCTTGATGAGTTAAACCCACAGAAATCCAAACACCAAGGTGTCCGGAAAGCAAAATGGCATCTGGGAATTAGAAGTCAAAGTCGACCAAATGATATCATGGCAGAAGTATGTAGAGCAATCAAGCAATTGGATTATGAATGGAAGGTAAGAAGGCCCGTGTTCAACCTAACACATTTGCCGAACCTGTAGACAAGAGTCTTTTATAGAAGAGTTGATTTGATGTGCCTTTGTTTTTGTCTGTATCAAATGCTAGGTTGTAAATCCCTATTATTTGCGTGTACGAAGGAAGAATCCTGTGACTAGCACATTTTCCAAAATGAGTCTACAGCTCTATCAAGTGGATAGCCGGACTTACTTATTGGATTTCCGTAGTATTGATGGTATGTACACACAAACCCACAGAGGTGATATGTCAGACCTGGTTATCTAATTTGGCTTATAGTCTTTGTTTTTTGGTTTTATTTTGTTTTTAATTAAACCTAAGCATGCAAAGTACTAAATTTCAAAATGGCATTTCCTTTTCTTCCTTCCTTCCCTCCTTCACATGTGTGTTTCGGTTGCACTCACCCGTGTGTACATGGGGTGGGGGCAGCCGAGGTCAGTGTCAGGTCCCTTCCTCCGTCACTCTCCATCTTACTTTGGAGACAAGGTCTCTTTCCAAACAGGAGGTTGCCCTTTAGGCTAGACTTAGTGGCCAGCCAGCCCCAGGGATCGTCTCGTCCCCAGCCTCCAGTGTTGGGGTTATAGATGTGCACCTCCTGGCCTGGCTTCTCCATGGTGCTGGGGATCGGAGTTGAGGTCCTTCTGCGGTGCAGCGGGCTCCTTATCCACTGAGCCATCTCCCCAGCCCCAGGATGACACTTTGATCATACACTTTTGTCCTTATCATCCTCCCCCACTGCGCATCCTCTCCACCTCAACCTTTGTGTCTTATGAAACTTCCTGGCTTTTTCCTGGTAAGTAATAGTAAATGTGACTTTCTGTCCTCTAGGACACTGACAATTGTGAATCCTCCTCTCCTCCTCCTCCTCCTCCTCCTCCTATGTAGTACATTGTTCTTTTACAGATTATTATCCTGGGGCTAGGGATTTAGTTCAGTAGTGAAGTTCTTGCCTTGCAGACACAAAACACTGGCTCCCATCACCATTACCATTTCTCCCAAAGTAGAAAATGATTATTGTTCTATAAAATCTTTAAAAATACACAGTTTAATTCTAAAGTGATAATTCTCTTTCATATTTCTATTGCTTTGTAAGGTTCATTTTGGCAATGTAAATTTTTTTATTTAAAAGTAAATACTGATTTATTGTAGTTTTATTTAATTTTAAGTACTTTTAAAATTAAACACATGATTATGCCTGTTCTTCCAAATTGTTAAACAAGTATCTATGGGAGGATATTTAGAATACTTACTTACAGACTCAAAGACAGCACCTACAGAGTATAAGAAAGACAAAGGCTTGAGCTATGATATACACTGGCCAACTGCTTATGATGGTCTGCTTGTTGATTTATTGATTGATTCATTCATTTATTGATTTGTTTTTGAGACAGGATCTTCTATGTAGGCTGGCCTGGCTTTGACGGGGCAATCCTTTTTGGTCCATCTCTGAGTACTGGGTTACAGATGTACACCATCCGCTAGCATGTACCCGTCCGCTAACACACAACACACCGATACAGTTTGAGATCGGGAACGGGTTTTATTTTTCTCTTAGTGTTTAGATAATTTTACAGTCTTAGTTATATCGAACTTTGGACTTGGCAACCAAATGAATATTTACTATTTCTACTTATATTTTGTTCCCAACTAGTTTCCCTTTGATTTCATTTTCAGTGTTACTCTTGTGGTACTAGAGATTGAAATCAGGCCTTCTTAATGAGCTCTAGCTACAACCCCCCCCCCTCCCCCGAACTGAAGCCCGAACCCAGGGCCTTGTGCTTGCTAGGCAAGCGCTCTAGCTCTACCACTGAGCTAAATCCCCAACCTCTCCAACCCACTTTTTACTTTTTATTTTGGGGGAGGTCTCACAAGTTATCCAGGTTGTCCGTGGACTCACTAGCTCAGGTAGACCTTGAACTTATGATCCTCTTGCTTTAGCTTCCCGAGTAGCTGGGATTGAAGGCCTGTACCACTAAGCCCTGCTTTTCTGAATTTGCCTATTGGAATTGTTGCTCTTTCCTGCTTCTAAATGAAATACGAGAGACTGCATAGTAAAAAGCATTGAGCTGAGGTTGGGAGGGTAGAGTGCCCGAATGGCTGAAGCTTTCTGTTCATTTGTTTTCTTGAACAAATAAGATGACTGACTGCTCTGGCTTTGTTTTTATATCAGTAAAATTATTCTTGGGTGAGATGATTTCCAAGATACCTTCCATATTTCAAGTGATTGATTCTGTGGTTTTGATAGAAAAGAATTTTACTGCTAGGGGATTTTTATTAAAACCCAGGTTATTAGTTTACTGACTCTTAGTGTAAACGTCAAGAGTAGTAAGTTAAGTACCCTGTGTGGCCTGGTCATCCTAAGCATTCTTCATGCTGTGTGTGTGTGTGTGTGTAGAAATGATGAGTGGCTTAGTCCAGGCACACTGCCCCCGTTTGAGAATGTATTTAAAATAAACACGCTCTGGGGGAGCTGGTGAGTAGTCTCACTTAAAGAATCTGATACATACTGTTTGAAAACTTGAGGGAGAATAGTCACACGGAATTCTTTTCACCCAGATGAAATTGCAGAAGCCAAATCAGGGACGGCTACCCCACAGAGATCGGGATCCATCAGCAACTATCGATCTTGCCAAAGGAGTGACTCCGATGCCGAGGCTCCAGGGAAGCCCTCAGAAGTTTCTCTTACCTCGTCTGTGACCTCGCTCGACTCTTCTCCTGTCGACTTAGCTCCAAGACCAGGAAGTCACACAATAGAATTTTTTGAAATGTGTGCAAATCTAATTAAAATTCTTGCACAGTAAACCTAAAACTTTGCTTATTTCTTTGATGCAATAAGCATGCATAATAAATAATAGCCAAACACTTCCACTTACCAAGTTATATATATATATATATATATACATATATATAATTATAACTAAGGATTGGCCTTTTGGAATGCATTTTGCACAGGGATTGGAAAATGATCAATAATTAAAAGCCTAATGTGCAGAAATGAATTGGGACCATTTTGTTGTCCCTTATTCAATAGGTACATATGGTATAATATACACAGAATGGATCGCAGGACTCAAGCCCACTTGATCTTTGACCATTTTAATTTGGTGTAACAGGGCTTTGTAGGCCATAAATTTACCATAAAAGCCTTCGCGTATGTTGATGTGTTTTATATGAATTATTTGCGTAGAATCCCCAGAGACCTTAGGTGATGCTGTTTTCTGGGCTCCTTAGCTTCTTAAAAAGCTACCATTCCCATTTCTGGTAACATTGTGAATGATTTCCACATCCTTCTTAAAATTCTGTCTTGTGTGATAAGACATATCAGATACAGACTCAATTTAAAGATTGTCTTTAGCTTGTGAGCCTGCCAACCCACAGAATTGATATCCTCAGAAACGCTGAGCCCTACGTTTACTTCTGCAGTTTCCCCCTTATGTTTTGTATATGAAGTGCTGCTTTGGCTCCTAGAGCCAAGTTGCTCACACTGTACTGAATCATGTTTTTGTCGCTGTCACAGAGTTCTCCTGGCTATCATGCCAGCCGCTATTGAATGTCATTTGATTGTGTGTTTTTAAAATTGATTCAGTGCATAGAAAGGACATCTTTTATAAGCTTTGAATGCTTCAATTAGATTTTTTTTTTGGTTTTTCGAGACAGGGTTTCTCTGTGTAGCTTTGCGCCTTTCCTGGAACTCGCTTTGGAGACCAGGCTGGCCTCGAACTCACAGAGATCTGCCTGCCTCTGCCTCCCGAGTGCTGGGATTAAAGGCGTGTGCCACCACCGCCCGGCTCCTTCAATTGGATTTTTAACCCCCGATTTTATTCTGCACACATTTTAAAAAAGAAAAACGGAAAGATTATATTGATCGCATGTATATCTACTACGTAGTTCCAACAACTGCTTGGCTTCATTTGCCCTCTAGATTCACGTATGTACAAAAACATAGATATGCATATGTATTTGAATGTATGTATGCTTTTGCTCTGAACCATTGAGATGTTAAGATACCCATCCCAGCCTTCAGTACTTAAGCATCTCCTAAAAATAATGATATCGTCCTTTAAGAAACTCTTGAATCCTTTATAAAATCAATAATTTCCATATTTATCTCTTAACTGTTAAGAGTCCCATTTAAGTTTACAGTCTGATTTCAGTTGTAGCTCTTTAATCAGGTTTAATATTATTATTTTGAAAAGGTGTAGAAGAAATCCATTCTTCAAAATGGTCAAGTTTATTTCAGGTTTTAATTTTTTTAAAAATTACTTTTTAAAAAAGTAAGTTGAATCCTTCTTAGACCTCTGATTTATATGCCTCTCCCTGTTTTAGTGATAGCATGGCATAATAGTTGTAAATGAAGATTTAAAGTCGAGTAAGACAAAGCTGGCATTTTATGAGCTAATAATTAATTTCATATTGTCCATATTTGGCTTCTTTTATGTTTAAGAAATTTGGTCGGAGGCTCTAGCTCAGTGGTAGTGCTTGCCTAGGACATACCCAGCCTGTGGGTTTGATCCCAGCAATGCAAAAACTACATTTTCTTTAAACATTAATCATCTTCCCTTTGCAGGAGAGACATTTTTTTTCCCACTGCATTCATTGAAAAATCCTCCACCGCCATATCTGTCGAGCACTTCTTTAACCAGATGGGAACGAATTTGAAGGTGGATAGCTGGCATAAAAGATTGCTCTATAGTTTATGCACTGAATCCCGGACAAAAAATATGATTCATTTTGTTCAGGGCTTGTTTTATTCAACTCCACTTTGAATGCTGTATAAAGTAATGGAGACTCCGTTTAAACCAGTTCCAAACTGTATTTATACCTTGGTGTGTGTGTGTGTGTGTGTGTGTGTGTGTGTGTGTGTGTGTGTGTGTGTGTGTGTGTCCTAGGTTTGGGGTTTACTGATGTCACTTATGCTGTCCACATGCAGCATTGTGTTCCTGACGGGAAGAACGGAAGACTGCATTTTTAAACTTACAGATTTGTAAATAGAGCCAAGTAATATGTCTGTAAACTGTTGGGGGGCACAAAAGGAGGAACCAATTAAATAGGACCTTCTACAAATTGTTAATTTTGTAAACTTTGCTTCTTTTATAAGTTATTCTGTGATTCCTTTTAGTTACCAAGTTTTATTTTGAAGATATTTAAATATTGCACTTGTATAAATAGTATGATAAACGCAGACTGTTGCAGTCAATTTTTTTTTAAGCTAGGATATTTGAAATGACAACTTTTAGTTAAGTATGTCAAGCTCGCAACAGATTTTCACAACATGTATTGTAGTGTGCAGATTCTTATATTGAAAATGTAAGGGGAGTCAATGCAAATGATTTTTAATCTTTTTTATTATCTTTTCAGCAATTTATATTTTTTTGTGATTTTATGCAACCATATTTTTACTTTGTCTTGACAACTGAAAGCTGTATAAGGTTTTTGCCAGAAAAGTACTGTATACATAGTTTTAAATATAACAGATTTTGCTGATATGTAAAAATTTTGCCATTAAAATTGATTTCTCATGAAAGGAACTTTTCTACCAAGTTGGGACATGTGGGAGCTTAATATATCTAATTTAAAATAATTTCACTGAAATAAACACCATTGCTTTTACTTTGATTATATTTTTTTCTTAAGATGCTTTTGTAGTGTTTTGGAGTTCTAGATAATTTTATATAAATTCTCTCCCTTCCTTGCACCATCCTTTGGATCTTTGACACCATTCACAAATGAACTAATATGGCTGGGTGTGTAAGATCTGTGTTCCAAGTGGCATCTTGGGAATGAAAGAAAAACATGTTGTCTAAATCTTTCTTCTCCCTAACTCCTCCCCTCCACCTGTTCATTGTGGATTCTGAAAAGATGACTGAAGTTCCACATACAACCCAACACTAAGTTGGTTGTAGGGAGGAGTCAATCTTTGTGGTTTATGTATGATTGCCCAGAATACCTTGATTTAGAAAGATGGCATAATAAAGAAAAAAATTCATTTTTTTATCTGTTATGTCTTTCTTGTTTACTCTAGGTTTGGGAATTGGTGATTCCCTCATTCACAGCTGAGCTCTGGGCTCTTTCATATACTGAAATATAAAATAGCGCTTGGTTATATTTTAGTACTCAAAACACTGATGTTTGTTTGCCTCTCATAAATTGTCTAGATTTCCCTTATAAATCAGCCATCTAGACAAAAGGTTAAGATGAAAACAGAAAAGCTGAAGTGGCTGTCACATACTACTAGTCACAAACACTGGACTTGAATTCCATCATTGCTCGAATCCAGTTACTATTAAATCTAGAACCCATAGCACCCTTGGGGCTTTTGCTAGATTGCTGGCTTTCTAAATATTTAAAACAGCAAAGCCACATTAAGGAGTGTTATGAACACATGTACTTTCGGAGAATTCTTTTTCTACAAATTTGCACAAGAAACTCAGGTGAAACAACATCTATTAATCTGCCTTATTTATTATGAATAAATAAAGTTCTGTTTGTTGTAAATGCCAATAAATAGTGCCGAGTATTGAGAGGATGTTTAGTGACTTGGAAGACATTGCCAAGCCTTTACTGGAGTAGAGGCCATCAAAATTAAGCTACCCCGAGAGACTTAGAAAAGGAACAGAGCCTCAAGCACTATTTATTCACTCGTATGGCCACTGTGAGCCATTCATGACAAATATGACCAAGACTCCAAGATACAAATCTTGCTGTATCTTGTTAGGATGAATGGAGATGTGCACATACACACTAAAGTACAAAAAAAAGTAAGTATGGGCTCAGTGGATAGTCAGTTGCAGCGAATGTGAATGACCACATAAACCTCCATCCAGGAGGAACATTGCTGCACCCTAGTGTCTATTATGATTAATGAAAGTGAGGACACAGACCAATTCTGATACATCATGGGAAGGACATCACAGAAGTGTGAATACCAGGGGTAGGAAATACTGAAGCTGGCTACCACAGCCATGCACTGGTTATTTTGAAAACACTGACTTTATAACTCTTAAAAAATGTTAATGAATGCAATCAAATTATAAATAAAAATCACATCTGAAATCATCGCTTATCTCCAAGTCTAGACATATTGGGAAGCTGTCAAGATCATTATTTTTTCTAAGGAATACAATTTTGTCATTGGCACATTGTGAACTGTTTTTCTTGAGAGGAGTTTCTTTTCCAAGAAAGTGGTGTGTGTGTGTGTGTGTGTGTGTGTGTGTGTGTGTGTGTGTGTGTGTGTGTTTGCATGCCATAACACAAATATGGAGGCCAGATGACAATTCTCTTCCCACTCAGTGGGTTCTGGGGATGGAACTCATGTCATCAGAGTCAGCAGCAAGCATCCTTACCTGCTGAACCATCTCACAAGCCCCTTTGCTCATTTCCAGAAAAGGTCAAATACCCAAGTATGAGTAATCAGTTTGTCAGTGGTTCAAAAAAAAAAAAAAAAAAAAAAAGTTGTGTTCCACCAGAATGTGGAACTTCAATTTATAATAGTCTTGAAGAATTGATTTTATTCTTATTGATGTGTATGTGTGTATGTGCAGGCACCTGCAAAGGCCAAACACGGTGTTGGGTTTCTGTAGGGCTGGAGTTACAGGGAGGCTGTGAGCTGGCAGATGTTGGTGCTGGGAACTGAACTTGGGTCCTCTGCAAGAGCAGGAGCCAGTGCTCCTAACTGCTGTACTATCTTGTCCAGCCCTTATAATGCAGTCTTAAAACACTTAGAGACATCACACGTCAGTAGCAGCAAAGTACTTGGTACAGCAGAAAAATAAATTCCATCATTCAGAAATATCCTTGATGAAGCTAAGGTTTAATTGGTTTATTAAAGTGGGTCTGAAAGTTAGAGTCTTGCCAGGTAACACAGTCAGACCTCATCTCAAAAGAACATTGGACTCCAGAGTTACACTGTAGGGTTGTGATAGAGGACTACATCCCTACCATTACAGTTTGGCGTCATTACCTTAAATCAACACAGCATTTCTATCACCACGGCACTTTAACAATCAGCCTCAATGTTCACTTTTGTGAAAAATGCAACATGTAAGAGTTTTGGTAATGGATGGGTCTCTAACCCATATAGGCTAAGAAACACTGTTTGCATTCATGTTTTTTTCTTTTTCCTTTTTAAAGACATGAGTGTTTTGCCTTCATATTAGTGTGAAGGCCAGAAGAGGGTTCCCATAACAGGTAGGTATGAGCCTGTATACTAAATGTTGCCAACAGAACCCTCTGCAAGAGCAGCAAGCCTCTCCAGCCTTGCATCAGTGGTTTTGGCGCCAGTGTTGGAGGTAATTTTTTTTCTTCCAGGGTACATTTGATATTTTGGAGAGAAACAAATTGGTGGTGCTATTGGTGACTGGGGGTGTGGGAAGCATTATTTAATGGCATCTTAGCATCCTATGTTTCTCCCAACAAATAACTAACCAGTAAGAAATGCTAAGTGCTGAGGTGAAAAAGCGTGGTCTCCAACAATGAGTTTTCCTTTGCGTAGCATAGCTATGTGGATAAAAACTTAACAATATTTCAATTTCCTCAATATGTACCAGTGTTAACATTTTTTCACATTGATAGACATTGTATTTTATGTATGATTTTTAACAGTCTGATAAATGTTCATACCATAAGGCATTCTTTTCAATGAATGAATTGCCAAATACATTTTTCTTTCAACTACAGCATATTCACATTAAAGCAATTTAAAAACACATGGAGTATTTTTTTTTATTAGACTTTTAGAGTGCTTATCTCTGCAGAGTTGAGACATTCCCATCCTCTGGTACAGCTAAGTACCACAGCAATTCTTTCTTGACACAATATCTATCAAAATACAGTATTTGTCAGGAAACATAGAGGAACATAATACAACTGTCTTCTATTTTAAATGTTTTTTTTGAAATATAGATATTAAAGCACTTTTTTGTATGCTTTTCATTAGTTTTATCTTGTTAACATTTGCCTGCTAATTTACTGGTAAGAAATTAGTGCTACTTTCAGGCTGTGTTGTAGATTCTCACAGGAAGTCTACAGTTCACCCTTGGCCCTCCCTGATCAGCTGGCTTCTTAGTTTTCTATTGTTGGGATAAAACACCACGACCAAAGTCTACCTGGGGAGGAAAGGGTGTATTTCACCATATACTTCACATCATAGGGGGAAGTCAGGGCAGGAACTCAAGCAGGGCAGGGACTCGGAGGTAGAAAGGGATTGATGTGGTTGGCCGCGGTGGAAGGCTGCGTACTGGGTTGCTCCTCCTGACTAGCTCAGTTTGCTTCCTAATACCGACCAGGAACCACCTGCCCACTTATAATGCATTGGACCCTTCCACATCAATCATTACTCAAGGCAATACTCCCATAGATTTACCTATCGGCCAGTGTTATGGAGGCATTTTCTCAATTAACATTTCTTTTTCCTAGCTATGTTTAGGTTTGTGTCAAGTTGACAACACAGCTCCCCTTGAACTTATTTTCAGCTCAGTTTTTTTCCTCCTCTGCGTCTCACTGGCCCTCACTGGCTAGACCCGTGTGTTTTGCAAAGCACAGCTGCATGGCTCTCTGACATCCCGAGTCCTCTACTCCGGGCTGCTGCTAGAGGGCAGTTTTGGTCTCGTGGCCCTACTACAAATCCCATAGTGCCTTGGGCGCCGCAGTGGCTTCTGGGACCAGTGGTCTCGTAGAAGGCTCTGGCGGATAAAGAAAGCCTTCTTTTCTTCTTCCATCCGCTTTTCTGGACCAGCTCGAACGTCCCCGGATGACTTCGTGCGTTTTTCATCGAGGATTAAGAAGCGCAGGCAGGCAAGGCCAGTTCGAAGCCCGACGGGGTAACTTCCGCTTCCGGCGCCAGAGGGCAAGTGGAATGTAAACACGGCACCACGGAGTGGCTTTCAGGTAACTGGCTGCGGGGAGGCGGCGGGAGGCAGAGGAGCGGGAAGCGAGGCGAGAGGGTGCTGCGTGCGGGAGAGGGGGGCCGAGGGGGGCCCCCGGTGAGGTCCGCGGAGCCCGCAGGTTGGCCGCTGTCCCGGGCGCGGGGCGCGATGGCGGGATCGTGCGGGGCCCCGGCGGCCTGAGGAGCTGCGGCTGCGGGCTCCGTGTTTGTGGTCGGCCTCGGCGCGGGGAGATGGAGTCGCCTTTGGTAGCATTTTCAGGCAAATCGGGTCTCCCAGTTCTTCACCCCCGGGGTGCCGTTGCGACTCTTGGCGTCCAGCCGGTGTTTTTTTTCCACCCCGGGTGGCCGGCCGCATCCTCTCACGCAGTCCGTAGGAGAAGACGCTCGCCCAGTCGCCAAGTACTACCTGCCAGCCAGCTTGTGCCTGGGTCAAGTGTCCAGTCTAGCGATGCGCCCTGGGGCGTCACCGTACGTCAGCGTAGAACACAGGTGTCGTGGTTTAGAATTTTAATCCCACTCCTCGGTTCTGTAGGAAATGTGGGCGTGAACACCGGACACGAATGAACCCGAAACCTGTGCGGCTGTGATTCACGCACTTGGTTTCTTATCCTGGTGAAACGTGTTTAGGGTCTTGGCACCTTATCCATCCCAAGTCCAGATCTACCAAAGCCTCCCTTCTGTAAGGGGTTTTAGTGAGAAGTTAGTTAAAAACACAGCCTTAGAGGTACAAGACGCTCCTAGTTTAGCATGAGAACAGTTTAGTTGAGATATGACTGGCGTGTTATACAATTCCCTCCGAGAGAGTGCTTGAGTCAGTAGCCCCTTATTGCTATATGTATACGCGAGGGTCTGTCATTCTTTCCATCCTCATCCTATGCCCAGCTTCTACGAACAGATTTGACCAGTGATTTAAAGTGAAATTCCCTCCAGTAAACACTCCAGGTTTCTGTTGATACGTCAATTACACTGCCTGGTGCCTCACATTGGTGCTGTGGAAAGTAAGTTCCATTAGAAACTTGAAACCAGAAAATGTAATTATCATTCTCATTACCTTTAGGGACAGTCGTAAATACGAGAGAACCACCACTACCACCACCACCACCACCACCTCTTCTTATATTTTAATATCTTTTGAAGGCATTCTCAGCACCCACTTTTTTCCCAAGCTGTCTTCAGCTCTTGAGTTGTAATCCGTACTTTCATTTTTAGCCATTTCCTGGTCTTTCCCTGGGATATGTAAAGTGATTTTTTTTTCAGACAGAGGAAATATATTTCCTTATATCATGATGAGGCCAAGGAGGAGGCTTCCACTGTCCTAATTCCCTAGTGCACTCCACAGTGTACCCGGGATTTCCCCAAATTCACTGCTCTGTGGAAAGCACGTGGTGTGCTGCATCAGCCTGTGTACTTGGTTATTGCAGTGATCTGTTACATTTTCTCTTGCTCAGTAATAGGCCTGTGACCCTAATTTTCTCAATTTAGATAGTAACTTGAGGTTTTATGTGGCAGTGACTTTTATCTATCCTCACTTTTTTTTCTCTTCCTGCTGTTACTTATATTTCACTTTAATGGCGTGCATTAGTAACAGATCCTTCTATTGCTAAAAACTTAGTGTTACCTTCCTCCCTCCTTCCCTCTTTTAATGCCTGTTGTTGGATAACTTCAAAAAGACTTTTGAGTCCATTGCTTTTTTTTTTTCTTGTCTCCTTAGGGTTACAGACTCTCCTAAGACTCTTAGACACTCCTGAATATACACAGCATATAAGATAGTTATGCACTATTATAGGGATTCCACTTTATCTGTCTATCTGTCGATCTATCTATCTATCTATCTATCTGTCTATCTTGGTTTTTCCAAGGCAGGGTTTTTCTGTGTAACAGCCCTAGCTATCCTGGAACTTGCTGTGTAGACCAGTCTGGCCTCAAACTCACAGAGATCTGCCTGCCTCTGCCTCCCGAGTGCTGGGATTAAAGGCATGGGCCACACCATGCCTGGCTTGAATTCCCCTGTATCTTAAAGCCCATCTGTGTAGCTAGTGAATTACTGGATTTCTTAGTTAATCCTATCACTAAGTACTGTTAAAGACTTCCTGTCTTCACCTTTATTCTACCAGCTACCCTTTCTTTTCCTTAACATTTGAATATCATGGTAGATTTACAAAGCCATTTAATGTTGGTTGCTTTTGGACTTCCCCAATAGGCCTGTTGAGTCATTACCCGTCTAAATCTTTAAAAACTATTCTATAGTCAGGGGTAGTGGCACACATTTGTAATTTTAGCACATGGGAGGCTGAGCTAGGAGGATCATGAGTCCAGTCGGAGCTACAATGTTGAGTTTTAGGACAGCTGTATTCTATAGTAATTCCTGTTTTAAAAACAAAACAAAAAGTACTCAAGGCCTACAAGGCTTTCTCTTAAGGAAAATTTCACTATATATGAAAGGAGGTGAAAGGAGCAGTGAATCTTCTGTGTCTACCTCTCAACTTCCTCAGTTACCAATTCAGGGTGATCTTACTGTACCCCTCCACGGCATTTCTCACTGTTAATGATTTGGAAATAATTCCTAGGTATCATGTACTTTCATAAGAAATACTTTGCTTGTAGTTCTTCAAGGAAAGGTTTTTTTGAAATTCAGTCATACTATTGAGACAACTGAAGAACAGGAGTGACGTATATTGTCAGATGTCCAGTCAGCGTTGTGACTTCAGTGTTGTTTCTTCAAGTCAGGAGTGACAAAAGATGTTCACGCTAGGCTCAGTTTTGTCCCCTTGGCTCTCAACCTAAAGATGGCCGCCCGACCTTTTTCCTTTCCCATCCTTTTCCTGTTACTCATTTCTTGAAGAAACAGTCTTGTTTTTCTTCGGTTTCTGCTTCCCACTGCTCCACTTGATGTGTTACTAAACATGCTTCACTCTATCATGTGTTTGTGTAAGTTGGCTGAGGCCTGTTGGGATTCAGGGCTAGTCTGCAAGAGCACACCACTTCCATTAGGAGATGGGGTTAACAGTAGTGTCCAGATGTCGTCTTTGAAATTTCATGGTTCTTGCTGATTATTCCCCTTACCCATAAATAGGTGATAACATGGCTGTCGTCTCCTTCCGCTAGTCTGGATTCACCTGCTCACTGGAATACTTTGGAACGATTTTGAAGCAGTCCCTGAACTTTGACAGAATGGCTTCCTTTGGGTGGAAGAGGAAGATTGGTGAGAAGGTGTCCAAGGCCACGTCCCAGCAGTTTGAAGCTGAAGCAGCCGATGAGAAGGATGCAGCCGAGAATGAGGATGGCAGCTGGGTTCATGCCAGCAAGCGGAGGAAGGAGACCCTCCAGGAAGGCTGTAAACAGAAGAGTAAACAGCTGAAGGATGAGGGGGCTAATCTGGCGGAAAATAAAAGGTATGCTTTTGGATATTTTTTTTTTTAATGGAGGACAGTTTACTTTCTCTGGTTCATGGTCTCTAATGGAAGGAAGCGCTATTGTCTTAGGTAGGGTTTCTGTTGCTGGGATGACACACTGACCAAAAGCAACTTGGGGAGAACAGGGTTTATTTCTTCTTACTCTTCCATTAACAGTCTGTCACTGAGGAAAGTCAGGGCAGGAACTCAGGCAGAACCCTGGAGGCAGAAGCTGAAGCAGACTCCATGGAGGGATGCTGCTTACTGTCTTGCTCCTCATGGCTTGCCCAGCCTGCTTTCTTATACCACCCAGGACCACCAGTCTAGGGGTGGCACCACCCATAGTGATCTGGGCCCTTCCATATCAGACATTAATCAAGAAAATGTACCACAAGGCTTGGCCACAGGCCAGTCTGGTGGGGGCATTTTCTCAGTTGAGGTTCCCTCTTCCGCAGTGATTCTTACTTGTGTCAAGTTGACATGAAACTAGTCAGGCCAGCTATGTATTGTATAGATTCATGTTTTAAATGTCTGGTTTCATTTTTAAAAAGAGATGTTTCGGAGTCACCTGCAGAGTTCCCATTTTCAAGGAAAATGAGTTTGTAATAGTCACATTAAGGTACACATGCTGCCTTTTCCTCCTTTGTTCTGCTAGGGGCATGTCAGTGAAGCGTAATACAGTGTGTTGCTCTGCAGGAAAAAAAAAAATTACTTAGTTATCCTTTTACTTCTTTGCCTTTTTTTTTTTTTTTTTTTTGAGTCAGACTCTTGCTATATAGCCTAGGCTGAACTCAAACTCAATCCCCCTGGCCCCCCTACTCCCACCCTACCCCCTCCCACACATCAGTCTTTGCAGTGCTAGGATTACAGAGGTATGTGGCAGCCATACTGCTTGCCATTGACTTCTTGTGTACTTTTGTAAATGTGGTAGGTACTCAGGAACTTGATAATAGCATCTTTTATTCATAGCTCTTCCCTAGCTAAACCACGTATTTCCCATTTGTACCTGTTTCTCCCCCACCCCCCACCCCCACCCCCACATTGATTTCTTATTTTTTTTCTTCTTTCTTTTGCTTAGATATTTCAATGGGAATGAAAATTCCTTCACAAGTCAATGGAGAAAAGTCAAATTGTCTCATAGAATATATTTGGAAACAAGATTAGAAGAAAATAAAAATGGATCTTTATTAATAATGCCACATAAGAGACAGTCCCTTGAAAAACTTAAAGTCTAACAAAAGGAAGATTATCTTTATTTTTGAGACAAGACTTCTATAACCCAGGTTGGCCTTGAACTTCTGACCCTCCTCCTGTCTCTACCTCCCAAGTGCTGTGATTACAGGTGTGTGTCATTACATCTAGTTTTAGCTGGTGCTGGCAATGCTAGTGAAGTGCTTTAAGAACTGAGTTGCACCCTCAGCCCAGTAAAGTCAAACTATAAAATATAGGGGTTGGGGATTTAGCTCAGTGGTAGAGCGATTGCCTAGCAAGCGCAAGGCCCTGGGTTCGGTCCTCAGCTCCGGGGGGAAAATATATATATAAAATATAACAAGAATTTTTTTCAGTGTTTGAGACAGGATGACAGGTCTTACTTATGGCCCAGGCTGGTTGGGGCTTGTGATCTTTTTGTTTCTCCCTCCTGAGGGTTGGGATCCTAGGCAGCTGCCAACATTCACTGTGCCATTATAACTTTTTACTGTGAAAAATGTTCTGTTTGTAGTAAAGTTGAGAGATTATTGCAACCCTATATTTTGTATGCCTAGCAAAACTTTTTATTATCGTGTATTAACTATACATAATAATGGGTTTCATTATGACCTTGTCCTACATGTGTATAATGTTGTTGTCATATTCATCCCCTGCTAGCCTCTCTTACCTCCCACCCCCCACTCCTGATGATCTCCTTCCTTTTCCCAGGTTGTCTTTACATCCTGATGTCTCTGTTTGTTTGTTTGATGATGATGACCCAGTGAAATTCATTAGGGTTGCCTATAGGTGCATGGGGTAAGTGGTTATTTATAGGCATATGGTTACTGTAGTGGCTACACTCCTGAAGAAAATGTCTTTCCCTCCTCTAGCAACCACTGATGACTTATTGATTCTTGGGGAAGTGTGGCCTCATGAGCCCCCCCCCTCAGAAATGTTTGATATTTGCTTTAGCACGCATGTGCACCCCCCCCCCCCCCAGATAGGGAACCCAAGACAAACCAAAGTACAGCTATCAGTAAAGCCCAACTTGGTGAACCATGAGTTTTATTGGGGTTACTTAGAGGAAGATGAGTGAGAGGTTCCTTATAGGCGCAAAGACAAAAATGACTCAAAGACAGCTACATTACCAAAGCCCACCCCTGCATGGGTGATGCCCACAAAGCTGGGAACCTGGAGCACATTTTACAGCCTACAGGCAGCTCAACAGTTTGGAGAATGTCTTTTCTAAGTGCCTAAGTTGGTTTAGGAAGCTCTATAGATGTAACCAACCGTCTTATCAAACAAGAAACACAGAAACAATGCAAAAGAGAAAGCCGAGAGGTCAGAGCTCAGAGCCAAAATCTCACCCTTCTGCCTGCGGTGTCCCAGCCTCCCGAATGAGGGAGCTCTTTCCTGTCTGTTCGTCTATTTAAAGTATTTTGTTCTGCCTTCTCATTGGTTGCAAACCCAAACACGTGACTGCCTCGTCACTGTCTGAATGCACAGCCCCCTAGGTCTTAAAGGCATATGTCTCCAATGCTGGCTATATCCCTGAACACACAGATATCTATGGGATTAAAGGCGTGTGCCACCACCGCCACACTCTTGCTATGGCTCTAATAGCTCTGACCCCCGGGCAACTTTATTTATTAACATACAATCAAAATAATATTTCAGTACAATTAGATTACTACCACATTTCCCCTTTTCTATTTTAATAAAAAGAAAAAAAAAGCAAAAGGTTATAACTAACAAAAGAAAAACTATATACAAAAGTACAATAACTATATACAATATATACAAGTAATAAATACCTAAACAGGTATTTGACAAATCAGAGAAAATAATTCCATTATCTATCCTATTTTGGTAATTCCAAGATGTATCTAATGCACTTTCTATCCTAATTAATTTTTCAACTATAAGTAACTAATCTTCAACCATAACTAACTAATCTTCAACTCCCTCAGAGACCCAAGAAGGAAATAATATTAGCTAACAAAAATAAAAAACAGGAAGTGCATGCAAGCAACTTCCAAAAAATTTGTGAGTTGACAGAAACAGCCAGCTGCCTGGGCAGTCACCTGAGGTTTCTCCGCAGTGTTGGGGCATCATCTTCAGCCTTAGTGTATCTGACAGACTCATTTGTGAAGTAGGATGTACACAAGGTCAACAGTTCAATCTCACATTGGGTGAGAGCAGTCCATGTACCAGAAACACCTGAATTCCACTAGTGTCCTGTCATGATTCAGGATTTTAATTTCTGGAAATTGTTGACAGTTTTTTAATTCAGCTGTCCATTCTTCTTGGCTGTGTATATATGGCTTCATCTCAGCATCCTCTTCTTCTCCACATCCCTCTATTAAATGCCAGTCTACTTTCGAGAGGCATGAGCTTTCAGCTGCTGTTCCATTGTACAACAGAATCCTTTTGACAAGTTATTATCTGATTAAATAAAAAGGCATGTGTTATTGATATCAGTTAGTTTAAATTGGATGTTCATGCTGGTTGATGAACTATCACCTCCTCTAATTAAGAGATCTCTCTTGTTCAAATCGAACCTTTATCAATTTTGATGGTACCCACAGCTTATCTTCTCCTGTAGAAACAAAAGCAAAACCTCGTCCCCAATGTAATACATACCCTGGTTTCCATTCTGAGGTCAGCACATCCTTAAAGTATATAGGCTGATTTAATTCTGTAGTTTTTTCTATTATCCAATGTCTCTCTGCAAAGCTCGGCTGGTTTCTGCTTCCAGGTTGCCAGTCTGGACTCAGTCTTCTTTTTGGTTTGTCTTGTGTGAGTCTTTGCTGACTAACTTGTCTGAGAGGGACTCTCAGCTTTTAGTGCTTACTCCAGCAGGAAGGGGCCTAGTGGATCTGGTCAGTTTCAGGGACTTCCTGAAGCTACTTTGAGTGGTTTACCTTCCTGCCTACAGTGCTTCCCTGCTGGATAGAATGTTTGAATCTTGGAGGAAACTGTTACTAACAGTCATGGGTCCTGGCTTGTGCTTTTATCCTAGTATCGAGGAGGTAAAGATAGACAGCAAGATCCTTGGAGCTTGCTGGCCAGATCAGTGAAGTCCTAGTGCGAGACCCTATCCCAGAAGGTACATTAACTTGTGATGGAGGAACAGTATCTGTGCTTGAACCTGTGGCCTCCATAGGCATACACACACATGAGTATATACCCCCACATGAATATACACACATGGTCTACACCCCAATACATACACATAAATTTAAAGAATTTAATTTTTTTCCTTTTTTGTTCTATGGATCAAATCTTAGTCATTTGTCCTTGGTGAAGAAAATACCTTAGAAAAATTGGTGTTATAAATTTTTGATATATTTTCACTTACTATGATTTTTATAGGATGTCTATGTGACCAGAAGGAGTAATATATAGGTTTTTTTTTTTTTTTTAATTTTATTTTACAATACCATTCAGTTCTACATATCAGCCATGGGTTCCCCTATTCTCCCCCCTCCCACCCCCTCCCCTTGCCCCCAGCCTACCCCCCATTCCCACCTCCTCCAGGGCAAATCCTCCCCCGAGGACTGCGATCAACCTGATAGACTCAGTCCAGGCAGGTCCAGTCCCTTCCTCCCAGACTGAGCCAAGCGTCCCTGCATAATCTACAGGTTTCAAACAGCCAACTCATGCAATGAGCACAGGACTTGGTCCTACTGCCTAGTTGTCTCCCAAACTGATCAAGCCAGTCAGCTCTCTCACCTATTCAGAGGGCCTGATCCAGTTGGGGGCCCCTCAGGCTTTGGTTCATAGTTCATGTGTTTCCATTCATTTGGCTATATTTTTTTCAATAATTGAGTAAAACCGAAATTTATTATAGGCCACAGTCGTCCTAGGGACCTCCATGCTATCTGTATAGCCTCTATAGTTCTATGGGTTGTGGTCTGATTGTTCTTTATTTTATATCTAGAATCCACTTATGAGTGAGTACATACCATGACTGTTTTTCTGGGTTTGGGTTACCTCACTCAGGATGATTTTTTCTAGTTCCATCCATTTGCCTGCAAATTTCATGCTTTCATTGTTTTTCTCTGCTGAGTAGTACTCCATTGTGTATATGTACCACATTTTTTCCATCCATTCTTCCGTTGATGGGCATCTAGGTTGTTTCCAGGTTCTGGCTATTACAAATAGTGCTGCTATGAACATAGCTGAGCATGTATCTTTTTTTTTTTTTTTTGTGATATATATTTTTTATTTTACACTATCATTCAGTTCTACATATCAGCCATGGGTTCCCCTATTCTCCCCCATCCCACGCCCTCCCCTTACCCCCAGCCCACCCTCCATTCCCACCTCCTCCAGGACAAGTCCTCCCCCGAGGACTGTGATCAACTTGGTAGACTCAGTCCAGGGAGGTCCAGTCCCTTCCTCCCAGACTAAGCCAAGTGTCCCTGCATAAGTTCCAGGTTTCAGACAGCCAACTCATGCATTGAGCACAGGACTTGATGCCTCCCAAACTGATCAAGCCAATCAACTGTCTCACCTATTCAGAGGGCCTGATCCAGCTGGGAGCCCCTCAGCCTTTGGTTCATAGTTCATGTGTTTCCATTCATTTGGCTATTTTTTTTTTCAATAATTGAGTAAAACTGAAATTTATTATATGCCACAGTCGTCCTAGGGACCTCCATGCTATATATATAGCCTCTATGGTTCTATGGGTTGTGGTCTGATTGTTCTTTATTTTATATCTAGAATCCACCAATGAGTGAGTACATACCATAACTGTCTTTCTGGGTTTGGGTTACCTCACTCAGGATGATTTTTTCTAGTTCCATCCATTTGCCTGCAAATTTCATGCTTTCATTGTTTTTCTCTGCTGAGTAGTACTCCATTGTGTATATGTACCACATTTTTTTCATCCATTCTTCCGTTGATGGGCATCTAGGTTGTTTCCAGGTTCTGGCTATTACAAATAGTGCTGCTATGAACATAGCTGAGCATGTATCTTTATGGTATAAATCAGCATTCCTTGGGTATATGCCCAAGAGTGGGATGGCTGGGTCTTGAGGTAGTTCGATTCCTAATTTTCTGAGAAACCGCCATACTGATTTCCACAGTGGTTGTACAAGTTTACATTCCCACCAACAGTGGAGGAGTGTTCCCTTTGCTCCACATCCTCTCCAACATTGGTTGTCATTGGTGTTTTTGATCTTAGCCATTCTAACAGGTGTAAGGTGGTATCTCAGAGTCGTTTTGATTTGCATTTCTCTGATGATTAAGGATGTTGAGCATTTCTTTAAATGTCTTTCAGCCATTTGTAGTTCTTGTTTTGTGAATTCTCTGTTTAGCTCTTTAGCCCATTTTTTAATTGGACTGTTCAGTATTTTGATGTCTAGTTTCTTGAGTTCTTTATATACTGTGGAGATCAATCCTCTGTCAGATGTGGGGTTGGTGAAGATCTTTTCCCATTCTGTTGGCTGTCTTTTTGTCTTATTGACTGTGTCTTTTGCCCTGCAAAAGCTTCTCAGTTTCGAGAGGTCCCATTTATTAATTGTTGTGCTCAGGGTCTGTGCTGTTGGTGTTTTATTTAGGAAATGGTCTCTGGTGCCAATGCGTTCAAGAGTGCTTCCTACTTTCTTTTCTATTAAGTTTAGTGTAACTGGATTTATGTTCAGGTCTTTGATCCACTTGGACTTGAGTTTTGTGCATGGTGTGACAGATATGGATCTATTTGTAATCTTTTACATATTGAGATCCAGTTATGCCAGCACCATTTGTTGAAGATACTTTCTTTTTTCCATTGTATAGTTTTGGCTCCTTTGTCAAAAACCAGGTGTTCATATGTGCATGGATTAATGTCAGGGTCTTCAATTCGATTCCATTGGTCCGTATGTCGGTTTTTATACCAGTACCAAGCTGTTTTTATTACTATAGCTCTATAGTAGAGTTTGAGTTCAGGGATGGTGATGCCTCCAAAGGTTGCTTTATTGTATAGGATTCTTTTAGCTATCCTGGGTCTTTTGTTTTTCCATATGAAGTTGAGTATTTTTCTTTCCAAGTCTGTGAAGAATTGTGTTGGGATTTTGACGGGGATTGCATTGAATCTGTAGATTGCTTTTGGTAAGATTGCCATTTTTACTATGTTAATCCTACCTATCCATGAACATGGGAGATCCTTCCATTTTCTGATGTCTTCTTCAATTTCTTTCTTTAGAGATTTAAAGTTCTTATCAAAAAGGTCCTTCACTTGTTTAGTTAGTGTTATCCCAAGGTATTTTATATTATTTGTGGCTATTGTAAAGGGTGATGTTTCTCTGACTTCTTTCTCAGCCCTTTTATCATTTGTGTATAGGAGGGTTACTGATTTTTTTTTTGATTTATTTATTTATTATGTATACAGTGTTCTGTCAGTGTTCTGACACCTGCATGTCAGAAGAGGGCACCAGATCTCATTATGGATGGTTGTGAGCCACCATGTGGTTTCTGGGAATTGAACTCATGACCTCTGGAAGAACAGCCAGTGCTCTTAACCTCTGAGCCATCTCTCCAGCCCCGGTTACTGATTTTTTTGAGTTGATCTTGTATCCTGCCACTTTACTGAAGGAGTTTATCAGCTGTAGGAGTTCCCTGGTAGAGTTTTTGGGGTCACTTATGTATACTATCATATCATCTGCAAATAGTGAAAGTTTGACTTCTTCCTTGCCAATTTGTATCCCTTTGATCTCCTTATGTTGTCTTATTGCTCTAGCTAGAACTTCTATTACTATATTGAATAAATATGGGGAGAGTGGACAGCCTTGTCTTGTTCCTGAATTTAGTGGTAATATATAGTTTTATTTATTTATTTATTGGTCAGGGCCTTTTGCATGCTAAGCTTGTGCTGTACCCCTGAACTACCCCCTACCCCAGGAGTGGGATCTTTGATACAGAACATTATTCATATCATCTGAAGATGTGATAAAGTTGGGCCTGTGTGCTGCTAACTGTATCATCCATGTGGTGTGAAAACTGGTCAGTCTACCAGAGGCCACTCCCTTACAAAACTGACCCTCTTCCCAGCAGGTGCTGGAAGTAGAGAGAGGTGACAAAGGTTGGGGACAGCTCAGTCATAAGTGCTTGTTGAGTAATTCAGTCTGGGTCCACATTCACACAGACAGACATGCATGCACAGCCACACACATGCATGTACATGTATGCACACATGTGTCCCCATCTCCTCTCTATATTCTGTCTGTCCTGAGCCTGTGCAGGTCTTAAGTATGCTGTCATGACTGCTGTGAGTTGGTACGTGCTGCCACTCTGCTGTGAGAAGGTGCTGCTTCCTGTGGTCATCTACATGTCTTATACACTTCCTACTCCCTTTTCTGAAATGATCGTGGAGCCGTGTGGGGAGGCAGTGAGGTAGAGGAATGCTGTTGTCCTTTTTTTAAATTGTTGCTGCCTTTTAAGCCACGGCTGTCCGAATCAGCAACTGTGACTTCTCTGCTACGAGCAGTATTAGGCTGCAAGAGCCACAGAAAGCTACAAAGGGAACTTAATTAAATTTCTGTCCCTCTGAAGAACTCAAGATCCAAAGGTTAAGTTGGAATTCTGCTCTTCAGAGAGACTGAATAGCAAGTTGTTCACCTCTTCTCCTTGCTCACGACCTCTTCCTCTCTTCTCTCCTTCCAGTCCTTCCCTGCAGACTTTCTACCTCCCCCATCCATTTTCTCTCCCTTCCCTTCAGAAAAGTGCAGGCTTTCTATGTAGACCAGCCAGCCATGGCGTAGCAAGTTGCAGTCAGACCAGGCACCTCTTCTTCTATTAAGGCTGGACAGGGCAACCCATCAGGAGGAAAGGGTCCCAAGAGCAGGCAACAGAGTCAGAGACAGCCCTGCTCCCTCTGCCAGGAGTCCCACAGAAAGACCAAGCCACACAGCTGCAACACATATGCAGAGAGTCCAGATCAGTCCCATACAATTTCTCTGGTTGGTGGTTGAGTCTCCATGGGTCTCCATGAGCCCACGTCAGCTGACTCTGTGTGTTTTCCTGTGGTGTCCTTGACCACTCTGGCTCCCCTAATCCTTCCTCCCCTCTTTCACAAGATTTCCCGAGGTCCACCTAATGTTTGGCTGTGGGTCTCTGCATCTGTTCCCATTAGTTTCTAGTTGAAGCCTCTGTGATGACAGACTAGGCATGATCTAGTCATGAATATACCAGAGTAGCATTAGGAATCATTTCATTGTTTTTCTTGTTTTCCAATCGTGTTTGGTTCTATTCTAGGTCTTTGGGCTGTCTAGCTTCTGGGTCCTGGCCCTCCAGGCATTGTCAGGGGTGGACTCCCTCTCATGGTATGGGTCTCAAGCTGGACCAGTCATGGGTTGGCCACTCCCATAATTTCTGTGCCATCTTTGTCCCAACATATATTGTAGGTCAGAGGTTATGTCGCTGCATTGAGGCTCCAGTCTCTTCACTGGAAGTCTTGCCTGGTTACAGGAGATGCCAGTCAGGCTCCGTATCTCCCATTGCTAAGAGTTAGAGTCTTAGTTAGAGTCACCCTCATAGAGTCCTGGGAGTTTCCATTGCTCTAGGTTTCTAGCTCATCCCAGGTTTATTGTGCAATTTGAATTTTCTCCTCATAGTATAAATGGTTCTTCATAACAGAAGACTAGTACTTTCCTGTCCATCCCCAAGGAAGTTTTGTGCTCCTAAGGCGGGCTGTTTAATGTAATGGTTAAGAGTGGATTTTGAAGTCATTTTACCTCCATTCAGATCCTACCCTAATTATCATTTTTTCCCCCCGTATAAATTTTGGGCAGGTCAATTTCTGGTTTCTTCATATATAAATGATGATACATGTCTTAAAGATTAATGAAAGATTACAGAACAAGTCCATGTAAAGAGAATGTAGCATGTTATGTCACCTTAAATAAATTTGTGGTAGATAATCTATATTAAGATTTTATGTTACCAGTTTATATCATGCAGTGCTAAACTTTTTAGAAGTCAGTTTCTCCAAATACTTATTTGTAGACTTATTTCTAACTAGGATTTGCCTTCCTAAGGTAAAAGGAATAGCTCCCAACATTTTAAAATTGGTATATAGTTTCAACCACTAGATGGTGATACTTGCATAGCAAAGTGGCTAACTTTTCTTCGTTATTGTGGCATGAGTGTATATATGTGTGTGAAGGCCAAGTGTAATAGAATTTACTGTGAGCATTGTCTAGGGAAGCGAATGTGAATATGTTCTCACCATGTGATGCGGATCCTGATCCCAAGCATCAGTGCATTTCAAGCAGTGATTATGCTGCAGTCAGTGCAGTGTGAATATTTCCTCACTCTCATGGACTTTAGATGTATTCTATCTGTAGAGTAGTTGTCTTCTCTCTGTTGTAATGAGCACCAAATTCTCCTAAAGATCCACTTTCCCACTTAGGCACTGGGATTCATCCCTTCTCGCCTTCGCAGGGACATGTTTCCTAAATATCTCCTGGTGTCTGTGTGTCATCGGTTCCTCGCTCTTATCCCTCCTCTTACTGGCATGCTTTAGGACAATGCCTATTTGACTCCACATGGTCTAACAATTCTTGGCTCACTTTTGCTACAAACTCCTTTTTCTTTTTCACCATTCAAATTCTGTTCCCGTTAATCCACTGAAACAGTCATATATACATACT
Organism: Peromyscus maniculatus bairdii; assembly: GCF_049852395.1. Classification (NCBI taxonomy): domain Eukaryota; kingdom Metazoa; phylum Chordata; class Mammalia; order Rodentia; family Cricetidae; genus Peromyscus; species Peromyscus maniculatus. Next base: position 34,041,803 of record NC_134866.1, on the reverse strand, counting down.
ATTGTATATATGTACTATTCTACAGACTGAGCAGGTTATATTTAGAAATATAGCTGAGTATACATACACATGTATGCATGTGACAACAATGAAAAAAGAGGCCATGAACTTGAAAGAGAGCAAGGAGGGGTATATGGGAGTGTTTGGAAGACGGAAAAATAAATGATGTAATTATAATCTCAAGAATAAAAGAAAAAAGATTATCAGTGTTCCTAAGCTCATGATGGCCTCCAACTCTCTATGTAGTGAGGCTGGCCTTGAACTTGTGGTCCTTCTGCTGTCACATCTTGAGTCTTGGGATTATAGGCATGTGCCATTATGCCTGATGATTGTTTTCTTTCCTTAAACTTGTGTACTTTTCTTCATTTACTTTCTGGATGCTAGCAGTTATCAAATATGTGTGTCAGTGTTGTCCTCCCCTCTGAACCCCAGCCGTTTAAGTCTCTTGTACCTACTTGGATGTGGAAAACGTATGAAACTTCACAAAGCAGAACATCTGAGTTTTTACCTGAGCACCTGCTGCTTTCCCGTAGAGGTGAAAGGCACTGCCATTTCCCCCAGCTACTTAAGCCCCTACCATGAGTCAGCTCTACTGGCTTACTCACCCTTTTAGAGCTGTTCTGCCCACTTGCCTGTAAGCCACTGCTTGCCTGATAGCTCACTTGTTCCTGTAGCCATGTGTTTCTGGCTGCTGCTGTAGACTAGTAAGCCCTCACTTGTAATCTTGATAGAAAGGCCATCACCCCTTGACGTGGACCAGATGAGACTGACTTGGTGAAGTTCTGGAGAGAGTGGTGGAGGTTAAGGTTTTCTGTGACCATGGCTAAAGCCTGTGGATTCTCCATCACACCTTTATTAAATCAACACTTCCAACCACATAGCCTGTTAGGTTTTCTGTGGCCGTGGCTAAAGCCTATGGATTCCCCATCACAACTACAATAAATCAACACTTCCAACCATAGCCTGTTAGGTTTTCTGTGGCCATGGCTAAAGCCTATGGATTCTCCATCACAGCTGCTATAAATCAACACTTCCAACCATAGCCTGTTAGGTTTTCTGTGACCATAGCTGAAGCCTATGAATTCTTCATCACAACTACAATAAATCAACACTTTGAGCCATAGCCTGTTAGGGTTTTCTGTGATCATGGCTTGGCTTGCTTCTTTAATATCATTTCCTTCTCCTTATAATCTAACCATACTGGTTTGACTTCCTGTCCTCTGAACATAGAGTGCTTAGTCCTGTCTTGGGCTCTTGCCTTTGTCCGGAATGGTTTTCAGATGGTTGTCCTCTCTTGTCATTTCAGGTCTCAGCTCATATGCATTCCTATGAAGAATCTCCTGTTCACCCATTGTCCCATTGTGAGAAGACACTTGGTTATTACCTGTCACATCCTTTTTTAATCATTTTTAAATCAAATTTACATTTGAACCTTGTCTTTCCATGTTCACTTCCTCCCATATAGTTAATACTTTAGAAAGTTCTAGAAGAATAGTAGCGACGCTTTATATCTTGTTGAATGCAGCATTCTCAGTATCTAGAATGTTACCTTGCCCAGAGAAAATGACCTATAAATATTTATTAAATATGTCATTAACTAAATAGCTCATTAGATTTGAGCAGTTGTAAATTAGAAATGTAATTGGGAGCACAGTAACTAAGAGCTGTGACGTTTCCATCTGGTGAGTGAGCATGCTATCTAACTTATTTGGCTTGGTCACCAGCTGCTCTTCGATTCATTGTGGGGCATTATCTCACCCTGCCCTGTGTAATCCCTGAGCTATTCACTTTGCTTCCTTCCTTGTGCTGGTTTAGTTCCATGCTCTTAAGGCTGCCTTTAAACTGGCTGAATCAGACTTGGGTCATTTATTAACCACAGTGACTTTAAACCGAGTTTTTATCTTTTAATGTTTCCTATCCAACAGCTGCAACAGGGCTGTGTCTTTTCAGTCTGTTCCAGACTGAAGTTGAATTAGGAGATAGGCTACAGGAGTTGGGAGAGACCATTGATTGACGTGTAAGGTGCCAAGTTTCCTATGATTCCCAAACAGAGGAACTAAGCGGTGCCACCGTTGACCTGTAGGGCAGGGAAATGAACCAGAGTGGGAGAAGAGAGGAAGGGAGTCCAGCAGTCTGTCGGGGTGACTTGCTCTGCCTTGCTTGCTTCCCTTTAACCACTGGGGCTGGCTCATCTCCTTAAATGTTTGTGTACTTAGGCAAGAAAGGCCTCAGCTGGGAGCATTGATTGTATTTTCAAAATAGAAGTGCTGGGTGAGAAGACATGCTTTTCTTTTCCCTTTGCCTTTTGTATTCCATACCAGTCAGTGGGAAGTGTGTTTGCATGTGTGCATGTCTTTATGTGTATGCATGCATGCATATCTGCCTGATGCAAAGAGAAAGTAGAAGGAGTTGTGGTTAGTGTTCTTGAATTTCTTAATTTATCTTGCTCTTTGTATGTGGACAGCTTGCTTGGAAGGTGATAGGGTAAGCCGTCTTCTTTCTCTGCAGTGGGTCAGTGACACTTTGGATAGGACAACCCTTTGTAGTACAGGATTGCTGTTTTCCTTACAGGCTCTTCACATCCCTGGCTCTGTGCAGCCCCCTCCACTAATTCCTTAAACTCATAGTGACAGTTGAAAATGTCTCTGTGAATTCCCATAAATGACATCTGCTGTGTTGTAATAACTGCCTCTAGTTTATTCAGGCAGAGAGTAGAATGTGAGGTAAAAAGGACATTTGGCTAACATGACAAACTTTCATCAGTTAGCCAGGCCAGGCAGAGATTGGTAAGCAAACCATTGCTTGTTTTTGAAAGGAAAATGTCTGTCTTATTCTGACAGAGCCCTGGCCATTTGCTCACCTTGTGTCTGTGGCTGATTTTGTGACGCAATGGTAGAAGTAAGTAGTTGTGACAGAAAGTGTACTGCTCTTACGAAGTCTGAACTGTTTGTTAGATGGGGCTGTCGCCATGGCATCCCTTGCTCTAGAGACCAAGTCCCTACAAGGGGCTTAAAGCTGGAAAGATGTTTGGAACCTTACACATCTGAGAACTAAGGCCTCTCTGCTGTACCCAGAAGTCCCTGCCCTCCTGTTCCTTTCTCCTCTCCTGCACTTCCCTCTTCTTGGTTCTTTTTATCCCTACTCACAACTCTCTAGTCTTAGGATTTCTTATAATTTCTGTTACTGAAATGATGAGATGGAATAAGACAGAATTAAAATTGCTTCTTTTGTTTCAGGGAATAACTTGTTTTTACCACCCCCTACCCGGATATTACTTCCTGTCCTCTGTTAGCATGTGTTCCATGTGTCTCTCTCCTTTCAAAAGTCTCATGGGGCAGGTAGGACAATTGGGGTAGATAGAAACTGTGATATTAGTGTCTTCTAAGTGCTCAGAAATTTTCTGTGGGCTTAAAAGAATTAAACAAAACAAAACAAAACAAAAAACCCACACAATTAAGCAACAAAAACCAAAGCGAAAAAAGACCTATTCAGGTCAGATGTAGTGGCACAGTCAGGAGGAAGCGGCAGGCAGACTTTGAGTTCAAGTCCAGCTTGGTCTACAAAAGTGAGTTCCAAGTCAGCCAGGGTTACACAGTGATATTCTGACTCAAAACACCACCACCCCTAAAAAACAAACAAACAAACAAACAAGAAAACTCCAAAAAAAAAAAAAAACAAAAAACCAAACCTACTCTGATTTCCAAGTTAATAAAAAAAAGTATAAAGAAGGACTAGAGAACAAGTGAGTGAGAGACATTGTTGAAGTAGTTGTGGAGGGCACCGTGGGCTTGTAAGAGCTCCCTTACATACTAGCCTTGCACAGAACTTTTAACAGACACAGAAACAGTTCAGATTTCCAAATTATTCTATAAAGAGAAATTAACATAGCGCTATGACCAGTATTCACCAAAATATTTTTGAAAAGCATTCAGTTTCATTTGTTTACTTACTGTACATGTGCATTGTGGGCACATTCCATCGTTCACATGTGGAGGTCAGAGGGGAACTTGTGGGACCTGGTTCTTCCTTTTCCCCAGGTAGACTGAACTCCGGCCATGAGGTTTGGGGAAAGCACCTTCATTGCAGAGTCGTCTTGGCGGCACGTTCCTAGAATAAATTTGACTAGGGCTTTCCTGAGGAAAAAGGGGTTGGCTTTATTCTGGGGAGGGAATGAACTCCATTTGTGCTTTTCCCTTTGCATACTTTGCGATTTCATCATTAAAAGAGGACAGGACAACGTGCTATGATCATGCAGTTTATCTTCCATATTTTATTTAGTCAAAATCATTCTGTGATATCGATACTAATTTCTGACATTTATGTGTGTGAAGTAAATGAAAATGTAGGTAGTGAATATATTTAATTATCCCTCTATCAGAAGTCAAACTTGGAAGATTAAAACTGTGACTTCTTACATGTTTCAGAAAATGCATCTCTAGTACTCTTACAGAGAATAATAGAACTGTATGGTTGTGGTTAGTACAGTAAAACTCAAGAAGTTTCTTGCACTGGGTAGGAGTTGTGCCATTGTTGAAATGTGCTTTGGAAAATGACCTTCATACAGTGTTGTGTACACTTTCATGCAATGTCTGCTCCTTCTTCCTGTCCACAGTTCATCTGCCGCAGGTGGTTTGGTCTTGTCCATACTTAATCAGAAACATCTGAAGGCATATTCATCCATTTGTGTAAATAAGCAGCTTAATTACTGGAGGTGGACTTATGATTTAATACCCTGTAACTGTATAATTTCAGTAAGTGATATCGGCTGGAACTCTGAGCAGTTTCAGGTTTGTTTTAAGGCATACTTATACCTTTCCTTTGCCTGGTAAGATCACCCTAGGCCTCTTGTAGTCTGAGTACCATCTCTGATCCAGTTTCTGGTCTCCTATATATGACTGTCTTATCTTTGTATTAAATTTACCGACTTACTAAAATGTATTTTATTATTTTTAAACAATATTTTAAATTTTTGAAAGTTCACATATTATACAATGTATCGTATCCTTCCACTACTTCCACCCTCCAACTGCACCACGTCATTCCACTCCCTTCCACTAAATGTATTTTAACTGCAGAGTCAGTCCTTGCTGGTGGGTGAGCACAGAGGGGCAAAACCAGTGAGTCCTCTGAAAAGTATCTTCTCAGCTGAGGTCTAACAAGCCTGTGGTCTACCAGTGTTCCGGTTGTCATCCCTGTAATTGCTGTCCTCTTTGTGGTTTAGCACCATTGTCCATAGTGTGTTGTTTAGAGTCGCCATAGATGTAGTGCCAGAGTGCTGCATTAAAGAGGTTTATTGGATATTATAGAGACAAGACATTTAAGTGGAGGATCAGGGTCAGGGTTAAGAAGTGAAGAATGCTCGAGAAGGTTTACAGGAGGAAAGAGCACCAAGGCATGAGAACAGGCAGAGCCTTGCTTCAGGGCATCCGCTCAGGTCTTCATGTGTGTGGAAGGTTCTTTAGCAAACAAGCTGTCTCCCAGCTCTAGGAAACACTTTGGAAATGAGGAATTATTCTGTGCTAATCTTGACTTAAAATTTAAGCGTTTGTTACTTTATTTCTTACTCTGCTGAGGATTCTTAGTGGATTAACATAAATGTCCCAGTTTTATAGTATGCCTGTAAATGTTTGAAAGTATTAATTAATACCAGTGTCAGTGCAACACTAAGACTAAATATCATTTTAGTGCTATTTTTAAATTTCATTTTTTCTCCTGAATAATATCAAATATATTCACAAATAATTATGTCTGCTCTTGCATTCTCTACTTAGAATATTTTTTTCTCCGAATTTTCATATGGTAAGCTGATTTTTATCTTCAGCAATGACCCAAATAATACCATTTCAGGCAGGCCTTTTCTAACTACTGAGACAGTGTGGGTGGATTTCCCCTCTTACTTTTAGTCTTCTTCTTTTTTTTTTTTTTTTTTTTTTTTTGGTTTTTTGAGACAGAATTTCTCTGTATAGTTTTAGAGCTGTCCTGGATCTCGCTCTGTAGACCAGGCTGGCCTTGAACTCAGAGAGATTCACCTGGCTCTGCTTCCTGAGTGCTGGGATTAAAGGTGTGTACCACCACCACCCAGCTGTACTTTTAGTCTTCTGTTCTCTACCTTTTCTTTACAGCAGTTGTATTTATTCAGTTATTCATTTGATGCCTGTTTTTTTTTTAAATTTTTTTTTTATTAGAGTGTAAGCTCTGTGAAAGTAGACATTTCATCTCCTTCTTCATTGCTCTATGCCCTGCCTGTAGCCCCTAGGTTGTGTTGAATATACACTTGACTGACTGTGTGAATGTGGGACCACATCATTCTGCTCTGATGATGTTCTTAGCAGGATGCATCGTACTTTGCTAGAAAATTCTGAAAACTGATTTGATCAGAAGTTAGAGAAGTAATGTGTTTGGTAGAAACGTGACTAAGATTTGAATGCACTGCTGAGTTTGTTGAACTAGTCAGTTAATCGTATCTAGGGTATATGGGCAGGGCATTTTGTGATATGCTGGAATCAAAGACAGAAGTCTAGGGCATTCATAGTATGGTTATCTGGGGAAAGAGAAGTCCAGGCAGAGGGAACAACAAAAATGCCCTACAGTAGATGTATGCAGATGTACCACCAGAGGAGTAACAAAGAGTGTGACCAAAGTATGATCAAAGCATATCATGGAAAGGGGCCAGGGTCAGAGGGAAGGTTAGAATCAGAAAAGCTAGCCAGGCTTTGTAGGCCTCTGTAGATCCTGTTAAGGACTTGGACATTGCCTTAGTCACTGTTCTATTGCTGTGAAGAGACACCACGACCAACACAACTCTAGTAAGAGAAAGCATTTAACTGGGGGCTTCCTTACAACATCAGAGGTTTAGTTCATTATCATCATGTCAGGGAGTGTGGTGACGTGCAGGCAGGTGCTGGAACAGTAGGAGAGAGAGAGAGAGCGAGCGAGCACAAGCCTTCCTAATCTTTCTAATCTTTCCACATAGTGACACTCTCTTTTTATCCAGAGCACCACAGGCATTTATTCTCAGTAAGGTTGAGAACTATCAGTTTACTGTTGAGTTTCTCTGCTGTGCCCTACTGCTGCTTAATTTCCATATTTTTTCACTTTGCTCCTACACAGAGTTTCCACTCTCCAGTTTCCTATTTTCAGATTCCACAAAGAATCTAATAGGCTTATGCCAGTTGGACCAGGCTGTAGAAATTATACATAGTTAACTGGGATTGGTTTATTTGGGGTACATATTTTTTTTTTTTGTTCCAGTTAGCTATGGCTTGAGTAGGAAAACTTGTGGTCACCTTGCCTTGAAAAAAGGAGTGGTTAAAACGCAGGTTTTGATATCTACCAATAAAAGTACTATTAGTAGCTGTGTGTGTGTGTGTGTGTGTGTGTGTGTGTATGTGTAGAGGTGTAACTTTATAATATTCTAGAATGCTATAAAGAGAATCATTTTGTGGTCTAAAGACATGCAGAAATGTTTCTTATGCATATGAGAAGTACAATACATTAAAAACCCCAGTGTGTGATTTATTGCTGATAAAGGCAGAGCTAGGGAAAATACCCAGAACTGTGATGGCACATCATAAAGCTGGGTAGAACCAGTAGGTTGCCCATCCTTCTGTACAGCCCCACAGCCATGCTCATGTGGGCAGCACTGCTGGGACTGAATGGGTTATGAAGAAGAGGAAGAGGAAAAATTGGGAGGGGCCATGTTAGGGGGTGAGGAGGTGCTGGAAGAGGGCAAAGGGGGGCACATATGATCATATTTCATTGTATACATGGAAGAAATTCTCAATTAAAAAAGAAAACATAGTAAATATGATATTTACAAAGGATAAAACTGAGGTGAATAATGAAATAGTTTGAGTAATGAGTAAGAATGGCTATAGTGTTTTCATATTATTAAGAAGTAATTCCTAAAGTTTGAGTAGCCTTTCACCTAGAATTAAACAGTGTTCAGGTAGATGTATTTTCATCAGGGAATTCTGTGAGTTAAAAGCTATGAAGGAGCTGGGCTGGGTGGTACACACCTTTAATTCTAGTATTCAGGAGGCAGAGGCAGATGAGTCTCTGTGAGTTGGAGGCCAGCTTGGTCTATGTAGTAAGTTCTAGGCCAGCCAGGGCTACATAGAACCTGTCTTAAAAGCCCCTCAACGCTTAAAAAAAAAAAAAAAAAAAAAGGCTCTAACAGTGTTTAGGCTTACATATTTAGGTGTGATTTGGCTGGAAGTTGCCACCTGCTGTAAGTTGAACATTTAAGTCTTAGTTAAGTTTCAAGCACCACAACTAAGTTGTCCATTATAACTGTGAGTCGACTGCCACACCTTTTGTTGGGAGACTCCACTGGTCAGAGGTTGCAGTCTACCATAGCTTAGCGGCTCTCCCTGGGCTCAGCACAATATGGAGGACTCTCTCCCATACCCAAGCACTTCCTGCTCTCTACCTAGCCCTATCTGGAGGATGTCTCTAGGCCTGGATGCCTGACTTATCTCAAGGATAACTCTTGACACAGTTTCCTGCAAATACTCTTCCCCTGCTGCCCACATGGTAATTAAGTAACAGGTTCTAGCTGTTTTCACAGGGACGTGCTGCCACTAATCCAGCTATATGACAGGAGCATGCCACCTAATGCAAATTAGGGTTTACCCCAGCTAACAGTCCTATATATCTCCTGTACTCAGGAATAAACTTGAGCTGATTCACTGAAGCTGTCTCCCAGAGAGCTATCTCAGCATGTTCATAGGCTGCATCCAAAGCTTCTGTCAAAGCTTCTGCCCCTTTGTCCTTGTGGACTGGTGGCCAATGGACCCCAAGGAAAAAGGAGATTCCACAGCCTTTAATGACTCTAAAGGCAAACTCTGTAAAGCCACCCCTCTGTGTACTCTCTGCTTTGTCAGGTTGGTGTGAGTCTTAACCTGGAGCTTGCCAGATGCCTAGACTGGCCACTAAGTCCAAGGGCTCCTCCTGTCTCCCCTCACAGTGCTGATAGGACAGGTTTGCTGCTCTGCTGCCTTGTATGTGGAACTGAGCTCTGGTCCTCATGCTTTGGCAGCACACACTTTACTGATAGGGCCGTACCCCCAGCCTCTGGTTTGGATCTTTATATACAGTATACTTTGCTTAATATAGTGGACGTGTTCTGAAATAGGTTTCACTAGGCAGCTTCCTTGTGTGAACACTGTAGAGTTTACTTACAAAAACTTGAAGGCCACTAAAAAAGGATGCCTAATGATGAAGTTGTGAGGCCTAGGATCCAGTTGTGGCTTAGCATTAGGCTCTGCTGTTACAGTAGGCCTTCAAATCCTACTTCAGCCTTGTAACTGCAGCATTGTCTGTAGCAGGAATCTTAAAAGTACTTATTAATAAAATCAAACCCGAGGCCAGTTATGTGCTTAATCAGCCACATGCTTAACCAGCCAAATGCTTAACCAGCCAAATGCCTCTAGTTTCTGGTCCTCAAGCCTTATATACCTTTCTGCTTTCTACCATCACTCCCTAGGATTAAAGGCTTGCTTCCTGGGATTAAAGGCGTGAGTCACCATGCCTGGCTGTTTCCAATGTGGCCTTGAACTCACAGAGATCCCAGATGGATTTCTGCCTCTGGAATGCTAGGATTAAAGGCGTGTGCTATCACTGCCTAACTAGTGGCTTTTCTGTTCTCTGACCCCAGATAAGTTTATTAAGGTACACAATATTTTGGGGAACACAATACCACCACAATTGTCTACCTTTGGCAAGTTAGCTTCCCTTTTAATCTTCAGCACCCTCACTTATAAAATGGAGATAATAGTTAATGCCACCAGGGGTTCTGGTGAGGGTAAAGTAAAATAATGAATGTAAAGTAACTGGCATCATAGTCAGTGCTCAATGACTGTTAGCCTTTGGTAATGCATAATTAACAAATCACTTGCCTTTTCCAATCAGTATAATGTGCAAATGAGAAATATATTTAAGGCCCATGTAATAATTACATGGCCTGTAGTATAAATAAAAATAATTAGACTAAAAAAGTAAAAAAAAATCTGGATGGTTCAGGTCAGTCTCTTGCTGTGGCTTTTGATACAGTCCAGAGACTCAGTGAGAATGAAGGGTATGCAGTTTTGCTTTTGGTGTAATGTACAATGATCCTGTACAGTAATCTTGTTCTCCTAAGCTCCCTAAATAAAAAGTAGGTGAGGTAGGTGGGAGATGACCCAGTTTGGAAGAATGCCTACTGAATAAGCATAGGGACCTTAGTCCAGGTCTCCAGCCCTCACGTAAAGACTGGACATGGCAATGTGTACCTGCAATCCCAGCATTGCTGGGTGGGAGATAGAGGATCCCTGGAGCTCACTGGCCAGCTAACCTGACAGAAGCTAGGTGTCTCAGTCCTGGAAAGGACCTATCTCAAGTGAAGAAGGCAGAGAGCAGTAAAGGAGGATACCTTCCTATGGCCTCCACACATCTGTCAGCATGTGCATACACCTCTCTCTCTATCTCTATGTGATATATATTATATACTTATATATAATATATATCACACATATAAATAACAGTTATTTACCATCAAGTGTTATGTCTTGTACATACAGAACACATACTGGGGAAATGAAGGGTCTAGAAAACAAGAAACAAAAAGAGAAGATAGTACATGCTAATACTGACTGTGACATAGATTGTCAGTGATCACAGCTCTGGGGTTGCAGACATGTTCAGGTACTTGGAAATAGGAACAGTGCTCATTAGCATTGCCTAGGCAGTAGGAAGGTAGCGCCACATTGGCAGGAGTGTGCAGGGACTCCTCTTGTCTCACATCCTAGTGGGAAAGGACAAGGGCAGAAAGACAGGAAGTAGGGCTGTCTACTTTGTTTTAGGTTAGCCCCTAGTGATCTATTTTCCACTGAGGCTCTACCTCTTTTTTTTTTTTTTTTAAATGCCAAATGCTGTTTATTGAAGGAGGGAGGAGGTGTTAAATACAGGCTTACAGCACAATGGGAGAACCCCGGAGGGCAGAAGTTCGCTATTGATGTTTTACAATCTTGTATCTAAGCTGCTAATGCCTATTATGCAGGATACACATACAAGGAACTTCCTTTCAGCATTCAGGAGGGTGGAACCCGGCAGGGAATTAGCATAGGGAGGATATCAAGGTCAAGGTCAGCAAGCAAGGCAACAGTTACCCCAAAAAGGGGCCAGGACCCTACAGGTCCCCCTTTTACTAATAAATGAGCTTCTGACTTAGGTTGCCTGGGATGTCAGCAGGTCACTTTACCTGTCATGGAGACGCCTGCCCAGGCCACGCTCTGTCTTAGGTTGGCGAGCGCCCACAGGCATTACCCGTCTTTGAATACTCATTATCATACAGGCTCAGTCATGTATGAGCTGCAGAGTTAACTGCTGCCAAAGATCTCAAAGTGGCACTGGGCTTGCAATCTGTGTGTTCGACACAGAAAAGACCAACAGAAATCCTAACCCACCCATAGCCAGTAGGCTAAAGACAACTGGAGGCTCTACCTCTTAAAGGTTGCACAACTTTTTCAAACAGTGCCACTATCTGGACCAAGTGTTCATGCATATACCTTTAAGGGACATGACACATTCAAACCACCACGTAATAGAAGTTGTCTGCATATTATTTTGGGTGCATTTCACCCATCTCTTAAGTTTGCCATATATTTATAGTTATGAACAAAAATAAATAATTGTTCTTTCCATGACCAAAAGCAATTTGGGGAGGAAAAGGTTTATTTTGCTTACATTTCCACATCATTATTTGTCATTGAAGGAAATCAGGGCAGGAATTCAAACAGGACAGGAACGTGGAGGCAGGAGCTGTACAGAGGCGATGAAGGAGTGCTGCTTACTGGCTTGTCCCCCATGGCTTGCTCAGCCTGTTTTCTTATAGAACCCAGGACCACCAGCTCAGAAGTGGCCTCACACACAATGGGATGGGCCCTCCCCCAACAACTACTAATTAAGAAAATGCCTACAAGTTTACCTACCTACAATCTGATCTTATGGAGGCGTTTTTTTCAATTGAGGTTTCCTCCTCTCAGATGAATTTAGATGTGCCAAATTGTCATAGAAGTAGCCAGGATAGACTGCCATCTCTACTAGGTAGATTTCTATGGGAGAACCTAGGCATGGAACTGGATTGCAAACATTTAAGACAAATCCTTTGGAGTACATATCCTGTCAGTGAAGTTAAATAAAAAAGAAAGACATTTTGGTAGTGATTTCTCAGTTCACAAGTCTCTTTTAAAATATATTTTCTTATTACTATTATTACTATTAATTATGTGTTTATACATGCTATAGTGTGTGTGTATGTAGAGGAAAAGTTTGTGGAGTTAGTTTTCTTCTTTTACCTTTATGTGGGATACAGGGATTGAACTCGAGGGTTAGGCTTTATCTCCTGAGCCATCTTGCTAGCCTGGGCTCCAAAATCTTAGAGATTTGTCAGATCTCTTATTTATATTTTGTCCTTTTCTCTTTTGTTGTTTTTTTTTCCTTTCCTTTCTTTAATTTGCCTAAGCTTTTATAACAGTATTATTATCAATTTCTAAACAGAAAAAATTTCTTAGTAATTATTTTCAGGTTCCCGATTTTCACATTTAACATGTGAAAAAGATTTAGTTAAGATATGGTATTAATGTAACTTTAACAATTACAGATACCAGGAGGCAATTCAGAAGTGGGATGAAGCACTACAGCTGACCCCAGATGATGCCACCCTCTATGAGATGAAGTCACAGGTAACTATTAGAAGGAATTTGATTTTACTACGCAATTATGCTGTTCTTGTTCCGTGAACAGTGATGAACAAATACGTCTGCTCTCATTTCTCTTTTCCAGTACAATTTATTTTTAAAAATTTAGCATACTATTTAAAATGTTGTTTTGTCTGTAAAGTTAGAAATGCATTTGCTTTTACAATGAGGTCAACTGTTATTTCAACCTAGCTCTGAGAAGATATAACATATAGATAAAATTACTAGTACATTTTTTAAATAGGTGAAAAGTTTCTACTTTGACTATAAATCATCTATTCTAGCAATAGCTAATTTTTCTTCAAAATGAGGGTGCATTATATTTTGGAATACACACACACACACACACACACACACACACACACACACACACACACACACACATATTTAAATGGTATGGGTCCATTGCTCCAGCATCCCACAGTTGCTGCTAGTGCAGCATGTACTAATCACTCAGTGAAGATGCTTGAGGAAACCCAGACCTAAGCCTGACCAATGAGGAGGAAGAGGTTGAAACTGCCTTTCATGTACAAATTGCCCAGTTAATGTCCTGTGATTATCAATAATTTCTATTCAAAGAGATCTTTCTTGGGGCATTCATTTCAAATTTATCAGATGCTTTGGATAAATCAGATGTGAGAGTGTAACAGATCCCAGTAAACAAGACTGTGGGAAGAAGTTCCTTATCAATTCTTATTCCTAGCAAACAGGATCAAACTCTCATTATTGTGGATACTGGAATTAGAATGACCAGTGTTGACTTGATCAACAGCTTTGGTACTGTTGCCAAAAGTACCATTGTGGTGCGGTAATCCCAGCACTCGGGAGGCAGAGCCAGGAGGATCTCTGTGAGTTCGAGGCCAGCCTGAGCTACAGAGAGAGATTCAGGACAGGCACCAAAACTATACAGAGAAACCCTGTCTCAAAAAACCAAAACCAACCAACCAAACAAATAAAAAAAACCAAACAAAAAAGAAAACATAAGTACTTTTGTGAAAGCCTTCATGGGGGCTTTGCAGATACTTTTGTGATTAGCCAGTTTGGTGCTGTTTTTTACTGTATATTTCATTGCTGAGAAAGTGATTGTGGTCATGAAACATAATAATGGTGAGCATCATGCTTGGGAATCTTTAGCAGAGTGATCATTCACAGTGAAGACTGCCACAGGGGACCTGTGAGCCATGTAACAAAGGCTAGCCTATGTCTGAAAGAAGACCAAGCTGACTACTCAGAGGAAAGAATAATAAAAGAGATTATGAAGATGCATTCTCAGTTTATTGGATAACCCATTGCTCTCTCTGCAAGAGTGTGATAAAGAAGTCAGTGATCATGAGGCTGAAGACAAGGAAGAAGAGTCTGGTGGCAACCCTTAAATAGAAGTTCATTCAGAAGAAAGAGGAGGAGGGGGGAGTGGATAGGGAGTGAGGAGGAGGGAGAGGTGGAGAAGGAGTGAGGGTGAGAAGGAGGGAGGGGAGGAGAATGGTAGCAAGAAAAAGAAGATTAAGAAAAGGTACAGCCATCAAGAAACATTCACCCAAGCAAATCCTATTTGGACCAGAAACCCTGATGACATTATCAGTGAAGAATGTGGGAAGGTTTATAAGAGCTTGACCAGTGATTGGGAAGCACACTTGGCAGTGGATCATTCTTCTGTTGAAGGACATTTGGAATTCTAAGTGCTTATTTTTGTCCCAAGACATGTTCCTTTTGATCTATTTGAAACCAGAAAAAAAAAAAAAAAAAAAGAATAACATTAAATTGTATGTATGCTGTTTCCATCCTGTCTACCTGTAAGGAGTTAATAATCCCAGAGCATGTGATTGTCATTACAGGGCTGGCAGACTCTAAATAGGGAGATATTACAACTGTGGTAAGTTATAACAAAGCAAAACTTGAATGTTATCAAAAAGAATTGGGTCAAAAATTGCTTAGAACTGTTGAGTGTACTGGCAGAAGATAAAGTATTATGAACAATGCTTGAAAAATAGAACTTAGAAATCATTAAAGACTCAAAATTGCAAGAACCTTTCAGAGCTGTACAGTACTCCACATCGGCTCTGGGCTTGAGACCATCTTGTAGGACTACTTGCCAGAATAAAGGAAAACCAGAAACACATCTGTTTTGTCACAGGTGAGACCAAGTACGTTGTTGCTAATGTGGCCTTTGTGAAACATGTCAAAGCATGGTTTCAAAATGGTGCAGATGGCTGGGCAGTGGTGGCGCACGCCTTTAATTGCAGCACTCAGGAGGCAGAGGCAGGCAGATCTCTGTGAGTTTGAGGCCAGCCTGGGCTGCAGAGCGAGAACCAGGACAGGCACCAAAACTCCACAGGGTTTTTCTCGAAAAACAACAACAGTAACAACAAAAGAAACGGTGCAAATGTAAAGCCCATTGGTAAGTACTGTGTCCAACAGCCAAAGGAGCTTAAGCAGAGGATTTTATGTCAGTCACCGAAGAGGGAGGGAGTGGAACTTCCAGAAGATGAAGAAGAAAGAAAGAAAAAAAAAGGAGGAAAAGAAAAAAGAGGAGAAAAAGACAAAATTTCTGCAAAATTATGGAAAGACATTTTGGAACGAAAGGTGGAAAAGGTAGTCATATCAGACTTACTGGTAACTTCCCCAGGCTGTATGTCCCAGGCACATATGCATGGACAGCAAACATGGGAAGAGTCAAGCCTTAAGAGACCAATCAGCAGTGACTCACATGGTGGCAAGGAGACACCTGTGGGTCCACCCCGACCACTCCATTTCTGAGGCCTTGCAGCAGACGGTGGAGGCTGACAAGAATGGCACCTCTCGGGAGGGCCTGCTCATCTTGCTGTGTGAACCTGTAGTTGTGGCTTCTGCCTTCAGTCTGGAAGATCTCAGACATGCTAACAGCATTCAGAAGATGATCAACCTTCGTCTAAGATGATCCCTGCTGCTGTAACTGAAGAGATGCTGCTCCTGGAAGGACATGAAAGAGGACAGCTTCATCAGAAGAACCATGTAGTTTTACATCTTTGATACTTATCTTCTTTTCTTCTATTTTATAGGATTTTTTGGTTTATTTTTGTTAACATTTTAAAAAGTTTGTGACATGATAACTAGGGAAGAAAAGGTTTTTTGTTTTTTTTTTTCTCCTCCTTAGGAATTAAAGAAAAACTAGGAATGCCTTTTCTGGTTTTGCCTTGGCTTATTTGAACAGGTTTGTAGAACATTTGGTGTAGGAATATAACCTATTGTTGACTTTGTGGTCGATAGCAAGCTGGATTCCTCAGTAGAACTGAATCTTGCCACTGAAATGTTCTGAGATATATCTTGATGTTTAAAAGAACAAAAATGTTAAAATGCCCTGAGTTCATCTTCCAGAATCCCCCTTTCAAAGTTTCCATCTTCTCTAGTTATTTCTAAATGCAGTAATCTTAGAAATAAGTGTATATGCTGAATCAAATTGATAGAAAGCAATCCTCACAGGGCTTGTTGCCCCAAAGAAGCACTGAGGAACAAAGCCTTAACCCTCCCTAGATCTCGGAAAGGCAACCCAGCAGTAGTTAGCTAAGACTCATGGATGGAAATGCAGTTCCCAGGTCACATTTGCCTAAAAGGTAAACACATACAACATGAAAAGAAAAGAAACAGCATAGGACTGAGCAAAAGGCTGGCATAGATGTGATTTATTACCAGGTAAGAAACTAGCATCTGTATTAGATATGCATTTCTAGTGCTTGTGGAGACACTCTGCAGAAAGTCTCTGAGTACCTGATCTAGTTGTCTAAGGACTACTACACGTCTTAGACAGCCCAGTGTGGTGGTGCATGCTTTAATCCAGAGTTTAGGAAGACTAAGGCAAGGAGAGTCAGGAGTTCCAGGACAGCTTGAGCTTCATAGGGAAACTCTCAAAATTAAAATAACACAACAGCCTCTAAAAAATGTTCAGTACAAATTTGACAAATAATTAATCATTTGCAGTTCAGCCTTGATCTATATTAACAAGTATTTCTCTCATAATACTTTGAAATGAAAGGTGCATGCTTTAACAGTTTTGATTTATTTTATAGAGGAAGAACCTAAATAAATTAGGTCCACTGAAGCAGAATCTGTAAAGTCCTTCCTTGGAATGCTTTCATATTCAGGATTAAAGTATGTGTAGATTAAGGGAAGATTCGTGGGGAATTATATGAAGAGTTTAATTTAGAACCTAAGAATGGTGTTGTGTCAAGAATGTTCCAAACGTTCATGGAATCAAAGATTATGAAGGAAGTACAACTGTTTCCCATGGGCATTCAGTTCTCTAGTTCCGTGAATTTTCTGGTTTGTGTGGCTTAAAAAGCCCAGGTGTTAGGCCTACAGGGTGTATAATTTTCACAACAGTAAATGTGCACTTGGGACTGGTTGAACAAATGTATTTATCTAGTTTTAACAACAAGATTTGAGTGTTTCCTAAAAAATACATTGTAAATAAATAGAGTAACTGTAAGTGAAACCTGGACTTCAGATACAACCTCTTGGTTTTGATCAGATGAACATAGAGATACTTTATATTTTTATTTATTTGAGGAGGGAAAAAAAGGTCTAGAGTTTCTGATACTGAATGTGAAGTAGGGGATAAAATCCTTGGGAATGCTGTGTGCCAGGTTAAAATATATTTTGTAAAGAAAAAGCATTGTTCATGTGTGATATGTACCAGTAGTTTGCTAGTTTATATTACATATGCTCATGACGGGGTTTGTTTCTTCTTCTTTGTGGCACATAGGTCCTGATGTCTCTTCATGAAATGTTTCCAGCAGTACATGCAGCAGAAATGGCCGTCAAGCGTAACCCACACTCATGGGAGTCTTGGCAAACTTTAGGTCGTGCTCAGCTTGGATTAGGAGAGATAGTGCTGGTAAAGAAATGTGATTGTTATAATGCTCAGATTTAATTATATTTTGATTTTTAAAGTATGTTTCTTCCAGGCGCATGTTGTATATTGAGCATACCCCTTCCTGCCTCTTCTTGTTTTCCTGTATTCTCTCTACCCTCCTTTTTCTCCATTACCCCACCCTGTTAGTCTGTATTGTTTCCCTACACAAATTTACTTTTATTTTCATTAATGTCTACATAGATGACTTTCTGTGACTAGATAAAATCTAGGAGCAATAGGGGAGACAAAATATGTCATGTTTGTCTTTCTGAAGCTGGCTTAATGCCCTTAATATGATTGTTTCCAGTCACATTCATTTTCCTAAGAAGAATATAACTTCATTTTTTATAGCTTAAAAAATTCAGTACACACACACACACACACACACACACACACACTCTCACACACACACACACACACACACTCTCACACACACGCATACACACCACAGTTTCCTTGTTCTGTTGTTGGGCACCTGGGTTGTTTCCTGCTTAGCTGTTGTGAATGGTGGTGCATAAATATCGATGTGTAAGTATTTCTGTGATGTGTCTGCTTGGTGTCCTTGAGTACCCAGGAGTGCTGTAGCTGGATCAGAGCTGGGTCAAATGATAGATCCATTTCTAGTTTGTTTGTTTTTCCCCTAAAAAAACCTCCATGCTTTTCATGAAAGAATCTCACCGAGTTTTGATTTGTGTTCCCTGATTCCTAATGAGGCCGAACATTCTTTCATGTTTATTGGCCATTTGTGTTTTCTCTTTTTCTAATTTGACATTTTAAAAATTAAAATGTGATTACATCATTTTCTTCTTTCTTTCCTCCAACCTCTCCTATATCCCTCCACTTGCTCCTTCTCAAATTCATGGCCTCTTCTTTGTTATTATATTTGTGTGTTTTATATGTAAATTCACAAGTATATCAATATAACCTGCTCAGTCCGTTTAGTGTTACTGTGATTTCAGGGCTGACCATTGGTATCAGATAGCCAGTTAGGTTGCTCCTCCCTAGAGATGATTATTTCTCCCACTTTCAGGATTCTTTATTTTTCTCTAGTTCTCTTTCTAGTGGTGGGGCCCTGTGAACTTGATCCCTTCCTTCCAGTTACCATGTCTATTGGTGTTTTACTTGGTCTTAGGTAGGCATCCATATTGTTGAGGTATAATGGTTGAAGCTTTTCTGTCCTTTCTAGGGAATACAGTCTCACATCAGATTTCCTAGTCCTATGGATCTTAGTCTCTTGTCCCCCTCTTCCTTGATGGCCTCTGGGTCTTAGTGTCAGAAGTTGTGTTGTGGCTATATATTGGGTCTGGGAACCTCATGATCAGTGGTTCTGTGCATTTTGACCAGTTGTGGCTTTCTGTAATGGTTTCCATCTGTTGCAGGAAGTTTTTTTTGATGAATGGTGAGATCTAACTTACTGTGGGCATAAGAATAAATATTTAAAGTGCAGTTATAAAAGTGTTGACTTACTAAAGTAGTAGTAGTAGTAGTAGTAGTAGTAGTAGTAGTAGTAGTAGTAGTGTCTCCTCTAAGATCTGTGACCTCATTAGCCCCAGGAGTTGGCTAGGTTTCTAGTACCAGGCATCATTTCCTTTCCATTGAGCTGGCCTTAAACCCTATTAGATAGCCATTGGTTACCGCTAAGATATGAGTACCACTATTGCACCCTTAAGATAATATGCCATCCTGGTCCTTGTTGTGGTTCAGAGTCATCACAGCTAGATAGGACTTTCAGTAACTTCCCCTTCTTGGTGAGTTATTTGGTACCTTCCAGTGCTAGGAAAGCTTATCCTTGGGAGAAGACTTTTGAGTCAGATCTAGCTCAGACCTTCTCAGTCCTCTATCTGAAGTGCATGATTTCTCTAGCAATAGGGACTTAACATTCCACCTCTGAGAGGCAGCCAAAGGAAATATTAATCGCCTATAATGTTTTGGAGTTTCTTGGACTACCTTGACCAACATCTTGAAAGGGGGTTTCTCTGCCTGGTACTGAAGTTTTTCTTACAGTCTATGGCTCTTGCGGGGAGCATTATTAGCCTGACTGGCATAACACTCTTTAAACCTTATATGTACATATATATACAAATACACTAACATGCCTTATCTATAATTTTAGGTACATAAAAGTAATTCCTCAAGGACATTCCTTCAAATATCCTTAGTGCTGCTGTCCCTTCTTCCCGCTCCTCTCCCCCATTTCCCTTTCGTATCAGTGTATCCTGCTGTTCCTCTCTCTGGAAAATACTTAAGGAAATACAGACACCTAGTGGAATGGGAGAGTGAGAAAGCAGGAGGTCAAGAGCAAAGCAGAGAGGGCAAGGCTTGTCAGGAGAATGCTAGTTTAGGGGGACAGTGTAAAAGAGTGAGAACATGGAAAACAATGGCCCAGTAATGAAAAAAAAGCTATGAAAGAATGGGATTACTGAGATATTACTGAGATTTATTGGAGAAGTTGGAAAGGAAAGAAGAGTAGGAAAATGTGTAGGTAGCTCTTAATGGACAGTGGTTCAGTTCATTCATGTGGCCCTTAACCGCTAGTGCTAAAATTAGCTTGGGCCTGCCTTTTCAGGTGTGGCGTATGGCATTACCACTTTTTGAATTTTTGTGTCAGTATGTGATACATACTGCCTACCTAAAAGTCTTAATTCCCTGATGTTTTCCAGTCTCATTTGAGTTAGTAGTTTTAATACTGTGACAATTGTTGCATTAGACCTTTCATTTGCACAGCTTGGCATTTCTTTGCATCTGTGTACTACTGTTTTGTGTACAATAACTTTGTAACACATACTGGAAATCAAGAAGTGTGATGCTTCTGGCCTTGTCTTTTCTCAAAATTGATTTGGTGAGGTGTTTTGTAGTCCTGTGTTAATTCCAGAATTCTATTTTCTGTCTCTATTAAAATGCTGTTGTATGTATTGTAGTTTCGCGGTGGGTAGTAGAAGCATGTTATTGGCATGAAGTTTTCCAAACATGAGCAGGAGATACGATCCATTTATTTGTGTCTCTAACTTCCTTTAGCCACTTTTGTGGCCTCAGGTTGGAAGTCTTCGCCCTCTAGCAGCTCCAGATCTGTGAGTGCCTCCTCCCATCTTCTGTCACCTAGTTCTCAGTGTGGAGAAGCATAATCCAGCTTTGCATGTTGACTTCATATACTGCAGCTTTTGGGAGGTTTTTATTACTCTTCATAGATTTTTGTTTTTTGTTATTGTTCTTTTTTTTTTTTTGTAACTGAAAGTCACTATTTTGTCCAGGCTAGCCATGACTTCCTTGGTACAAGTCATCCTCCTGCTTCAGCTTCCTGAGTAAGCTAGGACTTAGACACTTGCTCCTGTGACTGGCAGTTCTTACAGTCATCTTGTGCAGTTTTTAGAGTCTTCTCTAAGTAAGATTATGTCATCTGCAAATGGGGGTAATTTTACTTCTTCCTCCCCATTTGGATGATTTATATTCTTTCCTAATTCTCTGGCTAGAACTTACTGTTCAATTGTGAATATAAGTGGGAAGAACATACCAATTGTTGTCTAATACCAAATGATCAGCCCTGAAAACACACACAAGTAACCTTCTACAGAGTGAGCAGGTTATATTTAGGAATATATGCATACATATGTGCATGTAATAACAATTAATGAAAAAAGAGGCCTTGGATTTGAAACAGAGCAAGGAGGAGCATGAGAATATTTAGAGGGAGAGCATGGAAGGGAGAAGTGATGTAATTATATTATAATCTCTAAAATAAAATTGAAAAAAAGAAATGGAAAGATCTGGCCTCGTTCTGATCTTGCAGGAAATCGCCCAGTTTTTCACTGTGGAGTGTGAAGAGTTAGTTGGTCTTGAGTGTTGTATTGCATGGCTTTTATTTCCATGTGTTCCTAGATTGTTGACTTTCTAATCACAAAAAGGTATTGAATTTTGTCAAATATTTTTCTTTACCTATTGGGACAAATACTATGATTTTGGTGTTTTATTATGTGGTTTATGATTTTAATTGCCCGTGTTGAACTGTGTGACTAGCATCTGAGGGATAAATCTTTTTTTTTTGGGGGGGGGGGGTTTCCGAGATGTGGTTTCTCTGTGTAGTTTTGGTGCCTGTCTTGGAACTTGCTCTGTAGACCAGGCTGGCCTCAAACTCACAGAGATCTGCCTGGCTCTACCTCCCGAGTGCTGGGATTAAAGGCGTGCACCACCACCACCACCACCACCACCACCACCACCACCACCACCACCCGGCCTGAGGGATAAATCTTATGTGGACATAATGTCTGACTCTTTTAAGGTGCTCAAACCCTAAGTATCAGTGCCCCTAATTGAATAGTCCATCAGCATGTTCTTAGTCTTTCCCCCTCACACCTGTATGTTTTTCTCTACCATAATCATCTAGACAGATGGCCTGTCTTTTGTGTTAAAATTAATTATAGTAGTATGCTAGAATAGATATGTATGGATGCATAGATACCCACACCTACTTGTATGTTTGTAATTGTAGCTAACATGGTGATTTTTAGAAATAAGCAAATGAAAAAATCTTTTTCCCCCAGGCAATTCGAAGTTTTCAAGTAGCCCTCCACATATATCCAATGAACCCTGAACTATGGAAGGAGGACCTTTCTTGGGCAAGAAAGCTTCAGGAGCAGCAGAAAGTAGCACAGAGGATTGAAAAAAAAGAAATCCCACCAGAAGGAACAGACATCTCACCAGAGTCAATCCCTGACTATGACTTTGAAAGCGATGAGATTGTTGCTGTTTGTGAAGCTGTTGCAGAAAAACAGAAGTCAGTGTCTGCAAATAAAACCATGGTTATTGTGTCAGCTTCTGGAACTGTGGAGATAGTAAATGAGAAGGAGGAGGGCTCTTCCACCCCAGATGGCTCTGTCTTTATCAAAGCCCGATGAAGCAGTACACAATGAAAAGATGTTTGAATCTAGTTTTGGTTTGGTTTGGGTGTGTTTTTTTGGTTGCTACTTAATGCTTAGATGACATAGGGATATCCACTCTGGAGGAGAAGGGCAAAACTTGTGTTTGTAAAATACAAAAATCAAGTAGTGGAATTATTCTTTAGTGATTGGACTGTGCTTCTATAAGCAACTTATACTTAAGGATAGCATCTTAAGTGAAATGTGTTTTGACTGATGGACATTTAATTTGACTGTATGGGGAGAGTACATTTAAAGATACAATTTGGAAAGCGTGTTCTTGAATAGTGGTTAACTTGACAGGCAGTGTTATTACAATGTAGACTTGCAGACTTTTATTTTATGATAAAGGAAGTATGTGATTTCTTTTCCTCCTAGAAATCTGCTGTTGTCTCTCTTCCATTTTTCTTGCTTCACTAGTGTAAGCTTAGATATTTCTGACATTCATCTTGATTCAGAGTTATCATTTGAAATATTTTAAAATTTGCCTAAAAATGCATGCAAATGTGTGTATCCTGAACATTTCTTTGAAATTTTTTGTTCTAATTTGTGCTTCTGTTTTGACTTTATAAAGTTAAGAAGTGGTAACCGTCTTCTTCAGTATTTGCTAACGATGAATACTGATGTGTCAGAATGATGTTTAATTTCATTGTTAAGGTTGACTCATCTTTATCACAAGTCAGTCATTTGTAAAGGTGAACAGCATTTACAGATTGTCAGTAAATTCTCCTCTTATGTTATCCTGGTCAAAACAGAGTTTCTTTCCTTTTTCCCTTTTATGGGGGAGGGTGTACCTAGAGCCCCAGCGTGCTAGACTAGCACCCTGCTGCTGAGCTAAATCCTCCTGTTTCTTTTTCTTATTTTTGAAAGTATGAAGAACCCAGAAAACATTTCTTCCCCTTTTGGTTTTGTTTTTTGAGAGACAAGGTCTTACTTTTAACTCAGGCTGACCTCAAGGCTCTCTTCCTGCTTCAGTGTCTGGGACTGCTGGGAATACATGTTTGAGCTTACTTCTTGCTTATAAATTTGCAGTGAACAACTTATAAACGTCTTTCTAAATAGCTGTTTTTGAACTATTCAGTGAAATGAAAAAATAATTACAATTTCAAATAGGTATAAAATAACTCTCTCTTTAAAAGTAACAAGGCAGATATATTATTAGCTTGTCAATATGTGACTGACGAGCAAGGAACTGGAATGTGATTAGTAGTATAATCTCATGAAGTGAGCAGATATGGAAGCAAAATGCCTGTAATCCCAGCACTGTCAGAGGCTAAGGCAGGAGAGTTGTAAGTTCAAGGCCAGTCTGGCTACTCATAGCAAGTCCTTGCCTCAGAATAAAACAAAAACAGCGGAACAAAAGAAAAAAGTTTATTAAAAATCCCCATTCACAGCTACAAACCAATACTATTATTGCCATGAATTACTGTTTTTATTGTATATATTGTAGAACAAACAAACGCAACTGTCAGGTGCTGTCCCTTCTGATACTCAGGAAGATATTATTGATGTAAATTTTTTCCATTAGAGATGAGAGTTATTTCTGTTGTGTTATGCAGTCTTAGCAAAAACTGTTGAGACAGGTAAGTATGGTCAGCATTTTTGTGAGGATGATATGTTTTAGAAGTATTTTAAGGGAGTGTTCTTTTTTTTTTTCTTTGAGAGTTGGAGAAATCAGCAGTTGCCTTAAAAAGTATTATATTTCCCCCCAAATTATATCATCAAAAATTTAGCCCCTGGGTAGAAAGGCCAGTTTTAGAACGAGTAAAAATACATATTTTGTTAAATAGCAAGGGATATTCTCAGAGGGTTCTTAGATGGCTAGAGATGAATGTCACATTTGATATGTTACATATGGATATCTGTTTATTGTGTAATTTACAAACAGACAGATTTCCCCTATGTTTTGGAGTTTTCCCTCTTAGATTTGGAAATTAGATTGGTAGATTTTGTTTTTTCTGTGTAAAAGTACACACGAAACATTTGCATGGTTCCTCACACATGCCCTGCTTAGTAAATGCTAGCCATTCTAGGAAGAACTTGTCTTAGTTTGGGAATACTTCCTCTCACTTCCTTCTGATTTTAGAAAAGTTTTTTTTTCCCCCATAATCTTTTATCTGAATCAAATCACTGCTTGTGATACTAAAAGATGGTTGTCAGTTAGAGATTGCTCTTGGCATGGGGTTTATGCTTCAACCTGAAAAGAGGCAAGACCCTATATGGCCTGCATGCTGCTTCTAGACTGTTAAATCTGTTGTTTCAGCTGGTTTGGCATTAGTGGGTCATGCTAGTCTCTTTATTACTCAGATATAAGATGTAAAGTAGACAAGATGGGGAGAAAAAGGAAGAATGATTTATGGAAAAAGAATCATTTTTCCAGACCCCAAAAGGTACTTGAGCTAATAATTCCATTCAGGAAGAGAAAAACACATTCATTATTTTGCTCGGATGTGAGTATATAAAAGTTTACTAAGTTTGTCCATTAGAATAATACATTTTTATGAATCTGGAGAAAAATGACATTCATGGGATATAATTATGTTTAATGATCTTAAACAACAGTATTAGTGTTAAAATTATATTGAATATGATTTGTATTGTTCTGGTTTCAAAATTGTATGGTATAGATACTTATTAGAACATTACACATTGAGATCATTCCTGAAAACTTGAGACTCATGTTACTCTCTAGAATGCAGGCGCCTGGGTGATAAAGTATTGTATCTTAAATACCTAACAGAATTGAAAAGTTATCAGGGAGGCATTTCCGAGCTCATACCTACTACAGCTGGGTCCTGTGGACAACAGGATGTGACAGCATAAGCACGCAGGTATTTTAAATTGCTATTGCTGTTTGGCTAAAACTAATGAGGAGTTAAAAGGAGTTGTCTTAGAAAACTGGCATTTTCATGACTGTAGCAGGACAGCCTCGCCAGTTTGCTGATTATACTTTATGCAGGGACCCAGAGGCTAGCTTTCCTTTCCCAGCAGTCAGAGAATTATTAATCAGCTCTTTAATTTCCTTCAGTCAGAAACCCTTCAAAACCTGCTCTGTAGTAGACATTCTAGGCCATGGTTTCAAGATATAGCATGTGTCTAAATGAGTTAGGAGTTAACACAGAACCATCATCATCAGTGTGTGTGTTAAAATGTGACTTTTCTGAGACACCAACAGGAGTTCATGATTGGTGCCGTTTTTGGACACAGAAAATCCCTTTTTAAACCGTATTAAAGCATGACAGTTGTAAATGACCTCTTTACTCATGTAAGTTCAAATTAAATGAAGGAGGTTGTATCTGAAGTCATGCACCTTAGCCACATGAATGCAGGAGCTACGGTGGCCCGTTAGCTGGTATAGAATACCTGATTGAGTGCTGCGTGTGAACTACCTGAATTGTACTTGGAGAGTGGTGGGAAAGCTGAACATGCACTGACCTTTTTGGGAAAGCAGGTTAGGTAGGGAGGGATGAATTCCTTTCATCTTGCTTCTTAGAACATCCATTAACCAAGGACTTCTGATCCCCCTCCCACCTTCCAAGGAGAGAAGGAGCCTAGTCAACAGGACTGAACTTGCTGGTCCCTTCCTCCTGTTTCTCTGGGCTGGTCATGCCTCCTTCCAGCTACGTTGTGAGTCTTGCAGGAAAGGGGAATCCTGTGCTTCAGGGCTGCCCAGAGCCTGGTGAGGCCTCCCTAGTTCTGGGTTCAGTATTACTTAGCCACTGTATGCAGTCATGTGGTGTATTCTCCAGGTCTCCGACTTGTCTCTTAAGTAGTTAGGCCACAAGGGAGCACAGATCATTTAGGACTCCCTTAAGCTCTCATAAAGATTTGAGTTTATTTCAAAAGTATGAAATTTAGTAAAAACAAGATGTAAAAATTCCAATTTTTATTTTTTTCTTAGTGGAGATTTTATTGAAAATGAATAATGTTTATTACAAGGCAGCAGGAAATTTTGCTTATGCTATTTAAAGGTCTGCTGCCTCGGAATGGTAGTAAACCACAAAGTTGAAGGAAGGAATGTGGACTGAGTTATGATACCCTCTACCCCCTTCTGTCAGTTTTTTTAAGGGACTAATTTAGTTACAGGAAAAGGCAACCACGTTACATTTGCAGTTTGAAAAGTTCTTGACAAATTTACCTATCCCAGACATTGTGAGGAGTCCTATGTCCACCTAAAAAGTCTCTTAAAATTCTTAAGCACTCTAGTTCACCTCTACCCCAGCACCCCGCTCTATTCAACAACTTATCTGCTCTCTGTGACTACAAATTAGAGTTTTCTTTTATAGAATTATAAATAAATAGAGCATATGGTATGTACTTCATGTCTGGCATATTTTGCTTAGCACAGTGTATTTGAAGTTCTTCCATCTCAGATTGACCCATATTATTGCGTATGTCAGTAATATGTTCTGTTCTGTTCCTTAGTATTCTGTTGTAGGAATGTACCACAGTTTAACTATTGGTAATAATGAACATTTAGGTTGTTTCAAATTTTGCTTTATTATGAATAAAGCTGATATGTACAAATGACACATTCTGCTTATGGACATATGCATTAATTTCTTTTGGGTAAATGTGTGAAATGAAGGCTGACTCTTCATATAAGGAAGTTTATGAAGCTTTTAAAGATCTCCCAAATTATTTCCCAAAATTTCCCTTGTTTTGTATTTACTAGCAATTGCTAAAGAAGTGTTCGTTTTCCCACAGCTTTGTCAATCTTGGTATTGTCCATCTTTATCATTTTATCCAGGTTAGTGGATGTTTTTGTCTGAGTATACATTTCCCTGCTGTTCTTCCTTGTTTCTTTTTTTGGACATAATCTTTCTCATATCCTGGCTAAGCTGGCCTTGAATTTGCTGTGTAGTTAAGGATGAACTACTGATCTCCCTTTCTCCACCTTCCAAGTGTTGGGATTGTAGGCGCTGTGGACCATCACACCTGGTTTACATCACCTGGTTTACATGGTGCCAGGGACTGAAGCCTGGGTAGGTAAACACTTCCAGCTGCCCTGCATCCCGGTCCCTGATGCTGGTTTTCATGGGCTTCCTTGACATCTTTTGGGGAGAAGGGTATGTTCAAATTTCCCCATTTTAAATTTTGGTTTCCTTACTCAGTTTTGTAACTAATACTGGCTAAAAAATCTTTATGAGTTAGTATTGTGAATATTTTCTCTCCTGTACTTTTCTTTAAACACTGTTCTGAAAGTTGACACTGTAAACTTGGGGAAGGCCAGTATGTAGGGTTTTTCTCAGTTCTAAGTCACGAAGAATTTCCATAATTTCTGCTAGATATTTTGTAGTTTTAGCTTTCATGACTAGGTTTTTTTTTTTTTTTTTTTTTTTTAAGTTCATTTTGTATGTGATATTTGGTAGGAGCTGAGGTTCATTTTTTATTGACTTAATTGTTAACGCTGTTCAATGAAAACTGTTCTTTCCTTCCTGGCATATGCCTGTCATCACAGCCCTGGGGAGCAGGGGCCAGGCTTGTGGCATTCAGGTGAGCTGGAGCTACTTAACAAGAGCTGCCTCAAAAAACAAAACAAAACAACCCAAAAAACAAGTATTTATGTAAATAAGTAAGTAAATAAAATAAAAGTAAATGATCTCTTTTTTATGATTTATTTTATAAATGTTAAATCAATTACATTTCTTATAATTTTGGTTTTGAGCCTAGCCTTCAACAGCTGAGCCATCTCTCCAGCCCAAATTCATTATATTTCTGGGATAAACTTCTCCTAGTCATAATGGATTACTCATTTTAAGTACTGCTCAATTCAATTTGGTAATATTACATTAGGGATTTTTGTGTCTGTTTGTACAGGATATTTTATTGTCTATGTTCAGTTTTCAAATAGGAATGATGCTGAGCCCTCTATAAATGAAAAGTATCTCCGCCTCCTCTTCTTTCTCAAGCGCTTAATGGAGATCACACATGAAGTCACGTGGGCCTAGGTTTTTCTTTGGGAGAAGATTTTTAATTACAAATGCAGTTTTAAAAATAGGTATAGTGCGCCAGGCGGTGGTGGCACACGACTTTAATCCCAGCACTTGGGAGGCAGAAGCAGGTGGATCTCTGTGAGTTGAGGCCATCCTGGTCTACAAAGCAAGTTCCAGGACAGGCTCCAAAGCTACACAGAGAAACCCTGTCTGGAAAAACAAAAAAACAAAACAAAACAAAATAGGTATAGTGGGCTGGAGAGATGGCTTGGGGTTAAGAGTCCTGGCTGCTCTTCCAGAGGTCCTGGGTTCAATTCCCAGCAACCACATGGTGGCTCACAGCCATCTACAATGAGATCTGGTGCCTCTTCTGGTGTGCAAGCATACATGCAGGCAGAACACTGTGTACATTATAAATTATTTGCTGTATATATAATAAATAAATATATAAAAATAGGTATAGAGCAGGAATTATGAGTCGTTGAGTAATAATATTAAACAAAGATCTGAAAGAGTCCATTCACAGCCATGTTGATATGACTCACAGTCCTTTATTATTTGAAAGTCTCCTTCCTGTTCCTCCCCCACTACTATTTTCATTTTTTAATTTTGAGATCATAACAATCACACCATTTCTCCCTTCCCTTTCCTTCCTCCAAATCCTCTCATACATCCCTCCCTATGCTCCCTCAAATTCATAGCCTCTTTTCACTAATTGTGTGTGTGTGTGTGTACATACACACACATATATGTACACACACACACACACACACACACACACACACACACACACACACACCCTTTAATATAAACTGTCCAGTCTGAGTAATATTATTTGTATGTGCCTTTTCAGAGCCGATCATTTGGCACTGGACAACAATTGGTGTGCTCTTCCCTGGGGAGGAACACTTCTGCCCAGCTTTCCTCACTCGCCTACCATTCCTTGTGTATGACTGTGGGCTTTTCCTGTCCAGTTTGGCTTGTCCACTGCTGTCATCCTTGTTCTGCTTGCATTTGCGCAGTCATGTTGGGGCTTTATGGATGTCGCTTCTGATGTTACTAGGAGACACAATCTCGCAACAAACTCTTTAATCTTCTGGTTCCTTCTTTTTAAAAATTTTGTGTGCATTGGTGTTTTGCCTGCATACACATCTGTGGGGGTGTCAGTCCCCTGGAACTGGAGCTACAGACATTTGTGAGCTGCCATGTGGGTACTGGGACTTGAACCTAAGTCCTCTGGAAGAGCAGCCAGTGTTCTTAACAGCTGAGCCAGCTCTCCAGCCTGATCCTTCTGGCCCTTAACAATCTTTCTGCCCCCTCTTCTGCAGTGTTCCCTGAGCTTTAGGGACAGGATGCTTTGTAGATAGGATTGGGATTGGGCTCCACAACTCTGCATTTTGATTGGTTGTGGTTTTCTCTGGTGGCCTTCCATCTTTTACAAAGAGAAGTTTCCTTGATGAGGGGTGAAGACCATATTTATCTTTACTTATAAGTATAGATATTTAGAGTTTAGTTAGGGATTATGCTGATTTCATAAAGTGGTGATTGTAGGTGGTTCTCTTCTAAAAGCCATGACTTCCCTATTCCTGGGTAGTTGGCTAGATGTCCAGTGCCAGGCATGATTTCTCTTTTGAGTGCGTCTTCATTTTAATTAGAGAACTGTTGGTTACTGCCAAGGTCTATGTGCTGCTACCGCCTCCTTAGGGTTATCATGGCCTGCTGGTCATTGATGTGGTTCACAGGAATCATAGCTGGATAGGACTGTTGTCTCCCTCTGGAAGCCTGCCTGGTGCCTTCTGGTGCCATGAAAGCTAGTCCTCAGATGGGGCATCCAGGTCAGTCTCAGCTCAGGGGTCCCTGGGCTCTGTTTCTAGAGTACATGGTATCTTCAGCAACAGGGACCACTTACCTCCCACCTCTGGTCCCCCCATTGTTTTAAAAAGGAACTAGTCATTTTTCCTTAAGTGTTTTTCACATTTTATATTTTGCTTATTGTATCCTACCTGATACTTTAATTTTCTTCTGTGTTCATATTGCTTATAAATGAATGGGGTCTTAGTTCTGGAGGCCGGTCAGATTCATTTTCTTGATGGGGCTCAGGGAGGAGGGTTAGAGCCTTGACTACTTCTACCAGAAGTTAAATATTTCTAGCTATCACTTCTTGGTCTTATCAGCATCTATTGATTGATTGCCTTTGTCTGGTGTACTTTCCTTGTCGCAGAGATCAAACACCTCACACAGAGAGCAGTAGAAGGAAGGCATTGTTTTGGCTAATGATCCCACCATACAATACAGTCCATCAGGGAGTGGAAGGCAAGGGGGCAGCCCAGGAAGGTAGCTAGCTGGTCACGTGGCACCTGCAGGCAGGAAGCAGAAGGAGCTAATGCTGGTGCTCAGCTTGCCTTCTTGCTATTCAGTGAGGACTGCAGCCCACCCATGGGATGGCTCCACCCACATTCAGGGTGGGTGTTTCTTCTGGAAACCTCTCCTAGATATACCCAAAAGTCTGTGTCCTAGGCGTTTCCAAATAGCATCAAGTTGATGCGATTAACCATTCAATCTCAGTCATTATTTCATGAGAGGTCATAATAATAGTGATAATTCTGTTTGTCTTTTGGTCCCAGAAGACTCTAAAGAGAAACTTCCTGAGTCAACTATGTTTTCTTTCTCTGGGGAATAATTTGTATAGTAAAGCCATTCAGGAGTAAAGACCTGGTTCTTTTTCTTTCTCACCTAAAACTTAGAATTTGAAGTTAGCATACAAAATGGTGGATTTCATTATGTCATTTTCATATAGATGCCATTAGACTTGGTTCTTATTGCCCATTGCTCCTCACGGCCCTCTTTTATTTCTCCCTTCCTTCCCCCAAATCGTCCCTTTTCCCTTTTCTTGTCACGGGTAGTTCATTATCTGTTTGCCCTACTTGAGCTCTGTTTGCCCTACTTGACCTCCCTTAAGGTGTCTACCTTCCTTCTCATTGTCCTCTAGTTTCATATTCCACACCTTGTGTACACAGATAGATACCCCTAACACATGTTCTCTCTCTCTCTCTCTCTCTCTCTCTCTCTCTCTCTCTCTCTCTCTCTCTCTCTCTCTCTCTCGTCTTTCTGGATCTAGCTTACTTCACTGAATTCAGTGATCTCTGGTTCTGTCCATGTTCCTGCACACAAATCTTCCTTATTTCATGTTTAAAAATAATAGATTGGTTCTCTAGCATTCTTCAGTGGTGACCAACGAACTGTTTAGTTGTGTTGTGTCTTATAAAGCCATGCATTAAGACATATTTTTGACATACTTCAGTTCCTAAAATTACTATGCAAGTTAAATTTCAAGGTGGATGTATTAAGTTTGCACCTCTACCAACAGTGTGGAAGATTTTCTAAAGTGTATTTGGTGTTCTCTAACTTTTTTGATCTTAACTGTGTTTTTATTGATTTTTAACAGTTAAGACATTTTTTAACAGTTGTTGGTTTTTCTTGCTGCAGGTAAGTCTAACTTATGGTATATATATATTTACTATCTTCCATGTAATTAATTATGATTTGGTTCAGTCTGTATTCAATATTTAGTAGAGTTAGGTATATCATATTTGTCTTTCCATTCCAGGACCCCTCTTTGTTTTCCCTGGAGTCAGTAAGTGTCTTGATTTTTGTTTTCTAGGTAAATATTACAAAAAATTCCAACTGTTTAATGAATTTATAATTTTCCTTTTAGTAATGCTACATATCAAACAATTTCCCTTAAAAAATCTTAGGGGTGGCCTAGTGTTCTTTCCAGCTGCCTTCTGACTTCACCGTGCTCTTGGCCTGCTGCAGAGCAGTGATTGAGTGCTTTCATCTGTCATGGAA
Organism: Peromyscus maniculatus bairdii; assembly: GCF_049852395.1. Classification (NCBI taxonomy): domain Eukaryota; kingdom Metazoa; phylum Chordata; class Mammalia; order Rodentia; family Cricetidae; genus Peromyscus; species Peromyscus maniculatus. The sequence continues at coordinate 34,009,486 of NC_134866.1, read as the reverse complement.
TTCTATTGATTTTTCCTTTGTATTAAATCCTGTTTTATTCTTCTCAAGAAAGAAAAGTAATAATGTATCTGTTGAAATTTTAAGTGTTGTTTAAGGCATAGGTAAGTTTGGTGTTCTCTCCTGTCCCCTTCCTTCCATGGTGGGAAGTGGAGAGAATGGCAAGGCAAGGTATTGAATGAATGAATGGCAGAGATGTTGATGCTAGAGATCCGGTTCTCTTGCCCTCTTCTTTGACCCCATGTGATTCAAGTTTGTCTCTAAAGCACCAACTGTGGCCCATGGCAGCTTCATGTGCATGTGATTAAATGATCTCTTGCTGTCAAGCTTTGTTATCTAGTTCCTTGCCTCATGGACCTGGAAGGCAATCATGAGATCATAGCTTCAGAATCAGGCTCAGGTTTGGATGTAGTAGTCAGAAGGATGAGGCAGGGGGATGGTGGAGAAAGTATCGTTTCTTTTTGTTCTGAAACTAATTCAGGTAGTTTACGGAAAATGTTTTGTATAGCATGGATTTTTCTAACTTCATATTCAAGGCTAAAAAGTATAGCTTACAGTAAATGGAATAAATGACTGAGAAATGGTGGCCTTCTTTTCCCTTGGCTGTTCTTTAAAGTATATACTAGATTCAGCAATAAATCAAATTGTGTATCTGTCAAGTTCATTTGTTGAATCTCAACTTCCTAAATATGACTGTATTTGGAGATAAAGCTTTTACAGGGAGGATATCAAGGTGAGGTCCTCTCCAGCATGTCTGGTGTTGTTATAATGGGGTATATGTGTGAGTGGAGATATGCATACAGCATGGGAATAAAGACAAAGGCTGTGTGGGAACGTATTGAGAAGGTTATCATCCATAAACCAACAAGAGAAGCCTCAAGAGCAACCAACCCCGCCAACAACTTAAACTTGAACTTCCAGCCAATAGAACTCTGAGAAAATAAATTTTTGTTGGTTAAGCCATCCAGTCTGTGGCAGCTTTGGCAGATTATCATAGCCATATAAACCACTAAAAATGAAAACAAAAATCTTCAGTGGACATTTCTCTAAAATATAAAACCAGCCAGTAACTATGTATATACTTTCAAAATATCATTAGCCATTAGGATGTGCAGTGAAACTACTTCATGCCCATTAGATGGCTATGATAAAAATACAACAATAAATAGTGCAAGGTTATTGAAAAATCAAGGTCTTATATATTGCTGGTGGCAATGTAAAATATTATAGTCATGTGGAAAACAGTTCAACATTGCCTCAAAATACTGAACTTAGAATTTCACTCCCAGTTATGAGCCCAAAAGGGTTAAAAACATTTATACACAAAAAAGTTCTTAGCAGCATTATTTACAATAGCCAAAAAGTGAGATCAATGCAACGCTGGTCTATTAGTGTGTGGATTTTAAAAAGTGGTATGGCAGTTCATGGGATATTATTCAGACATAAGGAATAAAGTATTGACTAATGTTGCCATATCAACAAACCATGAAAAGTTATTCTAACACAAAGATGGCCAACAAAAAATGCCAGTTACTGCATTATTTCCCTCGTATAAAATGTTCACAATAGAGAAATCAATAGGCATATATTGGTTGTCAGGGACTAGGGCTGGACAGTGTGGATTGATTGCAGATGGCAGGTGATTTCTTGGGATGATGAAAATGGGAATTGGACATCAGTGATTTTTTTTAAGTTGAACTTACTAAAACATTTTAAAGGATGTATACTTTAAAGAATAAATGTCATAGTATGTGAATTTCAGTAAACAAGATTAAGCCAAGTCAGTGTTCTTGGGAGTGAACCTGAAGTATACATGAATGAGATATGTCGTGCTTATTAGTAATGCTAATTCATGAGTGAGGCTTTGCTTGCCTCAGGGATGTAAGTGAGGTTATATATACATTCATTGATTTATATATAAATCTAGGGATGGGTGATCTCTATGGATCATATTTGTGGAGACAAAATAAAATCCATATTCATAGCACATTTTCTGAAACCATTGTTTCTTAGGCATTCATTCAGATGGTGACAGAAAACATTTTAGAAGTTAAATCCACATGCTCCTTTCTTGAGTCATCCTTACCTTAATCCCAGAGCCAGTAGGCCTACAAAGATGATGTCTTGCTTTTCTGACACTATCTAAAAATATCTTGAAGTACTTGCAGATAGCAAACCTTGACCTCAGGCCTAGAGATTATTGCTAAAGTCTGTCTTAAAACTGGCAGCGTCAGTGTCACCCAGGGAAGCCGAGGAAATGTCTATCTTACTGAATCAGAGGCCCCTGCAGGGTGGGCTGGTGCAGCTCTGTAATCTCTGCACTCCACACGAGTCACAGGCTGGCTTGAGCAAGAGTCTGTCAAGAAAGACAGATGGACAGACAGGCAAGAAAGAAAGAAAAGAAAAGGAAGGAAGGAAGAAAAGGAAGGAAGAAAAAGAGAAAAAGCAGGGGAAGGAAGGGAAGAAGAGAAAAAATTACGTATGTTCTATTGATGACTTGTGCAGGCTAATGTCTCAGAAATGCAGATGCGGGGAATAGGAAGTATTGATAATAATAATTAGTGATAATTATTTGGATATTGAGCATGCAGCTAGTTAAGTATGACATTGCTTCTCCCACCAGCAACATAAACTGGTGACATTGAGTACTAGTTGTCTATCACTTAGATCACGGTTCCTAAGTACCATTTATTCTCCACTAAGTAGATAGAATACACTGTATCATACTATGGATGACATTTTAATAATAGCCTCAGTTTTAAATGTTTAGAAATTCAGTTTATCATTAAAGGAATAATTAATCTTCCTATTTCTTTAGTATAGCTTGAGGTGGACCCTACTTGCTAAGGGTATGCCTCTTGGCCAGGTGATTGACATGGCCAACTGGGTTAGCTCAGGAGACATGGCATGTCTCCACTCTTCACCTAGAGATAATGCACTTTGCTAGAATTCCTTCCCTCTATGATGTCAATTCTTGGCTGTCACGAGCTCCTGATGGGTCTGCCCACCTGTTAGAACCCTTACTCAGAGAGGCATGACTTCATTTTTTGTCTTTTCCATCTCATTCTTTCAGATGCTAGTCAGAGCCCGAGTGTGCTTATTTTGGTATGCTGTGCTCTCTTTCTCTCCAAAGCTCTTCTTCCTACTGTGTGGCTGCTGTGTGCCATGTGTCTGACCTCCATGCCCACTCAGCTAAAATGTCATGGCCCTTTCTCTCTTCTGTCCTCTGGGCAGCTAGTGAGATTTACAACTTGTTGCCTTGGAGTTTTTCTTCAAAATCTAATAAAAGTGCCTTCAAGCTTCAGACAAAACAAAAAGAACTCTTTCAATTTAGAAGGATATAGAAGGCACCCCAAAACAAAACAGTGGCAAAAACAAACAAACAAACAACAAAAAAAAACCCATACACGGTTTCCAAAATTGAAGCTATGGAACTCAGATTGAATGCAATTATTTATTGTAATCTCTGAAATAATTTCAGTCGGTTCAACTACTCTTTAAACCCTTATCAGTATCAGGCTCAGAATTCAGTCACAACCAAGCAATTCACAAGAACATGTTAAGCAACAAAGCATGCTTAAGATTTCTCCGAGAAAGCGCCTCCAAACACAGGTACAGCAGAACTGGGCCACACAAAACTCTCAGTATCTGTTGACACACACCACAGAGTGGAAACCACACCGAACGAAGAGTCACCTTCCTCTTTAAATTTGAAAGGATGCTGTCAGACATTCTGTTGGCAAGTAAAACTACACAGGCTTTCAGGACAGAACAAGCCACTTAGACTGTTTATACTACACACTTCACTTATGGGTAGTCAGAGACTTTAAAAAAGTATGTTACATCTTTAAAAATACCAATTACCGGGGACAATGTCTGAAAATGTTTACCAGCAATGTTAGGTCCTCCTGAAATCACAGTTTTCTGGATAAATAAATGTAATATTATGTTTCTAAATTTTTTTCTTTATTATATATAGCTTGGAAAATATATTTTAGGTTGTTTAATTTTCACATCTTAAATATTCTTTCTTTTTCCTTTGATAATACTAAACTCTTTAAAAATTTGTACCTATTTTATAGATATTAATTTCACTCTGTTTTCAATACTTTGGCCTGACTTGTTTATGGAAAAAAAATAACATCGACAATATTAGCTGGTTATACTGGCAGGAGAGGGCATATCATCATTTTCTTATACCTTGTATTAACAATAAACCTTCTCACAGAGAAGAACATAAATACCTTAAATTATAGTTCCAACAATAAAAATTCACATTTCATGCTTTAGTGAGACACTTAAATCAGCTGTAAGATAGTCCTCAGAGTTTGGGGTAGAGCCCTTCCAGTATCTGGACCTCTGGTATGTGCCAAATCGGAAGTTCTGATGTTATGAAAATACGTAGCTTCTGCCATCTTCCTATCCAGCAGAAAAAGCTGGCAAGTTCCAGCTGCAGTCTTGAGTCTCATCAGAGTGACAGCCAATGTGCTTCAGGCCTTGGCACTCAGGGGACTCATCCGCAGCACTGAAGAGTACTCACAAGCTCGAATGTTCTCGAATAGGATCGCAGACGGAGACAGCCCTTCTGAGTACAGCTAAACACGTGGATGTCTATTGCACAGGATTTTATAAAGTTCCCGAAACAGTGCTCCCTTCCCACCCCTTCAGCTACTATATACATTTTTCAGATAAGTTCAGTGTCTCACTGGGGAACGTGACTTGCAGAGAGTTTCCTTTAGGGGCAGGCTCCTCCCTGCTGCCCCCACCAACTTCATCCACCAACAAGACACTCTCCGAGTCCTGGCCCTGGGAGGAGTCTGAGGTCTCTGATACTCGCAAAGTTCTCAGTGAGGTGGTGTCTGCTTGGGTCAGGCTCATGCCATGCACACCTGGAAGCAAATTCCTGCCTCCGAGGCTGCTTTCGTTTAGGTCAGGCAGGTACAGGAGGGTCTGAGATGTGCTACTGATTTCCCTCAGCTCCCGAGAAAGGAAGGAGCGAGAATGGCTTGACACGGCAGAGGATGTCCTCCGACTCTCCGAACAGTGCTGCGCTGAGCCATCTCTGCCGGGCCCACCTATGCGGCAGAAGAGGCACTTGATCTTCTCTATGGCTTTACTGAGGACAGTCTTGCGCAGAAGGATATAGATCCAGGGGTCCAGGATGGGGTTCACCGAAGCAATTCTGATGGCCTGCAAATCGGGGTTTCGGCTGATGTCTTTCACCACACTTGGCTGATATAACTGGTTGATGAACACTCGCACCTGCGCAAACGAGAGGCCCACGTTGAGATTTTATAATTAAGCAATTTGGCCAAACACTTAAGTGCCGCATTTACCTTTGCAGCGCGTGATGTGACGCGTAGCTGCCTGTACGTGGTGATGTCTGCTTTGCAACGCCAGTTTACACAAGGCAGTTACTGTATTTTAAAAGACACTCATTTTGTAAGTCAATTAACCGTGTAATCATTACAGAACACGGAGGCACCTATGCCTTTACACTCAGAGAAAATACTTTGTACTTTTGAACCAGCATCAGTATCTCCTGTCAGCCAGAATGACAAGAGCATAGTTTTTCTCTGTGGCTCTCCTCACTCCCCATAATAATTATCTGCTGTTATTGTTTCTTGAACCCAGACTTGTTTCTGATCCATTTTCTCAACAGCATCCCTCATGGGAGATACCACTGCATTAGCCACCCAGATAAACTTTTCACCCGAGATCCCTTCTCCAAATCGCCCAGAAGATTATTTCTGAAGTACATGTCCCATTATGCAGTTTAGCTGCTAAAAAACCTCCCATGGCTCCTCATGAGCTATAGTTTTGTGCATCTTCAAGATAGGGGTCGACTGAATCCAGCGACTATTACACAACTCTAATGAGAAGCAATCCCACTGTGCTTCTCAAGCCTCAAAAACAAGCGCACACAAAGGATCCTGGGTTCTTCCTTAGTGATACATGGTAGCTGAGCAAGTTCCTTCTCTTTTCTCATATGATATACTTGTTACCTGGACCCGGAAGGCTGCGTGCATGCGTGCGTGCGTGCGTGCGTGTGTGTGTGTATGTGTGTGTGTGTGTGTGTCAAGGTAATTCTTTACCAGGCTGATCCTCCTTCTTGCCTCAACTTCCAAAGTGCTGGGATAAACAGGCATAAAACTAGAGTCCTGAAAATGTTGAGGAACTTTTCAAACTCTCTCTTACCCTGTTGATAATCAGGTCTGCTCTGGGCTCTATAGTTTCCAGATGAATTCCATGTGGCTTTTATTGTTCTACCAGGCTGGATTTATGTTTAAAATTTATTCTTAGTAATGAAGTCATCACTAGAAAATATTAGGTCTGTATTTTACTCACACTCCACATTACATTTCTAAAGATGAAGGAAGTGATGGGCTTGATTGAACCAGCTAGTAGCAAGCCCTGGCTGTGGCAGGTTTGTGTGAACCTGACACTTGAAGCCTCTAGAGGGCAGTGTTGCTCTACGTTGGAGTGGCTGGTACCCTGCATCTCTTGGGATGCATTTTCCACATGTATTTTCCAAGAAGCTTTCAGAATGGAGTCTGGCCAAGTTTGGACTTTGAATTTCATATATATTAACATTAACATGTATTTTGGCTGGTTGGTTCTCCACCACAACCTCAAAGGAAACACAGTTACCCCTGAAAAGAGGAAATTTCTGAACAGTTAAAACAAAACAAAACAAAAAGCTGTACCTACTTAAAGCAATTCACATTTTGTTTTCAAATTTCTGTGCTGTTTTAAAAAGTCAGTGTTGTGAAGAATTAATGATATTTTTTTATAATCAAAACTAACAGGGAGCAAGGAAGAAATCTCGTTTGTATTTCATTTTATCTGCAGCCATAATTAAATTTGACTGCTGCAGAAGGGAATGAAAGAAGCTGTAATTTTAAAATGTTCTATTTTAGAGTTCCACAGGGGCTTGGAGGGACTTACGATTAGCACAGGCCCCTGGATCTCATCATTTAGTGCCTTTCAGTAAAGGAGTATTTATAGAGGTCACATACAGATGAGCATAAAATACAACATTCTGGGTTAGGATGTAGTGCAGTGTGAGAATACTTGTCTAGTGTGAATAAAGCCTCAGGCTTAATTCCCTAAACTTCAGAGTAAATTCAGTATACACACCCCAATTCCAAATTCATATCAAAATTCTCAAAAGTCAATTAAGTTATTTTCAGAGACTCCAAATGAATGGGCATGACTTGGCCTTGTATCCTCAGTTTAGTTTCAAGTGGAGTGAAGGAAAAAGAAACAAAACTAACAACTCGAGGCATTTTATGGCACTTGAAAAATTATGGCAACTCTGGCTTCACTTTAAAGGCCACAGAGCGAGTCCCATGACAGCCAGAGCCACACAGAGAAACTCTGTCATGAAAAACCAACCAATCAACAAAAAAACAAAACAAAACAAAAAACCCAAAAAACAAACAAACAAACAAACAAACAAACAACCACTTGCTTTCCGAAATGTCCCTGAAGAGCAGTGACCGGCTCGATAGGAATACCCACAGCAGTACTTTTCTACACCCCTCCTCCAGCAAGCCCTGGATGTTGTATAAATAAATAAGTTCAGGCAGTCTGCAGTTAGGGAAGCATGTGTTGCTGATAAAACAGAACCTGAGTCAGAGAGGGGAAAACGTCTAAAAACCTTACTGGATACAAACAAGGCCCCTAACTTTCTTCCCTGTTGACGATGAGCAGCTGCAGACTTGGTGGATGTGACTTGTGCCTGATACTGGCAATGATTCCAAGATTCTAAACTTCTTAAGACTGGTGAGGAGTCAAGCTTAGGAGCTCTGGAATAGAACCGGCCAAGGATTCAATAAAGACTAGAAGGTACGACCGCGGGAATGTTAATGGGGAGGCTATATGGCAGGGTGGTAAATGCCCAGGATTTGTCACCAAACAAACTTCTCTGTATTTTGGCTGTGGTCTTTACCATTTCTACATAAAGGTTTTTGTTTTTGTTTTGAGACAGGGCTATGTAACTCTGGCTGTTCTGAAATTTGCTGCATAGATAAGGCTGACCTTGAACCCACAGAGCTCTGCCTGCCTCTGCCTTCCTAGTGCTGGGATTCAAGGCAAGCGCTACCAGGCCAGGCTATGCCTAAGTTCTTAAAGTGCTGAGGCTAGTGCCTAGAATTTAACACTCTTTTGTCAATTCCGACTTTCCTTTTAACACATATGTGGAAACATGGCCACTCAGGGCTACTCTGATAATTGCAGGTCACAGGTAGCTTTGGGGTATAATTGATGGCTGGTATTCAAACCATGCACTTCCTACCTAAGAAAAATCTGTTTGAAGAGAATGTTGAACTGAAATATTGAACTCTTGACTAGACCAATGCAACAATTGATTGTCTGAATTGAAATGCTATCCAGTAAATGGAAGGATCTGTAACTGGATTTGCGCATGCGGGCTACCTGTTCTGTTCCAAGCGCATGAGAGGAATTGTCCCTGTGTACTCTGTAATCGCATTGCCTTGTGAAGAGTCCAGAATTGACACAGCTGTTACTTTTAACAAGGGTCATGGAAAGTGTTCTGAACTGAGTGGTGGTAGAAGAGTCTGTATTTCTTGTTCCTTCTAGACCACTAACTGGCCATCCACTGCATGCAAGTTACTTCATCCCTAGTGGTTAATATCTACATGGTAAATCTATTCTAAAAGCTTTCTTCCCTCCCAATTTATAGCTTCAACATTTCAGCTCTAGGGGAGAAAAATACCTTGCTATAAATCTTCAATAAAATCAAAGCTTGAGATGTCAGGAAAGATGATAAGAAGTGAAGGAGGATGCATTCCCAGCCACCCCGTCAGTCACAGTTGCTCATCTGGGGCTGGGGCAACTGAGGTGTTGAGTGGGTGGAAACGTGAGATTACTCCACTGAGCAGATTCCGATATGCTGCTGGGTTCGGTGAAATTGTTTCTATGTGCTACTCTGGAGTCATCCAAGTACTTCTAAAAAGCCTGTCATTTCAAGCTGTGACTCAAAATTTACTTCTAGGAATTGCAGTTCTTTTTAAAAACTTAGCCACACTTATTAGAAAAGTGATCAAATATCTTTGATTTCGCTATAGTGGCATCTAAATTAATCACATTACTTTTACCTGTGCGTGGGCTATTTGTTCATCCGATCCTTTAATGGGCCCACTTCCAGTTTGCCTTCTACAAAACATGTTCCTGTTTACAGTTTTGTCTGCCGCTATAAGCTGTTGCTGATGCCTTTCTAGCCACAACCAAAGAACACACAGGAAACTATTTCCCTAAGGGCGTAGAGTTTACCTGACCAAAGCAGAAAATTAATTAATTTGCCATACTGCTGGTAGCTCAGAGGAAGAAGAAAGAAAAGGAACAAATAAGCAATAAATGTGCCCTTGGCTTGCCTGCGTGTGGAGGGACATGCCTTTCCAAACCTGACAGTCTAGCTCTTTAGCCCTGAGGCAAAAGATCTGATTAGAACTGTTATCGCAACATTAGTATTATAACTGCAAAATTAAATAGCAGAAATCGATCTAGTTACAGTATTTAATATGGTATCCTTGGGAGTTCATGCTGATTGCATGTTGCTAAAAAATGCAAGATATTTATCTTAAGCATGTACTTTCATTTCTTTAGCTTCTTCTGCTTTGAAAAAAAAAAAAAAAAAAACAACAGCTGAACCCTGAGACCAGTTATAAATAGCAGAAAGGACAAAGTGACAAAAACTGTATTCCTACCAAATGTTGTGTGTGCTGTAAAGTCTGCTTATACTTTCTCTGTTCATTGATTATGATCCACGGAGAATTTTGCAAATTTGGCATATTCATTGTGTCCACAATGGAATTCACAGCCTCTCTCAGCTTTAGCTCTCAAGCCGTGGCTCCATTTTGCACAACAAATTAAAATTTACTTTTCATATTAAATTTATTATCAACCGTCCCGAAAGAGCTAATCTAGCCTCTTCCCTCGGGTCCAAAAGACAGACTGGGCTGCTTTGCAGTGGCTGCCTGTCCTCCCTCTATGTTGCATGTAGCTCTCTGAAAGTCCAAGCAAGCTGTGTTTGCTCTCTCAGGTAAGCCTTCTGAAAGCATTGAAAGTGACCCAGAGGGTTTCATTTCCCTCCAGCAGAATCAGCACTTAATTTTATTCAATAATGCTCAAGCAGGTGCTTCATCCCTCTTTTGAACTGAAAATATGCCCAACTGCTTTAACCATCAGGGCGTTTTCAGAGCTTTCATCTCATTTATTCTCTGAATATATGAGAAATGTGGGGGTGGGGCTGCAAAATAAGCCAAGAAAGATGGTAACTGTGCAAGTTCCTTTTGATTATTTCTATAATTACTGAATCGTGGGGGAATACATGGGTGCTATAGCTCCTCATTGCTTGTGACAAATTTTAATTTAATCTGGCCTCTGAATAAGTAGATTTTTTTTTTTTGTAGCTCAAACTCCAGGCTAAAATCTGAAGCTACTCCTATTTATTTTATTAGTTATTTCTCACGAAAGCATTCAGGCTCTTGACCAACATGCTCACCCCTTAGCTGAGTCAATTTCAGCTTTCACATAGAGGTCCTTAACCTCGATCCCTGGTACTGACTTCTTTAGACTGGACAGTATTCTTCATTAGCTAAAATGTGATTAACTTGCCAGACATAAATATAGCTCTGGGTCCTCACATAATTTCAGGCTTTGTCATAAATGGCCCTGAACCTGAGGGCCAGGCCAGCCCGAAGAATTAGTTCTGTAAGCCTCTCCAGATGACAGAGGAGAACACCTTATTGGTAGCTTCATGTGAATCAGTGGTGTCACATGCTCACTTCTAACCAAAACATTTAGAAAGTTTGTGCATGGTTACGAATGGCCTAGCTCCGACCCCTCAGTTCCATGAAGTGGACATCCTGTAAATTACAGCTGCTCCCTTTGTCATTTACCGTCCCGTAAAATACAAGACCGAGGAGAGACTAGAGGCCCCAGCAGAAACAGGGGCCTTCCCTTCCAACTCTCACTTTATTTTGAGTCAACATTACAGACAGTAAAATATATTTATGTGGCTCAAGTGTGACTTAACTCTGTAAATTACATTAGGTTCTGGGACGGCTTAAAGGCCCTTCTGGCCAGTCATATTTACTTCTGTTTATACAAATTGGCAAGAAGCTACTGTATGCTGGCTCTCAGCCACCACTGAGTTTCTTCCATTTACAGTCACTTTTGTAAGGCATAAAAATATTTTTATATCAAAGATCCCTAGTAGTATTAATAAGAGAAAGAAAAGCATAATAGTCCATTAAGCTTATTTCCACTGGCTCCCAATGAACATAGATAGTAATTTCTTTTTGAATAGGTAGTTTAGAATTTCCAGGAATGCAGTATTTTGAGAGATAGAACTTGGGACAAGATAAATTCTAGATGAAGAATCATGTTCTACCACCGACCTGTTTCTAGTGCATTCTACCAACAACAGGTAAAAGCAGAGAACTTAAGAGGCACCTGCACCTCTCTGTTTATAGTATTTCAAGCGTTACTAAAGGCAGTTTTTAAAGAGTGTGTTACCTCAATGACAGAGTGCACCCAAACGCCAACGGACACTCCACAAAAGCCCAAGTTAGAAGAGACTGTAATTCTACAGTAGTGGACAGTGGAGTCTGGTGGCCTAGGGGGAACCATCTCCATAAAGGAGAAACCGGACCTCTCCTGGTCACTGAGAATTAAAATGCAACACCGGATGCATATCAACTTGTCCAAATCCCATCTCCAGCGTGCTTTCTTGGCTTGCAAAAAGAATAGGGAACTTGAATTTGGACATTACCTCGTTCAAGAGTCTTCTCAAGCATGACATGGTTCTGTGTGTATGTGGTGGTGGTGGTGGTGGGGGGCGGATGGGCGGGTGGAGGTTGAGGCGGGGCGGGGAGCAGTTTGAATGTGTCTGCAAGATTATTCTAAGCAAGTCACTCTTTTTCTTCCGTGAAGTGATTCGAGTCAGGCTTTTAAACTAAAAAGCATCTCATCTATTCTAGCTTTAAAATGCTGCATAATCTAGGAACAAGAAAAATGCCTACAGAAATCAAAACACTCAAACCGCACTCACCCAAGGAATAAGTTCAACAGAGCTTATCACCTCTGGTTTGCAATGCTCTGGGGGCCACACAGTGGAGTGCTAGAGTAAGTAACCCTATAGTCCCCACCCCCCATCTGGCTGGGCCAGCCAGAAGTGAGGGTTCTGGGAAGATACAAAGCAAAACATCAGACTAAGGGGAGCCCAGGGGGCTGTCCAGGGGACCTCAGAACCCATGCTTTCGGGGAAAGAACCTCGGGAGACCAAGGGGGAAATCACCTGCTGAGTCTCCTTAGGGTCAGAACTTAGGAGAGCCTGGGTCTACTTAGAGAAGCCTTGAGCAGGTCTCCATCCAGACCTGGAGGAAACTGTCACCGCCAAGGAATCAGGGAGAAAGCGGGAGCGGGGAAAGAGAGATGGATGCGGGAGAAGGACTGAGTGGACCCCAGCCCCTGACACTCACCACCAGCGGAATGGAGCAGATGAGCACCACCAGGGAGGTGGCGATGAGTAAGATGACCATCTGGATTTCCGCGCCGGCGATGCGCCGGAAGCTCCTGCGGCGGCGAAAGTCGCTGAGGCGCTGCAGGGCTGGGGAGGCGGCCGCGTGGCCCCGACAGGCCGCCGAAGCCACTGCTGCGGCGGCGGCCGCATGATGCTGCTCCGTGCCCAGCGAGGTGCGGCGCATGAACTGGCGGTGCATGCGGAGCAGCGCGCCGCACACGAGCACGTTGCAGAGCACGGTGGCGAGGATGAGGAAGGAACTGAAGCCCGCGTACATGTACGAGAAGGCGGCGTAGGCCGTCACGTTGGAGGTCCAGTCGATGAAGCACCAGGTGCCGGGGTACTGTCGCTCAGACCTGCCCAGGCCCATGTTGGGCAGTGCGCAGAACAGTACGTTAGATGCATAGACGGCAAAGAGCGTGAGGCCCGCCAGCCGCTTGTCCACGTAGTGGCTGTAGAAGTAGGCGTGGTTGATGGCCAGGTAGCGTTCAATGCTCATGGCACAGATGATGCTGAGACCCGACAGGCCGAAGAAGAGTAGGATGAAGGTGCTGTAGTCACACAGTGCCTGGTCCCCGGGCCACTGGCCCTTCATGTATGTGGCGATGGTCACTGGGCTTACCAGCAACGTGCCTAGTAGGTCAGTGACAGCCAGCCCACATACTAGAGTGTAGAAGGTCGTCTCCTTCTGCTCCTTGCGCGACTTGCACAGCACTACGATGGCCACCAGGTTGCCCACGACCCCGAAGATGAACATCACTGCCGGAATGGTCACTGGGCTGTTCAGCCTCTCCGAAGCGGAGGAGAAGGACGCATTGACCCCGGGAATGGACATGATGGTGGGCAGTAGTACACAGCTGTGGAGCTCACGGTTCTATCTAGGGATGGTGAGAGAGGAAAGAGAGAGGTGAACCGCTTACCACTTGCAAGGTGTTCGACCCATGGCCAAAAATGCTATGTCAATGAGACAAGGAGAGCAACCGGATCCGACTTCCTGATCTGTAGCCACTCACTAACTGTGGCTACTCAAATCCCCAAGCTCTGAATGGGTCCTGCCAAGAGCACCACTCTGCTGACATTAATATTTATAAGCTGATAACTGCCATTCCCGCCTACCCCCACCCCCCCTCCACTCACTCCATCGCCAAGATGAGCAAGACCCTTCTCTAGGGAAAAGTGACTCGCTAGGGATATTCCCGACAGAGTCGATAAAATTCTCATCGAAACAAGTTATGGACAATTTGAGAAGCACATTCTGTTCTTTGATTTCCCCGAAAGAGCGCCTGGCCACTCACTGTGCTGTCCACGGAAAGACCTCCATCCCAACTTACCTGTAGGGTGGGGTCTGGAGCACGGTGCGCCCCAAGGTTCAGGCCTCAGACGTTCGGGACCGGCCTCTAACCTCAGCCATCAGTCTCTTCCCGCTCAGCGAGGAACTTGTCAAGGCTTTGCCCCCCTCGGAACCGGGTCCCGGTGGCTGCCAACTTTCCGGAACTGAGGTCAGAGGATCAAGCTTTCAAAAAGCTTAGAAAGCAAGCGAGGCTCAGTGAAGACGGGTCTTGGGGTTCTTGTTTGATTGACCGCCCCCCCCCCCTTTTCGTTCAAAGGCGAGTCTCAGCTTTGCAGAGCCCGCAGATCTGGTGCGGGAGGGCAGCGTCCAGGTGTGCCGCCACGCGTGCAGGTGGAACGGAGCGAAGGTCCGGGCTCCCTCCTCCCCAGCCGCGGGCTGAACGGACAGCTACCGCAGAAGGCGGCTGCCGCGGAGGCCGCTTCTGGTGCTCTGGGGGTGGCGCGGGGTCCACTGGGCCTGGGGCTCTGACCTGGGGCTGTTCATCTTCCTCTCCCGCCGCCGGGTTTCGAGCTTCGCTCTCGCCCTTGCAGACTCTGTACAAACTTTTCTCCTCCCGCAAGTTTCCCCAACGGGGGCGGAGACAGTCAGCGCGCGGCCCGGGCGCCCATTGGCTGGCCTGGAAAAGGGGCGGGGGGAGTCTTCCGATAGCACCGCCCGGGAGCCTGGTGATAGGGGGCGGAGCGGAGAGCCTGGGGAGGTTTAGAGGGACCTGCCAAGGTGCCACCGGGCTGCGGGGGTCCTCTCCAGTGCTTTCCCTCTCTCCGAGAGCACTTGGGACGAGCCCCAGGGGAGTCCCTGCACGCGCTTTGCCACTCCTGAGCTGGGCATTTAGTGGGGGAATGATGCTGGGACCGGCGTCTGGTCTATGTCGCTCCTGCGGGTTAGAGGGAATTCTCTCACTTCCACCCGCGGAGCGAGCATGTGTGGGTCTTGGGACGTCAGGGCAGTTTCTTTAGGACGCTACCCGAGAGCGGCAGAACGGAGAGGAGAAGTGGGTGTGTGGTTGTGCGTGGGTGTGTACGCCCGAGCGCTCCGGGTGGGACTTGGCAGACGTGTGGGTGGACGGGTGGGTAGGTACCAGGCTTGGGCGGGGAGACGATGAAGAATCCATCCTCTCACCATAAAAGGAGTTACTTGGCAGTGCCCTGGCTGCGCACAATAGGGCACCAAAGCGGGGGCGGGGAGGAAGGCGAGGGACATCGACTAGCAAGTTCCCCTGGCTTAGGTGGCAGAGCCTTGGGGCTTTGGAGAGACGTGGCCATAGATACACCTGAGACGTAGTTGAGGGGGAGAGCATTCTTCCTTGGGAGGACTTCTGAACTCTGAAACAAGGGTAGACTGAGCAGCTTCCGCCTTCCTGTTAGGTTTCTATTAGACGCCTTCACCTGCAGGATAAGAAGGGGTTTTGAAAGTCAAGCAAATAAACAGATTTTCCAGGCGTTGCCTCTTTGTTAACTCGGAAAAGGTCTATTTGCCTTTCCTTATTCTTTGGTTTATAGTTTGTTCGGCTTATTTGATGAGGAACAATCATTTCTTAGTTATCAACTTATCTCCTAAAAAAAAAAAAAAGAATTTAAGATTGGAAAACACCGGGGCCAATTAAAACTGCTTCACCAAACCCTTTAAAAAAACCACACAGTGAGGCTGTAGTATGGCTTTCCAAGCGATTCAAATTCTTAGAAAAACCTTTATCCATCTGCAGCATTCACAGTAACCAGGTGGGTTGCATCTTGTATAAAGTAGGCACTCCTTAAGCATTACTTAACGAATAAAAAAATTTGCTAAGAATTTATCTGATTTTCAGCTAGTCTCAGTAACAAATGAGTAATAAGGGAACCAAAGAGCATACCAGATTTTAGCCTATAAAAGTACCCATAATTGTGTTTACTTGCATAAGGAAACATGTGGGCATAGTAATACAGCATTGTTCTGTGTGTAAACCTTTTCATCGTGAACATCAGAAGGGAAAATGTTCTTAGCTGGTAGAAAAATCGGTGATGATTGTTCATTTTTTTTCAGTCTGCTATTACCACTACAGTCATTTCTATTGTCTGTGTGTCCTCCAGATAGTAATCTCTAGAATGGTGTCAGCACAGAACACAAATCAATGCCAGAAAAATGAGAAGACAAAACTGTACCCTGTATCCCCACTCCTCACTAACCACATTGCATGATTGTTACTCAGGTTAGCTGGTTGTCAGAAAAAAAAAAAAAATGAAGGGAAGAGAGGATGTTTCCGATAGCCTGTTAATGTACTTTTTTTCTGAAGCTCCTGAAAAGAAAAAGTTAATGTTGGTATAGTTTAGGCTACAGTAGATAGTTCCAATCCACATAGATGGTTTTAGTCAAACTAGATAGTTCACAGAGCAAGCCCAAGCTTACAAATCTTAGACAGCGATTGGTTGGGAGGGGGAAGGGAACAGACACAGAGATGGGAGATAAGGGAGGGTATGGGAAGAGAATAATAGAAATGCATTATATACGGTCATGAAATTCAGAGAAAATTTTGATTTAAAAAGACTGGTGGTATTAATTTTTCATGACAGAGAGTATATTAAGCTGGACATAGTGGTACAAACCTGTATTTACAACATTTGGGAAGCTGAGGTAGGAGGATTGTGAGTTCAAGGCCAATCTGGATCTTACTGAGAGACCCTGTTTAAAAAAAGAAAAAAAAAAAAAAAAAAAAAAAAGCCGGGCGGTGGTGGCGCACACCTTTAATCCCAGCACTCGGGAGGCAGAGCCAGGCGGATCTCTGTGAGTTCGAGGCCAGCCTGGTCTCCAAAGTGAGTTCCAGGAAAGGCACAAAGCTACACAGGGAAACCCTGTCTCGAAAGGAAAAAAAAAAAAAAAGAAAAAAGAAAGAAAAAAAAAAACCCTAAAAAGCAATATTATTACGTGTCCTGAGGTATGATGTTGAGAAATCAGTATCTATTACTGGATTTGTTATCAACTGAAGCATTTACTTACTAATCCTTTAAACTTTCTTTCCAGTAGCTTTAAGATGATGAAAAATAAGAATCCAGTTTACAAAGCTGAAACAAAATGCAATGAAGCTTATCTATACCTTCTTTTGGTCCACCATTTTCAAAAGTATAGTGTTCCCTCTGGTGAACTGTAACTTTAAGGAGTTGCTTCCTCTTCCTCTTTAAGATTTATTTATTTATTTTCTTTTTTTTGAGACAGGGTTTCTCTATGTAGCTTTGTGCCTTTCCTGGAACTCACTTTGGAGACCAGGCTGGATCACAAAGATCTGCTTGCTTCTGCTTCCCCAGTGCTGGGATAAAAGGTGTGCACCACCACTGCCCGGCTAAGATTTATTTATTTTCAATGTGTTTGAGTGTTTTGCCTGCATGTGTGCTTGTGCACCTCTTGTGTGCCTGCTGCTTGTGGAGGCCAGAAGAGATCACTGGATCCCTTGCAGCTGGTGTTACAGAAAAAAGGCTGTGAGCTGCTATGTGGACACTGGGAATCAAAGCCAGGTCTTCTGCAAGAACAGCAAGTGTTCTTGACCACAAAGCTACCTCTCCAGCCCTCGTAACCATTCCCAGAACATAAAGTTAGTTTTTCGAGGTAAAAATTGAAAGTTTGGTCTTCAGTCATATCCCCTCCAACACATCTATGCTTAGGAAGCTAAGCAGAGGCAGGCTGGGTTAGTACTTGGAAACGGAGAAGTCAAAAGTTTGGGAAACATTTTATTTCCTTGGTTTGGGAAACTGGGACAGTGGAGTCCAGTTTCCCTCACATTCTGCCAGGAATCCACATTGCAAAAGGGGAGCCTTGCCATGATCATGTGGGTAATTCTTGTTATTGTTTGTATGTTTCAATGACGAGATCATGATTTTAATCTTTGCTCTCTGTTCTCCCTTGCAGTTTCCGTCTCGTCCCTACCTCTCCGCACTGAAGGTCTGATCAGGTCTTTGGAACTGTCATTAAATTCTCCCCAGAGGTTTGAATTAGTTCAAGAACTGATCGCGTGATTGCTCTGTGCTGGTTAGTTGTTTGCCTACTCTTTCAAGTAACTCACTGAAAGTGAGAAGCCATTGAAACCCAACGGCTGTGGTAGGCTGCCACCCACATGCACTTCCACTAGCTGGTGGGTGAACAGGTTTGGATCTTCCCTGGATGAAAGGGACTGTGGGACAAACCAGATTCAGCCATCAGGATTGGGGAAAGGAAAGGAATGACTTCTGGGCAGAAAGGTGAATCAGGTCAGAGTCCCCAACCTCTTTTAAAGTTTATTTTATTATTATTATTTTCTTCCAACATAACATTTTGATTGGTTCTCTGGGAATGTGGCATCATGCACCCCAATCACACCCACTTCCCAGTCCTTCCATGTCTGCCCCCACCCTTGTGACCCCTCAAAAAGTAAAAATAGAAATAAGAAAAAAAAAAGAAAGAAAGAAACAAAACAGAACAAAAACAACAACAGAAAAACAAGTCCAGTTTGTGTTATCTATATACTCACGGAAGCACGGTTATTTTATTATTTTTTTTTTTTTTACGACATGCTTGTGTGTGTCTGGGTGAGGGTGTGTGTGCGTGGGCTAATGGCGGAGGAGGTTAGACGCTTTAGATTATCCCTGGAGCGGGTGTTGTAGGTGACTGTGAGCCACCTGAAATGGGTGCTAGGAACCGAACTCTGGTCGCCTGGAAGGGGAGCAAGAGCTCCTCTTACCCGCTGAGCCATCAGCGCCACCTCTGGTCCCAGTCCTTTAACGAGTTCTCAGTGCACCCCCCAGGGTCTACCATTCATGTAGTTCAACAAAACAAGAGACCTGCACCAATTATGTTCGTTTTTGTCTGCCTTTATTGCTCCAAACCCGGTCAAAGGCGTCTGCCTGGCTCAACAACACAGTATCCTTAGACACGTTTGTCTTCCAGGGGGTTATGTGGTTACAAAAAAAGACGCTGACCGGATGCTGGGTATGGAAAGAGGCCCACAGCTATGGTTGTGGCTCTGATGGTGGCCTTCCCTTTTTAGTGCTGCATTTCAAGTGGGTGCTCCCCTAAGTGTCTTCATTTTCTAAGTGTGAACTGTATGCTGGGTCTATTGCCTGGAGCCGCGGCACATGTCAGTGCTGGGACTGACTCCCCCACTGCCTCTGTGTGCCAACAAACCCTCTCTGTGGAGGCTGCTCACCACAAGGGTTTGCTTCAGGTGGCCTTCTGCTCCACCAGTTAGTTGCACTTCTCAAAGCAACGGCTTTCTCTTCTCTCATCCCCTCCCCCCTGGCTTTTTCTTCACATAGTTCTGTCATACCTCTATTGTGGTTTCGGTCAATGGCAAAGAAGACAGATGACTTATCTTTGGTTGCTGCCTGTATTTGAAGGTCTGGGTGAAATGATAACACATTATTAATTCAGGGTTCTCTTCCAGAGGACAGAGGACCTTTGCATCAAGTTTCAGCTTTTTTCCCCCCTCACCCAAATCTCTGTTTTCTTTCTTTCTTTTCTTTTTTTCCGAGATAGTTTTTCTCTGTGTAGTTTTGGTGCCTGTCTTGGCTCTCACTCTGTAGACCAGGCTGGCCTCGAACTCACAGAGATCCACCTGGCTCTGCCTCCTGAGTGCTGGGATTAAAGGTGTGCACTACCGCCACCCAGCCAAATCTCTGTTTTCTAACGCTGTAAAAGATATGCAGCAATGGAGACCTACCTTCCATTTCTGGGGAGTAACCAAGTTAAACAGTAAGAGGTCGTATGTTTTGGAAGACTCTTGAACAACACTGGATAACAATTCAAAAGAGGGCTTCTCATGTCTGCTATTTGAGTTTTTGTTATGGGGTTTTTGACTCTTAGAGGGAACCCCATCAGCCCAGATGATAAAGGTTCAATAAAACTATATATTAATACACGGAATTATATGCGCAAACATGAGTTGAACAAGGATGACATCATAGACATGCTAACGGGATGGGGAAAAGCCCATGAAGCCTCAACTTTATACAACCATAAGCAACTGAGGAAGGCTGGGAGTGGGAGAGGTGGTCTTCCTGTGGGAAGGACATGCCAATTGGTAGTCCAGTGCCAAACACACCATACAAGTAACACTATATGGACCGAACAGGTTATATTTAGGAATACATACATACATATACATATGCATGCAATAGCAATTAGTAACAAAAGAGACAATGATTTGAGGAAGAGCAGTGAGGGGATATATGGAGGATTTGAAGGGAGGAAAGGGAAGGGAGAAACATTGTAATTAAATTATGATTTCAAAAAGAAAAAAGGAAAAGAAATGATGTGTAGGAACTCTGCAGTTGATCCTCACCGCCAGTGTTCTGTGTAGCTCATAATGGCCCATGGCTTTCCATAGCACTTTCACATCTGCATTCCTGCATGGCTTTATGAGTACTTCCTGGAGGATGTGAGGCAGGTGACAGTGACGGCCAGGATTAACCAGGCCCTGTTTCAGCTTCCTCTTACGCACACTGCTGGATGTTAGTCCATATATTGTCTTTTATGGTCAAGTGCAGCCCATGAAGCTGGGGTTGTAGCACAGTGACTGTGTTACACCCAGGAGACAATGGTTCAAGGCCTTCCTCTATAGCACCTAGCTCTTACATTTTTTCTGCTCTTTCTGTCTTGATCTTCCTTGGAAGGGGTGATACATACTCCTATGGAGGACAGAGCGCTCAACAATTCCTTATTCTCAGCACCTTGACCAGCCCTGGGTTTTGGCCCCAATTAACATTTGCCACAAAAAGAGGCTTCTTCCCAAGGCTGAGAGCTAGCTCCACTAGCCTGTTACCTTACTTTTCTAGCATGATAGTTATGAAAAGAGTTATAAGTTACAAGTTACAGCTTGCTCTTTTGCAGATTTATCCACACATTTAGAGAAAGATTTCTGATTCAGGGGTTTCAAGAATGTTTTTCTTATCAGAATGCGTGTGTTCTTTGCAGGTAATCCCCAAATGAGGAGTTTGGGGGCAGGGAGGAACTTGCTTGTTTTTAGGGTCCTTGGAGAACAATTTCCTTTGCAGAGCTGTTATCAATTTATGGTCCTTGAGCTATTATGCTAGTTGTGTGATATTTTAAGTTGCAGGCTGGTATGACATCTCTCATCTCCTTTCAGCCTTTCTGAAATTTCAAGTTAAGATCACTGTGGAAGCTTACCCACAGTGCCGCTCTGCAGCAGGGATGCTCCCATCATCCTCCAGAGGAAGAGCATCTCTGGAGTGAGCCATGAGTCAGATACCCAGGGACTCTTCCTTCACTGTCTTCACAACTAACTTTTAAGGACTACTAGTCATGCGCCAGGAAATGTGTGAAGTACTTATTGAATAATTCCCCTCGTTTCACAGCGAGGCTATTGTGACAAAGAAGACCCAGGAAATTGTTCTAAGGTCACAGAGCTCAACAGTGCTCAGGGAGTATGTATTACTGGTAACTGGATGGTTCTGTCCTACTCCTATGCCTTACCCATCCCTCAAAAAATAATTAAACAACAACAAAACAAATGAAAAGCACAGCATGCCATTAAACCAACGAAGGTGAAACTTTTGTGAACAGCAATGGCATATTCACGATATCTACCCAGTATCCCTCTCGATGCCCCCAAGAAACTGTTGCCAGAAACAGGAAGCATGAAGGCCTCAATTTGATATGATGTATTTTACTTTGCTGTCTTATGTACCACTTCTGAAATTGTTGACAGGACTGATATTGATTTCTGTGACAGTTAAACAATTGAACTTCCCTGTGACTCTTTGGTTTCTTCTGTTCACAAACACACGCCCAAAATCAACTTTCCAGCATAAGCTGGGCTTGTGCCTAGTGACAAAGACTCATGGTTTTGTCGGTGTTGATATGGAAAGCCATTGATATGTGCAGCCTATATCCTGAGACTGCATTTAACCCTTAATTTTTTATCTTAATTAAGTGTACAAATGGAGTAAGGAGCATTCTAGCCTTAATTTATAGAAATATAAACTGAGCCTTAGACATTCTTCAGGATGGCAGGGGGAGGGGCCAGAGAGTGGTTTCCTAACTACTCTGTTATAGGGAGGCATTTATGTCAGGAAGAAATAATGGGAAATCAAGCCTCAGCCATCCTTCGCTGTGTGACTTTTGTATTTGATTAACTTCCTGAAAGTCTTGTGCTGTTATTTTTTTACTGGGCATACCATCACGTTTCCTTCTTTGTCCAAAAATGTCATTGCCATGGCCACCTCCAATAACAATAATATACCCCCACCCGCCACCCAGGATTGCCTCCCAACTTGCTATATTGTCACCTAGGACTTTGAACTGCTGCTCTTCCTGACTTCACCTCCCAAATCCTGGGATTACAGGTGTTCACCACTATGACTCGTTTACGTGATGCTGGGGATGAAGACCAAGACTTGGTACATGTTAGGCAAGCACTTGACCAGTGGGGCTACATCCCTAGCTCTTCCCTGTTCTCCATCATCACTAAATTGATCATATTTGCTTATTCATGACTTTAACACATATCATGAGTATGTGTTAGTGCACATACCACTAAGCTTCTTTAGAGTCTATAAGAAAAGAAGCTTACCATCTGTATTTCCATCAAGATGTAAATACAGCAAGAAAATTTTCACTTATTCTTTTTTAAAGCTAAAAGCATGTGTGTGTGTGTGTGTGTGTGTGTGTGTGTGTGTGTGTGTGTGTATGAGCCTGTGCGAGTTTATGTGCACTATATATGTGTGGGAGCCTGCAGAGGATAGAATAGGGTGTCAGATCCTCTGGAACTGGGATTACAGGTTAATATGAGTTGCTGTGTGGTCTGGGTCACAGTATAATAACTGTGGGTCACAGTATAATAAGATCATTAAAGACCCTTAATGACTCAACAGTCTCTCCAGCCCTCCCCCTCCATTAATTTTTATTTTATGAGGGAATGGAATAAGAATGGACATGAGGTATTAACATCAACTCAGCAATGATGTGGAGAGCGGGATATATCATCTAAATTTTGTATTCCTCCTATGCACATTGGAGTCATTACTAGTCAATAACATGACTGCTCGTTTCAAGGGTTATTCAAATTTATTGATAGAGTTTATTTATTTTTGGGAAGGCTCAAGCTTGTAGGATGTTTCATTATGAATGAAATGAGTTACCTTACTTCAAGAAGTTGACTCTTTGAAAATGATAAAAAGAAATTATAACTTCCCTTCTATTTCTTTTATTTGCAAATGTTGGGAATATGTTTATAAGGATAACAAATTATTATAAATGATAACCTTTTCTCATTTAATGGCTCAAAAGAGAGCTTGTAACCTTTTGAAATTAATGCAGCTTCTAGCAGGATTTCAATACTGATGTCTAGAAAAAGGAGTTTCCAGGCCAGATCAATTTTGGAATTGCTGTTAAAAAAATCTCATTAGCTGGGTGGTGGGGCTGCATACTTTTAGTCCCAGCACTTAGAGGCAGAGGCAGAGGCAGAGGCAGAGGCAGAGGCAGATAGACCTCTGTGAGTTTGAGGCCAGTCTGGTCTACAAAGCAAGTTTCAGGACAGTCAAGGCTGCTACATAGAGAAGCCCTGTCTTGAAAATAAAACAAAACAAAACAACAACCAACCAGCCAACCAACCAAACAACCAAACAAAACCCTGATTTTCATTGTACATAGAAACTGTTGAAGGCTCTAAGGGGTCTAATGCTTTTAGAAAGGAACGCTTGAAAGTTTTTTCTCCCAGGTTTACTTGATCATACACTCTATTTGATGACACCTTTTAACATATAGAGATCAGAAAAATTCCTTGGGACATACAAAGCATATCTTTCCCAACATGGCTAAGGATGCTTTATTTTTCCAAGGTGGATTGATGCTGTAATTTCAGTAGACAGATATTGGTTTGAATGTATTAAGAAAATATATATGTTTCATTTATAATTTTATTGCTTGGATGGACCTCATAGGTGTAAAAGTAGAGTAGATTTTAAAATGTAAAGTGAATGATGTTAGAAATAGTACATAATCATGACAAAACCATAACGCTAGTGAGTGAATGTCAAAGGGTTAGTTAATGCTTGCTTAGTCTCTAAACAGAGTTGCAACCTTGGGTCCTCAGTGAATAGGCACAGTACTTTGGATATGCATGCATATCCAGCCCAGATGTCAGAAACTTGAAGCCAGGGTAAGTACTGAGTTCTCTGGATCTGCCTTAAAATAATTCTGTAAGCTGGGGTCTTAGTCTCCTCTTCTGCTAATAAATTGCAGGTAATGTAGTAGACAGCTGCCTGGAGCATGTATACAGCTGCAGCGGTCTCTGCCAGAAAAACAGTGACCATACACTACACCCAGCACACATGAGTGTGAGCAGGCTGTCAAACTCAGAGGTTGGCTCCTGGTGGGGCCTATGGCAGAGCTCTGAATGATTTGAGGTTCTAGAGCAACCATATATCCTCTAGGCCTATTTCTCAAGTCGCTGAGCAGGGTTCCTGAATCTAAGCATCCTTCCTAGAGTGTAATGTCCTACTCCTGCATAATGCTTTCTCCAGAGGATGTCTTGAATGATGACTGGACACCAGATCTATTTCCTGCCAAAGTTTTTATTGTTCTCAAGGATTGACTCTCAGATACTGAAAATTCTTCCAATCTCATCTTGTTTGACATTTTGAAGGTTATTGGTCCTTTGCTTTTAGATTTGCCCCTAGTGCCTTTTGTCTTGTTTTGGTTTCTTTCAGTTGGTTACTGATTGTACTGTGAGTAGGATCCTGTGACCCATATTATGGGTTTTTTTTTTTGCCTGCGTATTGTTGTGACAGTATCATGTAACCGTTCTGTGCACAAACTCTACCAGGTTGTCACCCACTAGCTGGGTGACCTTACATAAAGTTATTCAACGTTTGTTCTTCAAGGTTAAATAATTTTTAAAATTCATCAAAACACCAACCTGTCCACATGGAAAGAATTGATACAGGAGAAGCTCATTTTCTGTGTCTGGTGTATCATCTTCAAACACGGTTGGCCGTTACTGTCTAGGATGATTCTCCGTCAGATTACTAAACTTATAACTGCTGAGACATGGTTGGTTGATTGTCTCAAATGCTCTAAAACACAATTACATATTAGGAAAAGAATGTCAGCGTAGGTGCGCTCTTTCTGCTTTCCGCTCCCCTCCCCTTTCCTTCCCCTCCCCTCCCCTTTCCTTTCCCTCCCTCCTGCCCTCTCTCCCTCCCTCTGTTCCTTTTGTCCTTGCTTGGCAAATGCTTCACCACTGAGCTTGACTCCCAGTTCAGAGGGATCTCACCTGGAGTCCCCTTGGTTGGGATCCTGAGAATAATATCTGTGTATTTGTCATGACTAACTTCCTTCTACATGACTTGTGTATAATATCAATTAAAAAAATTGTCTTTCTGACATGAGCATCTTGGTGAACATTTTCTCATCTGGATTATATCAGTAATTGAGTACTATAAACTATAGCATTTATACAATAGCACGTATGTGTTGGTTTAAAAAGCAGTGATAGTGGTATGTGTATATGTACCACCCAGCTTAAATAAATAAATAAAACGCTGCCAGACACTTTTAACCTCTTGTGCTCCTCTCCAGTTACTTCAAGAATTTTGTGAGCCATTTACTTGCTTTTTAGTTCTCATAGTTTTCAATATTTATTTTTAAGTTAGCGTACAAAGCAATGGCATTTTAATCCATATGTGTCACCAAACTTGTTTCTTAACTGTCCTCCTCTCCCACCGCCATTCAGTGTGTTACCTGTCCCCTTACTAGGTCCTTTTCTCTTGCTTTTTTTTTTTTCAGTTTTATCTTAGTCTGTACAACCTACTCCTTAGATTAATGCTAAAATTATCTAGTAATTCACCAACTGTAATCATTATTATCTTTATATTTCTTTTTTAAAATTTTGAGATTATAATGACATAATTTCTCCCTCCCATCTATCCCTCTTTTCTCACTTACAAATTCCTGGCCTCTTTTTTTCATTAATTATTGTTACATACTCTTGATGTAACCTGCTTAGTCTGTCTGGTAGCTGTGTGTATGTTTTCAGGGCTGACCCTCTGTTACTGGGTAGCCAATTGGTGTGCTCTTCCCAGGGAAAGACTGATTCTCCCACTTTCAGTGTTCCTTAGCTTCCTGTAGTTCTTTGTGTAGAGGTGAGGCCTCGTGGGCTTTCCCTGTCTGTTTGGCATGTCTGTTGTCCACCTTGCTCAGTTCATGTTGAGGCACTCATGTTGGTGGGACTTCATGGGTAGAGAGCATCTGTGATTGTTCTTATAGGTTTCCGTCTTTGATTGATGAAGATCGGGCTTTCTCCTACTGAAGATGAGCTCCTTGAGATAGATTCTGAGAAATGCCATTACCAGCCTAGCAGGACTCTATTAAGAGCTTTGGACAAGTGTCATCAAATCACAAACTGTTTTCTAGAAAGTTTGCTTCAGCTTATATTGTCAAAAGAGCAGCACCTCTCAGGATATCAGTGAACACTTCAGTGGTCAACTTGACAGGCAAGAAGTGGGCCAGCAAAGGCGTGAAGCACCGGCTGCCAACCCTGATGCTGTGGTTTGAGTATAAACTCCACAGGCTCCTATGCTTGAGCATTTGGTTCCTAGCTCGTGGGGCTGTTTCGGAAGGTGATGAAACCTTTAGGAGGTAGAACCTTGATGGATAAAGTACTGTCACTGGAAGATAGGCTTTGTGGTTTTATAGCCTGGCCCTACTTCCTGTTTTATCACCCTACTTCCTGTTCTGTCCTCCTACTTCCTGGGTCCCACAAATGTGACAAGTCTGCTTCTCTTCTGCCAGGCTGGCCTCATGACAAGACTCTAATTTGCTTTTGCCAGAGTATATTATCACAGACATAGGAATGTAACTAATATACCTGACAACCTGAGTTTGATCCCTGGGACCCCAAAATTTGCCCCCTGACTGCCACATGTGTGCCAGGACACATATAAAGTAATAACATGAATGAATGAAAATCTAGAAAGAAGGAAAGTAAGGCATGCCATAAATACATTCTACTGGAACTTACAGTAAGGCTGCAGTTTTAAAGATCAACTATACTTTCGGAAGAATTATTCATTTACGGAAACATTCATACAACACAAGAATTTTGCCTGATGAATTCTCATGGGAGAAACACCACTTCATAACTCTTACTGAAATCAAGAAGCAGAGCATTTCTTTCTCTCAAGAGTGCACACAATATTCTTTGTAGAGACTTTCCTTTAGTGTTTAAGGTGCTGACTTTTGATGCATTTTGTTTCTCTGGCCCCGGCCACCCTTTCTATGTGTGCAAGTTTGAAGCTGTAAAACGGATTTAGCAGTTGTAGAAGCTGTATGTCTGAACTCCGTGATAGTTTTAATGTCTAGGAAACACAACCTAGAAACACATGGGAAGAGCGTCTCAAGGATTGTCTAGATCAGATTGGTGTTTGGGCAGGTCCGTGGGGGATTTTCTTGATTAGTTAGGGTGGGAAGGCTAAGCCCACTACAGGTGGCACCATTTCCTGAGCTTTGGGTCCAAGACTGCGTAAGTGTAGAGAGAGGACTGAGCACAAGTAGACATGCAAGTATTTACTTTTTCTTTTCCGCTCTTGACTGTGGGCATGACCAGCTGTTTCAAGTCTTTGTCTTGAATTCCAGGAAGTGATGGACTAGGGGTTCTCAATCTTCCTAATGCTGTGACCCTTTAACGCAGTTCCTCATGTTGTGGTGACCCCCTCAACCAAAAATTATTTTGTTGCTTCTTCATAACTGTAATTTTGCAATTGTTATGAATTGCATTGTAAATATCTGCTGTGCAGGACATCTGCTATGTGTCCTTCAAAGGGGTCGTGACCCACAAGTTGAGAACCACTGACCTATAATCTGGAATTGTAAGCAGAGTAAGCTCTTCTCCCTTAAAGCTGTTTTTTGTTTTTTTGGTTTTTTTTTTGGGCCGGAGGTCAGGTATTTTTATCACAGCAACGGTAATGAAATTAGAACAAGCCTCTCACCTATTTATTCGTATTTATTATCTATTTCCTATTTGCTGTTTCCAACAAGTCACTATATAGACTCAGGTACTACATGATTGTAACAGTGAGCACAGAAAGTTTCATATAACCTACACACACACAGGCACACATACACATGCACACACGCACTCACATACCACTTGTGAAATATAACCCATAAATCATTTCCTCTTAGAAAGACACATAACCTGATTTCCTTAATGCCTTTTCATCTCTGTGTGAAACTTGTCCTGACTTATTTTTAGCATGGCCCCCATTAGTTATTGTGACTCTATGAAACATCACAAATTCTTAAAGAAATCTACCAGACTGTGACACAGTAGTCTTGCAGTTCCTAAGAATACAACTCCTGGCCATAAAAAGGTGAATAGCGTGGTGTCAGTTACTTCCTGCATGTTTTCTGGGATCTGACTGGCTCTCATGAAGAGGGGAGACTGAACTTGACCTCACGCTGTTGTGAATCAAGGGTGAAGTTTATCAGCTTTACCTTAATTAAACTAGTGCAGCAAGAGCTCCATATCATTGCTCCTTTGTTACTCTTGGCAATATTCCCATTCCTCCTTTATGACAAATTACCCACCCTTTGGCCTCTGATTATCCACCAGGGAAACAGACCATTGCTTTGTGAGGCAGAAGGGGAAATATATTATAGTTTAATTTTCAACTGCAAGGATTGGCACATTGTGTCAGGAACAAATAAATCTGAATTGTGCTTATCTACTGTTGAAGCAGTTCTGTGCACTTTTACGAGGGCTTCATGGAAAAGTGTCAGCAGTCAAGGCTGCCCTCCTGCTCTGGCTGGCAGATGCCAAGGTTATTGCTCCTGGCTGCTTTATTTGTCTCCTTGAGACCTTAGCTTCACCTGGGAAGAGGGAGCCTCCTCAGCTGAGACGATGTCTCCATCGTGCTGGACTGTAGACAAAACTATGGGGCCTCTTCCTCCTTCATGACTGAAGTGGGAGGGCTGAGCCTACAGTGGATGGTGCCACCTCTGGGCAGGTGGTCCCGGGTTGTGTAAGAAGGGCAAGCCTGTAAGTAGCATTCCTCCATGGTCTCTGCTTCAGTTCCTGACCCCAGGTTCCCGCTTGAGTTCCTGCCTAGAATTCTGTCAATGATGGACTGGGATGTGGGAGTGTAAGACAAATAAATCCCTCCCTTCCCAAGTTGCTTTTCGTCATGGCCCTTATCACAGCAACAGAAAGCTAACTAGGACAGCTATGAAGGCATGACTGGGTCACTGGCCTCACAGAGAAGGAGCTATTTTGTCTCAGGGTGGGAGACACCTGCATAATGTGAGGAGGCAGCCTACAGAGTTCCACAAATATTTCTCTAAAGATCCCTTTATCTGTTTAAAAAAAAAAAAACCTGTTTTGTGTACTGAGTGTGGTGGTATACCCCTGTAATGCCAGTACTCAGAGGCTGAGGCAGGAGCATCTCAAGTTGGAGGCCAACCTGGGCTACATAGTTGGACTCTACTTTGAAAAACTAAACTCCGTCCTTGAAGAAAACTGGTGTATGATAGGTTTCCCGAGACCCCATGGGCGGCCCTATATCCATGCACATGTGGGCGGTACTAATTGAATTCAGTGGGTCATTTAAAATGAAGAAAAAGGAAAAGTCATGAAGTTTGGAGGGAGTTCTGGTGGTGGGGTCTGGGAGGAGTTGGAGAAGGAGTTGTGAGGAGGCTCAGCAGGAGTTTGGGAGGAACTGGAGGGTATTGTGGGGAGCGTATGTGATCCAAACACATTGTGCAAATGTATGAAATTGTAAAATAATAATAAGCATCCAGTAAAAGTACCCACAACAAAACAAAGCAAAATAAAACAAGATTGACATGTAAAAGAACTGTCCACACTTAAGGTATACAATATGATGACTATGAAGACAAATACTCACCTGTTTAATCATCACCACAATTAATGCTCAAAACACACCCACAAGGCGCAGAAGTCTCCTCCTAACACCTCTGTATTTTTGGCCTTTAAAATATTTTATTCGTTTTTTGAAATTTTCATACGTTTATGCAATGTGTCTTGATCATATCCATCTACTTCTGCCTCCCCTCACCAACCTCCATAGTGTCCCCATTCCATTTCTTTCCAACTTTATGCTCTGCTTTGGTTGTTGTTATCAGTAACCCTGAGTCCAATGAGTGCAGAGAATGTGGGACTATTCGCTGGGGCATGGCAACCTCTCTGTGGCCAAGTCCTAAAGGAGGGTGACTCTACCTCCCTCAGCAGCCAATAACCACTCCACAAGGGTGGGGCTGCTCTCCCATTGATGCTGCAAGTTTGATTGGTTTGATCTTGTGTGGGCGCCACAAGTGCTGCGTGCATCAGCCATGCTGTGTCCAGAAGTCAGCATTTCACAGTTCTCTTCCCCATCTGCCAGCTCTTCCCTTCTTTCCAGCCCCTCTCCCAACATGTTGCCTGATCCCTCTGTAGTTGATGTAGACGATTCAGTCACAGCTGAGCACTCATTGTTACTTATACTAGACACTGTTACCAGCAATGAATCTCTGAATTAACCCCTGCCCAGGGTAAAGAGAAGCTTCTCCGGCCAAAGTTGGGAGCAACACAAACATCTCTTTCCATAATGTTTCTTCAATATCCTTGGTTTGGGCTAGCCCACTTCCTGCCATTGACTTGCTAAAAACAAATCAGGTGTCAAGATTTGAACATGTGTTTCTGAACTGATCTACTTTGCTATTGTTATAAAGCCTTATGTTTATGTTTGGTGTGATGGACTAGAAAAGAGAAGGACTGTGACACGAAAGAAAGGCAAAAAATGAGGCAGCAGAAACAAACCTGAGTGTGAGAGGCTGTGCCTCAGTGGAAGTAGCTCTGCGGGAGAGCAGAACAAGGTTCGGCATGGTCTGCTTGTCCTGCCCTAACAAAATACCACACCCAGAATGGTTTAAGCAAAAATAAATGTAATTTCTTGCAGTTATGGAAGCTACAAGGCTTAAGTCAAGGCACTGGCAGGCTTAGATTCAGATACATCTCTTTGCTATGCGGGTGGCCAGGCTCCCTGTGCCTTCTTGTTACACGCTCCTGCGTGCGTGTAGTTTCTGTGCCCCCAGAGACTCCTCCCCATGTGAGAATACTAGTGAGACTGGGTTAGAGCTGACTCTAACACTCGCCATCTTGGTCACTCCTGGGAAAGCCTGTCTTTCTTCACGTGCAGTCACGTTCTAAAGTTGGAACTTCAGCTTGAATTCCAGAGAATGGGCAAGCACCATCTAGCCCTCCAGAAGAAGTACATTCTTGCGGGGCTTTTTATTATTCTGACATAACTCAGTGAAAATAAATTGAGGATGAAAATGACGACAGACATTGGACAGAAAAAAAACTGGAGATAGTTATTGAAGAACAGTGGGCAATTACGAACACATTACACAAATGGAGAAAACTAGAAAAGAAAATTAGAGTGACAATTCGAAGTGTAAGCAACTTTGTGCTCCACAGTGAATGCATGACGAGTCATGAGAGAAGTCTTGCGTTTGCAGCAGGGAAGAATTAACTTGTCAAGATTGCTTGTATTTCTCATGTTTGCGTGGCTTGTTTTGAAATCTTTCTACAATTTATAGTCAAAGGGATTTATGGTACTTCCTTTATTATTTTTGGAAGAAAAACAGTCATAGGAAAAAAAAGTGTAAACATTAAACAAAATGAAGCTTTAATTGAAGTTGTTAAGGAAATATTTACCTGGTATCTACTTCATAATCTTTTAAAATATAATGAAAATATTTAATTAAGTTAGGCATCTAGTAAAATGTTTCTTTCATTTTATTAAAATCTGAAAATCAATATTGCCACAATTATAATAAAATTACAAAAACTTTTGCAGTTTTTGCCTTTTATTAATTTCAAATAAAAAATTCCTTAGTATTAGGAATGTGGAATACTCAAATATGTCTAGAAGAATTTTGTAAAAATGCATGAACTATCAGCTTGTCAATTTGATGTATATCATACATTGCTTGTGTTATTGCTTTTTTAAAAAAATCTGACTCTTGTTTTCATCAACAAGGCAAAATGACCTAAATATCTAACTCTTGGCGTCATTCTGGAGCTCAGCACATGATAGGAAGCTGGTGAACGAGTTTACTGTTGAGGTTTTGTGGAATAGAAAATTTCTCACACATTCAACTGGATCTTGTCAGATTTTATAAAGTTGTAAGTTGAATTACAAAAATTTTGGGTTGATTGACTTAGTCTTTAGTTATCTAATTTGCTATCCAAAGAATTTCCTCAGACTCCAAAATACTTCAGCTGGAAATTAAAGAAAAAGACAGACTAAAGATAGACTAAAGTGTTGTTGGATATGTAGTATCAAAAATGCTGCTGCTGGGCATATAATCCTGGTCTTACCTTTATTTGGTATAACAACTCTAGGTAAGTTACCTAGTGTGTTTGTGTCTCAGTTCCCTGTCTTTGCAATGGGATTGCATCAATGCCTACTTTTAGTATTGCTTCAGGATTAAATGGAATAGTTGTCGAAAGTGCTCAGAAGGATGCTTGCCCATTGTTAACATCACAGGTCCTAGCTTGCCAGATGTTTTTTATTGTTAGCCCAAATGGGCATACACTCCTCCACCCTTCTGCATTGTACTGCTGCACAATTAAACAACAACAACAACAACAACAACAACAACAACAACAACAAAAACAGAACCATTTCACTGACAAATAGTATTCCATAGGAAATGAAGTTCTTGATCTGGGGGAATTAAGATGTCTTCTCCAAACCTAATTTGAGGAAGGTCTTCACTTGAGCATCAATGAACACCAGTCATGGTATCTCCCCAGAGCAGCAAGTGTTATGTGTGGCTGATTCTCAAAAACTGAGCTGGTGACAGTGAAGTCTAGGCAGGATCAGTTACAGTTTTTCTAGGAAAGAATCATTTTAACCATCCAAGTAGTTCAGAATGAACTTTTCTCAGCACACCATAGATGTGAGTTGCTTAACAGGAGTTAGTGAACTTGGATGCTGCAGGTCCTTTGCAGCATGGACATGGTAACATCTCAGCATCCTCAGGGCAACTTTCAGCAATTAAAAAATTATATCCTCACACATAGGTGTGTGGAATCCCAAGGGAGATGCACTTATGGGTCTTGACTGATAGCAGATCTAGCCTGTGAAGGTTGTCTCCTCTGGTGGCTAGGATGGACCTCTGAGAGTTTACGATTAATTCTGAAAATATGTGGCTTCTTCAGACTTATAAACTTACTGCTAAGCTTCTTTGGACCTTAGTTTCCCAATGAATAAGTGAGGGAAAAGTGAGGGGAAATATATATATTTTTTTCATACAATGGATCAGTTTCCATTCCCCCAACTCCTTCCAGATCCAACCCACACACCAAGCTCCATGTGTTCTCTTTTGCTTTCTTTGGAAAACAAACAGGCAAAGAAACCAGAATCAAGGGGGAAAAAGAGAGAAAACACAAAAAACAGGTACACAGACACATGCACACAGGCATAAAAACACATGCATATACACAAACCCCCCCCCATGCACACTCACATACATAGACATGCACACACCTACACATGCACACATACACACACACAAACCTATAAAGATACAAAATTGTATATCATAATATAAAAGCAAAACACCATTAAGTAAAAATGTCTAAACAGAGCAACGTGAGATGAAAAGTCTACAAAAATACCACTGAGTTCATTTTGGGTTGACCATTTACTGCTGGGTATGTGTAAGTGTAGTTAATATGACCAGTGGAAAAGCCATAGAGAGAATGTGACAATCTCATGTGATGTGATAGTCTCAGAGCCACAAAGAGAAAATCTGGGCAATAGTGGACTATTAGTCTAGAAGATCAAAACACGTGCCATTGTGTTAGACCCTACTTCCCGCTTCCTTCTTTTCCTTGTATAGTTCCTTTATAAACAATAGCATGACCAAAGCTGTTTAACACCAAGCAGAGTACTGCTTTTTGAGACCAGCAGAGAGAGCATGATATGATTTGTCTTGGAACTAGGAATAAGGACTTTTGGATAATCCACAAATATTTGATTATAGCTCCCCACTTAAGGATTGAAATGTTGGGGACATCAGTGTTGAGTGAGAACTTGTTCAAGGTGTTAGACTTGGATCCAACGAAGGAGTTGAGTCAGATACGAGTGAGAGATGCCATTACACATACTTTCATCATAAAGTGGGAGTTAAGCACTTAAGCTCCCTCGGGCCCTAATGCATGAATTATAAACTAGATCACAAATTGCCTTAAGTGCTGCAGCTACTCTTGCTGACTCATTTTCATTTCAAATGTCCTTAAACAATGGGGTGCAGAGAGAGAGAGAGAAAGGGAAGGAGAAAGAGGACCCAGCAAAAAATCCTCAAGGGTGTACGTGCATTTGGAGAGGTGCTATCCAATAGCATATAGAAATAGCTTTGATTATTATTATAATCTTTTATTTTTATTTGAGAAAGAACAATAGCAGAGGCAGGAATCAAATAATACATTAGGATACTCACCAGAAGTTCAGCAATCAGAAAATTATTAACTAGGACAAATAAATATTATGATTGATGTTTCTGATAGCTTGCTAGACGTGGGAGCTAACTTTGGCTTAAATATGAAGCATATTTTATTTGGGGATGTGATGAGTCCTTTGAAAGAGTCCATGAAGCTATAGAGGGGTATAACTAGGGAATCGTGAGTCTTTGTTATCTGGGGCTCACGAAACATATTCAATGACATAGCTATGCATTTGGGGGTCACAAGAACATTTTAAACATGCGGTGCTGATAATAAGCAAATGCCCAGGGCAATATCAAGCGATTTTCATTTTTATGTTTTGTGGTTAGAGCAGGGCGGGGAGAAGACTATACCTGTTTTGCCTGCTGTGGAATACTCACTTGAAGGCCACTGAAATTTTCCCACTGAAGACCTCAGTCACTTCCAAAACCATTGTAAGGAAAACACTTGTCATCCTACAAGAAGATCCATCCTTCACCTACATTTCATTTCAGGCTTCTGAAAGCTAATGATCTACGAAACAATACCATTAAGCAAAGAATGAAATATTTGTCACCGAGTGTCAGTATTCTACTCATAGATCCATAAGAAGTCACCCTCAGGCTTTCTTTCAGAATATACACTGCAAGGCTTTGTTTTGGCCAGGGTGGGTGGGGCATGCCCAGTAATGCTCAGGCACATCACAGGCTATCATTGCTTTGTCAGTCTTTTTTTAACACTTTTCCTCCTGTCCGCTGTGTATGTCCACTGAATGTGCATGAGGATAAAGTATAGATACTGTGAAAACCTTTCCAGGGATCGGTATGATAATACATAAATCTATAAACTTAGGATAAGACCTCCACTGGTAAAAAAAAATGATTTCAACTGACTTACTTTATTCAGTAAAGAGTGTAGTAAAATGATCAAGTCAGTATTTTGTGTGTGAAGACAGATAACCTTAGGTCACTTGGAGACTGTATCTATAGAGATTGCTTTATTCCAAGACCAGGAGAGGATCAGCATTATATGCTCACCAAAGCGGTAAGACCTCCAAGTGGTGGTAGCTGCCTCAGAGCAGAGAAGCCAACAGCAGAGCCTCAAGAAATTTGTCTTCCTTCCAGTCTGTAAGAGGCTGTGGAAATAAAATGCTTCATTCCCATAGAGCATTAAAGGAAAGGATGTGTGCTTTGTGGGCCAAATTGGAAATCTGAATTCCTTTCTCTAATGGCCATTAGCATCTTCAGTAGGAGCAGATTCGCCTTCCCACTGATGGAATTTTGTAGTAGTTGTTTCCTTTGACGGATCCATGTTAGTCATTTTATTCCAAAATACACCAGAGGTCCCAAATTATAGAGCTTCCATTTGGCTTTCTTATTGCCACAAACAATAGATCCAAATGGATGATACTGTAAAGTTCTTGAGAAAGGTGAACTAAAGGAAGAGAGAGAGAGAGAGAGAGAGAGAGAGAGAGAGAGAGAGAGAGAGAGAGAGAGAGAGAGAGAGAATTACTGAACCTACAGGGCAGACTAGATAGCATCAGGGAATGAAGGATAACAGGTGTGCTAGGGAGAGAAATAGCGGGGAGAATGTATCATGCAGT
Organism: Peromyscus maniculatus bairdii; assembly: GCF_049852395.1. Classification (NCBI taxonomy): domain Eukaryota; kingdom Metazoa; phylum Chordata; class Mammalia; order Rodentia; family Cricetidae; genus Peromyscus; species Peromyscus maniculatus. The sequence continues at coordinate 33,973,533 of NC_134866.1, read as the reverse complement.
GGCTCTCAACCCTGCAAGTGCATTTGAATACTCTGATTTGGTTAAAAAATACCGATCATATTGTCCTTGTCTCTAGAAGCACAAGCACTTTTCAGGTGATGCCAATGACACAAAGGGGTCTTCAGTGTTTGGAGAATTCAGAACCATTTTGGTGAGAATGGACACCTTTCTACACACTCTACATTCAGGCCAGCTCATGGACAGAAGGCAATGTTTTGAAGGATTTAGAAAGCTTGTGTCATCTCAAAGTTGATCAGAGGCCGCTGATTTTTTTTTAAGCCTTACTAAACTTTATTCAAAAAGTAATATTTTGTGATGTTTAATGTAAGGGCCGGGCTTCTTCGAGTTGATAAAATATGATGATAAGGCTTTAATAAATAGGCTGCTGCAATGACTCAAGCATGAGGTTGGAAGGTTTGTGTAGAAGCCATGGGAATAGATACAAGAACACAGGGTAGAAGGAAGTCTAAAACCTTGAAATGCTGCATTGTGTATCTTCAGAATAGAATGGAAGATGAAGGGGAGAAAAGTCCCCAAAAGAGCTTCAAATATTAGTTATTGGGCTAGAATTACTGTTGCAATACAAAAGGAAAGGCAGGAGACAGGAGTTACATCAAGAAGAGAGTTTCTGTTTGGGCCATATTAAATTGACATGACAGAGCTAATAACAACCACTAACATTTGCATGCTTATCTGCTTAAGGGACCTCAGCCCATTTCTACTTCTCTGTATTCAAGGTTTCTGGCCACTTTGACCCCATTTGAGATTTAGTTAGTGGAAACATTATCCACCTTATTTCGTGGATCAGTAAATAGAGAAAATTAGTTCTCAAGTACACAGAGCCTGTATGTTGAATTGTTGCTTCTTAATATTTGACTCTTCTGCCTCTGCCTGGGGACTACATATGCAGGAAGTTGGGAATACAAAGCTATAAGAAGGCAGAAGGGAAGGGGTTGTAAAAGTGTCAAACATTTTAGAAAATTAGAGATATTTCCTAAATCGGAAGGGGTGTTAAGGTTTGTAGGGACCAAAAACTCCATTGTATGGGTTTGATGACAGGGTGGAGGTCACATGGTTGGTTATTGTTGGGAAGGATGCTAGAGTCCTTCTAACTTTATGTGTTATGCTCTTTATGTAGGTCTGGAAGATGGAAGCAATGGCTTAAGGGCCCTAAATGGGTGAGTCTCTTTGACCCCTGTATCTCCAAGGGAGGACAGAGGAAAGAAACTGGGGAGGAACTGAAATGAGTATTATGGGTAAATGAAGTATTTTATGGAGCCTGGATGGCTCTGATTACACCATAACCACTCTTTGTTGTAGCAACAGCTGTAGCTTGCTTTTGATGTCTCGGCTTCAGCCTCCTCTCACCTTGGTCTCCTGCTCTGCCGGATGGCTGGGGTGTTGTGATGGGAGTTATTCCTCTGTTTCTTGAAGAAGTGGGAGGCACATGTATTATTTAAAAGTACCCCATCTCCATTTGCCCCATCAATTTTTGGTAGTGAAGAAGTGAAAATATGGAGAGGTAAATGACTTTTGACTTTTGGATAGAAAGTGAGATAATAATAAAGAAGCATGAAGGAAAGAAGAAAGAAATGATAGCATTCCACTATGTTATGAGAACTGAGTTAGGTGTATGTATCCTTATGTAAGTCCAGGTAATTCTGTGCTTGAGAGTACCTGGAGGGGAAATCTACCTTTAGATTTCCTCCATGGTCATATTGAAACCTTTAGATTTCTTTTTTTTTAAAAAATCTAATTCTGGACTTCTAACACTGGGTGGGCACTCTCTTACACCTGGGAAGAAGAAAGGCTAGACATTTTCTTAAGGGCATCCAGAATGTGTTGAGCTGCCCTAGAACTGTGGAAACTGCTCTCAGGCCCGACCAGGATTAGACATGAGAAGTCCATGGCTCTCGCTGTCATCTGAACTTTATTTTTGCAAATATAGATGATGTAGTCTGCTTTTATTTTATTCTTTCTCAAGTTTATTCTCTATTAAATAACTCAGTCATTTCCCTAAATTACTGCTGCATGCTACAATTATCACCAGCTTTTCTTCCTATTCACTTTTGCAGGTCTGCTATTAGGATGCAGGTGGGTAAATATTACGGTGCCACTGTGGCGTGTGTGTGTGTGTGTGTGTGTGTGTGTGTGTGTGTGTGTGTGTGTGTGTGATGTAAACAGAAACCCATGTGAAGATAATTTCCCTGAAATTATAGCTGTTGAGAGATTGTTCTACCTTCTGGCCTTTGTGACATTCCTCTAACAATGTCAGGAATTTCTCTGGCATCCGTTTCTATGGGATTCAAAGTCATTAACAGATGTGATCCAATTATCTCCATAAATCTCTGGATGTAAAAGGCAGCAGGGTTTATCCACCCACTAGACTTTTGGAATCATCAGGATTTAGGTGAAAGGTTCCCTCCAAATCATATTGTTACTTGAGGCTAGGCTGTTAGTCATGTTTCTTGGTGTCTTTGTCTTCATTGGGCAAGACGTACATGGTGTTCTGTCAGTGTTTCAAAGAGATCTTCTTTCCTTAAGGATTGTAGCTCTCCTGAGATCCTGTGAAGAGCTGGGGGCAGGAAAGAGTTTTTAGAGTGCACACTTAATCTTACTTCTCCATAGAGTAAAATGAAATCTGGCACTTAGGCAAAAATGTTTTAGAATTTCTTACCTTAAAAGTAATTGACCTCCCCTGCCCCTATCAATGCCTGAGTCAGTGGGGGAGCTGGCCCTGAGGTCATAAAAGTGGGAGAGCTGTCCCTGCCCTCCACCAGCTGCAACATTCGGGAGAGCAGGCCCTGCACCTCACCTGGGCAGCACAGTAGAGCCCATCCTGTTGGTGGTGGTGTGGGTGAGCCAGCCCTGATGTTGTGAGCATGGGAGAGCTGTTCCTATTACTCATCTGTCTTGTGGCAGCATAGGCAGGGGAGGGGAGAGACCCCCGCTCCTGCTCCATGCCCATCAATGCCTGAGGAAGGTAGGAGAGTTGGCACTGAGGCAGAGGCCGTAAGAGCAGGAGCGCAGTCCCTGTCCCTCATCAGCTGCAGCACTCGGGAGAATGGACCCTACACCTTGCCTGGGCAACATGGTATAGCCTGCCCTGAAGGGTGTGGGAGAACCAACTCTGAGCATTTGAAAGTAGGAGAACTGGCCACCACTCCTTTGTTCATTGTTCCAAGGGGTGAACTAGCCAGGGCAATGATGGAGAGCCCATCCTGGTGGTGAAGACAGGGGAGAGGTAGTGGGTTGACCAACCCTGCAGCTACCCAGGCCCAGATCTACCCCAACATCCACCTCATCTGTGATCTGCTGGAGCACAGGATGGGGGAGGTGTGTTGGGGGGGGTCAGTCCTGTGGACCCAGGGCTGCAGGATTTCTATGACACAGGAAAGCAACAGGATGTTCAGGAAGAGTCCCAGTGAGGGTCCAGCATCGATAGTGCAGTAGAGACCAGGGGCCTTGAAGCAGACCAGTGATTCTTTTCAATCAATGCCCACATGTAAAAATACATGGATAAAGGGGTTTACTGAATGACTCACTGTGTCACACTGCAGCTTCCATGATGAGATTTTCCCCTTATTCCTCCCCCTATCTTTTTTTTCTTAAATTTTACTTTGTTTTATTTTGGGGTGTGGTAGGAGATGGGTATGATTGGGAGGCATGATGATATGAAAGACACAAAGAATAAATAAGATAAATAAATACAAAACAATTGAAATGCAGAATGTTTGTGACAGAGGCTTACAACTGGACCGTGCATGATTCTTTTCTTTACAACTGTGACTTAAGTGACACTGTCACTTTAAGGAGAAGCCAATGTCATCTATCCCCATTTACCACAGAGGGGGCAGTGGAGTGATATCTCCCAGAGTTCAGAGAGTGCCAGAATTTATTCACTAAGCAAATGTGTAACACAGTCCTTCTGTAGCTACTGTGAATGAACTGCATATTTGACAGCTCTCTCTCCTGCCCTCAGAAACTTCACAGGCTGTTTAGGAGCGGATGACCGACAGTCAGAACAACGCGGCCATGTTCTTAGTTCAGTTTGTGCTTTCACTTTGCAATGACGTGCATATTCAGAACTTCCCTATTTAAAAGGAAACAGTGTGATATTTCAGTTAATCTTGTTTGGTGCGATATAGTTCACAGAAATTCATCTGTCTTCGCCAAGTGATTTTCTTCTCGCAGTTGGTTAGATAGATGTTTTCAGTTGTGGTTTTCTTAATACCACACACCAATGATACTAGTTTTAAAAGAATATTTTGATGCAGGGTAAAAGAACTTTAAAACAAAATTGCATCCAGTTAATGTATGTAAACATATTGTATTGTGCTTTCAGGTTTACAGAACACTTTCATGTAACTATTCAGTGGAAAACTCAGCATTGTAGCAATGGCCTCTTTACTGTTGATAAGAAAACTCCAGTCTGCAGCACTGTGCCTGACATGCAGAAGCTTCCCAACAAATGCTTGAAATGAATTGATTGCTTATTATATTATTTTTTTTCAGGGAACCTTAATTCAAACAAAATAGAAGGATTCAATGAATGAAACAATCATGATGGAACTTTTCCTCCTTATGTTTATGAAGTTTGGACCCAGGGCCCTGAGCATGCTAGACATGTGCTGTACCCCTGAGCTACATCCCTAGCCCTGAAATAGAACCTTTTTTTTTAAGTGGCTGAAAGGATGGCATGGTCTTGAGTTCTGTATTCTACCTTCATAAATAGCCGCCCTTTGGGGGAGATGTGAGAACCTACTCATTGTATGGGATCATGGATCTAGAAAAAGCATGAGATCACCTGAAGGCAGGGAGTGCCTCAAGCTTGCAAATGAAGAAAACAGAAAGAACCCTGTGAGTCTAAACAAAATGCCCCGGAACATCTGTGTGACATGGCAAGGACAGGCATTCACATCTGTTGGATCTAGATCAGCTTTCCCCAACATAGTCAGAGCTCGGTTCAGGTGGCTATGGGATAAGTCAGCGGGGCGGCTCTGGGGAAGGCCATTTCCTCAAGAGGCTGGATATTACCGGAAATGACCAAGACGGAAGAAAGGGCTTCTCTGAACAGCTACTACATTTGTCTGGGACAAATATTTTTGGTAAGCCATCTGCCTAAAAAGTGATGTTTCGAGAAGTGTGTTTGAGAAATTACTATTTAATAGTTCTCGACCACTTTCAAGAGAGGTTGGGTCTGGTTACCCCTAGGATCTTCCTGAAATTTTTTTTGGGTTTATAGATTTGAAGATAGACTCATTGATTAAAGCATTGAGGCTGATTTCCTGCAACAGAAGACTAATTACACTCTTTCTTTGATAAACAGGGCTATGTTAGGTTGTGATGGTGAGCAGAGATTGAAAGAATATTTCCAATATTGCCCTTGCTGAAAGGAGGGAAAAACTCACCAGTCTGATATTAACTTTTAAAGAGTTGGACCAAAATTTGGAGATACTTAAAAACTTTAAAAATTACCTTAATCAGTATTATTGGATTTTCCAATGTTATTATAGTAACATTTTCAAGCACTTTTGATGATGCTACACCAAGAAATACATTTTTTCTATCATCACCACACATACACACACACACACACACACACACACACACACACACACACACACACGCTCAACAAAAGGAAATAGATGAAATTATCATCAGCATCATTAATCTTATTCTCTTCTATTTTAAGATGTGCTATTCATAACCCCTTAAAATAATTTCATGACTCTAATTTCTGAAAAAAAAAAAAAAAAGGAGGCCATTGGAGAATGGCATAAAGCCGATTAGTTTCTGGATTGTGTGATACAGTACAAAGCAAGTTTAAATCAGTTTAAACACATCTATGTCTTTAAGGATCTGGTGTTTCTTTGTGGTGGAAATGTTTGAACCCTTTCTGGCTTTTCAGATAGGCAGTGCATTGTTGTTAACTACGGGCACTCTTCTTCGCCATAGCACACTAGCCTTTCTTCTGTCTCACTGTGGCTTGGTACTCACTGACCAACCTTGTCCCACCCCCACCCTCTCGCCATTCTTTGCAACCTCCAACTCTATATGAGATGCATGTTTTTAGATTCCCGCACAAAAGTGAGGTTACGTGCTACATGTACTTCTCTCTTTTCACCTACGTATGGGATTGGGGAATCAAACGGAAGTTGTTAGAATTGGTGTGGTAGGTGATTACCTGTTGAGGGATCTCACTGGCCCCCAACACTTGGACATATTTTAAATATTAAAATTAAAAAAAATATTTTTATGTGTATGTGTTTTGTCTGCATGTATATCTGTGTGCCACCTTTGGAGGCCAGAAGCAGGTGTTGAATCCCCTGAGACTGGAGTTACAGATGGTTGTGAGCCGCCATGTGAGTGCTGGGAACTGAACTCAGGTCCTCTGGAAGAGCAACCAGTGTTCTTAATTTCTGAGCCATCTTTTTTGGCTCTATTTTAAATAGTTAAAAGCTGTGTTCTAAGTTCATTGTATTAAAAATGATTTGTTTATTCTTTCTTTTGAATTTATGTTTTATTTACATATGTGTACGTACCCCAGGTGTGCACCTGGTGCCTGCAGAGCCAGAGGACGTGTCAGACACCATGGAAATGGAGTTAGAGACAGTTGTGAGTTGTAGATGCCAGGGCCTCTGCAAAGGCAGCATGTGCTCGTAACCACCGAGCTATCTATCTAGCCAAGCACACTGGGTTTTGATCACTGAGAAAGAACTCTAGTACATGACTAAAGTATATTACTTGTAGGGAATTTTAGAGCCAAGACAATTGGACATGCAACTAAAGACAGGGATGACTAGAAACAGAGGGTACATTTGATAGTCAGTGATAAATAAATCTTGTAGTCAGTGGCTTTACAGAATCTTTCAGTGCTCAAGAAAAGAAGGGCAGGAATTATAATAGGCTATCCTTCAGGTTTTCTGTAGTAAAGGAACTTTCAGCAACAGGAACTGAATTATTCCTGTTTTGTTCATCACTACCTCATCAAGATACATATGGGCAGATGGCTCCAGGCCATTTGCATATGACTTAGTGGTCATAAATTCAAGACTTTCAAATAATGACCTGAAGAAATTTTAGCAAGTTTTTTATGTATTTTTTACTTCTCTAGGCTTTAATGTCTCTGTCTGTAAGTAGGGATGATAATAATACAGATCTCTAGTGGATATGTGGTGTTAGGGGTGGTAATGTGTGCAAACCTTCAAATGCTGTCAGAGTTCCTGTGTCCTTCCTGTCCCCATTATTTTGGTTATTATATTGGGTTTTTGAGATGGGGTCTCCTTATGAAGCTTAAGCTGCCTCAAAATCATAATCTTCCTGTCTCATCTTTAGAGTGTTGGGATAGCAGCTGTATGCTACTATTCCTGGTTGCTGGTAGTTATTATTTATTTATTTTTAGTTTCTGGACTGATTTTATTTGAACAAGGAATTCAGGGAGTACCATTTTGTACCCAGGATACAATTCATAGCATGTTGTTATATTCATGTATGAAAGCATACCTCTCTATACAATTTGCAGAGATGGAAACATATATTACTTTCAAAATACATTTCTCTCCTCTTCCATGGAGGAAGAATAAAAGTCCACTCAATAACTTGGCTCCTTCAAGATAACTGCATATATAGGATTTAGGTAACAGTAGCCTCCCTGACCTTCTGGAAGCTGTGGGAGAAGAGCCACTGACTAAAAATGGCAGAAGTATGACAGAGTAGAACAGGATTATTAGAAACTGAGTTTCTGGGAAGAACAGGCACTAATTTCTGGAAAGAAATTCACTGTGCATTGAGATGTTCATTCCAGTGTTTCAGATTTGCACAAGTATTGTGTGAGATCCATCACTGTTCAGCTGTGAACTCTAGTTTCAATTGAGTGACAAAGTAGATGGGGATGGTCTATCATTTATCTGTCACGGTCCCACACTGTTTGAACCAACTTTTGATTTTGGGGCTATTTGATTATGTAGGTAGGAATTGGTGTGATGCTCTACCTATAAAGCCAATGTTATGGTCTACAGTAAGATCCTCTCTGCAACCATCACCTCCTCCTTTGACTCATCCCCAAACTGGCCAAACTGGACATCACTTAATATGGCACATGCTGCTCTGATGGTACCCTGACTCTCTTTTCAGTCTTGATGCTTATTCTACTTTGGCAGCAGAAAACTCTCCTCAGTTGTCTTGGAAATTACTTGAAAGAAAGAATGAAATATACAAAAGCATTGAAAACACACTGTTCCCATTGCCAGGGTCTCATAGTGTTTGTTGTTCTAGTTAAGGATTTGGGCCAGTAATATTTATAGGTGATGCTATGACTTTGTGTGAGTTTCAGGTTTGTTGGAGGTTACCGAGGAGTTTCAATTTTGTTTATTCCCCTTTATTTAGCAAGTAAATTTGTTCTTTTCAAAAGGTTCTCTTAAACATTACAATTCTGCAGTTACTTCATCTGAGCTCCATAAAGACGTTTTTCCTTGATGATGGCAGCCATTTTGGTTGCTCTCAGTCCCTTCTGATTGTTATAATTGTCACTACTGTATTTGGACCGTGGTCTCATGCAGAAGAGGTAAAAACAGAAGGTTGTGTGTGGAAATATTTTCCCTCACTTGCATTTCTTAACAACAGCAGAATTTGTAGTGTTGTGCTTTTGGTCCAAAAATCCTTTCTTTTTGTTTTAGGGAAATGAATGTAGAGATACTTCAATAACATAAGATTACTAACTGAAGCTACTATGGAAAGAATATTTAGTTTTTTTTTTTCTCAGCCTAGGTTGGTTTGGAAATGAAAGGAATTCTTTTGTCTTTATTCACTCTTAAGGTAGAAATTATAACTAAAATTTTCAAATGTGAAAGATGTTAATATTTACATGTACTGAATTAAAGTGTTTTTATGTGCATTGATTAGAACAGGCATAAATGCTATTTCCCACTCAATTAAGTTTTTTTTTTACTTGGTATAAGGGGAAGGTACTGTAGAACTGGATCAGGAGCTAGGTACTGGATCAGGACTGTGTACTGCTCTTATAAAGGACCCACATTCAGTTCCCCGCACCCATTTTGGGTAGCTTACAATTGCCTGTAACTCCAGCTCCAGGGGATCTGACATGCTGGTGGGCACTTGAACATACAAGCACATACCCCATCATATAATTAAAATAAAATAAATCTTAAATGAATAAGGAAAGGCCGTGACAGTAACTTATCTCTTAAAAATAACAAATTTGAGGGCTAATACATTGGCATCTGTTATTAGAATACCATAAACAAAACATTGCACTTAAAATATATATCTTAAATATCAAATTACAGTATGAGTTTCCTATGAAGCAGGCAGTCCAACTAACCTGTGTTCATCATATACGTAGGTCTTCCCACTAGTGGTTTTGAAAACCTGTATTTAATAGGGCAACCTCCAGATAGGATTTTCAGTTAGTTCAATAAATATTTCTTGTGAAGCATTGTGTTGCAGGGACAAAGATGACTAAAAAGAGTTCAAAGGAGCAATTAAAGAAACAAAAGGATAAAGTAAGAGCATTGTGTATGCTCAATTGATCGTGAAAAGAAAAATCTGGACAGTATGTTGGGTATATTACGAGCTGTGCTCAACCTTTTCTAGGCATTCAAGGCTGAGCTGCTTTTACCTTTCTGGGAGAGCACATTTATTTAGCCTTGACTCCCACCCAAAAATGATTTCTTTCAAAGAATTGATTTTTTATGGAAGACTTGGCCTTGCTTGGCAGTGTTTTCAGTCTGTTGGGGTTTGGGGCTTTGTTGTAGAAACTTGTTTCACGGCCTGGGTTCTCTGCCTTTCATTATGTAATCTCTGAACTGTTTTATCATTGTTCGCTTCCCCTTTATCTTTCATTTTGAAATTCAGAATGAGTTAAAGTAAAGTGCTGAGAGGCAAGAGGAATGAAAACAGAGTAATGGAAAAAAATCATTATGTAAAGTGTTCAACACACAGAGGAAGATGTTTGCTTCCTCCAGACAATCGTGCCTGAGTTCTGTCATCTTGAGAACAGCTTTCCCGGCTAGTCCATGCAGAAGTCTCTGTCCTTCATCTATGGCACTGGGAGTTGAACTCAGGGCCCTGTGCATGTAAGAGAAATACTGAACTACTGAGAGATTTTTGTGAACCCGTTTTTTTTTCTTTTTTATGAATAAGTCAGAAAGACCTTTCCAATTCTCAAGTACTCTTTCAGGTACCTCAAGAGATCTACCAAAGAACTGAGATAGTCTTAAAGATTTAAAGATAGCTGGAGGAAATTTGTGGGTGATTTTTTTCCCCTTTTGTTTGTTTGTCTCAGAACAATCTAGAGACTGACATGGGAACTTCTCTGAACATCACCAATACATATCCAAACTAGATGCAAAGCTCTTGGATGCCCGGAAGAAATGATGGTGTTTGTGGTACCCGTACACATAGATCCAAGAGAGGAGGATATTAAAGCCCTGGTGTTTCAAAATCACAAGCATACCTTAACCAGTAGTGAACAAGCATTCAGAGAGAGAGCAGTTACAAGCTTGCACAGGAAGTTCTAGCAGTGCATTTAGGGCTTGAAGAAACAAGGTACAAATATAAAATGGGGGTAAAATGGGAAGTGTGTCTAGGGTGGATGTCTTTTGTTCTTGAAATGACAAGGTGGATGTGTTGGAAGGGTAGGATGATCCAGCTGTGTTTCCAGTTGGCAATATATGGCAGACTGTTAAGTGAACTGGTGTTGGTTATACTCAAACACAGAGCTCAAAAGATTCCATTTCTGGATTTCCAAAGAGTCACAAAGCAGTTCATGTGCTTATCTTGTTTACTTACACCAGTATTTTATTCAGAAATCACTCAGGATGGCCCCCCACTTTCTCCTTGGGGCAGCTAAATACTTCTTTTTTAAATTGAAGGTTTCTATTAGCACCCTTGTAGAGGATATTATGTAAGATGTACTGTATGTTTGTTTTACTTTTTTATTAATACATGCCTATTTTATAAAGTAATAGGTTTCATGACACTTTCACACATTGGTATCATGCACTTTGATCATGTCTACGTCCCAACTATGTACTTGTTCCTTCCTCCTCTCAAAATTCAAAACGAAGGATTACATTTATTTTAACTGTTTGTGTGTATGAGCACACACAGGAGAGGAGAGAGCGAGCCAGGGTGCCTGTCTGGAGGGAGGTCAGAGGACAATTTTTGGAAGCTGGTTCCTTCCTCCCACCACATGGGGCCCAGAGTCAGGTCCCCAGTCTTGGTATCAGGTACCTTCACTCTGAGCCATCACGGCAGCCCCTTTGTTCTGTCTCCTGCCGGTCCCGGTCCTTTTGGCAACTGTCCCGTTTTATTTTCCTGCTCCGTTCTTTTAAAATCTAAATTCCACGCGTGAGAGAACACACCATTGTCTTGTTTTACTTCTTTTTTTTTTTTTTTTTTTGGTTTTTTCGAGACAGGGTTTCTCTGCATAGCTTTGCGCCTTTCCTGGAACTCACTTGGTAGCCCAGGCTGGCCTCGAACTCGCAGAGATCCGCCTGCCTCTGCCTCCCGAGTGCTGGGATTAAAGGCGTGCGCCACCACCGCCCGGCATTTGTTTTACTTCTTAAATTTACTGTTTGGTATCTGGTTCTTTCGTGATGTTTAGTAGGGTGTTGTCTAGAACATCCTTTTCGCCATAATATTGAACATCTAAATGTGAGAAGCCATCTTCACTTCATCTGTTATTGTATTAGCTGACATAGTCTGCTCTTCTGCACGATGCACAGCATCATGTAAAGATATTTTTTTTTTTGGGTGGGGGTGGGTGTGGGGGAATCTCCATAAAACGAAAGCAAAAGGTTACCTCAGATGAAAACAGAGAAATAAGGAAGAGTGAGAAATTCCCCCTATTTTAGGAGGCAGTTAATGGCATTTCCTATTTCAAAATAAAAGTGCGGGGGGTGGGGCATATTTTCTTTGCTACTTCATTTCTAAGAAAATCCTACAGGAGAAGAGTCAGATTATTTGGCAGAAACATCAGCTGTTTGTCCACCTGTCTGATTACTGTTAAGAACTCGAATCTTGTAGTTAGGTAAATATCTTAATGAAATCACATGCCGTTTCTGTTCCAGGAGAGTGCACCCAAAGCTGGAATTCTGCTCAGAAATTTGAGCCGGGGTTGGTTGCTATGGCGCCTGTTCATACACAGTTGAGCATCTACTGGCACCACCCACAACATCAAATAATCGGAAATCCAGACTCCAAGCTTTGCTAGTGATCTTGGGCCTTGGCTGCTTATTTCGGGCAGTTGTGTCTAGTTGTGAGGCTGGTGTAAGAGGCGACATACTGCGCGTGCAGCACTTGGCAGGAGGGCGCTTGCTGCTGTCCGCCACTCTTTCCGTTAGAATCTCGCGATAACTTCTTTTGTCACTTGTCTTTTCGGTTGGCTGAAGGGTTCAAGCGGTTTTCAAATTTTACATTCTGTATCTTCATTCGTTCATTCATTCTCTAAATATTTACTTAGTATTACATGAGAAGAGCACGAGCCTTCTAAATTTACTCTAGCTATCCAAATTAATTATGACATCTGAAATATCACTTAAGTCTAAAATAATCATGCTCAGCCCATCATCTCCTGTTATTCAGTCCTGTGGTTTGCTAACCAGGAGTCACATGGGCAGAACACCAAAATTATTTGGAAAAATTCCCTTAAAAGTACCAATCCGTGGGCCCTAAGAACATTAGTTGAGTCAGAATTTGTGGGTTTGTGTCTAATTAAAAAACTCCCGGGGGCCATAGGGTTGGGCTGCAGTGAGCCCAAACTCAGCCTGTCCTTACTTAATTTGCTTCCCATACGTCATACATACCATTCCTCTATGAGCGTCTATTACTTTCAGAAGGCAGCTTCGGTTCAACCTTTCCTGATGCACACAGTGTACTCCTCTCCCCGTTAAGTTCATTTCCTGCTCTAGTTCTCTGTACTATTTTATCATTTGGGCTTACTGGACAAGTGTGATTGAAAAAAAAAGCTGTCTATAACCATGTCTTCTGTATAGTTTGCTTTTTAAATTAGTGTCCAGACCTCGATGGAAGAGATTGCATGGTCTGGTTTTGTTGTTACTCACCATTTCACAGTGGGCTTTGTAGCGCTTCTGACCACAGCAGGCACCAATGGTCATGGCCAACGGACTCACTTCTGCAAAGCTGACCTCTTCCTCTAGCCTACTTTGGTTTTTGCCATCTGTGGGATATCAACGGGAGTTACTGAATTTTCAAGTTTTGAATTTCTAACTGCAAATTTTCATCAGCTAATTATTTGGAATTTAATCTTACATTTTGACTAGTATGAATGAAATATATAAAGGTTTTTAATCTTTGGATGGTTTTTAAGGGACCTGTATTATAAAGCCACAGCATGATGTAGCATATACTTCCTCTTGAAGACAGACCTTATAATATTTATCTTTGTATTCCAAGCACAAGTACACAGCATATAGTAGGTTACAAATGAAGATCTGTTGAATTAATTGAATTACTTATCTATCTGGTTAAATTGTTTTACTAGTAGATGGCCCATGGAGTCCTTTCTTATGCTGACTATTTTGAAAATCACATGCATTTCTATTACCGTTTTATATGCATTTACCTTATTTTTGTTGTTATTTTTTTGGTTTTCGAGACAGGGTTGCTCTGTGTAGTCCTTGCTGTCCTGGAACTCATTCTGTAGATCAAGCTGGCCTCGAACACACAGAGATCCTTCTGCCTCTGTCTCCTAAGTGCCTGGCACATTTATCTATGACCTGTAAGTTCTAAGAATTTGACTTCCTTGTTTCCTATCATTGCCGCTCTATCAGCTCTTCAGTGTGCCAACATCTTCTTGGATTTCTTACTTTTGCTAGCCATTGATTCCTCTGACTGTATGTGCATCTGTGGACAGCAGTGTGCCTAACCGGAACAATCTAAGATATTGCTATAAAGCATGGACTCTTTGAATCTCATTATATAAAATATAGAAAACATTAAAAAGTAAAATAACATAAGTGGTTGGTTAACTTATTTCAGCAAAAGGCACTCATTGGACATTATTTATATAGTTTCTGCCAATCTTTTTTTATATGCATTTAAAATGCATGTTTTAATCTAAAACCTGCATTTAATTTTATATTTTTGCTTAATTATTTGATACTATAAATTGTTTTGCAGTGTTTTAGGAATAATTTCTGGAGTTCTACTGAATGAATCAATTAATAAATGTGCAATGCTTTTAACAAGTGATACTCTCATACTTGAATTTTTGTATCATACTATATTTTTCACCATAAACAGTTTTGAATCATCATCTTGATGTGTAAAGATTTTCCTATTAATAAGTTTATGCCTAGAAGACATACCCAAGAGTATAGATATTTTTTTCTTCAGACAGGAGAATAAATTCCTAAAGGATTGCAATCTATAGACTTTCCAGTGATGCATGAACAATGATGCATGAACCCTACCTTTTTCTTTTAAAAAATATTTAATTTTATTATTTTTAATTATTTGCAAGTGAGTGTGACTGCGTGTAGGCATGTGGACATGAGTGTAGGTGCCCACAAAGGCCTGAGGTGTTGGAGTTTCTGGCTTTGGAGTTACAAACAGCTGTGAGTTGCTTCGTATGATTTCTGGGTACCAAACTCAAGTCCTCTGCATGACTGGCAAGTGCTCTTAACCTCTGAGTCATTTCTCCATCCCAGAGTATTCCCCCTTTTCGAGGGACTCTTATCTTTTTGATAACTTATTTATTTAAAACTGTAAACCATTTTTTTTTAAAATTTCATGCATGTCCCCTTCTCAAATTTATGACCTCTTCTCTATTGACATACATATAATATATATATATATACATAAATATGTATATATATAGTCACACACATGTAAATGCATATATATGTACATATATATGTATACAGGCAGACACATGTATATAAAAATAGAAGCTACTGGGAACTTTTTTTAAAAATAAAAATATAACTTTCTACCTAACATCCCCTTTAGTGGTCTACTCTGCATCAGTGATCAAGATTTTACTCCATGTACTTAAGCATATTATTACACCAACTTGTGAACCTTTTCACACCAAGACCGCCCTGATATGGCTGTTGGCCTGTGGAAACAGGTCACTTGGTTTGGTTTCAGGGCCAAGAGTGGCTGGTAAGGGTGGACAGCTCTGGCTGTATCACCAGAGCCTGGCCACAGCGCACTGAGAAGAGTTTGCTGCAAGAGGTGTTTGAGCCAGTATGTCAGCATGCATGACAAAACCTGTTCTTGTGATTTGAAAGCATACCTAAAGAGAAGTGAAGCCCATGTAAACCAAAGGACATGGTGAAGTCCCAAGGCATCAACAGACCTTAAAAAATAGTTTCTTTTTAAATGCTTTATTAGCAAGTACAAATTACAAATAATAACAGTTTCATACATGCATATAATGTATTTTGATCATACCCTTCCCTCCTCACCCTTTCTTGTCCACTTCCCATTCTTTCTGATCCCTTTCCTCTTCTAAACTAGTGCACTTCAAAAAAAAAAATTGAGTTTCCTTTGAGAGGTAGGAGCTATAGGCTCTTTGGAGGACTCATTGGCTCTATATATTTAGACTAGCTTCATATTCCAATGGAATCTTGTGGATCCTTCTCAGACTAAAACAGAGATGAAATATTTTAATTTTGACAACTAAATCACTGCTATGTAGTCAGAGGCAAATGTTATTTAGGGAAATGACTGTGTTGACTATAGCACTAGTTTGTAAGGAATTATGAAGAAAGACAAAATACACATTAAAGCAGGGAAGGTTAGAGGTACTCTTCAAAAAAGATATCTTTGAATCATACATACATCTTTTGTGTAACTTTTTCTTGCCACTTTAATAGCTCTGTATGTTTCTCCTATAACTCTTGGATATTCACTTCCATTATAGTAATGACAACATTTCCTTGATTACATGACTTTTTTTCTCATCCAATCACGGTATGTAGAAGACAGGGATAAAACACTTTAATTTAGAGTAAAGGACGATTTCAGAAGTTGGCCTGATATAATCAATCAGTTCATACCTTTGACATATTTCTGAGTCAGGACTTAGAACTGAAGATTTCATTAACTCTTGGAGGGTAAAAAGGGTAAGGAAATTCTTCTTTTTCCCCTTCAAAAACACACCAGGGGAGGTCAATGGGAGAGCCTGTTCAAAGGCAACAGGTAGATACCATGGGAGCAAAGAGACAAAACAATACAACAAATAGCAGGAACAACAAGAAGTACAACAGACCTTTTGATCTTCTGAGAATTAGTAAGTGACATCTCTGAAGGTGGTTTAGGGATCAGAGCATCGGCCCTGAGATGACCCAGCCCAGCAGACTCTGTGGTCTGCGGACTTCAGTCTAGTCTGATTCCTGGTGACGCGTGTGTGATTCAGAAGAAGGTGGAAGATGAAAGATGCTGCCCTAATGTTGGAATAAGTTGTGAATGTAGCATTGTCACAGTGTCTATTTACTTGTCTAGTGACAGCCTTGGTACCAGCTTAATATTTTAGCTAGCACTCTTTTCATTGATTATTTGTTATTCTGATAATTGCCCCAAACATTTTGGCAAGTGTATGGTGGGAAGTCACTACAGATCAGGTTATAGATCTTATTTTCTAATCAGAGTTGAAACCCATGATTTCAGTCACATCCTTATTTCTTCTTCTTCATCCTCCTCCTTTTTCTTATCTACTGATTGAATATTTATATTTTATGTGTATGATTGTTTCGACTGCATGTATGTATGTGCACCACAGGCATGCTTGGTGCCTGCAGAGATCAGAAGAGGACGTTGTATCCTTTGGAATTGTAGTATAGAAGTTTGTAAATTGCTATGTGGATGTTGGGTACCAAACTTGGGTCATCTGCAGAATCAATAAGTGAGCTGAACTAGTGGGATAACTGTAGTAGAATATTATTTTAAGGTGTGTTACTTTTGTTTATGTTGCATTTGTTTAACTCTGTGAAGCTCTATTTCAGTGCCTATCTAAAACATCTGATGGTCTAATAAAGAGCTGAACAGCCAATATCGAGGCAGGGGAGGGAAATAGGTGGGGCTGTCAGGCAGAGAGAATAAATAGAAGGAGAAATCTGTGAAAAAGAAGAAGTAGCCAGAGAAAGAGGAGGACTCCAGGGACCAGCCACCCAGCTACACAGCAAGTCATGGAGTAAGATTTGCAGAAGTAAGAGAATGGAAAAAGCCCAGAGGCTAACGGTAGATGGATAATTTATAGTTAAGGAAAGTTGGCAAGAAACAAGCCAAGCTAAGGCCGGGCATTCATAATTAAGAATAAGCCTCTGTGTGTGATTTATTTGGGAGCCGGGTGGCTGGCCCCCCCAAAGAGGAAAAAACAACAGACAACTCTCCACTCCACATCCTTATTTCTTATCTCCTTTCAGAGCATTGAAAATTGCCTTTGGGCAAGGGAAGTAGCTCAGTCACAAATGCCTTACAAACACATGGGCCTGAGTTTGCTCTCTGGAACCCAGACTTCTGGCATACTTACACATCACACACACACACACACACACACACACACACACACACACACACACACACAGAGTCTGAGGAGATGCCTTCTTTATTATCGCTGAGAGCAAGTATCTGAAACGTTGCACATGGTAACATTTCCTGATGATATTCCATTTAATTTGTATTGTACTTGAGAATCTTTTAGACATGAGAACTGGAAAACAGGTCTCTTCAGTGTTGTTTTCAAGGTTGTATCTTGGAGACATGGTGTTTTCATGCAAAAAAACCCAAACAAACAAAACAAAGAAACCCAACCCCAAAACAAAAACAAACACGCCCCCCCAAAGACAAAATAGAACAACAAAAAAACCCACTTGGAGCTCCTTTAGGCAATGTTCAAATAATCGCCATAGTAACAGAGAAATTCTGTGCTACCTAAAGACTAGGGCAATTTATATAGTAAAAGATGGTTAGTTACCCACAGTTCTTTTTAAAAGTTGGCATCATCCCTGGATCCTATAAAGCACTTTCCTAGGAGGCTACTGGGAGCAAACCCCTACATGTCTCTCAGCTTTGTCTTCATGTGCATGAAGCCAGTTCTTGTCTAATAATTCACTAGGACTTTGCTTTTCCCTGACATAATAATTGATGGATGTCACATTCTAAAAAAAAAAAAAAAAAAAAACAAGTTATGCAGCTAAGGGAATCGAAGTAAGTGAAGGCTCAAGCAGGTGGGAAGATCTCCATGTATCCCAGCCTTTGTTCTCACTTTGCCCCGCGTTCAGGACACTGCTCCCCAGGGAATGAGAGGTGGGGCTCCTTGTGCTATCATGCAAGGCACAGACTTGCTTCACTGCAAGCTACCCTTGCTTCCCCAGTCAGAAGATACCATTGCTCTGAAACGCCAATTAGCTAGTGATTGTAAAGCTCTTGGAGACAGAAGTGTATCCACTCTATGTATTTAAAGGGCTATTATTCTTCTGTTATTTATAAACACCTTGAAGTGCAATTAGCTTTGTTTTTAAAAGTATATTTTGTTTGAGCTCAACAGGATGTTGTTATTATCTTGTAAGTTACAGAGGCTTCTGAGAGCTATAATTAGATTAGAGTAACCAGAAGGGATGGGAAGGAACAGTGGTGGAGCTCAGGGTTGGAGCTTGAGAAGAGGTACCGACAGGGATGGACTGGACAGGCAAACAAGTGGCCTGAGAAGGCAAGCAGATGGCTGTGAGGAATTTCCCTCAGAAGGGAGCAGATTTCACAACTATAGCATAGACACAGCACTCTGTGTCCAGAAGCAGGGCAAGAGGGAGGGTGTGTGGGTGTGGGTGGCTTCAGCAGCTCTGGTTGGAACCCTGACTTGGATTTTTTCTGAAGTGTGGGAACTTTGACAAATCACCCACGCCATTGGATCTGTTTCCAAACCCATGAAAATGGAAAAGTAGTAGTTTTTAGTGTTGTATGGAAATTAGAAACAGTGTGTGACAAATGTTACCCGCTGAGTCCAATTGATCAGGGGTACTGCTCAACAAGTTACAGGGACAGTCATGGTTGTCCTATGAATGGTGGCGCAAGCTCACCATTGGGGAAATAAGACCCATCCCTCTGAACATTATTTAACAAGTGCACTTGAAATTGGCCTTGCACTATACTGGTTTAATCTGGCCCAAACACTGATTCTAACATATCAATTCACTAAATAGCTAAAAGCCACAGTTTCTATTTAGAAGAGGTCTGCATTAGGCATGCAACTCAAAAGGAAGAATGGCGCTGGTAGGACAAGTAGCGATGAAGGCAGGTAGAGAGGAGCTGTAGGGTATAAGGCAGCCTTAAGATTTTCCAAGGGATATTTATGGGGGACCACTTACATGAGAAACATTGGCATCTTGCCTCATTCAGGCTTTGACTGGTTGTCTGATGTAAAGATTAATGAAGTGCCATAGGAAAAGGGCTTAGTGTAATTGAAGAACATTTATAAATACATTGTTAAAACATGAGGATAACAGCAAACCCTTTTTTGGCATATATAATGAGTCTTCCTACCTCCATGACACATCCGGATTTTCTGATTTATACTATACATTCTTGGAAGAATGAAAAAAAAAGTACTTCTTTTTTGGAGACAGGGTAGCCTGTTCAGCCTTGTAGCTTAAATTAGGCTTGAACCTGCCACAGATCCCCAACTGCAGAAATTACAGGTGTGTGCCACCATGCCTAACCTGATATATATATTAGTAGAAAATTTAAAGTCAGCTATGGTGGCCCATGCCTATAATCCCACTGCAAGAGAAGTGGAGGCAGGAGAGTCAGAAGCACAAGGGTAGCCTCACCTATATGGTGAGTTTGAAGCCAGCCTGTTCTATATGAGACCCTGTCTCAACTGCCACATCCCCTGTGTTTTTTCCCTCACAGATTTTAATTCATCTCTATCCTGGAGGGTGAAACGACTATGATAAATTAAAAAAAAAACCTCAATAAGACAATTTTCCTTATTATTTGTTACTTTGTTCCAGGAAAGAACTAGAGCAGCTCTTTAGGACATGTTTCAGCTATCCATGGCAGCATAATAGACCCCTTCATAGCTCAGTAGCCCATGACAACAGCCCACTGTGGACTGAGCCCAGGTGTGTGGTTTTTCTGGCTTTCCCTGATGTTATTCTTATACTTGTTGCTGTTTGGAGATGTTCTACAGCCAAAATCATCTTCAGTGGTTCTACTTAGACCTTGGTCACTTCAGTTGAGTCCCTGGAACATCTGGAAGCTGGCTGTTTGTTCCTCTGCACAGAGGTTTCTGTAACACAGAAGAGGATGTTCTTATCTGATGTAGCGGTTTTGGGCTCCAAAGAAGGTGAAAGCAGAAGTCATCTTGCTTCTCACGTTCAAGACGTTGGCCAACATTGGCCAAGTTCCACTTGCACGACCTTCTGTTGATTAGGGAAACTCACCTTGCCAGGCTGATTCCACGTTTAAAGGCAAAATAGACTTGTTTCTCTATGGAAGTGTGGTGGCTTGAAAGAAAATGGCCCTCAAAGGGGAAGTGTCACTATTAGGAGGTGTGGTTTTGATGGAATGGGTGCGACCTTGTTGGAGGAAGTGTGTCCCATTGTGGAGGTGGGCTTTGAGAACTCATGTATGCTCAAGACACACCCAGTGTCTCAGACCACTTTCTGTTCCCTGCCAGTTAATATATAGGACTCTCAACTACTTCTTCAACACCATGTCTACCTTCGCACCACCATGCCTCACCATGATGATGATGGACTAAATCTCTGAAAATGCAAGGCATCCCAATTAAACATTTTCTCTTTATAAGAGTTGCCATGGTTATGGTGTTTCTTCACAATAGTAGAAACACTAACTAAGACAGGGAGGAATGGTGAAGTGTTTGAGTTGCTGTTAATTCATTACAGAACACAAAATCTATTCATCATATACTAACAATCCCTAAGAATATTACTAAACGTTTAAATTGAAGGTCAGCCGACAGGTGTGACATGTTTATGCCTCACACCAATACAAAGGATCCAATTTCTGGGGGCCTAATTTCAAAAGGACAAGCTGCCAGTCTTTCCTAGTCTAAGATTTAAAAATTTTAGAACAGTGTTGCTGATCAAATGTTATATTGACTGTGAAGAGAATATGAATGTCACGTAGCCCAAGCAAGTATCTTTTAGTCTAAGCATTTAAACAAGATTATTGTTGTTTTTCTAAGTGAGAGGTGTAGCACATGGGCTGGATAATTTGTATGAAGAACTCATTTTGACTTCGGTTGAGGAAAGGGTCAGGGAAAATGGAATACATTTTATAAGGAAGAGTAGGAGTAGAGTAGGAAGACATTCAGGATCTGAGAGTGTTTAGCATAGTTAGGCTAGAAAGGTTCTTGGGACAGTGCAGAGGAGGCACAAGGTATTGAAGGAGCTTAGAATTGAGGAAGAATTGAAGAGTCTATAAACATAGTTTACCAAGGTTTCCACTTTTCCCAAAGAATGAACTTTACAATGGATTTAACTACAATTATCTTCCCATTAGTCAGAGTGAAGACTTCTTGGAAGAAGTGTTTCAACTTCACTGAAAATGAGAAACAGCTTGTGTATGAACTGATTAATTGTTATCATAGGAATGCCTGGTTTTCACATGAAATGTGGCCTTCATATCCATGTATGAGTGAGTTCAGAGTCCTCTAAAAGGGGTGTGTGTGTATAATATCTGCGTCAAAAATGTGAAGAAACAAGACCAATTTTTATAGATGACAAAAATGGCTAAGGACGTTGCTGGCCAGAGGTGTCTTTTTGATACATAGACCTCCAAAAGATACACACACACACATACACACACACCACACACACACACACACACACACACACACACACACACACACACACACACTTAAGATACAATGTATATGGCTAATGATAGCTTTTGTTATGACTTTCCCTTATTCCTCTTCCCTTTCTCAGCTAGGTGAGTGTTTGCTTCGTGACAGGAGGTCACAACATTGTGTTGTTCACTGGCCTGTTTGCTGTTTTCAGAGTGCAGGTTTCAGATGGGAGTCAGTGTGCACATGTATGTTTTTCATAACGATGCCTTTTGAAGTCCAGCCTGCAGGCCTTTGGCCCCAGCATTTGCAGAAACATATTTCTTAGTCATTTTTAGTTGTTGCTTTTGCAAGCTTAGGTTTAACAGCTTGAGTTGTCTCACTTGCTGAAAATGATGGGGACATTTTGAGGCATCAACAAGCTTCACCGTGTTCTTGTGGAAGAGCCAAGAGGGGCAGAGGCCATTGTGAAACTGATAAATTAATGTCAGCTGATGAAAGGAAACCAAAAAAAAAAAAAAAAAAAAAAAAAAAAGAGGAGGCCTTCCGAAGACAGTTGTGGGAACTGGATAGGGAGCCCCCAGGCAGGGGGAACAGGATCTATCCCTGGGGCATGAGTGGGCTTTTTGGAGCCCAGTGCCTAGGGTGTGACACCTTACACAATCTTGGTGCAGGGGGCAGGGGCTTGGACCTGCCTCAGCTGACTCCCCATGGGAGACCTTGCCTTGGAGGAGGTGGGAATTGGGGTGGTTTGGGGGGGTAGGAGGAGGGAAAAGAGGGGAATCTGTGGTTGATATGTAGAATGAATAGAAAATTTCTTTTCTTTCTTTTTCTTTTCTTTTTCGAGACAGGGTTTCTCCATGTAGTTTTGGTGCCTGTCCTGGATCTTGCTCTGTAGCCCAGGCTGGCCTCGAACTCACAGAGATCCACCTGCCTTTGCCTCCCGAGTGTTGGGATTAAAGGCATGTGCCTGGCCAGAAAATTTCTTAATAATAAAAGTTAAAAAAAGGAGGCCTTCCATCTTGTGCCCACACTGGCTGTCACTATGTGTTCTCTTAGTTCTGGTTCTTTGTTGATCACTCCAGTGTCTACATGGCCGTATTTTCACCTGCAGTTTCTAAATGGAAAGCAACCATACCATTTTTGATAAATACACTAGAATTTTTTATTCTTAATTTATTTTTATGAGAGACCAGAGTCACTTTTTTTCTTTCATCAACATAATAGAATTGCAATTCTTTCATTTATTTCTTTCATTTTCTCCAAAGAAAATTTGTGCATCTAGCAGGACTATGAAACATCTAATTCAATTAAATGTGCCCTGTCTTGGGTACAGAATAATTTTCAGCAAGTGAGACAACTCAAGCTGTTAAAACTTTTTGGCCATTTAAAATGTCTTAAGTGTTTTAGGGCAAAATAACCTTTCAATGTTTAGCTTGTTTCTCACTGTGAAAGATTTATGGGCATTGGGCTCATTCACAGCTCTCAGTAATGCTTCAGTTGGCTCACTTACTATTGAATTATTAAGATATTAACTAGTTAATGAAAAGACAAATACCTTGGTTTCACACACCCTATCGTGAAAAACTAGATTTCCATTTCAATTCAATGTAAACAAAAACATCCCTGCTGTCAGTTTTAGGCAATTTATTTGAGGTGACTCTGGATGGATCTAGCCCAGAATCACCCCAAAGCTAGCTTCTGGTGATTGTGTACTTCTGTTGGGGTAGAAATTTTCGTCCCAGATGTCATTAAAGCACAGCAGAGGTAAATCAATACCTGTTGGCTCACAATTATGGCTTTTCATTTGTTCCATTGATCTAATGAGATGGTTTCTTAACTCATTTACCCCAGTTGGAAAGGCCACCTCTGGCCAGTGATGTCCCTGGCCATTTGTGTTACCTGTAAATGTGTCTTATTTTCATTCCTTCTCCCCTTCCCAGTGTGATTTCTAGAATGGAGCTTTTCTCAGACATGTTTTACTGTGGCCAACAGTAGAAAATTATGGGTGGCCAACAGGAAAAGTGGTCTTTTAGGGTTTGAGCCAGAGAGAAATGTGTGTGGTTCTAAACATTTTAGCTTGAAGAACAAATCATCCCTATCGAGACCTGTCCCCCAAGTCTCCCATGCCTCCCTGGGCTAAGATGGTACTATTAGAAACCTGTTTTATTATATGCAGCTGAGTGAGCTTGAGGAAGTGAGCCAGCATTAGCAAAATAGCCGAGACTGTCTCCATTCTTTTGGTTTGACAAAACTGAGCAGAAAGGGATAATTCTCTCATTTCACACTTAGACACTCTTCTTGGAGTCCCTGTCCCACCTCTTTTTATCTCAGATCCTCACATCTAATTCATCTGAACATTTTGCTAACTTTGTCTCTATTGATACTCTTCACCCTCTCTACTGTTGTTCACTGAATTAGGAAACTATTGCTGTCATGTCTCAGACACCTGCTGAAGCTTATAATTATCTTCCCTGTTTCCATCCCTGTGACTCCTGTGGGGCTTCTCTCCTCAGCATCTAAAGATAAAACTAAAACTGCAATCTAGATTGCTTTATGCCTCTGCTTTTGAATACAAGTGGAATGAAGCAAAATTGTTTCTGTGACTCATAATGGTCTGTGTAAGCAGGTCCTCAGCTATGGTCCTATCTCATCACAACATTTCTCTGCCCTGAATGGCTCGCTTCTTCCTGGAGTAGCTGAAGTGATATCCTGACTCATGGCTTTGTATGTTCTCTTTGCTATTTTGCAATGATTCTACCCTATATTTACCAGACCTTGCATTTTTCTTCATGTCAATTCTCATGACATGGCACTATCTACAATATTGAGATATACACTGTAGTGGGTAGCCATTCCAGCTTTGATCTGGAAGTTCCAATCCCCATTGAGACTCTGGCCACTGTCACGCCTATGAGGCAGGGCCAGGGGAGGCACCTGGAGACCCGAGATCTGGATGGGCCAGTGCTCTTTCTTTTCCGGGACCCTGAACGGTGGAGGTGGACCGAGCAGAGCTCCAGAGAACACCGCTGGATTGTGATACACCTTCCCCAGACCCTGCGACCTACCTATCCCTTAATTTGTAAGTTACCCACTAAATAAATCTTCCTTTTAATTACAGGAGTGGCCTTAATAAATACACCAATAATACACTCTGTGCAGGTAGTTGCCCTGGTGTTCACTGCTTTGTCTTCAGATTCTAGATCAAAGCATGGCACATTATTGGTATTGAATCATGAATGACTATGTGGCTATCTTATGTCATCCAGCTGTCAGTCATTGGATAGTATTTGGGATAGTGGGTCTGTGCCAGTACACTCATATTACGTATCTCACATGCTGTTTTTGACTAGTTCTGCTTGATTCAAATTTTTGTGTGTTTCTTCCTACTAGATTATAAGTTCCTCAAGGAGGCATTGTATAACATCTTAGTCTTTTAACTCAGTAAACATATAATAATAGCACATTAATATTGCTTCTAAGACTATATTTTTGAATGACTTTTAGATGTAAAAAATTGAAACTGGGCATGATGATGCATACCTACAGTCCCAGAACCTCCCTTAAACAGCACTACCAACTAGGGACTGAGGGTTCGAACACCTGAGCCTATGAGGGACATTTCTAAGTTAAACCACCACATCAGCTCAATTACATTCAGATGTTCAATGGGACTGACAGTAGTCCTGATGGTTTTGACCCTTGCATCTACACATGGTATTTGTTGGTACCTCTGAGGGCTATGCAAACCTTAAGTCATCCCAAGCCCAGCTTTCCTATCTCCACACTGACATACAGCAGCTTGGATTCAACCTGTCTGTCACACCTGACGCATTATCCTTCCTCATCACTGGTTTTCTACTAGCTCCAGGAAACTGCTGTGTTTTGGTGTGCTTCGAACATTCCCAGTTAACCACTTCACATTCAGCTAATTAGACCTTCCCATTGGCAGTCTATTTCATTCCATATTTTCACAATGGCCCCCTTCTCAAGTCTGAAAATTTACTTCTACTTTCCCAAGACTGAGTTTACTCTACTTTGTTCTTGTACTGCTAAACACCTTGAACATGTGCTTGTGGATGCTGAAAGCATCATGATGTCTGAGAAGAATGTGCTGGGTGGGGAATTGGAGGGCGTATTTCCCAGTTCCGACTTGACTCTTTCTTGTATCTGGAAAATCAATTGCTACCCAGCTCTCCTTATACAAAGTGCACATACTGATGCTTGCTCTGTCTCCTTATAGTTGGTTAAAGAAGAGAGAAAATGCCAACAATTTTGTACGAAATAGGCACCAAATTTTAAGCTTTTTAATCAAGAGTTTTGAGTTACTCTTCTTCAACGTGTGACTTCCTTTTTACTGATTAAAAGAAGATTTCTACACCCTCATGATCTTCTAAATGTTATTCAGGCTAGAAAAACATGGAACCAAAGTGGGAGGGGTAGATGGATGAACTGAATGTGGTACACCCACACAACAGAAAGTCATTGTGTCTTTAGAGAGAAGGGATCATCAACATGATGAGCCCCAAGTGACTGAAAAACTCAGTTGTAAAATACATGTGGATAGAATGAAAGAAACTTACATTTTTCAAGTCAGAAACAAAACAAATGTAATCATTGGCTTGAGTAAAAGTGTTACCATGTGAAGTTAGGAAATTAATCTTGGAGTTTGCTAAGATAAATGATACACCAAGACACAAGTACCAGTTTTTCTTAAATGTATTATTCTAAGATCTTACTTTTGACTATTTCAATTACTACACATTCAGCAGAGTGTTATTTTCCAGATTAAAGCTTCACCATTCTTCATAGCTGATTTTTTTCTTCTCAAGTTAATTGGGTTCAAATAAGAACTTAACAAATGTTGCAATTAGACTTAGCTTTTGAAATCTTTTATTTGGCTTAGTAATCACTGTGCCACTTGTAACATAAAAATGATGAATAATAGTATATTTGCTTAAAATTGCAGAATCCAGAAAACTATCATACTTACCATTGGCATGTATAACTTGACACAAGCCAAAGTCATTTTGGAAGAGGGAGCCTCAATGGAGAAAATAGGCCAATCAAGTTAGCTTGTGGGCAAATCTGCAGTGCATTTTCTTGACTGATGGCTGCTGTGGGATGGTCCAGCTCACTTTGGGCATTGCTACCCCTGGCTGGTGGTCCTGGGTAACATAAGAAGGCCCCAAGGAGCAAGCCAGTTAGCAATACACCTCCATGGCCATTGCATTAGTTCCTACCTTCATGTTCCTTTCCTGATTTCCCTGGATTTTGAACTATAGGCTACAAGATAAAACAAATTCTTTCCTCGCAGGTTGCTTATGGTCATTGTATTTTATCACAGCAATAAAAACCCTAATAGGATGCAATGGTGCTGCTCCCATTCAGTGACGATCTATCCCTTTAGTTAATTCTTTATGGACATACACTTACAGATGCAGCGGGATGTGC
Organism: Peromyscus maniculatus bairdii; assembly: GCF_049852395.1. Lineage (NCBI taxonomy): Eukaryota > Metazoa > Chordata > Mammalia > Rodentia > Cricetidae > Peromyscus > Peromyscus maniculatus. Next base: position 33,946,274 of record NC_134866.1, on the reverse strand, counting down.
TTTATCAACCCCCTAGACATTTCTCAATCCTTACAGTTGATAATGAAGACCAAGACTGTCTTAAAAAAAAGCATTTGCCTATCACCAAACAAATGGTTGGGGGTGCTTTTGCTCTATCTGTGTAGAAATAATGGATAGGTAAGAAGAAGCTACTTAAATGATCATTTCTAGGAGCTTTTCCTTTTCCTTTATTGTTTGATAGCATCAAGAGTTACAGTTCTCTGCAGGCCTTGGAGAATCGGGCTCTTAGCCCTTCACAGTGGCCACTGTCATAGTGCAGCCTAGAGTCTGAGATCTTTGCTTCTGAAAATTTGACAACTCTCTGGAACTCCCTGGCAGCCCATGACCAGAGACTCTCTTCCTTAGAACTTTGTATACAGTTCATTCTTTTCAGTCTCTTCTCTGCCATCTGTTATGTCTTTCTCTACTTTTGTTTCTCTTCTTCTTCCTGCCCTGACCACTCTGAAACTGTCCAATTGTCTTTCCAGGTGTCAGAGAGCCACCACTTTTACAAGGCAGTGGCAGCTGCAACAGAGACTTGTCCATACTGGGTCCAGGAACTACGGTGCTGTATTAGTTACTTTTCTGTTGTTGTAAAAGCAACAGTCCACAATAGTAGGGGAGGCATGTCAGCAGGTGGCTGGAACAGGAATCTGAAGAATCACATTGTCCCAGTAAAACATTAAGCAGGAAGTGAACTGTGAGTGGGGCAAGGCTATAAACATTCAAATTCCCTCAACACCAACATCCTTCCTCCAGCAAGGCCATACCTACAAAGGTTCTACAGCCCCCACAAATGGCAGTGCCAACTGGGGACCAAGTGTTAAAATACATAAGCCTATGAGGGACATTCTCATTTAAATCACAGCATTCTGCTCCCCACCACTTATCGGCCTCATGGCTATTATCGTAATGCAAAGATCTAAACCAGCTTTAAAGGTCCCTATAGTCTTTAGCTGTTTCAACACTGTTCAAAAGCCCAAAGTCTCTTGTGAGACTCCTTATAATCTCTTAACTATAGCTCCCATGTAAACTAAAATAAAGCAACTTATATACTCCCAACATATAATGTCATGGGATATCATTTCCATTCCCAAAATGAGGAATGAGGGCATAGTGAGGAAATACTGGACTCAAAAACAAGACCCAAACCTAGCAGGGCAAATACCAATATTATAGCCTCAGGCCTGATGTCTGGGACTTTAGTTTCAAAGGGTTTAGATGACTCCGCTCCTTCAGCTTGGCTGGCTGCAGTATATGTCTTTCTCTTGGGATGGTTCTACTCCCTGTATTCATGTCTTATTGGCCAATGTCTGATGGCTCTGGCATCTCAACACTTGAGGGTCTTCACTGCAACTTGGGTTTTGTTTTCATGGCTTTCTATAATGGTCTCTTAGGGTCTTGGGAACTCTTAGGGCCTTTCTCTTGTAGTGACTCCAGCACTGGGACATGTTATTTGACTAGAGTGGCTCTCTGAAATGGCAGGGGGAGAATCCATGATGCCTTCACTCTTGTATCTTTCATACTTCCAATGCTAGTTCCACAAGCATGAAACTGCCAAGTTCAGCTCCTAGCTAAGGATGGACCCTCATTGCCTTTAACCACATTATCAGCAGCTCTTGGATGTTGAGATAATTGCTTTCTAGAAGGAAGCAGTTCCTTGGCCATCCTCATTTCATGAGTTGGAAGCTTAGCTGCGAAAGGTCTTGCCCTTTACAGAGCAGGGGACCTGTCCTTAATTGTGACAACCTCATTAATGATTAAAGAGATATCTTTCAGCATGTGCTTTGATAGTAACATTAAGCTTCTTAATACCTTTTTCTTTCAATACTGTACATTTTCATTTCTTTTTGCCTCACCTGCTCTTTTTTATAGCAGACATGCATAACACTTATTAGCAATAATCAATATACAGACTCAGTATATTATATGCTGTCTTGAAATTTCCTCTGCCAAATAAAGTAGTCTATTCCTATTGTTCTTTTTATTTTATTGCCTTCTAAATGAGTTGGTGTAATTCAAAGTGATACAGAATTCAGAGAACAATAAAGATGGAACAGAAGGTTCTGGCAGAATTTCAGACTGGGTTTCTTTAAACTCACAGCTGAGGTTGGAAGAGCTGAATGAAAACTAGAGATAATGAGCCACTGTATGATTTTTTCTATCAAAAATTAATTACAATGTACAACAGGCTCTAAGGCAGCATTTAATTAATATATGTAGGCAACAAAGGATATTACAGCAGGGTATCAGATATTTGAATAGGAACTGAAGGGGGTCACTCTCATCCCAGGTACAGAGAATAGCTTAATTTTTGCCCATTTTAAAATTTCATCTGTGGCCGGTAGCCCTTTCCTGTGGCCGTAGATCCCCAGGTTTCTTCTGGTACTCATTTTATTTCTCCTTGAAAGCCTTATCTTCTGCATCCTTCTTCTTTACCTGCTCTTGAACTGTGTCAGGTCTTCTCTTTGGCACATTTATGGGCTGATAATGGTACTTTGCCCATTACTTTTAAATTTGGCTTGAAGAAAGATTTTAGGAAAAGGGCATAAGGCAGCCAGATTCTTTGCCAAAATATCACATAGAAATGGCCTTTAGCGCCGGGCGGTGGTAGCGCATGCCTTTAATCCCAGCACTCGGGAGGCAGAGCCAGGAGGATCTCTGTGAGTTCGAGGCCAGCCTGGGCTACCAAGTGAGCTCCAGGAAAGGCGCAAAGCTACGCAGAGAAACCCTGTCTGGAAAAACCAAAAAAAAAAAAAAAAAAAAAAAAAAAAGAAATGGCCTTTAGACCAGTTGCTATTGAAATCCTTGACTATCCCAAAACTTCATGTGCTGAGCCTCTACAGGCCACACTGCTGTAAGCACCGCTGTCTCCCAGGTGACTACTAGAACAGGCCTTTAAGCTTTGTTTACTACATTTAACTGCTTTTTAGTCCAAACTTCCAAAATCTTCCACATTTCTTCATATACCAACATGGGTAGGTTCTTTGCAGCACCACCCCACTTCTGGGACCAATTCTGTATTAGTTACTTTTTTTTTGTTGTGATATACTACCAACAACAAAGAAGCAACTTACGAAGAAAGGGTTTAATTTTGCTAGCAGTTCAACAGGGAGAGTCCATAATTGCAGGTGAAGAATTTCAGCAGGCAGCCAGAGCATGAAGCTGAGAGATCATATCTTTAATTGCAAACACTAAGAGATTAAACTAGAAGTCGAGCAAGGATATAGACTGTCAGAGTGCACTCTGAGTGGTAAATTTCCTTCAGCAAAACTTTCTAATGGTTTTACTTCTTCTCCTAAAATTAACACCAATTGGGGATCAGTTCAAATACACAAGCCCATGGGAGACATTTCTCATTAAAACCAGAAAAATTGTAAGGTGTGCATCAGAGATGATCAGTATTTTTCAGGACTGGGAATCTACTATTGTAGTGATATTGCTGTGGGTACTATCCCAATGTACAGACAGGATTACAGGTAGGCTATTGGGATTGATGGCAGCATGCTATCTCCCACTGGATCCTCAGCTGTCATTGAGTGGTTATTCACAGATTGCACCCAGAAGCTGGAAGTTGATATAAGCTGCATATAAGCGGGGCTGCTTAGTACTTAGAAGCTGGGCGTAAGCCAATGTCACTGCTGCTCCCATCATGTTGGATGATGTTTCTGTCACATCACTATTTATTCTCTCTGATGCCTCTTCTTTGTGTAGTGAACTTATCTCTTAGTATGAAAAATTGCTAAAGAAATATGACTTATGAGAAATCTTTATTGGACCTAATGTTGCAACACCATGGGAGGTTGTTCAGGACTTGCTTTCTCAGCTGATTTCTTGAGTAAACCTTAGCAGCTTGTTTATATAACCTGGGAAGAAGGGTTTAGATGAATCTTAGGAAAGATCTTAGGACAAGGGCAAAGCAGCTAGATTCTTTTCCAAAATACCATATACAAATGGTCTCTAGCCCAGTTGCTGTTGAGTCCTTGGCTCTCTCCAAAGTCTCATGAGCTGAACTTCTACAGGCCCACATAACACTCAGCATGACTGTCTTCCAGGCAACAACTATAACAATCCTTTAAGCTCTGCTTATAGCATTTAACAGAAACTTCTGAAGTCTTCCATATTCCTCCATAAATCAACATGGTGGGCTCTTTGCAGCAATATCCATCTTCTATTCTGAATTCTATATTAGCTGCTTTTCTGTTATGATGTAATAATATTATCGAAAGCAACTTATAGAAGAAATAACCCTACAAACAGCCATTTGTTTAGACAGATCAGTCATTTCTTTGTGCCAATCATGACAGATAATTGTTTGAACAAACCACAGCCTTGCCTTTTAACTCTAACCACAATAATCCCTCTACCAGGGGAATTAGCACAAATTATAGTAGTTCCTCTACCAGAGGAAGTGTTTCCTTTCTTGTCCAGGTGGAAATTGTTGCAAGGTCATCTAGGGTTCACTGAGGCATGTGATAGGAAAAGCCTGTGTACTTGGCCGCAAACAATCCTGTTGGAAGCTGCACCTGCAGGAGCCAAGGCAATCAGCTGCAATTTTTGTGCAGTTGTCTCAAGGCATGCATGGCATATTCCAACATGATAGTTTCAGCATTAAAGTAGCTAGGCTGGCTATTGTACTAATAGTCCATCCAGTCAGACAGGGAAGCAAGTAAGAGTTCAATAGCTGCTAATGAGAGAATCAACTCATCCCATCCCCAGGGGGTTTGCTTATTTACAGGAAAATGAACAGCAAAAAGAATGTTTATGATATAAATTAAGGAATTTTTCATTAATAATAACAACAGTTTTTTTTAAAACGGAGGTTAACAGTGCTTGAGCAATGATTAACGACTGACCAGTGCCGGGGAGAGATGATTCTCCTCATCTGCCTCACACCACTAAGCTCCTCAGTCCTCAACAGTCATGCTGTGGAATTTGATGTGTTATTTTCTGCACCCATTACCTTTTTTTTTTTTTTTTTTTTTGGTTTTTCGAGACAGGGTTTCTCTGTGTAGCTTTGTGCCTTTCCTGGGACTCACTTGGTAGCCCAGGCTGGCCTCGAACTCACAGAGATCCACCTGCCTCTGCCTCCCCAGTGCTGGGATTAAAGGTGTGCGCCACCACTGCCCGGCTCACCCATTACCTCTTGCTGTGCTGAGTTATTTCTCTTCTTTGAAGGAATGTTGCTGGCCATTTAGTGTGTAGGAGATGATTTCTAACAGACAGAAAGAATGAAATACTTTTAGATGAAAGAGGATTACTAGTTTCCAATGAGGGTCTTTGGTGCTTAGCACCAGGGGTCATCAAAGGAATGCGAACTGGTATTTGTTTTGAGTTAAAGGATATATTTTGTGATCAGCTCACCTTGCCTGTTCTGGTCCATCAGCAAAGATAAATGTCTAAAACAGGCACAAACAGAGATATATTAGTATTTACCTTCTAAAAATGTTCTAGAACAGTTGCATGTCTGCCTTAGTTTTAACATCTCATGTCTGCTATTTAACTCCTCTTTCATTTCTGGCAATAACCTTTACATATTATAACCTGGATTCATTTAAAGATTTTTACAACTGAAGGCTTAGAGCAAATCTGTAAAGTGCAGAGGACAGATTACTACTCTTAATTACACACACACACACACACACACACACACACACACACACACACACACACTTATTCATACACAAACACCAAACATTCTACTGTAGCTGGTCATGGACAATCCAATAATTTCTACCCAGCTAAAGAGATATGATTTGAGATGTGATCTCTTCATTAGTAAGAATAATATCAACTTCCTAAATGCTCACTAAGTATCAGGTAGGTGTTAATTACTTCACAAATAATTCTCATGGCAATTCTGTGAGGTAGATATTAAAATATTTTTAGCTTTGTTTTGCAGGGGGAAACTAACCATTGAGGTTAGATAATTTCTCCAAGATTATATATTTAGTAGTAGACCCATATTATGTTCCATAATTGGCTCAAAGATATGTGTTTTTAATAATCACGAAACTATTCTTTCATGTTCTGTGGAAATGGACAGAAGACAATTCTAGGGAATTGGAAGGATGGCTCAGTGGGCAAAGGCACTTTTTTTTTTTTGCATAAGCCTGGTCTCTATCTTAGTTAGGGTTTCTATTTCTGCAATGAAACACCATGACCATAATGCAATTTGGGGAAGAAAAGATTTATTAATCTTACATTTCAGCATTGCTGTTTATCACTGAAGGAAGTCAGGACAGGAACTCAAACAGGGCGGGATCCTGGAGGCAGCCATGAAGAGGATCTGCTTACTGGCTTACTTCCCATGACTTGTTCAGCCTATCTTCTTATAGAACCCAGGAACAACCAGCTTATGGATGGCATCACCCACCATGGGCTGGGCCCTCCTCCATTGATCACTAAATGAGGAAATGCCTTACAGCTGGATCTCAAAGAGGCATTTCCTCAGCTGAGGCTCCTTCCTCTGATGACTCTAGCTTATGTCAAGTTGACACACAAAACCAACCAGTACATCTTGGTAAACCACATAAAGATGGATGGGGAGAGTTAATCCACAAATTTGTCCTCCGACTTCCATACACTGTGTGGCTCACATTCTCTGCCTCCATTAGGCACAGACAATATTAATAGATAAATAAAATGAAAACTACAACCCTAGGAAGACGATTGTTCTTTTTGTAGCTCATGCACAGAAAACTTCCAGTGTAGAAATATCCTCTCATCTGGAGTCCACTATGATGAGCCAAGCTGTGGTTGAACCTTTTTTTCTCTCATTTTGAATGTTCATCACCTGTAATTCCAGCACTTGAAAGGAAGAGGTAGATCCCCAGGCCAAAGGTACTAGCTAGATTAGCCAGAATTGACAAGGTCTTGGTTTAGTAAGAGACTGTCCCACAATAAATAAAAAAAAGGAACAATAAGAAAGACACCTGATGTCAATGTTGGGTCTTCACTGGCCTCTGCATGCACACCCATACCCCACAAGAAGCCATTCAACACTTAATTAACAACAGCAAGATCATAGTAGAGAGAACCCTTTCAAATACATAACACACATATCACACATACCACAGAAACACACACACACACACACACACACACACACACACACACGTACACACACGTACATATACCACACACACCACAGAAACGCACACACATGCACATATACCACACACACCACAGAAACACACATACAAATATGCACATATACCATACACACCACACAAACACACACACTTACACACAAACACATGCAGACACAAGCTTTTAAATCTTGGTTATTGCATCATTTGGTTTTCTAAAGCAAAAGAGCTGATAGAATGAATGTGTGTGTGTATGTATATATTCAATTATATATGTGTGTATAACAACATCTGTAAAGACCAAGAATCCAGTAGTTGTTCGATTCATGACATCTCAGCAGTCCTAATCTGGTACTGGAGGATTTTTAGAGTGCTGCTGGTCTCCTGCCTATGTTGGAATCCCTGAGAAGTAGGTTCTAACACTGGTTAAGGAATGCCTCAGCACCAGGATAGATGAACTTGCTAGCAAGATTGAGGGCAAGCAGCTAAAAACCAAAAACTTCCTTCCTCTATGTTAACTCATGTAGTCTGCCACCAGAAGGCATGGCCCAGATTTAAGGTGCATGTTCTCATATCAAGTAGTCCAATCAAGAAAATCTTCCACAGGAGTTGCTTTTTGGGTTTTATCCAATTCTAGATGTAGTCAAGTGGATATCACTATTAACCACCACAGTTATACATATAGGAGAGAAAACAAAGTATTTAGTTTCCCAATTCTGGCTAATTTCACTTAAGAGAATGATTTCTTACTGCATCGATTTTTCCACAAATTAAAATCTCACTCTTGATATGTACCATATTTTTTATTCATCTGTTGATGGACATCTGTGCTGACTATCATTTTATATAGTTATTGGGAATAATGCAACTATAAGTATAGTGTGCAACTTTGTGTGTGGTTATGTTGACATGGGGCACTCAGGGAGCAGAGGTCACATGGTAGTTCTATTTTAGTGTTTTGATGACCTCTGTGTTGAATTCCATAATGGCTGCACCCGTTTGCACTCCCACCCAAGGTGAATAATAGCTCCTCTTCCTCCACATCTTTGACAGTATTTGTCATTTCTCTTCAACTGTTCAAAAGCTTTGTGACTTTGTGTGACACCATTTGCCGACTCCTGGTGTTGTTTCCTTGCCATTGGAGTCCTTTCCAATAAATTTTTGCCGATGCTTATATGTTGAGGTGTTTTCCCTCTAGCATTTTCAAAGTTGCTGGTGTTACGTTAAAGTCTTTGATCCATTTGAATTGATATGTGCGTAGGGTGAGAGACAGGAATCTAGTTTCATTCTTCTACATGTGGAAATCCAGTTTTCACCACACCACTTGTTGAAAGAAGCTGTCTTTCTCTAATGTGCCCTTTTGATGGCTTGGTTCAAATTGAAGTTGCTGTACTTGGTGGATTTATTTCTGCTTCCTCCATCCGATTCCACTGGCTTACATTTGTGTTTTTGTGCCAGTATTATGGCATTTTTGTCATCATAGCTCTGTAATATAATTAGATTTTGAGTACTATGATTCATTCAGAATTACCTTTTTAAAAAAAAACAAAACTAAGGATTACATAAATTTTAGCATTTTTTTTCTAAATTTGTGAGAAATATCATTTGGATGTTTATGGAGACTGCATTGAATTTGTAGAATGCTTTTGGTAATGTGGCTATTTTCACAATCTTATTTCTGCCAATTCATTAGCATGGGAAGTCTTTATATCTTCTAATGTGTTTTCTTTTCTTTTTAATCATTGACAAAATTCCCTTTTATTTATTTAAAATTTAAAAAATTTTACATACTAACCCCAGTTCCTCTTCCCTCCCCTTCTCCCACCCCCTTCCTCTCCCCCATCCCACCCCCCATTCACTCCTCAGATGGGGTAAGGCCTCCCTTGGGGTGTCAACAAAGTCTGGCATACCAAGTTGAGGCAGCACCAAGACCCTTCTTCTTGCATCAAGGCTGATCAAGGTATCCTACCATGGGGAATGGGCTCCAAAAAGCCAGTTCATGCACCTGGGATAAGTCCTGGTCCCACTGCCAGGGGGCCCACAAGTAGATCAAGCACAACTGTCACCCACATTCAGAGGGCCTAGTTCTGCCCCATGCAGGTTCCCCAGCTCTCTGTCCACAGCCAGTGTGCTCCCACTAACTCGGGTCAGCTGTCTCTGTGGTTTTCCTCATCATAATCTTTATATCCCCCCCCCTCTGGCTCCTTGTTCATATGATCCCCTCCTTCTCTTCAGCTGAACTCCAGGAGCTCAGCCCAGTGCTTGGCCGTGGATCTCTGCATCTGCTTCCGTCAGTTACTGGATGGAGGTTGTATGATGACAATTAGGGTAGTCACCAATCCAATTACAGGGGAAGAGCAATTCAGGCACTCTTTCCACTATTGCTAGGAGTTTTAGCTGGGGTCATCCTTGTGGATTCCTGAGAATTTCCCTAACACCAAGTTTCTCCCTAACCCCATAATGGCTCCCTCTATCAAGATATTTCTCCCTCTCCATCCCTCCATCAACTCAGCAATCTCCATCCCTCATGTTCCCATCCCCCATCCTCTCCCTTCTACCCCCTCCTCTCAATTTACCCAGAGGATCTTAACTATTTCCCCTTCCTGGGAAGATATGAATAGACATGGGGAGAGTGGACAGCTTTGTCTTGTCCCTGATTTTAGTAGATTTGCTGTGAGTTTCTCTCCCTTTAGTTTGATGTTGGCTGTTGACTTGTTGTATATTGCCTTTATTATGTTTAGGTTATTATCATGAAAGGTGCTGGATTTTGTCGAAGGCTTTTTCAGCATCTAATGAGATGATCATGTGTTTTTTTCTTTCAGTTTGTTTATATGGTGAACTACATTGACAGATTTTTTTGTATGTTGAACCATCCCTGCATCTCTGGGATCAAGCCATCTCTTGATTATGGTGGATGATTTTTTTGATGTGTTCTTGGATTCAGTTTGCCAGTGTTTTATTGAGTATATTTTTTTTATCAATGTTCATGAGGGAGATTTCTCTGTAATTCTGTTTCTTAGTTGTGTCTTTGTGTGGTTTGGGTATCAGGGTAACTGTAGCCTTGTAAAAAGAGTTTGGCAATGTTCCTTCTGTTTCTATTGTGTGAAACAATCTGAGGAGTATTGGTATTAGCTCTTTTTTATAATTCTGGTAGAATTCTTGGCCTTTTTTTGGTTGGGAGACTTTTGATGACTGCTTCTGTTTCCTTAGGAGTTGTAGGTCTATTTAAATTGTTTATCTGACCTTGATTTAATTTTGGTATGTGGCACTTATCTAGAAAATTGTCCATTTCTTTTACATTTTCCCACTTTGTGGAGTACAAGTGTTGTAGAAAATTATTTTAAGGTGTGTTACTTTTGTTTATGTTGTATTTGTTTAAGTCTGTGAAGCTCTGTTACTGTGCCTGTCTAAAACACCTGATGGTCTAATAAAGAACTAAATGGCCAATCGCTAGGCAAGAGAAAGAATATGCAGAACTAGCAGGCAGACAGAATATGTAGGAGAAATCTGGGAGGAAAATAGGAAGAAAGAAGGAGCTATAGAAGGAGGAACACTCCAGGGGCCAGCCTCCAAGCTACACAGCAAGCCACGGAGTAAGAATAAGATTTACAGAAGTAAGGTAACAGGAAAAGCCCAGAGGCAAAAGGTAGATGGGATAATTTAAGTTAAGGAACATTGTCAAGAAACAAGCCAAGCTAAGACCAGGCATTTATAAGTAAGAATAAGCCTCTGTGTGTGATTTATTTGAGAGCTGGGTGGTGGGTCCCCCAAAAGAGCACAAAACATTCAACAACATACAGGTTTTCAAAGTATGACCTAATGATTCTCTGGATTTCCTCAGTGTTTGTTATTATGTCCCACTTTTCATTTCTAATTTTGTTAATTTGGAAATTCTGTCTCTGCTTTTTGGTTAGTTTGGATTAGGGTTTGCCTATCTTGTTGATTTTCTCAAAGAACCAACTCTTTGTTTCATTGATTCTTTGTATTGTTCTCTTTGTTTCTATTTTATTGACTTCAGCCCTCAATTTGATTATTTCCTGTCATCTGTTTCTCCTGGGTGAGTTTGTTTCTTTTTGTTCTAGAGCTTTCAGGTGTGCTGTTGTGTTGCCAGTGTGAGCTTTCTCCATGTTCTTTATGCAGGCATTTACACTATGAACTTTTCTCTTACCACTGCTTTCATAGTGTCCTATAAGTTTAGATATATTGTGTATTTGTTTTCATTGAATTTTAGGAAGTCTTTAATTTATCTCTTTATTTTTTCCTTCACTCAGTGTTAATGCAGTTGAGCATTATTCATTTTCCATGAGTTTTCAGGCTTTCTGCAATTGCTGTTGCTGTTGAATTTTAACTTTAAGCCATAGTGATCCGATAAGATATAGGGGTTATTCCAATTTTTTTTTTGCATCTGTTGAGGTTTGTTTTGTTACTGAGTATGTGGTCAATTTTAGATAAGTTTCCATGAGGTGCTGAGAAGAAGGGATACAAATGTGGGTGCCTTTTGGGGCATAAGTGTTCAGAATTGAGACTTCATCTTGATGGATTTCTCCTGTGATGAATATGAAATACCCTTCTTCATCTCTTTTGATTGATTTTAGTATGAAGTCTATTTTGTTAGATATTAGGATAGCTACAACAGCTTGTTTCTTAAGTCCATTTGATTGGAAAATCTTTTCTCAACTCTTCACTCTGAGCTAATGTCTGCCTTTGAGGTTGAGGTGTGTTTCTTGTATGCAGCACAAGGATGGGTCCTGATTTTGTATCCATCTGTTAGCCTGGTCTTTTTATAGGAGAATTGAGTACATGATAGTAAAGAATATTAATGACCAGTGATTGTTAATTCCTGCTATTTTTGGTTTTGTAGTTGGTAGTGTGTGTGTATTTCCTTTCTTTGGGATTTGCTGGTGTGAGGTTATCTATTGGCTGTGTTTTTGTGGGTGCAGCTAACTTCCTTGGGTTGAAGTTTTCCTTCTAGTACTTTCTGTAGGTTAGAATTTGTGGATAGGTATTGTTTGAATCCGGTTTTGTCATGGAATATCTTGTTTTCCATGTATGGAGATTCAAGTCTTTCCTGGGTATAGTAGTCTGGGCTGGCATACATGGTCTCTTAGTGTCTGCAGAACATATGTCCAGGACCTTATGGCTTTCAGAGTCTCCGTTGAGAAGTTGAATGTTAATCTGGTGGGTCTGCCTTTATAAGTCACTTGGCCTTTTTCCTTTGCAGCTGTTAATGTTCTTTCTCTATTCTCTGTGTTTAGTGTTTTGATTATTATGTGGTGAGGGGACTTTTTTTTGGGTCCAGTCTATTTGGTGTTCTGTAAGCTTCCTGTTCCTTCATAGGCACGTCCTTCTTTAAGTTGGGGAAGTTTTCTTCTATGATTTTATTGAACATATTTTCTGTGCCTTGGAGGTGGAATTCTTCTTCTATCCCTATTATTCTTAGGTTTGGTCTTTTCATGGTGTCCCAGATTTTCTGGATGTTTTGTGTTAAGAATTTGTTGGATTTAACATTTTCTTTGGCCTATGAGTCTATTTCCTCTGTCATATCTTTAACGCCTGAGATGCTCTCCTTCATCTTTGTATTCCATTGGTTATGCTTGCATCTGTAGTTCCTGTTCATTTACGCAGATTTTCCATTTCCAGAATTCCCTCAGTTTGTGTTTTCTTTATTGCCTCTATTTCAATTTTCAAGTCCTAAACTATTTTACTTCACCTGTTTGTTTTTCTCCTGGCTTTCTTTAAGGGATTTATTGATTTCTTTCAATTTTTTGTCTTTTCTTTGATTTTTTTAAGGGAATTTTTTATTTATTCTTTAAGGGACTCTGTCATCTTCATGAAGTTATTTTAAAGGCCATTTTCCTCTCCTTCATATGTGTTGGGATGTCCAGGTCTTGCTGTTGTAGAACCACTAGTTTTTGGCGGTGCCATATTGCTCTTTTTGGTTTTTCGAGACAGGGTTTCTCTGTGTAGTTTTGGTGCCTGTCCTGGATCTCATGCTGTAGACTCATAGAGATCTGCCTGGCTCTGCCTCTGAAGTGCGGGAATTAAAGGTGTGTTCCACCACTGCCTGGTCCACCATATTGCTCTTTTTGTTGCTGAATGTATTCTTACACTGCTGTGTACCCATCTCTTTCTCCAATCCCTGGAGGTGAAGCCTGTGCCTCAGGAGGTCCCTCTTCCTCCAATTGGTGCAGGTGGGGCCTGTGGCTCTGGTGTTTGCTGACATGGCAGGGGGATAGTTGGTGGGGGAGGATGCTGCTGCCTGGTCATTGTGACTATGGTGGTAGGTGTGGGGTGTGGAGGGTGCTCGAGGGGGTAGGACCTAGAGAGTAGGGCTGTCCCACCAGGAGCCCAGACACTCACCTCTTCTGTCAATCACCAATCAGTGCAGGTCCTAATGTGTTCTCCAACTTCTGTAGTTACTGTCTTAAAGTTTTCCTTGTGTAGGCCTTTTACTTCCTTGGTTAGGTGAATTCCTAGGTATTCTACTTTTCTGAAGCTACTTGAATAGGATTCTTCCTCATCTGGTTTATTATTGCTATATAGAAAGACACTGAGTTTCATATGTTGATTTTGTGTCCTGCTTCTTTGCTGAAAGTATTTATTTGATCTGAGAAATTTCTGGTGAAATTCACAGGGTCCTTTAAGTACAAGATTATGTTATGTTATGATAGGGATTGTTTCTTACAGATAAATAGAACTCTCATCTATATTGAAGAACCTTCTCTTTGCAGCAACCAGACCCAGAGGTCATATAATTCAGAGGTCAACTGATTTTGGGAGCCCAGACCCAGTGGGTACATCTATAGCTAAATCCAAGGCTCACAGAACATTGTAGAGCTAGAGGCAGAAAGCCTTTTAGGAGTCAGGTGAACTGGAAGTCTGCTATGAGATTGTGTCTCCAAGAAATAACAGAGAAGTTAAATCTATGATACCTCAGCATTATGGATGCCTAAACAAAACCAGAATAATGGCAATGTCAGTGTTGGGTGGAGGCAATCTTAATGGATTCCACCCCTAGACACAGAACTACAGGCAACTTATGACTGCTAAGAGAGGGGAACTAGACTCTCCTAGGGATGAGGTCCCTGATTGGTTATTTATCACAAGGAGGCTAGCCCTGAAACCATACACACACACAAGCAATACGAAGTGGATTTGGCAGGTTGTATTTATATATTTATGCATATATATGTTATATACATAAATATATATACATAACATATATATAGCAATAATAATTGAGGAAAAAAGACATCAATTTTAGAATGAAAGAGAACAGGGGTAGTTGGAGGGAGGAAAGGGATGGTAGAAGTGATATAATTATAGTTTTAATTAAAATGACTCAAACAAATGTTTGAAAAATTGGGATAATTTGACCTTTTATTTTCTGATTTTCATCCCTTATATTTCTTTCTCTTGTATTTATTCTCTACCTAAGGCTACATAGCTGTACTGAATCAGAGTGGAGACTATGTACCTATCTTGTTGCAGATTTTTAAAAGAACTCTCACCCCTTCTCCCATTTAGTATAAGCTGACTTACAGTTTGCCACACAGAGCTTCATAGTTATTGTCAACATGTGATCCTTTTATTCTTAGATTCTTCAAGGCTCTTATTATGACAGGATGTTAAAATTTTCTATGTTAGTTGAAAAAAATGATGTAATTTTTGTCCTTACGCATATTTATGTACCAAAATACACATACTTATTTATGTGTCTTAAATATGCCTTGCATCCCTGGGATGAAACCGAGTTGATTGCAGTGTCTGACCTTAAGATATTCTTGAATTTGGTTTATAATAATTTTATTGAGAGGTTTTGCATCTGTGTCCATCAAGGATTCCAGGCTTTAGTTTTTCTCTTTGTGTGTCCTTAACCTGTATATAAACAGAGTAATGCTCACTTCATGGAATGATCTTGTCATATTCCTTCCCTTTTTGCTATATGGCGTGGTTTGAAAAGCATTGTTATTTCTTCTTCAAAGTTTTCATAGAATTTGGCAGTGAATCCATGTGATCTTGAGCTTTTTGTTGTTTATTGTTGTTGTTGTTGGGAGATTGTGGTAGTTTGAATAAGATGTCCATTGTCCTCTTGGGTCTCTGAATACGTGCTTCCCAGTTGGTAACGGTGTTTGGGTAGGATTAGGGGGTATGGCCTTGCTGGAGGAAGTGTGTCATCGGAGGTCTGAAAAGTCGCATGCAGTTCCCAGTTGGCTTTCTCTGCTTCCTGTTTGCGACGTGAGCTCTCAGCTGTCCCTGTGTCGTCATTCTTGGTTCTTGCTGCAATGCCTCTCCACTGCAGTGCTGACAGTCCCTTATCCCCCTGGAACCATGAACCCCACACGAACTCTTCTCTAGGTTGCCTCGGTGATGGTGTTTTATCACAGCAACAGAAAAGTAACTAGCACACAGCTCTTTCATTACTGCCTTTATCTAATTCTTTGACAGGAATCTGTTTAAGTTGCTTATAGCCTCTTGGCTGAATTTTTGGGTCACGTGTGTCCATGAATATATCTATTTCCTCTAGATTTTATAATTTCTTTTTTTTTTTTTTTTTTTTTTTTTTTTTTTTTTTTTTGGTTTTTTTTTTTCGAGACAGGGTTTCTCTGTGTAGCTTTGTGCCTTTCCTGGAGCTCACTTGGTAGCCCAGGCTGGCCTCGAACTCACAGAGATCCGCCTGGCTCTGCCTCCCGAGTGCTGGGATTAAAGGCGTGCGCCACCACGCCCGGCCCATAATTTCTTTTTGTAATACAGAATTTCAAAGTATTCCATAGTCATCCTCTGTGTTTCACTAGACTCTGTTGTAATCTCCCTCTTTAAACTCTAATTTTGTTAATTTTGCTTATCTCTTTCTTTTGGTTAGTTTGGCTAGAGCCTTGTCAATCTTGTTTGGTTTTCGCCCCCAGAGAACCAGCTCTTTGCTGGATTGATTTTTAAGTGTTCCTCTTTTAGTTTCTATTTCATCAATTTCCACTCTTATCTTTATTATTTCTTGCTGTCTACTGACTTGTGGTTTGTATTATTTTTGTTTATATAGGATGATGAGGTATATCATTAAGTTGTATAAGATTTTCTGATTTTTTAATTTAAAATTTCATTTTGTTGAGAATTTTATGCATGTGTACTGTATTTACATAATTTGCATTTCCCTTCCTCAGTGTTTTTCATATCACTCCTTTTTAGTTCATGGTGTTTTTCTATAATTATTACTGTTTCATGAGTGCACACACAGAGAAACTCACACAGACACACAGACACAGACAGACAGACAGACAGACACATAACCTACTGAGCCCACTTAGTATTGCTCTTATGCACACATGTTTAGTACTGACTGACTATTTGGGACTAGATAACTTATCAGGGGCACCTCCCTGGATAAGATTGATCCTTCCTTTCTCAGCAGTCATTGATTGCCTGTAGTTCTCATCTAGGGATGGAGCCCTGTGAAACTTGTCCTATCCACGTTGGCTTGTTGACTGGTGCTGTCTTGTTATTACGCAGATCTTGTTTAGGCAACCATATTGTTGAGATTTCATGGGTCCAGCTTCCTTGTCATATCTAGAAGACTATCTAGCAGCATGCATCCAGGTCCTCTGGCTCTCACAATGTTCCTGCCATTTCTTTCATGATCGTCTCCTGAGCCTTATGTGTAGGGGTTGTATTGTGGATTTATCAACTGTGGCTCAACACCCAATATCACTTATCTCGGCAGTGTGGTCAGTTGTGGACTTCTGGAGTAGCTCTGCAGCAGAAAGGAACTTTTTTGATGAGAAGTGAGGGGTGCACTTACCTGTGGGTATAAAGATAAATTTTTAGCATATAGCTAGAAATTAGCATGGAAAGACTGGGACCAGGCCTTTAATAGGATCTCAATCCTTAGTCAAGACAAGTGAATTTGTATTTGAGAGAAACTTTATACAGGTAATTACCCTGTAAGGGGGTTAATCAGTTATTGATACATGAAAGGAGCAAGATGCTTATGCTAAGAAATACTGTACAAATCTAAACAATGTCCCAGATCAAATGATAAAGATGTATGAACAATCACAAGACATTATATATGAATAATCAAAAATATAAACTTTTGATTATTGTATATAGTTTGCTCAATATTAGGGGTTATGGTATAAATAAGTATATTGACATCAAAATAAAGCAATTACTTCATTTTAGAAAGGATAACAATTTCCTGTAAGTTGAAACTTACAGCAATAAGTTTGACAAAATCACCCCACTTTTAAGAACTAGATGAAACACAATTTTCAGAATTTTGTATCTGAAGAACAAGATTGTTCCTAAGAAATGTCAGCTAGTAGTTTTTTGCATACCACATCTAATGAAATTTGAAGTGCCGTGTTTGGAATATGGGTGAACATTAGACATTATAACATTGAAATAAAAGGTGATTTTTTTTATATAAAAAGTACTACTGGCAAGGTTGAATATAGAGTATTACATCATTTTGTATTTATAAAAAATTGTGGGCTTACAACACCAAACATGAATGCTAGTATAAACAAACCATGGACTTCATGGGATAATAATGTGCCAGTGTCGGTTCCATTATAACGAATGTGTAACCAGGCATATTGACATATGCCTATCAGTCCAGCACTCACAGAACTCATGTGGGAATATCTCAAGTGCAAGGCTAGCCTGAGATATATAATAAGGCTATTTGTAAAAAGAACTCATCACAAGAAATAAGAACTCTGGTGTAAATACTTATGGTAAAGAATACTGTGTATGTATGTATAGAGCAAGAGGAACGTGGAAACTCTTTTTTGTTCACCTTTGCTATGAACCTAATACTACTTTAAAAACCTAAAATCTATTTCAAAAACATTACATCAACATCTAGAGGAACACTCAGGTTTGGTGACCACTGATCTTTCTAATCACTGGCCAAAGCAGAACTACACACAGCTGCAGCACCCTTATTAGAATTATAGCCTTTTCCTGTCCCCGTAATGGATGCTCACTGCTTCACCAAGCCATTTCCATTGTTAGGCAGGACCAGGATTCCAGAGTCCTTCTTTGTGTGAAACTGACGTCAGCCTCATTGTAACTTCCAATCATTGTGCGTCATTCTTCCTGTTGGAGCTACGTGGAAAAAAATCTAATTTCATAGCCGCATGAAGCCCATTTATACATTGGAGGGCAGAGCTCATATTCTCCCTGGCTCTAGCTCATTCCGCTCATTCCATGACTTCTTTTTCCAAGGCTGAGGATTCTTGGTATGTCCAGTGGTTCTTACTCTAATGCAATTTCCAGACAATTACTACCTTGATTAGGAGCTCTTCTTGGTATTTCAGTTTCTGAAAAGATTACCATCCCGCCAGGCACATGTAGTGACCAACTAGAATGGAGCCCTTCCTGTACCTTCCATTAACTCCAGTTGCTGGCCTTGGCCTGCTGGTGTGTACTTGCTGAGTATTAGCCTAGTTAATCTTCCTCTTAGAATGTGATTACCAGCACTGAACATGGAGCTTTTCATTTGGTATGAATTAGAGTTGAGTGGATCTTTGCCAACATTCAGCCACCTGTATGTAAATTCAGCCACCACAAAATAAATTCTATGTCTGGGTGGTAAAACAAATGGAGAAACATTGTTCCTTTTTTTCTTTTTTGGGGGAACATTTTAAAAATATTTCTTTTACTTTTGAGATTCTAATGTAAGTACACCATTTCCCCTTCCCTTTCCTCCCTTCAAAACCTCCCATCCCCTTTTTATTCTTTCAGATTGTGGGCCTCTTTTTGTCTTTAACTGTTGCTACATGTATGGATGGATATATTTGTATTTACATATACATTCCTAAATATAAAATACTCAGTCCATACAATGTTAATTGTGTGCATGTTTTCAGGGTTGACAGTTTGGTATTAGCCAATTGGTGTGCTCTTGCCTGGAGTAGACTGTTTCTCCTGCTCTCAGCATTCCTTAGTTGCCTGTGGTTCGTTGTGTAGGACTGAGTCCTCTTGAGTTTCCCCATCCACAATGGCATGTCCATTGTTGTCCTTGCGCAGCTCATGTTCGGGCAGTCATGCTGCTGTGACATTGTGGGTGTAGCTCTGACTTGTCAGGAGATACGAACTACTCAGAAATATGTAAGTGGAGTAGATATCTGAAAGAAAGGGAGAATCAGTGGGAAGGTGCCACAGAGAAGAAAAACAAAGCAATGGCAAATAAAGAACCAGGCAGTAATTAATACGATGGAGAGCGAGAGAACAATTCATACCAATCAGACAAGCAGTTGATTTTTTTGAAAACATCAAATAAAACTGACAAGCTCTGTGTCAATCCAACCACAAGAAAGAGAACTAAGACTCAAATTATTAAAATTAGGGATGAAGAGGAAGACATAAATTCTAAGGAGATCTAGGGGATCATTAGAGAAGATTTTGAACACTTATATTGCAAAATTCTTGAAAAGCTAGAAGCAGTGGATAAGCTCCTAGATAGACATATTATCCAAAATTAAACCAGTATGCTACAAAGAATTTAAATAGATGTATAATGTACAGCAAAACTGAAGTAGGAATTAAGAGTTTCCCCACAAAGCAAAGGCAAAAACTAGATGAATTCACAGCTAAATTCAACCACACTAAAAAAAAAAAAGAGAGAGAGAGAGAGAGAGAGAGATAACATTAATGTTCCTCAAAATACCCAATAAAACAGAAGGGGAAGGAATATTGCTAAATTTATTATATAATAATTATATAATAAATAAATATATTAAATAATTATATAATAAAATCAGACAAGGACACAAAAACAAAAGCAATAAACAGATATCCCTGATGAATATAGATCAAAAATTTCCCAATCAAAAACTTGTAAGCTGAATTCAAGAGAACATTAAGATCATGTCCCTAATGATATTCTGCTGTGCTCCTAGATCAGCGCCTTATCCAGTCATCATCAGAGAGGCTTCCTCTGGCAGCAGATGAAAACAGATCTAGAGACCCACAGTCAGATGTTATACAGAGAGAGAGAGTCTAAATGGGGGTCTCCATCAAATTCCTCCACTCAGAGCTCAGGGAATCCCACTGAAGAGGAGGTGGAAAGATTGTAAGAGTCAGAGAGAATGGAGGACACCAGGAGAGCAGGGCCCTTTGAATCAACTAAGCCAAGACACATATGAACTCACAGAGACTGAAGCCGAAAGCATAGAGCCTACATGGATCTATACCAGGTCCTCTGCATATATATTAAACTATTAGATTAGTAAGTTTGTTTTTGCTTTTGTTTTTTTGTTTTTATTTGAGACAGGATTTCTCTGTGGAGTCCTGGCTGTCCTGGAACTCACTCTGTAGACCAAGCTGGCCTCAAACTCTGAGATCCATCTGCCTCTGCTTCCAGAGAGCTGGCACTAAAGGCACGTGCCACTACTGCCAGGCTAGAATAGTGCTTTTATGGGACTCCCGACTGTGAGAACTAGTGAGTCTATGAGTCTCGTGCCTGCTTTTGGGAATCCTTCCCACCTGTTAGGTTACCGTGTCCAACCTGAGTATGATAGTTTTTGCTTTATCTTATTACATTTTATTTTTTCATGTTTGGTTGTTATCTCTTGGAAGCCTGTTCTTTTCTAAAGAGAGAACGAAAGTGAGTGGATCTGGGGTCAGAGGAGGTGTGAGAAAGGAGGAGGAGTAGAGGGAGGGGAAAGTGTAATCAGGATATATTGTTTGAGGAAAGAATTGATTTTTCAATAAAAGAGAAAAAAAGATTATGTTCCATGACCATGTTTATTTTATTTCTGGGAGGTAAAAATAGTTCTACATATCCAAACTTATAACTAAAACACATTACTATACATATATTTAAGGGTAGAAATCTCACAATTATCTTAACAGACCATGAAAAGGCCTTTGGCAAAAGTTCAATACCCGATTCATGATAAATACCCTGAATAAACTAGGAAGAGGAGGAACACATCTTAAAATGATAAGGGCTACCCTTCCTGTAATAGTTCCACAGTGCTGTAGTATTGTGAGGTTTGCATGCAGGCAGGGGTCCAGAAGAGATTGTGAGGTCTTGTTTCTTTGTAGAGCTCATGAATTCTAACTGGTAGGGATTCTATATTGCTTTAGCTGCTGTACCCATTTCTGTGCCCAGACATGGACCACTGTGCCCCTGTTTTAATGTAAGGATCAATGGTTCTGTGAGAAGGATCGTTCTATAGTTGGTTCCTCTCAAACACTAAGATTTCAGCTCATGTCTTGAATTTGTTTATTTATTTAATTTTTTTTTTTCATTTTACGTACCAATCCCAGTCCCCCCTCCCTCCCCTTCTTTTGCCCCCAATCCACTCCTCAGAGAGAGTAAGGCCTCCCATGAGGAGTCAACAAAGTCTGGCATACTAAGTTGAGGCAGGACCAAGCCCCTCCCCTCTGCGTCAAGGCAGAGCAAGGCATCCTACCCTAGGGAATGTGTTCCAAAAAGCTATTTCATGCACCCGGGATAAGTCCTGGTCCCACTGCCAGGGGCTCCCCAAACAGATCTAGTCACATAACTTGAAAAGAGGGAGGAAGGATCACAGGAGCAAGTGCGGTCAAGATCATGATGGGGAAAACCACAGAGACAGCTGACCCAAGCTGGTGAGAGCTCATCAACTCTTGCCTGTTAGCTGTCAGCTGGGGTACATGCACAGAACAGAACCAGGCCTTCTGAATGTGGGTGACATTATATGGCTTGAATTTTCTAAAATATAGATTTCAGTTGTGTCTGGCATTTTCTAGGATACCACAAAGCATACAGCTTTTTGAGCTGCCTCATTCATCTCTTT
Organism: Peromyscus maniculatus bairdii; assembly: GCF_049852395.1. NCBI lineage: Eukaryota > Metazoa > Chordata > Mammalia > Rodentia > Cricetidae > Peromyscus > Peromyscus maniculatus. The sequence goes on along the minus strand of NC_134866.1, from coordinate 33,924,394 downwards.
GTACTTTTGTTACTTAGTGTTCTGATGTATGGAATCTGCCCCTGCACCTTAACACCCGAGGGAAGCATTTTAAGTTGTTTATTTATTCATGAATTAAGCCCCCAAACAGAAAAAATAAGGGCTGTATATAACTAATCTATACTATATATTACCCAATGTTACATTAACTGGGGAAAATTGAAAACTGTCTCAAAAATCAGGAACATGATGAAGGAGACAATTCTCTCTGCCTTTATTAAATATAGTGTTTATCATGAAGTCTTGGCTAGGACAATAAGTAAAAGAATAAATAAAATTGTTCCCTTTTTCAGAAGACATGATCCTATACTTAAAAGATTTAAAGACAGAACCAGAAAACTCTTATACTTTGTTGTATATTTTCAACAAAGTAGCAAGATACAAATCAGCAGCAGAAACTACATAACTTTTTCATGTACCAACCAAGAACTTTATAAGAAAGAAGTCAGGAAAAATTCCATTCACAAACTAAACAACAACCAAGAAATAAAACCAATTACAAACAAGTAAACAAACAAAACCCAGAGAATAAAGAAAATGAAACATGTGAAATACCTCTACAACAAAAACTTTAAGAAATAGAGGACAGAAATTAAGACACTACAAGGTAAAATGACCTCTTTCATGAATTGGCAAAGTTAGTATTGCACAATGTTTGAATAACTAAAACTGGTCTATTAACAATACAATTCTCATCAAAATTCCAATTACATTTTCACAGGACTTGAATAAACTATGTGAAAATTCATATGGAAATATAAATGACTATAGCTACCTAAAGCAATCTTAAGTCAAAAGAAGAATACTGGAAACCTCCTGATACCTGATTTTGAACTATACTACAGAAGTGTGGTGATCAAATCATTATACCTTCACAAAAACAGTTACGAAGGCCAATGGGATAGGGTAGAGGACCACGGAATAACTGACAGGGCTATAGCCTAATCAGTTCTTTGACTGCAGTGTCCAAGACAGGCATACATTGGGAAAAGATGTCCTCTTTAACCAATGGTACTGAGGAAACTGGATGTATCTGGATATCTACATGTAAATGGATGATAATAGAGCTATATCTCTCACCCTGAACAAAAATCAATTAAAAATGAATAAAATACATAGCATAAGTCCCTTAAACTACCAGATTAAAAAGAAGTCATGGAGCACACTTCCTTCACGACAAAGGCATAGGCAAGCACTTTCTTCAAAGGACTCCAAAGCCACAGGAGATAATCCCAAGACATGGCAAATTGGTTATGTAAGAGCACAGCAGAAGGAGCAGAAGAATAAGGAGGCAGTTCACAGAATGATCCAAAAAACTTTGCCAACTGTCCATCACATTGGGGATTAGATGTAGAATACATAAAAACTCCAAACATTCAACACAAAATATCAAATCATCCATTTCACAAATTGGCTAGGGATTTGGATAGACAGTTCTCAAAAAGAGAAATCCGTTTCTATGGCTAGTAAGTATTTAAAAGGAGTGGACTGTCTTTAGATAGCAGAAGACACAATTTAAACTACTTTGGAATTTCATCTCAGCTGAATCACAATGGCTAACATGAAGAAAACTAAAGACCACAAATGCTGGTGAGGATGTGGGGAAAGAGGAAAGAGGAATTTCAACTGGGGCAGCCACTATGGAAGTTCCTAAAAAAGCTAAAAATAAAACTAGTGTAACCTAGTTACACAATTTACTTGGAGAATTCTAAGTTAGACAACATGTTTATTATTGTGCTATCCACAATATCCAGGTTCAATTTTTTTTTAACCAATGAGTGGATAAAAACATGTCTATATATAAACAATGAAATTTCCTTGAGATAGAAAAAAATAAAGTGATAATATTTATAGGGCAATGGGTGCTCTTGGAGATTATGTAAAGTAAAATAAGTTAGACTCAGACAAATCCCACACGTTCTCTTTCACTGGGGCGGTGGTGATTGTAGCAGGTCTTTCTCTGTCCTACCTGCCAGCTCCCAGATCATGACATGGAGACATTATTAATTATGAAAGCTTGGCAAATAGCTTAGGCTTATTTTTAACTAGCTCTTATATCAACCCATTTCTATTACTTTACATGCTTCCACATGGCTCACGGCTTGTTACCTCATCTACGTGTCATGCTTCCTCTGCATCCAGCTGGTGACTCCACCTTCTTCTTCCCAGCATTCTCTCTGCCCCCAAAATCCTGCCTTGTTATTGGCCATTTATATTTTTGTTAAACCAAACAGAGTGACATATCTTCGTGGTGCACAAAAAAAATTATTCCACAGCAGGTGATGGTGGAGCTTTTGATGATGGTGATGATGGTGATGTGTGTGTGTGTGTGTTTCATGAAAGTACCAAGTGGTCTATGTGAGTGGAAGAAGAAATCTTAAGGGAGGGTAGTGAAGGGAAAAATGTATGAATAATGGAATACATGTGACATGGATGACTATTTGGTTGGCACAGGCCCCACCCCAAAAAGGCAGATAGGGTAGAGAAGAGCTATGGGATGGTAAGAACAGAGCCAAATATTATATATGTGTGAACAAGCTATAAATAAAACTAATAACTATCTACCTATCTATTTGTTTGATTGTTTGCTTGTTTCCAAGACAGGGTTTCTTTGTGTAGCAGCCCTGGCTGTCCTGGAACTTGCTTTGTAGACTAGGCTGTCTTCTATCTCACAGAGGTTCACCTGCCTCTTCCTCCTGAGTGCTAGTATTAAAGGTGCGGGAGACGGTGCCTGGCTTACTAATAACTTTTTTTTTTTCGGGACAGGGTTTCTCTGTGTAGTTTTGATGCCTGTTCTGGATCTTGCTGTGTAGACCAGGCTGGCCTCGAACTCACAGAGATCCACCTGGCTCTGCCTCTCGAGTGCTGGGATTAAAGGCATGTGCCACCACCACCTGGCAACCTTTTATGTTAACTTAAAAAATAAAAAGACTTCTACCACCATGGGTCACATCTGGGTCTGTGGTTCTACTCCTGTAGGGGTCTGTGGTCTGTGCTTTCACTGAGGGCCATTTGGATGTCCGTGGTTCGTGTTGTGGCCTGAAACCATGTTGATGTCTGTGGCCCATGATGCTGCTGGGGACCATGTTGAAATGGATGTCCTCCAGTGCCACTTGAGGCCATGTTGATGTCCATGGGCTACTGCCAGGGACCATATTGGTGTTTTTGAACCGTGTTGCCCCAGAGGCCATGTTGATGCCCTTGGCCTGTACTGCCACCAAGGGCCATAATGTTTATGATGTTGTCTGTGGCCTGTGCTGTGGCAGAGAGCCCAGTTGGTGTCTGTGGTCTGTACTGCCAGCAGAGACCATGCTGAGGTATGTGGCATGTGCTAACTCAGAAGACCATGTAGAAGTCCATGATCTGTGGACTATAAAGATGCTATTTGCAGTAGCATCGATGAGTGCAGACCCACAGTTGAGAAGGAGGGATATAGAAGGCTTTGGTAATAACCTCTACCCTCCCCATCCCCACAAAATAACAGCCTATACAGGAAACCATTGAAGACAACTTTAAAAAATTATGGTCAGTGTGCTGAAGTGTAGCTCTCCATAATTGAGGGCTTTTGGTAGGGGTGTGGGTGAGGAAAGACTCAGTTTTCTTTAAGGGTCTGGCTACTGGAAGTTTGGGCATGCTCCAGTGAGTATATAGTCAACACAAATTGGACTTGTACTTTTTCTCCCTTGTTTTGGGGGGACATTACAAGGGTGGGTGGTGGACTTGGGAGGACTGGGAAGTGAGTGTGATGGGGTGCATGATGTGAAATTCCCAAATACTCAATAAAAATATTATAAAAAAAAATCAAAGACCTCTAATAGTCAAAGCAATCTCCAACTAAAGGAGCAACAGTAAAAGCATCATTTCAAACTGCACTTCAGTACTGTAGTAACAAAAACAGTATGGCATTGACACAAAGACAAACAGGTAGACCAGTGGAATATAATAGAGGATTCAGAACCAATCTTTGACAAATGGGCCCTCCCGAAAGAAAGAAAGAAAGAAAGAAAGAAAGAAAGAAAGAAAGAAAGAAAGAAAGAAAGAAAGGAAGGAAGGAAGAAAGGAAGGAAGGAAGACCATCTGCTGGAGAATGAACAGCCTCTTGAATAAATGGTGCTGTGAAAACTGGATATTCACATGTAAATGACAGAAACCAGATTCACATCTCTGACTCTGCACAAAAATCAATGCAAAGTGGTTCAGAGGCCTTAATGTAAGACCTGAATCTATGAGAATGCTGAAGGGAATTGTAAATAAAACACTTCAAGGTATAGGTATAGGTATAGGTATAGGCAAAAATATAGCTTTGGGATTTATGCAAAGAACTTTAATATGAGAGAAAATAAGAAAGAGTTAAAAATATGATTTCATGAAATTGAAAAGTTTATGCACAGCAGAGAAAACAATGTGAAGAGAAAATATTTGTCAACTATACATATGACACAGGATTAATATTAATATACAGAATTTATAAAAAACACTAATAGCCGGGCGGTGGTGGCGCACGCCTTTAATCCCAGCACTCGGGAGGCAGAGGCAGGCGGATCTCTGTGAGTTCGAGGCCAGCCTGGGCTACCAAGTGAGATCCAGGAAAGGCGCAAAGCTACACAAGAGAAACCCTGTCTCGGAAAACCAAAAAAAAAAAAAAAAAACACTAATAATTAAAAGCAAATCTCCAAATTCATCCATTTGAATACATAATTCTCAAAGGAAGATATATAAATGGAAAGTGTGCAATATCCTTCACCATCAGGCAAATGCAAATTTAAACCAGTCAGAATGGCTACCATCAAGAAGAAATGATGACCATAAATACTAATGAGAATAGGCACACAAAGGAACTTTTATTAATCACTAATGAGAATGTAAACTGGGTCAGCTATCAGAGAAGTATGTATAGAGTTTGCTAAACAAACAAACAAACAAACAAACAAACAGACAAACAAACAAACACCTCAAATAGACCTGCCTATGATCAAGTTTTACCACTCTTGGATATACACATGAAGGATGCTAAGTTGGTGGGCCAGAGACACATTTTCAAGTCCATATTTATTGTTGTACTGTTCATAATCATCAAGATATGGAACTAGCCTAGATGTTTATCTGCAAATGAATATATAAAGAATGTGTGATAAATACACACAATGACATTTTCTTCAGCCATAAGGAAAAATGAAATCATGACACATTCAGGAAAATGGTTAGAACTGCAACTGGTGGCGTCTTTGCTCACTTTCCTTGTGTTTTTGGTACTTGAATACGAGGATCCTGTCTTCCATTCATATTATTATTAGCATGTCCACTGGACCACAGGTACTCAGTAATTTTTTGTTAAAGGGAACCAACCAATCTACATAGTTATGTGTGTGCAGAGTTTCCCTGTCCCACAGCCACTTCCAAATTGCCACACATGCTTAATATAGATTATAAATGCTTGGCCAATAGCTCAGGCTTATTACTAACTAGATCTTACACTTAAATTAACCCATTTTTATTAATCTACATTCTGACACATGGCTCATGGCTTTACCTATCCTCCAGCATGCCCTATTGGAAAACCTCTGCCTACAGGTGTGTGTGTGTGTGTGTGTGTGTGTGTGTGTGTGTGTGTGTTTTGCATGCACTTGAATGTGTAGTGTGTCAGCTGAGAAGATACATGTGGAGGCTAGGGCAGGATATTTGGTGTCTCCCTCCATCACTGTCAGCCTTACTGCCTTGAAACAGGGTATCTTTTTTTAATTTTATTTTTCTTTATTAAGAAATTTTCTACTCACTCCTCATGCTATCCACAGACCCCCCCTCCTCCCACGCCCCAGCCCTCTTTCCCAAGCCACTCTGCATCCCCATATCCGCCCAAATTGAGGTCTCCCATGGTGAGTCAGCAGAGCCCAGCTCACTGAGCCTAGGCAGGTCCAAGCCCCTTCCCACTGCACCAAGGCTGTGCAAGGTGTCACACCACAGGCACCAGATTCCCAGAAGCCTGCCCATGCACCTGGGACAGATCCTGATCCCCCTGCCTGGGTGCTCCTGAAACAGTTTGAGCCAAACAGTCTTCCGTGTCCAGAGGGCCTAGTCCCAGTCCCATGGGGGCTCCACAGCCACCAGTCCACAGTTCACCGGTTTCCACTAGTGTGGTCCATCATCTCTGCACATCCTCCCATCATGATCTTGACATCCCTCACCTGCAGTATCTCTCCTCTCTCTCATCAATTGGATTCCCAGAACTCAGCCTTGTGCCTGGCTGTGGATCTCTGTATCTGCCTCCATTAAGACAGGGTATCTTACCAAGATGGAAGCATGCTGTTTAGGCTAAGTTGACTCACTGAGGTGTACTTGGCATCCTCCTGTCTCTGTCCCTCCCATCCACTACATGCTTGAATTACAATGTTTACAGCTATGTTGGGCATTTATGTGGGTTCTGGGGATCTGAACTCAGGTCCTTATTCTTGCAGAGTATGCACTCTTACTGGGCTGTCTACCCAGCCCCATCTTTATTTTTCAAAGACATATATACATGTGTGGATTTTGTACAAACTTTCCCCCAAATGCATTTCTTATTGATTAAGATACATGTACATGTCAATTATATATTATAGTTGCCTCAAATACTGACATAGAAGGATGAGAGTCATTTACAAGGTACTGTAATCTGAGAGGAAAATAGTATAAAGTGAAGTGCATAGGTGGATTTCACTTTATGAATAGTAAATGTATGTAAGCTATACCCATGTGCATGAATAACATTATAAATTAGAATGTACCATGCTTCATTATATGCATTAAAAGAGTTATTTTTTTAAACACATGTATCAACTATTTTATTTTGCAGTGCTGAAGATTAGCCTTGTGCAAGCTCACCATGTGCTCTACCATGGAAGTACACCCCCAGCCTCTTACATGATCAGGTTAAATTTTTCCTCTACTCCTACCATCTTTCCTTTTTCCTTCACAAAGAGGTGGAGGGTGACAAGGGGGACAAGAAATGTAATCCTAGTTCAGCTGCCATGACATGCAGTAATTTATTCAGCTTTCCCTGTGGCGTCTTTAAACACATAGCAGGAATAGTGATAAGCATCTGTATCCTCCTTTAAGGGATGTTGTGAAATAACAGGCATCACTTGGGGTACTTGGGAGGAAAATTGGAGAAGTCCTGGAAGCTTCATTTATTATTAATATCTCCTCCCTCGCCTGCTGTGTTTTAAAATGACTCAGCATGTTAATATGTGGGACAGGGGACTACTTGGGAAAAGAGGAAGGAATTTGATGAAATCCAACACAGTATGAAGCAGTTACATTTTTATCACCCTGGGAGCCAGCACTGTTTTGCTCTTTATCATTCCTCAGGAAGTAATGACCCCCCGGAGTCTTCAGTGCTTGCCTCTCTGTGTCTTCTGTTGAAGGTGATCTATAAATCACACTTCTTTTTGCAATGCTAAGAAGAAACTTTTGAACTTTTTAAACTGTCATTTGTTTATCATACTCTATCAGCATTAGAAACAAAACTATCTGGTAAAATTCAAAATGAAACAATTTGTTTTATATTCTAATACCAAATAGCATCTCCGCCTTTACCTTAATGAAGCAGCAGAACAAGAAAAATCAAAAAGCCAACATATCCATTAGATAAATCATTATCCAGCCAAGACTCGTAGGAATTTCTCCCAAATTGCTGTCATCAAGAAGCATGCCTCCTCCTTTATTAAATGTCAAGGTGGTAAATTTTCATTTTATTTTATGTATTTTTTAACTTTTAAGAAACTATGTTATCCATGGCCATCAAAAGGTTGAGATCATTGTGTTGTACAGTACAACGATAAGGACTAATAACTGCCCTTAATGTTCAATATGCAGATCCCATTTATTATCATTACTATTGTACCCTCCTTGCTACCACTATTTAATAATTTGATATATTTTCTGGCTTACTTGCATGAGCTATATGTTCAGACATTATACTTCCTTGTAAGTGCTCAGCCAGCAAAGTGTGACAACACCAGCAGGGTTGGGAGAGGAAGTCATAGATTGGGAGGAAGACAATCACAGGGAGGCCCTCTTCCAGGGGTAGCTCTAACTGTTGGAGTGGGGTGATGCACACTTCAGTGCTCAAGTCAGGCCCATCTCAAATCTGTGCTAACTGTGAACTAATTGGGATACAGTGTAGAAACTGAGACTATCCAGATCGAACTTGGGCATGTGGCCGCCCTACTGAAAAGGCAGTAGACTAGGCAGCCCCCAAACAATGATTTGTCTGGTTCAGCAGTGCTTACAGCTCTCTGCCTGTCTGGAATGTAACTATTGAACCTTAAAATTCATTCCTCGAGAGATTTTAGCCTATGCCTCTGCATGTATTTGTTTATACTTTGTATTCATTGATCTAGTTAGTAGTAGAACTCCTTTAAACTAAAGTTCATTTTATTTATTAATTATTATTATTATTAATTTGTATATGTATCTATAGACCACAATATGTGAATCAGGGTCAGATAACTACTTTTTGGAGTTGGTTCTCTCCTTCCCTTTTGGGATCTGAGGACTGAATTCAGATGGTTAGGTTTGCATGACAAATACTTTTACCCACTGCGCAATCTTGCCTGCTTGTAAAGTGGGATATAATAGCCACTGGTAAGACTGTCGAACTTGGCTTTGCTTGTAGAACAGGGCCTGAGATGCTGTCAGATCCCCTCTGTCTTTAGTCTTGTTCCCTCTGTGCAGCTGAGGATGCCGCCCCTTGCTACCTGTGTAGACAGCTGCTTCTGCTTCTCCATTCTAACTGAGGGAGACCTTTATGATGTTCAGCGTGTTGACCATGATTGCTGGCAGCCCATATTGCATTTAATAGTTGTAGCCACCAAAGGCAGGTTTTTTTCACTCCTGGTGTTTTCTTTATCCACAAATGCTCAAGCTGCTGATCTTGTAGGAGCTCACCTTACATTTTGATATAATATGACTGGGTATATGGTTACAGAAGGACATAACAGCTTTCTAGTTGACCATCTCACTATATTTGAAGAAAAGAGAAAGTGTAGACATTCAGCATTATTTCCAGGAACAAGAGGTTATTGAAAGAAATAGAAAGCATCCATTGCAATAAACATTGAGAGGATGTCAGGGCCATGAAGAAACTGTGGCTAAATCTTTTTACTTTAATTTTATTTTTTTCTTTATTTTACATACCAACCACAGTTTCCCCTTCATCTTCTCCTTCTGTTCCTTCCCCCACCTCCCTTCTGCACCCCCCCATCCATTCCTCCTCTCTTTCCATTCAGGTGAGATAAGGTCTCCCTTGGGGATCCACAAAGCATGGCATATCAAGTTGCGGCAGGCCCAAGCTCCTCTCCTCTGCATCATGACTGAACAAGGCATCCTATCATAGGGAATAGGTTCCAAAGAGCCAGCTCATGCATCGGGGACAGGTTCTGGCTCCAATGTTAGGGGCTCTAGAAAAGACCAAGCTACACAACTGTCACCCAGATCCAGAGGGCCTAGGTTGGTCTCATGCTGGCTCCCTAGCTGTCTACCCAGAGTCTATGAGCTCCCACAAGCTCAGGTCAGCTGTCTCTGTAAGTTTTCCCATCATGATTTTGATGCCCCCTTCCTTATATAATCCCTCCACCCTCTCTTTAACTGGACTCTCAGAGCTCAGCCCAGTGTCTAGCTGTGGATCTCTGCATCTGCTTCCATCAGTTACCAGATGAAGGTTCTATGGTGACAATTAGGATAGTCACCAATCTGATCACAGGGGAAGGCCAGTCAGGTACCCTCTTCACTACTGCTAGGAGTCTTAACTGCTAGGTTCATCCTTGTGGTTTCTTGGTATTTTCTCTGGCACCAGTTTTCTCCCTAGCCCCTTAATGGCCCCCTCTATCAAGATATCTCTTTTATTGCTCTCCCCCTCTGTCCCACTCCCAACTCGACCATCCTGATCCCTCATGTTCCTATCCTCCCATCCCCTCTTCCCCCTGCCTTCAGTTTCTCAGAAAATTGGGAATCAATCTACCTCAAGACCCAGTGATACCACTCTTGAACATATACCAAAGAATGCTCAACCATACTGCAAAGACAATTGCTCAGTTATGTTCATAGCGGCATTATTCATAATAACCAGAACCTGGAAACAACCTAGATGCCCCTCAAGTGAAGAATGGATGAAAAATGTGGAGTATTATTCAGTGGAAAAAAAACAGTGACATCATAAAATTTGTAGGCACATGGATGGAACTAGAAAAAAAAAATCATCATGAGTGAGGTAACCCTGACCCAGAAAGACAAACACGGTATGTACTCACTCATAAGTAGATATTAGATGTAAAGCAAACGATAATCAGACTACAATCCTCAGCCCCAGAGAAGTTAGGTAACAAGGAGGACCCTAAGAGGGATGTATGGATTACCCTGGGAAGAGGAAATAGAAGCGTGGCCATAGCTTTGATGGAGAACTTTCCATGGATGAATTCATAGGTTGTGAGGCATCTTCTGATTTCAACTTTGAAGGTAAATATCTTTACCCTTTTGAATAGGGTAGAAATGGGTCGTGGAAAGACTTGATCTGGCAGGGTAACAGGTAATTATGTAGGAGGCAAGAGGGGAATATACAAGGCAAATGCTACCCATATTGTTAACCAATCAGGGCAATTGGAATGCTGCTATCATTCAGCTCGCTTTATGATACCAAAGTGGCTATCTCTCCTTGACCTTTGACTGTTTCTATTTTAAAATGCATTAGATATCTTAAAAGCATTTGTTTAAAATTTTTATTAGTGTGTGTGTGTGTGTGTGTGTGTGTGTGTGTGTGTGTGTGTGTGTGTGTGTGTAGGTCAGAGAACAGCTTTGTAGAGTCAATTCTTTCCTTCTTTCTTTATGCAGACAGCTGAGGTGGTCAGGCTTGCATGTCAATCACCTTTACCGACTGACCTGTCTTGCCAGACTTTAGATTTCTCTCTTTTTTAAAAAGTATAATATGTATACACAATAGACTTATTCAGTTACAAAGAAGAGTTTGCTAAACATGAAGAGTGTCGTGTTCAGCAAAGTTAATTGCATGAAAGGACATCATGTTAAGTGAAATAAGATGGTCACAGAAAGACAATAGCTCACATTCTTTCTTATATGGAAAATGTCACCAGGACTGCACAGTAGTCACTAATGGGAGGGATTGTGGGTTGAAGGGAAGGGCAGGCAAAGGAAGGCTAAAGGGTCTGTGCATACTGTGTACATATGCAGCAATTGCACATGGGACCTGTTCACATGTACAACTCGGATAGGGTATCAGATGTAAGATAAAACAGCTTTAAAAATAGCATTTGTGATGTCCTGCATAATCTGTTCCTTAATTTTCTATCAATTAAAATCCTTATTCTAGTTGCCCTTTATGAGGCACTGATTAGTTGCCCCTTGCCGTGTGTGGCACAATGTATCACACGGTCTTCAATGCTGATCTTTTCTTTGTTGTCCATTTCTCTATTGCTGTTTTAAGAAACTGTAAGGTTCATAGTTTTGATCACAGTCCCATGGATATCAAAGTCTTAGAGCTGTGTTAGAACCCAGCTGAGACCACTCCTGAAAACAAAAGCTACTAGGCATTCAGGATTGTGCTGAAAAGCAATACAATTATGTGAGCTATACATGCATTCTTAAGAAGCCAGTATATAAGGAGGCCAAAGAAACTATTAGAGAAGAGGGGCCCAAACCACATGATGATTGCGTTCAAAAGTGCCTTTAAAAATGGTTTAGAACTTTGGCCTATTCTTAGTTGCTGAAAAAGAGGTGATCTTGGTTCCAAAAATACTTGCTGTTTTGAAAGTTTATTAAGCCATAGAGACATTATTTCAAACTTAGTTCACTCAACAAATATGGGACAATGTTGAGTTGGTACTTTAAGGTCATAAACATCTACTTTCCAAAAGAAATTACAAGCATATAGAAATAATCGTGTGATGGTAGGGAGGGACGTATAAGATTGCATAGCCCATTGATTGTCATTCTGCATTCTAGAGAACCTTGAGTCCTGCCTGCCAGTGTTGATTTGCAGCTGTCTTTGGGCACAAGAAAAAAAGTAGAAGAGACTAAAAGGCAGAGAGCAGGAGAACCTTGTTTCTGTTCTGCACTTTTAAGTGGAAGTTGCCTCAATCTTTTATTTATCAGTTTTGAGGGATTTTCTTCTATTTATAGAAACTCAGAGGCAGTGAGTTATTGGCATTGTGGGAAAAATAAGAATCGGATCCTTCCACTAGCCAAAATAGCCAGTATGTTTCATGAAACTCATGTTTCCTTTATTTGTAATAGTCTCAGATGTTGTCTTGGCTGTCCTGGAACTCAGTACGTTGACTAAGATTGCTTCAAACTCACAGAGTTTGCCTCTGGAATATTGGGATTAAGAGCCTGTGCTAATATGTCTGACAGATAAATCCTTGTGCATTTTAAGAGCGAGAGTGCCTTGCTTTTGTGCTTAGTCAAGCCCAGGCACATTGCGCTTATACAAATGAGTTAATAGAAATTGACTAAGGCAAATTGCAGTGATGCTGGGGTTGCTGAGATTGTGGTCATTAAATATGATATAAATAAATTGCTTCGGCCTCTACTGACTTTGTTGTTAGATCTTGAATCCTTTGGGCTTGTTTTCTTCTCCTCTGCAATTGAAGTCCTGATTGTGTGTGTGTGTGTGTGTATTTTCAATCTGAACTCAGGACCTTATGCTTGCAAGGCAAGTACTTTACCAATGGACCCATCTCTCTAGTCCTGAAGTACTGACTTTACAGCAGAAAATATCAAGGTTGCCAGTATTCTAGGAAGTAAATTTTTGATGAGAATGATGGGGGTCTGTTCTAGATGAACTTTATCTCTCAAGCATGGGTTTTTCTGTATATGGACTTAGAACCAGAGGTAAGGAGGCCCACTGGGCCTTTAAGGTGGGAGGCCTCTGTTGAAGTGGAGGCGTGAAGGAAACATCTAAATTCCATTAGGGACAAGTAGGAGCACCCTGAAGCTGCAGCTGGAAGAGATCAGCCAGCAGCTGCAGCCAGATCATCATGGTGACTGCAACCCAGACACAGAAACAGTGTGGGAGGCAGTCTGCTGGCAGTTTCCTTATGTCACTATTAAAACAACGCTAGAGCTTACCGTCTTCTTTAGCAAAGCAGAAAAACAATCCCCAAAGATGTATTCTTGGATTTTTTTTCTTTGTAAAAAAAGAAATAGAGAAAATGACTTTCACTAATAAAAAGCCCCACTTCTAGAAATTGTGTTTTTTAAAAAGGTAGTTTCTTTTTATATTTTTCTATAAAAACCAGTATTGTAACAAGACTCTTTATTTACTAATTTTTAGAAGACATGTATCATTTGTTTTCTTGGGTTAAAAACCTAGAATATACATTTCTGAGGTAAAGAATATATATTTAAATTTAAAATACGTTATTGAATTATTTTTTAAAGGTTTTGCATTCTTTTTTTAATGATAATTGGGTTTTTCTTTTTTCTTTTTCCTTTTATTTTATTTTACAATACCATTCAGTTCTACATATCAGCCACAGATTCCCTTGTTCTCCCCCTTCCTGCCACCCTCCCCTTTGCCTCAGCCCATCCCCTATTCCCACCTCCTCCAGGGCAAAGCCTCTCCCGAGGACTGAGATCAACCTGGTAGACAGTCTAAGCAGGTCCAGTTCCCTCCTCCCAGACTGAACCAAGCATCCCTGCCGAAGTCCCAGGTTTCAAACAGCTAACTCATGCAATGAGCACAAGACCTGGTACCACTGCCTAGATGCCTCCCAAAAAGATCAAGCCAATCAACTGTCTCACCTATTCAGAGGGCCTGATCCAGTTGGGGGCCCCTCAGCCTTTGGTTCATAGTTCATGTGTTTCCATTTGTTTGGCTATTTGTCCCTGTGCTTTATCCAACCTTGGTTTCAACAATTCTCACTCATATAAACCCTCCTCTTTCTCGCTAATTAGACTCCCGGAGCTCTACCTGGAGCCTAACCATGGATCTCTGCATCCAGATCCCTCAGTTGTTGGATGGGGTTTCTGGCATGACTATTAGGGTGTTTGGCCATCCCATCACCAGAGTAGGTCAGTCCCAGCTGTCTCTTGGCCATTGCCAGCAGTCTATTGTGGGGGTATCTTTGTGGATTTCTGTGGGCCTCTCTAGCACTTTGTTTCTTCCTTTTATCATGTGGTCTTCATTTACCATGGTCTCCTATTCCTTGTTTTCCCTCTCTGTTCTTGATCCAGCTGGGATCTCCCGCTCCCACAGGCTCCCTTTCCCTCGACCCTCGCCCTTCATTACTCCCACTCATGTCCAGGCTATTCATGTAGATCTCAGCCATTTCTCCATCACTGGGCGATCCTCGTGTCTTTCTTGGGGTCCTGTTTTCCAGGTAGCCTCCCTGTGATGTGAGTAGCAGTCCAGTCATCCTTGTTCCACATCTAGTATCCTCCTATGAGTGAGTACATACCATATTTGTCTTTCTGAGTGAGGGCGATCTGGCTGCGACATCTGTCACCCCATTGATTGCCAGGGTTGATTTGGCTGATCTGGCTGGCTAGGCGGGTGTCCCCTTCCTCCCTCACTGCTCCATGTGTATCCCTCCTGAAGCTGCGCGCAGTCGGTCAAAGAGGACGACCTTCCCCGAATAGAGGAGGGCCGGTCTTTGGTCAAGGGTATAGGAGTAGCTGCGCTCCCCTGCTAGAACCTCCAAACAAGCTCTCAAAGTCCATTTCTAAAGCCGCTCTTAGCAAATGGTGAGGTTCATCTATTTCCAAATCATTTTCTAAAACACGTTAAAAGCATTTGAACAAATATTTTTCAAGTTAACACATTTATGTTAATAATAACCAGACCGAGAGACAGTTGATTGGTTTGATCTGTTTGGGAGGCATCCAGGCAGTGGGACCGGGTCCTGTGCTCATTGCTTGAGTTGGCTGTTTGAAACCTGGGACTTAGGCAGGGACGCTTGGCTCAATCTGGGAGGAGGGGACTGGACCTGCCTGGACTGAGTCTACTAGGTCGATCTCAGTCCTCTGGGGAGGCTTTGCCCTGGAGGAGGTGGGAATGGGAGGTGGGCTGGGGGGAAGGGGAGGGTGGCAGGAAGCGGGAGAACAAGGGAATCCATGGCTGTTATGTAGAACTGAATGGTATTGTAAAATAAAATAAAAGGAAAAAAAATAAGCAGACCGAAAAACCATTATCACGAGACCTACCTGTGAACGTAGCTGTGTGAACGTACACATTTCCATCCTCTTTACTTCAGGTTCATCTAGCATAATCTTAAACTTCAGCATCCAACACTGTTACCAGTTGGACCAGTTGCAGAAGAGACCTCTGGGCCCTACCCTAAGGATTTCTGTTCCACTAGCTCTGGATATGGCTTGGTAATTCCTATTTGTAACAGGTTTTCTAGAGGCACTTGACCACTCTGTAAGAACCATGGGGTTAGTCAGAATGTGAGGAAGTCCATCAGAGACAATACCACAGTTTCTCTGATTTTACTGCTCGTTCTTCAGAAAAGATTTTTTTTTTTACATGAACTTGTTCCCTTATCCTCTTCTCCCATTTGTTATCCTACATCTTCCAATTTCCACCCTTTGTAAGCCCTTTCTCTCCCCTCCCATCTTCATCACGGCACTTATTCAACTGCTTAGCTAATGTTGTCTGCCCAGTTAACAGCTGATATCCTCAGGGTAGGACAAGTGTATTTTACCTTTGTATCACACTGACTAATACCACAACTAAATATGGTAAGAAGAGATACAAATGTGCTGAGTGTAAAAGAATAAAAATGTTCTTTCTCTGTTTTTGCTGACTCTTTAGATCATTTAAAAAGTCCTTATCTGGTGGACTTGATCTCTCCATTTCTTTCCAGTAAACTGAGAAGCTGTTGTTTAATTATGCTTTGACTTTAAAAAATTATCTTTATTTTATTTTGTGTATATGAATGCTTGTCCACATGTATGTATGTGCATATAGGCATATGTCTGGTGTTCCTGAGGGCCAGAAGAGGCCATCAGATCTCGTGGAACTAGAGCTAGTTATAGTTGTGAGCTGTTATGTGGGTGTTGAGAACTGAACCTGGGTCTTGGGTCTTCTGGAAGAGCAGTAAGTGTGCTTAACCACCACATGAGCCACCTCTCCAGCTTCATGTCTTGACTTTCAGTATGGCATACAAGCGGCTTGCTAGAGTGGAGTGAAGCAAGGTGAAGGAGAGGACATGTGTGCAAGCATGTGAAGTGTATATTTCCCATCTTCCTTTCTTCACATTGGCTTTTTAAGGTTCAACAAGTGTGTTGAACTAAGGAATTCAAGTGGGTAGATACAGAAGGCACCTTGGGGAGGGCCTACATCTCCTTGAAGAACATCCAGTTGGTAGAGAGTTTATTTTACTCTGTGGCTTGTAGCGCTTGCTCTGGTTGAGTAGCAATGCATGACCCACAAAACTAGATTGCCATTCATTTATGCAATTGCTCGTGACTTAAAGGCATCTTGATGTGGAATTAAGGTGATTTAGAATTAGCAATCCTGGATTCCGGTCCCAGCTTAAGCTTCAATTAGTTGTGTGATCCTTGCCGAGTCTTTTTAATTTGATTGTAGATTGAAGGCTTTAATCCAAATGATCTAACTACTTCAAATCTTCATGCTTTCTACATCTGTTAAGAGGAATATATTTCTAAGGGTATAATATACTTTAACCATATGTTTATTTTCACAGGTTTGGTTAATATGTCTTTTTTTGTAGGAAAGCATGATTTTCTGAAAAGATGTTCAAGGAACTATGAATAATGCTGTGTTGCAGCAGGTTGTCTTATGTGATTGGAAGTCCTAGAAGTAATTAAAAAAAGAACTCTTCTTCAGTTGGAAGAGATCTCATTTTTTTGGTCTTTTTTTAATTAAGATTTTTTAAATTCATTTTACATACCAACCACAGATTCCCCTCTCTTCCCTCCTCCCATGCCCTAGCCTTCTTCTCCAAAGCCCACCCCCCCATCCCCTCCTCCAAAAAGGTAAGGTCTGGTACATTCAGTTGAGGCAGGTCCAAGTCCCTCCCCCTGCATCAAGGCTGTGCTAAGTGTCCTACCACAGGTAGTGAGCTCCAAAAAGCCAGTTCATGCACCAGGGGTGGATCCTGATCCTATTGGCAGGGGGCCCCTAAAATAGATCAAGCTACACAACTGTCTTACTTATGCAGAGGTCCTAGTTCAGTCCCAAGGAGGCTCCACAGCTGTTGGTCTAAAGTTCATGAGTTCCCACTAGCTTGGTTTGGTTGTCTCTGTAGGTTTCCCTATCATGATCTTGATGCCCCTTGCTCATAGAATCCCTCTTCTCTCAGAAGAGATCTCTTTTATTCATTTATTCCCATGAAGAAAGAAGTTGAGGTCTTCTCAGGACTGGTTATCTAAAAGGAACTCGCCTCCCCCCTAACTCAGAGGAACAAGACTCACCAAGACATTCTCTCTGGATATTTATTATTTTTTTCTTTATCTTGTTCCTGTTGAACTTCCTGGCCAAAGTGACTGTATATTTGACTTCTGAACTAGATAACATGATCTCAGAAATATGCTATTTGGAAACTGCAGAGAGTCCAGATTTAAAGTCTCAGCATAGTCACTTACAGGCATGTTCCAAGTGTCCAGCTGTTAGCGTTGGAAAGAGCTTGTGCTTCAGCTCTGGGAAGTACAGTGTATAAGCAGGGTCCTACTGGCAGAAGAGTTGGTTGTCCCTGCATATTTGACTTGACAAAGAAAAAACAGTTTCGGGAAAGTGGTGGTGAGGATGAGGAAACATATCTTCAGGGTGATGAGGCCACGGCAAATTTCTAGAAGGAGACAAGCTCTTACTTTCTTTGACCTTATGAAATTCTCCATGAAGTTCAATTTGTGATCAGTTTAGTAATTTATAGGAATTAGATGTGATTTTCAAAAAGAGTAGCTTTCATAAATGCTTTCTTTCATTGCAACTACTTGGTGCAGAGTGTGGTCTGAAATGATAACTTTCACTTTCTAGTGTTCTACCAGCCTCTGTCTGAATGTATCCATCAATGAAACACATTAAAAAAATAAAAACAAAGGCGGCCCAGCTCATGTGATTGACTCTTGGCTGATTTCTACCTTTACTTTAGTAATGTTTTGATTTGGAACTTGCTGGAGAGACCCAGGTCCTCTAAAAGGCTGCATTTCCCATGTGGCAGTGGAAAAGTTCTTTTGATTTTGTTCATTCCTTAAAAAAACCTTAAATCAAAATACATTATTAGAAAAATAGGCATATCCCACAGTAGAACATCATATTACGCAATTAATCTTGTCTCAGAAAGACAAGTACATGTTTTTTTTTCTCTTTTTGGTTCTTAGATTTTATGTAGATGCATAAAATCACATATGTAAGTCTGATAGAAAGTAGAAGGGAGACTAAGAGAACAAAGGATGGCAGCCGTTGGTAAGAGCTGGGAAGGGGGAGTCTAAGGAGTATGGAGGGGAATTTGCTCACATGCAATATACACATGTATGAAAATGTTCTCATGCAATGTAATATAACGTACAATGAATGAAAACAATGAATGTTTAAAAGTATGTACATCGCCAGGTACTACACAAGCTTATGTAACCAGCACTTAGGTCAAGAAATAAAACATTTGCAATACCATATAACGACTCACACTCCATTGTAGACCTAGCCCCTGTCTGCTAAGGGTAATGCATGGTGAGGTTTCAATGGAATACATTACATTGCATAGGGTGTACTCTTGTGCCTGGATGCTTTTATTCAACTTAATGCTGACGAATCATCACTGGCTTATAACATTTAAATATAAACTATTTGTTGACTTCACATTTCATAGAGTTTGAGTATTTCTGTTTTTCTTTCTTTCTTTCTTTTCTGGCTGTGAAAATGCTAAGCCATGTGTTTTGTGGAAACATCTGCATCTGAGTCTAGGGTCAAGTTAGAAGTGGAGTCATAGGATATGTCAGAGCTCGCTTTGAGGAGAAAGTACTGAACACGTTTCCCAAGGTTGAGCCATTTTAATGACATTGGGTTCTTTTTCTGTTGCATTAGAAAAATAAAGGAGAGACGTGGCTGAATAAAGGAACCACACGGAAGCCAGATTGTTGCAGAGTGTGGAATCTGAATGATGCATCTTTCACTGCCAACATTGTATGCTTTTCAAAACTCCTATTTAATAAAACCCTTCATTCTTTTCCTTCTCCTATTCAACTAAGGAATGTACACAAAGTGTTTGTTTTTTCCTGTTCTGGTTTGTTTATTTTATTTTTATTTTATCATTATTTTTTAGTTGCCTGTTTATTTTTCCAATAAGAAAGAGAAAGGGTTGTGAGGAGGATATGGGAGGAGTGGGAAAGGGGAAACTATAATCAGAATATATTATGTAAAAGAAATCTATTTTCAATAAAATAAAAAATGTCTCTATGATTCTCTGACTTTCCTCATTGTCTGTTGTAATGTCTCCCTTTTCATCTCTAATTTTACTAATTTAATATATCTTTTCTGCTTTTCTATGCCCATAATCTGAAAGTTATATCATTTCGTGGTGTCCCAGAATTCTACCACATTCTGTTAAAAATATTACTCTTGATATTACTCTTGACCTTTACTGGGTGATCCCATGCCTTAACGTTGTCTTCTGGCCCTGGTTCTTTATTTCCTCTATGATATGATTCCTCTGTTGGTGAGGATTTTCACTGAGGTTTTTGTTTTGTTTTGTTTTGTTTCTAACAACATTTCATTTTGGGTCTTCTTCTTTATCTATTTGTTGAATTATATGTTCTTATCTTGGATTGACTTCCTTATTTCATGTGTCTCTTTGTTTTTGTTCTTTTGGAGTATATTGATGTTTTCTTGGGTTCTTTGAATACACTTACTGTCAATCTTTTGATTTCTTAGTTGGGTTGTTCTTCCATGTCTTTTTCATTGGGTACCATTATTATGGGGTTAGTGATTTGTGAAGGAGACATATTGTCTTGGTTTCCTCATGTTTTTTCCATTTGCTGTTTTCTGTTTCTGTGCTGGGACTTGTGCATCTGGTATTAGTTTGTTGGTTGACTTTTTCCTTCTTTCTTTGGTATTTTTTTATTTTTTAAATTCAAGTCTACTTCTTTTTAGAGGTGGTGCTTGCAATGATTGGTATAGGACTAATTTGTAGCAAAGGTGAGATGTCATTTATCTCTGTGAAATTGACATTGACATGAATTGTGTACATGACATTAACAAACGAATTAGGGCCAGAGGAAAACTCTGAGTCAAATATTGTCCTGTCACTTGAGCCTCCTGCTTGGGTCTTCAACTTTCTTTGCGAGATGTGAAACTTGCCATGTGCTTATGGGTTTTACATGGAGTCAGATCCAATCTTTACTCTGAATCTGTAGCTTCCGCTGAAGCTGCTGGGAGATATCAATTATGATCAGCACCAACAAGCTCTTTAGTGTTTGTAGCATGAATATTAATTTAAATTAAAATATTATAGAATAGTATTATATGCTATACAGTCCCTTATAACTATAATGGCAGTATTTGATAGTCTTCCTTCCTTCCTTCCTTCCTTCCTTCCTCCCTCCCTCCCTCCCTCCCTCCCTCCCTCCCTCCCTCCCTTCCTTCCTTCCTTCCTTCCTTCCTTTCTTTTTTTGGTTTTTCAAGTCAGGGTTTCTTTGTGTAGTTTTGGTGTCTGTTCTGGATCTTGCTCTGTAGACAAGGCTGGCCTCAAATTCACAGAGATCTGCCTGGCTCTGCCTCCTGAGTGCTGGGATTAAAGGTGTGCACCACCACCGTCCAGCGATAGTATTTCTTATTTGACATAAAAGACAATTTTATTATATACAGAAGTTCTAGGGTATGTGTTTACAACTTTGTTTGTTCACCAGCGTATACATTGACTATAATTGATTTTGTTTAACTTTCTGAGTTTGTAATACCACATATACTTTAGCATGGCTTCTTTGGAAAAATAAATCACACAGATTCTAGGAACATGTTATGAATAAGAAGATCCTCTCTATCCCTTCTGTGTGAAGTGAACACATACATGAATACTGAAGTGTGGAGTAGGTCAAGTTCATGTTAACACAGCAGTATGGTAGTGCAGCTCACAAGACTTTTTTGTGTGCTCCACTGCCCCTGGGTATTGGTGAAATTATTAAGGCCACTCCACTACAAGTAGTTAAAAAGATATTTATTTAATGGCATAATGTACAAATTAAGGCATAGGTAGGTGGTGGGGTCTGGGGAAGGTGCATCGCAGTCCAGCGGTGTTCTCTGGAGCTCTGCTCGGTCCACCTCCACTATTCAGGGTCCCGGAACAGAGAGAGCACTGGCCCATTCAGATCTCGGGTCTCCAGGCGCCTCCCCTGGCCCTGCCTCATAGGCGTGACAGTTGACAGAATCTCAATGGGGGTTGGAACTCCCAGATCAAAGCTGGAATGGCTACCCACTACACCTGGGTTGGGAGATTGTGCACTAGGTGATGAGAAGTCAACCAAAGGTTTTCACAGAGGAATGGTATTAGAGGTTACCTTGAGGAGAGGGATTTTGTTAGGGATTGTGAGCAGAAAGAAAATTTAAATACCCAGATATGCTCATGTGGCAGAACTCTTGAAAGTCAGAGTCATCTTTGCAGAACATCATCAACCATGGTTAAATTGAACTTAAAGCCACTGAGAAAGTAAATGTGTATCATAAATATGGCCTTATGGAACATCCAAATGAAGATAAGTAGTACACACACAGACTCTTAGGGAAAGTACCTGGAGCAACACATCCAACTGAGAAAACAGCATCCTTTAATTTCTGCCTATCTTGAAAACTATAAAAGAACAGCTCTATGGGATTCTTGGAATGTCTTCTGGAAACTGGTGATTTTTGGGAATTAACTTTGAGAACTCTTTATCCTATCCTATGTCTGTCTTGCTGTTGAATATGTGAATAGAAATAAATTAATAAACATAAGAAAATAGAGGTATTAAGAAGGAGTTGTCAAATGATAGGTTGTATACAGCAGGGGCAGAATAACTCTCCTATATGGATATTCTTTGTTCATGAACCCAAAGCTTTAATATATTCTCTAGTTTGGAACTAGTGATAGATACTGCATGTTGGGCAGTTTGTTAACATTCCTCTGGTCATTTTTTCTTTTTAATAAACAATAGCATGTTCACAGGGAAGAGGAGATAGGACCACTTTTAGAAATCACGTGCTATAAAGCTCATGCTTGCCTGCCAATGTTCAGAATTATGGAAACATATGCAAGAGACTTTCGAACAAAGCCAACCTCTGGGCTCGAGACAAAATGTTCTGGAAAGTGCACAGTCTATACTCCTGCATGACATTAACAAACAAGTGCTTAATTCTGCCCATGGACCTCTATTCCAGCATGGCAACCAGGAATACACAACAGAGCTGCAAAATCCCAGGTGGTTTATGGTTAATGACATGGGAGCATTAGCAACACTGAGTAACGAGGTATATAAAAAATGATGCAACCTAGCTTTTGTTAAGCCACTGCAAGGATAAATGATTTTCTGAGATAGATCATTCTGCTTAAAGATAACTGTGAACAAAATTAAAAAAAAAAAAACCACCAAAAACTTCCAGCAGAAAACTATTGGCATAATCTTAGCCAGCTTGCTTGTGCCAAAAATCAGCTTAAGAGAAGTGTGAAATAAATTGTCTTGTAGTATTTTTGAGTTAGAATTATGAACCCATAAAACCAGTTCTTGGTGTACTCAGTGTTTCAAGCAAAGACATACAATTTCAGATTGTATGTCATATATATATATATATATATATATACATACACATATATATGTATATATAAAAATATTATTTTTGATGCATTTTGTCAGCTAACATCTATTTATGTATGTAAGGAAAGTAGCAATGTATTTTTATGAGCTAGATGTTTGAGACTTCTCAGTTCCACAAAAGTTTAATTTTATTGTTTAAGGTAAACTTTTAGTTTTCTTCCCTCTAAGCATAGCCAAGCTCTGCTTCAGAAAGAATTAAGAAACAGATTTAAATACCATCACTGAGACATATCCTTCCCAGTGAAGTGGTACATGCTTGTAATCTAAGCAGCTGGGAAACTGAAGTAGAGGTATCAAGAGTTCAATACTAAACACACACACACACACACACACACACACACACACACACACACAAAACAAACAAACAAACAAACAAAAAAGAGTTCAAGACTAGCCTGGATTGCATAGTGAATTTGAGACTAATTTGAAAGTCTGTGTAACTAGACTTTCAGAACACAACATGACAATAAGAAAAAGAAAGGAAAGAAGGAAAGATGGAAAGAAGGAAAGAAGGAAGGAAGGAAGGAAGGAAGGAAGGAAGGAAGGAAGGAAGAAAGGAAGGAAGACCGACTGTCTTTTGACTTTAGGTCTCTAAGAGTTTGTGTTTCAAACTTCCTTTCCAGGTATTACATAAACTTTTTTGAGCACAAATTGGATCCTAGCAATCAAAAGAAGAATGTGTGATAGAAGAGATATTGTGTGAAATGTGAGCTCATGTCTTGAAGTACTGAATACATTAAAGTTAACTTTTACTTACCTTAAAAAGTAGCAGGTTGTGACTTGTAAAGGAAATTCTCATATAAGACTTAGAGACTAAAAGCCAAATTAGAGAGCTGGAGAGATACTCAGGAGTTGAGTCAGCACCGCCCTTCCAGAGGACTGGAGATCAGTTTCCAGTGCTCACATTGGGTGAGTCACAACTGCCTATAACTCTAGCTCCAGGGGATCTGAAATCTTTTTCTAGCCTCTGAAGGCACCTGTGTACATGCATATGAACAGACACTCACAAGCATATGCACACACACATAAATAAAATAAGTCTTTAAAAAGCCGAACTATAGGAATACTTATCACCTGATACCAGATCACCTTACTGTCAGGATTGCACTGCCACTGTGATAGATTCAAAGAGAGCCAGAAAAATCCATAAAGTGTAAATGAGACTATAGACAGTTACTTTCAAAATGAATTAAAAACTGTATGTGTGTGATCTTTTAGTGTATAGCCAAAATGATGGCTATAATGCATTACCAGGTGTCTTAGCAATTGTTCTATTGCTGAAAAAGGACACCAAGACCATGGCAACACTTATAAAGAAAGCATTTAATTGAGGGCTTGCCTACAGTCTCAGAAGTTTAGTCCATTATCATTGTGGTAGGAAGCATGGCAGCACACAGGCAGACATGGTGCTGGAGAAGGAGCTGAGAGTTCTACATCAGGATCCACAGGCAGCAGGAAGAGAGAGAGATCCTGAGCTTGTCTTGAGCTTTTAAAACCTCAAAAACAGCTCCCACTGATACTGCCTACAAGGCCACATCTTCTCCATCAAGACCAAGCCTCCTAATCGTTTCAAATAGTGCCACTCCCTGGTGACCAAGTATTCAATTCTATGAGCTATGGGTGCCATTCTTACTGAAATCACTACAATGGGGAATTGTATCAGAAATGAAACTTTTTGTTTCCATGCTGGACATGAAACCTGGGATGTCCTATACGCTAGCATGGCCTCCACCACCAAGCTACACACACTCCTAGGCCAGAACATTACATTTTGCTACAAAAGGTTTTCATGAAAAAGATTTGAAAGAAACAATTTTTGATGTTTGTAAAACAGAGATGAGATTTAAGACAGTGCAGAAGGATTCTTACAAGTATCTTTACATTGATATATACATCATATATGAACAGCTCTTTCTGTGTTTACATGTAAATGTGTGAATTCTATATGTGAAATAATATAGTATATACATTTAACATTACAAATGTAACTATTTATGTGTACCTGAGCACATACACGCAATATATTCACTATATACATTCTCTTTCTCTTTATGTATTTAAATCTACATATATGATAAAAATACAACCATGTCAGTAATTGCATATATCTATTGTAAAATGCCCAAGAATGGAATTGTTTCAGATTTTGGATTTTTTTCATCTTGGAATATTTGCATATATAGCAAGATAGTTTGTGTAAGAAAAGTCTAAACATGAAACTTGTTTATGTTTTATAGGTTTTTCACTCACAGCTTGAAGATAATTTTGCACAACATCTTGAATAGTTCTGAGCTGGAAACAGTTTTGTGGTATTGGGTTCCCTGCCCAGAGCCTTATGTTGGTGTTCCCAAAGCTTTCAAGTTCGCAGTTTCTGATAAGGACTACTTACCATATGTTGAGAGCAAAATGTGACAAGCGACAAAATTCCTTAGGAATGTTTTTTGAGGAACCAGTGGGCTCTTTAATGACATATATCATTAAGTATATCAAAGATGAGTAAATTAATGATATATATCATTACACATATATAATAATTTTGAAAACACGTACCCAAGGCAAGCCTTTCAAGATGTTTTCCCACTGTGAAATAAAAGCAAGTGTTGTGATAGAGGAAGAGCCTTGGAAGTATCTTAAACAGACATTAAACATTAATTTTAGAATAATTTTTAGGAAGAATACATCAAAGCGTGTGAAACTGGTGGTCAATTATATTATCATTAGTATAAGGCAACGCAGTGTTATCACTCTTCATAAAATGCCATGAACTAAGTATGCTAAGGATATTTAATTATGCGCATGAGTGCGATAATAAGGGAAAATTGTGAGTTAATTGCTTTCCTTGGAGATGCCATTAGAGATGGCAGTTGGCAGACGCCTCACATTCTCATGATTCATCCTAAAGAAATATGCTGTTGGGCTGGTAGCTTTGGAGATATTCTGGGAAAACCAGGAAGGAAAATGAGGCCTTCCTGGCACAGATTCCAAGGAGCACTTTATTTTCAGCCGCGTGCCACAGCTTCTGAGAAGCCTCCTGTGACTTTCCCCGGCATTGTCACTTTGACGAGACCAAAACACTTTGCAGCATACTCTCTGGTATGCCTCTCTCCACATGGGATTTTAATTATCATTCCATGTAGTGTGTTAGTCTCTGCTTCCAAACTAGGGGCTCTTTAGAGATATGGCAGCTTTATCCTTCTCCTCCCCGGCTGGGCGACTGGCCCGTAAGAGGCTCTTAGCTCTGGTTCTGGAGTGAATTTGGTCTCTCGTCAAGCCCAGGGATGGGAGCTCGGAAGACTGGCAGGAGGTAGAGTTTCTCTGATTTTTCTCTTCTAGGAGCATCTGAAACAACACCCCTATATTTAGATTTGTCTAAAGAGCTTCAATCTGTTGACAAATCCCTCCTCATTCTCATTTTCTCTGAAAGGAGAAATTTCCATTTCCTCTTCTTCACATTTCATCTCACTGGAAAAATATGAACAAGTAGGGTGTAACTACTTAGGATCTAGAAACACCCATCATGCAAGATTTCATGGGGAAAAGATGAGTTGTCTGAGGGGATGATTTACATTGTTGTGAATACGTTGTAAACATGTCTTTGAATTCTGCAATTTGCTTGAACATGTCACAGATTTGAGTGGCTGTGACAAGAGAAGGAGAGTGTGAAGAGTTCTACAAGCATGGCTGAGCAGTGATACCAACTCTAAACACAACTTCCAGCACTCTCATGAAATACATGTAACAACTCACTCACAAAATCTTTTCTTCTTGTATATGGTGGTTTGGGGTACCCATCTGCTCTGAAGGAACTAATCTATCTAGATGATGCACATCTGGGAAAACCTTGAATTGAGATCAACAAGGGACAAATTATCATACACACACACACACACACACACACACACACACACACACATATACAATATTTAAGAATTAGAATGACAAAAATGAACTTTACTAGAGAACACATGCTTTGAATCACAATGAAAGAAAAACATTTAAAATTTATTTAAAAATTAAAAAAAGAACCCATGTTCTTTCATTAAAAATAAAAGCAAATAAAAGTTAGCCCTTAGATATGCTGTTAAAAATGAGTCCCAACCTTTCAGGTGGTAAAAAATGAAATAGCTGCTTAGAGAAAACCCATCAGTTTTGAGAGGAGTGATGAACAGATATGAAGATTAGAAAACAGAGAAGAAAATTCAATACAGTGTTGGGTAGAACCTGGGGCTGTATGGACTGGGACAGTCTCGGTGGTAGTCATCATCGCTCTGAAAATAGATATACAGGGTAGCACTTAAGGATGGAAAAAGATACAAATGTTATATACATAAGAGTACCAGGATGTTTTGATTTCAGAGACATAGTTCATAACTACTATAGAACTCTTATGCTTACCATGATCTGGCTTCCTGGCCTCATGGCTCCTTAGCTCAGGTGTGTGTGTAAAGAAATAGAAGTTAGGGTCAAGACAGAAAGTTGTAGAAGAAGAAAGACCACCAGAACCAGATATGGTGGCACATGCCTGTATTTCCAGCATTTGGGAGGCTGAGACAGAGTGAGACAGACAAGCAGCTAGAAATTTGAGGAAGCCCATTTCCTTTATGGCATGATTGAGCTGGTGACTCAGTTTTGGGCTGGATCCTATCTAGTCTTTTGTTAAGTAAAATCCCTGTGTTTTAATTCTGTTACGATTTCTGCTACTTGTAACTAAAACCATTTATAATTTATACATTATTTTGATACAGACCTGCAATAGTCTGAGTTTTTCCCTTCCAACATTTATGTTTAGACTAAATTCCCAAAGTCTTATATTCATGGCATTTGAAGGTAAAGCCTTTTGAGGATAATTAGGAACAGACAAAGATAATCCAGGGTGGTGATATATTGTGTACCCTAATAAAATTTTCCTGAAGATCAGAGAGACAAAGGAACAAACCACAGCCACCACCTCTTACTCACCAACTCCTCAGCCTGAAAAACCCTCAGCTGATAGGCCTCTAGCCAAATAAGCTTACTCTGCTGAAAAGGCTTCTAGTTTCTGTCTCCTCACACCTTATATACCTTTCTCCATCAAGCCATTAAAGGCATGTGATTCCCAGGTACTGGGATTAAATGTGTGTGCCACCACTACCTGGCTCTATTTCTCCTCTAGACTGAGTCAATCTCATGTAGTCCAGGGTGGCTTTGAACTCACAGAGATCCAGATGGATCTGTGCTTCCTGAGTGCTAGGATTAAAGGTGTGTGTGTCACCATTGCCTAACCTCTCTGTTTAATCTAGTGGTTTGTTCTGTTCTCTGATCTTCAGGCAAAGTTTATTAGGGTACACAGTATATCATCACAATCCAGGTGAGGTTCCACGACATAATCGGTAGCTGAAGAAGAATAGGAAGGAAGAGGAGGAATAGCAGTGGTGGAAGAAAAAGGAGATGATGATGATGAAGATGATGAGGTAGAGGATGGTGGTGAGGAGGAGGAAGAGGATGATGATGAGGAGAGGACACATGGGCTAGCACAGGTGATCTCTTCCCATGTGGTTCTCTGGCATGTTCTGATACAGCAAGAAGACCCTCAGTAGACACTGACAGAATGTTTCCAGAATTGTAAGAAGTATATTTATTTGCCTTACATATTACCTAACCTCAGGCACTCCGTTACAGCAACAGAAAAGAACCCAGAGGATTATATTATTGTTTGCTTCTCATGACTTTTTAATTTCACATTATAGAAGCTCTTACATGGTAATTAAAGTAACAGTTTAGAAGCTGGAGAGATGGCTCAGTGGGTAGGAGCAGCCACTACTGGCTGCTCATCCATGTAGCTGGAAGTTTGCCTGTGTCCCAGCTGGCTGGCGGTCAGGATAAATCTCTCCAACTTGAATCCCCCAAGCAAGCACACAGAGGCTTATATTAATTATAACTGCTTGGCTATTAGCTCAGGCTTATTACTGACTAGCTCTTACATTTAAATTAACCCATAATTCTTATCTATGTTTAGCCATGTGGCTTGGTACCTTTTCTCAGTTCTGCCTTGTCATCTTGCTTCCTCTGTGTCTGGCTGGTGACTCCTGACTCAACCTTCCTCTTCACAGAATTCTCCTTGTCTGCTTATTCTGCTTATACTTCCTGCCTGGCTACTGGCCAATCAGCATTTTATTTATCAACCAATCAGAGCAACACACATTTACAGCATACAGAATGACATCCCAGAGCACATCTGGATGACTTGGGTTCCATTCCCCTCACCTGCATGGTGATTCACAACCGTTCATAATTCCAGTTTCAGGGAATCTTCTGGCCTCCACAGATACTGCACACAAGTGGTGCACAGATATACACACAGGGAAAGTATCCATACACATAAAATAAAAATAAATAAATATTAAGAAACAATTTAGTCAAATATAAGATGGCTTAATCTAATGAGAGTAATAATGAAGACATTTGGATGTTATCATAAGAAAAATAAACATAAATTAATTTAGCACTAATAAAAATTCATTATTAATTCTAGGCTAATTATCTATAATCCATACATAATATCTAGCTCAGTTATCATTTTTCTATTTTGTATCAATGTCAGTATCCATAGCAAATTTTGAAATGATGACATCTGCAGGTAAGTCAAAAATATGCTTACATAAAGCAATAACATATTTCTGTCTATTTAAACAGATAAAGCATTGGTAAAGGGCAATATAAGGGTGAATTCTGGAAAAGCAGGATCCCCAAGTAATCAATTACTGATTCAAGATATCTGTGGCAAAGGGATGCTGACCCAGGGTCATAGTCCTTTCTCCACCCTGCTTTGCTGTTGAGTGGAGACAAGGGCATAGAATAAACCCAGGGAGCTGGGGTATTGAGCAGGAGAAAATCCTGTAAAAGGCCAAACCATGCTTATTAATGAGAGAACAAGTCTCTGCATATTTGAACCTCCAGTATATGTGTATTTTCTCAAGGAGTGCTTACTCATTACCCATGAATGCTTGGCATCAGCACAGTAAATACAGTACTGAGCTCCCGGATGCTGGTGTTGAGACAACGGTTGTTCTTAGGCCAGCACGTTCTCCTTCTGAATGAAGGCAGTCTCAAGTGTTTAAGGGCGTATTAGAGGAAGGCTATTACTCAGTGACTGAAAGCCAGCTGCACTGGCCTCCAGGACAGTTTATGCTTTTCCAGCTCCCCTCTCTTCTACCTTTGGCATGCCTACAAGCCAATGAAGTGCTTTTCCTGAAATGGCAATCACTATTAAGTCCATTAGCCGGAAACCAAAATGTTTTCCTAATTGTTTAAAGTCTCATTGTCCAGAGGACGTTACCACTGATTGGAAAAGGAGGAGGAAACAGTCTCAAGTTCATGATGATTTTCCTTTTTATAAACAAAGTCAGATGAAACCAACACTCTCAAAACTGTCATATTTACTTCTCTAAATTTCTGGCAGTTCCTTGTCTGGGTTATTTTGTGCCCAAACACTTCTGTTTTGTTTATTGCATTTGCTGATCATTATTTTCCCCTTCTTCTTCCACCTCTCATATTGTGGTTTTGTGTCTTTGATTTTTTTTCAACAATTTATTAACAACCAGTATTTTTAATACAAGATCTCAAAACCATCCCTTTGATTTGTTTGTTAAAAATATTCATTGATTGATATCAGGCACAACGATGCATCCTGATAATCCCTGCACTCTTGCAGAGGCAGGAGGATCAGATGTTGAAGAGCATCCTCAGTTGCATACAGATTTTGAGGTTGACCTGAACTACATGATACCTTGTCTCAAAAAAAGGCTAGTTGATTTAATTCCACTCCTTGGATTTGACCCTCTTGCCTTCTTTTCTGAGTAGCTGTGTCAGCTCATTTGAAGTGTGAACTTCCCTTTTCAATTATGCTTTTCCTTTATTTTTGAGAATTTTATACATGTATACAATAAAATATGATCATATCCACTCCCCATTTCCCTTCTCTAGTCCTTCTTACTCCACAACATGACCTCATCCCAACATCATGTTCTTTGGTCTTCATATTTTTATAACCAGCCACATCCAATTATTGCTGCCCATAAGTGTATGGGAGTGGGGCTATTGACTTGCGAATGGGAAGCCTGCCAGTGGCTACATCCTCCAAAAAGAAGGAATGATCTTCCCCCAGCAATTATCAACTCCCAATAGCTCCTCAGCAAGGGATGGGGCCTGGAAGTTTTTGCCCTATCTCTGCTGGAAGTTTGGATTGGCTTGATCTTATGCCGCTCGCGTGCAGACAACCACAGCTGCTGTGAGTTCATGAGCGTGCTAGCCATGTCATGTCCAGAAAAAAATTCATTTCATAGTACCCTTCTTCATCCTCTTCCTACGTTCTTTCAGCCTCCTTTTCTGAGATGTTCCCTGAGCCTTGTTATATGTGGGAGTTGGTCTAGAGCACTCAGCCTCTTACTCTCAGCACTTGGACCATCTGTGTGTCGACACTGACTGCTAGCCACTGCAAAAAGAAGTGTGAAATGCCAACTGTACTACGTTTCTGGCTTTTGTGTCCCTAGTAGACAAGAGCTCCCATCCTGCCCCGAACTTCCCTTCTGGTCCAGAGAGAGAGAACTCCCTAGTTTCTAAAACAGTGATTAGTTCGTAGTTGGAAGTGATGAATATTTCTTAAATTAGTGAAAAATTTGGAAGCTTTTTATATTTTATAAAACATTCACTTTATTTACATAAACACACCTAAATAAAAGCCACTTAAAATGATTTGTTGTGTGCCTTATTGGGTTGAGAATATGCTTCTTGGTTAAATCATTGCTTTTTGAAATGAATCAGAAGTGTTACACAACTTTAGGGCCAAGGAGAAAGATTATTTTATTTATAACCTATATGAGTCCTAACACATATGGAAATATCTAATATAATATGCTTTTTAACTTTGATATTTCCAAAAGGGACCAATGTGTAAAATGAAACCTTTTGTGTCATAATATGACCATATTTTTACACTAAATGAATTGCATTTGACTCATTAAAGACTTAAAACAGGAGATTCCTTGTCTAGGATGTTCTGACAGATTTAAGAAAAAGGATTGAAAGGCCACAGAGTGGATTTAATCATATTGTAATGGTATATTTAGTAGGCAGCATTTACATTCTCATTCTTCATTAATTATACAGCTTACTACATGGAAACAAATCATCATATTTGATAATATGAAATTTAATTTCATTTGATGATTATGATAAAGCACAGACCCTCAGGTTTGCATGCCTTTTCCATTGAGTTGACATTTGGATACTGTCAGGTTTTTAAGTGCTTTGAATTACATGTTGGATTCACTGCCAAAATACTTGAAAAAATAAATAGAGATAAACCTCCTGATTCCAATTTAGCAGTAATTAGGAAAGAGGATGGCCACTTACCAAGCTATTTATCATAGTAAAAATGCAAGTGTTTTTCAAGTGTGATTATTATTATTTTTGATGCTTATTAATACAGGATGCCATATGTGCCCATGATTTTTTTTGTGTGTATCTTAAGTATTGGATAGTTCTTCAGTAAAATAAAACTACAGAGATGCGTTAGAGATCTTTACAAAATAACCCATGGGCAGAAGAATAGTTTACAAAGACACAATGATGTAGTTTGGTGATTATGTGATTATAGTTGTAGAGGAGCTGTCCAGAGTGAGAGCATCATGTGCTGCTTCCTTGGAGTTAGGAATGAGAATGCAGAATTAGCTAAATTAAGGAATTCTTCCTTTTGCTTTTGTGGTCCCCTTTATTTGGTGATGTGTGAATGAATTTTTGCTGTTGTTGTTAAATTTGTTTTCTTATGTTCCAACTTTGTTTGACGATCTCATAATGTGGCCATTTGCTTGAAGGCAGAGATCAAATAGCTCAATCCATATGACGCAGCAGGGAACCAGTAGGCTCCTAGGCTTCTAGGATTGAATCGGGCAGCCTGATAACATATTTTAGTTTGGAAATAAAGAGATGTGCCAGGATGGATTAGAAAATAATTTGTGAATGCTTTCTCCCTAAGGCTCTGATGACAGAACAAGATGTTACATTGGAAAGGGGCATTCTGCCTTGGGAGAGACACTTCTTGAGCTGTTTTCATGTGAATCAGGGCAAACCAGGCAGTAAGTACTACTGCCACTGCATGCCATCTTCTGCCATGCCCTAAGTGCTTAGTAATTCAGTTCAACCTAACAGCAAGTCTATGATGCAGGCGCCAACACCGTCCCCATCCTGCAAATGAAGAAATTGACACATATGTTAAACAGGGTAAGGGGTGGAGCTGGTATTTGATTTCAGAAAGGCAGGTGCTCACAGAGACTGATTCAAAGTCCTCATTGCATGTTGTATAAGACGCCTCACAAGTACCAAAGTAATTCAAAATCTTTTATTCCAGAGAAAGATCTTATGCACCATTATTTTAAAAATGTTTTTAATGGAAATAGAATTACATCACTCTCTACCTCCCCTTTCCTCCCTCTGTACCCCCTCCCAGGTACCTTCTTGTCAAAGTCTCTCATGCCCCCCCCAGTTGATAGCCCCCTTTTCCTTTGATTATTATTATTACATGCAGCCACACACATACACACATACACACACAGTTATACACAAACACCCCTCACCAAAGAAGCCTCTTTTTATAGCAAATGGAGACCATCATAGAAAGCTACAACTGCACACAAGGCAGAGATCAACAGATCATGGAAAGCCACGCCCCAACAGAGGCATCTGTACTACAGCTTCTGTACCTATGACACAGGGAACATCATAGAAAAGGGGACAGAAAGATTGCTAGAGCCAGAATACCAGGAAGTCTTCTGTGCAAAACAAAAACAAAAACTCTCCTAGAAGTAGCTGCAGAAACAAGACCAAACAACATCATATCAATGGCCACACTAATGTGGAAGGGGGAAATTTCATGGGGTTCTACCCCTAGAACAAGAACTACAGGCAACTAGTGACTGCTTGGAGAAGGCGATTTAGCCTCTCCCAGGGGTGAGGCTCTTTATTGGTTGTCCAGTGCAGATTGGTCAGCCCTGAAAGTGTATACATACAACACAGAAACAGACTTAGGAGGATGAACACTTTTTGTTTCTTTGTAAGATAGAATGCTATCAGATGGGGAGGCCGAATCACTACAGAACGTCTGTGTATATAAATAATGCACTTAATTTACCTATTTACCTCATAACAGCTTGTGTCCTAACCCCTACAGCCTGCACACGTGTATGGCAAAAGGGATCAAGGTTACAGATGCAATTGAGATTTCTAATCAACCCATCTTAAAATTGGGAGATTATCTTGGATTATTCAGGTGGGATAAACTCATCACAAGGATCCTTACAAGAAGGTTGAGGAGTCAAAAAAAGAATCAGCGGTAGAATCATGAAAGGTGACAGACACTTGGCCAGCCATACAGGCTTTAAAGATGGAAGGAGGTCCCAAATCTGGGATGGCAGGCATCCTGTGCAAAATGGGAAAGGCAAAGAAATGGATTTGTCCCCCAGGACATTCAAAAGAATCACAGCTCTGCTGACTGATTGTTTTTGGTCTAGCAAGACCCATCAGACTTCTGGCCCTAAGAATTATACCATCATTTTTGACTCAGAGTTGCTTTCATTAGCACAGTGAGTGTCAGACAGCTGGGGTTCTCAGTAACTGAACTGCACTATATGATAATGTTGGTAGATGTTTACATTCCAGTCAGGGCTGCCTCCTTGTGCACACACTGCACATTTTACATGATGTTCTGCGCTAAGTAGCAATTTGCTACAATGGACATAGAAACATTTGCTTATTCGAGTGGGACTATTTTGTATATGTTTATGTTGCCCGAGTGAGGTTAAATATTTGCTATAAGTGCTTAATGGCTGAGCCTTGGATAATTAGAGGATGAGGAAGGTGATTCACTGTTGGTTGTCCTGGATCACTTAGATGAGTGGTGGACTTTTGGGGACTGTCATTACAGCAACAGTGCTCTAAGGAACAGGTGACAATGTTTAGCATAAGATGGAAGAAAGGGCTTTTCATGCCACCCAGCACCAAGTCTAGCAGTATTCTAGAACCAGAGGATTAGGATAGTTTTTTTTTATCCTGTTTATTTTTTTTCTTTTATTTTACAATACTATTCAGTTCTACATAACAGCCACAGATTCCCTTGTTCTCCCACTTCCTTCCCTCCTCCCCTTCCCCCCAGCCCGCCCCCCATTCCCACCTCCTCCAGATCAAGGCCACCCCCGAGGACTGAGATCGACCTGATAGGCTCAGTCCGGTCAGGTCCAGTCCCCTCCTCCCAGATTGAGCTAAGCGTCCCTGTAGCATAGTTTTTTTTCTTTTTTTTTGGTGGGGAGCATGGACATTAGAGTCTCTGAAGTTGACATCTTTTGGAATGATAGCAATTGAATACCATCAAGAAACCTTGTAAGTATGGTTACATTCACATACCCATACATATCATCTTATACTTATGCATATTTCCTACTCTTTAAATAAGAGCATATCATATAAGTATTAAAAGACATAACTGTCAGTCAGATGGATCAGGCCTGAGCCATCAATAATTATGATATTATTATTATTATTATTAAAGTAGACTATTAATATCTTCATTAATTAGTCAATAACATTTATTAAACAAATACTGTGTACCAGGTACTGTGCTGTGTGCTTTACATGCATTTCCTCATTAATTTTCAACAACTGTGAACTAGATTTCTCATAAGCTTATGGTCTGTGAATGTTTTCAAGTACAGGTGGGCAACTGTGGGCACCAGATACTGTGAAAGAAGATTCTCACTTTAGGGGTACACCATAACAGATGGCTGAGAGTCCTTCTGGGTTCTGGTAACTAAGATGCCATCAATTCACAAACAACTGCTAACCCACACATTTGGAGCATCTACTCATGTTTCCAGGAACCATATAAAACTCATTTTGCTCTCTCACATAGAGTAGTAGTTGGTACCTTGGACATTGTGAAGGGAGCTATTGCATGCTGGTCTTGCTGTACCCAATCAAGCTCAGAATAGCACTGCTGTGTCTTCGGTACACTGGGGCCACGATTAACAAAGTTATAAAGAAGATCAAAGGTCCATAGAATCTCAAGTTTTTTGAAAATTCGAAAGTTTTTCTAAGTTAGAGATTTGTACTTGATCTTTCAACCTTTTCTCATAGTCATCTCTGAACTACAATAAGAGCTTTGAACAGAAACTTTGTACCAGCCAGATGCCTTGTAGCATACATGAGATGTCAACACTAAACAATCCTCAGCTAATTTTATTGTAGAAACAGACTACTCAACTCGTTATTAATTCATTGGTGATTTTGGTGGGGGGGGGGTCAGAAATCATTCTAAGTGACTAAAAAAATAGCTGTTATGTTTTGAAGGAATACTCATATTAAAAAGTAACCCAGGTAAATGTGCTATTAGTGCTATAATGGCGATAAGAACAAAAATGGTCACATAGAACACGAATAGCTTTCAGAGCTAGAGGTGATACCTAGCAGTTACAGTTCACCTGGGCTCCAAAACAAAACAAAAAACAAATGGGATTTCACTAAACAAAGAAGAAAGAAAGAATATTCTGTGCAGGGTGGTGATGTACTCTGTGACTTTGTTCTCTGAAGTGAATAGTGCATTACAGACCCAGGGGCTGCTTTAGTAGAACAGTGGTGGGGATTGTATCTAACTGTGCTGGACTGGTGTGTCGTTATGTGTGAAATGAGAATGTTAAGTGGGGACATTGTGTAACAAGCAGCTGGTAATAGGAAGATGCTCTCACACAGAAGTTAAACTCAAGATTTTGTCTGAGTATAGCTCACCCTTTAATTTCAAGTAATGGTTGATTATTGACACAGGGAATCTCCAGGAGTGAATTCAAATTCAGGTGGATTATAACACCTTGGCAGATAGTGTTTCAAGTACAAAGTGAGGTGAAGCGGGACTGCAAACTGGTCCAATCACATTGGAAACCAGTGTGGAGAATTCTTTTCTTTTTTTTCTACTCATTTATTTTTGTTAAATATGACAGCATAAAATATAATAAGATAAAACAAAAATAATCACATCAAACACTGGACGAAATAAACTAACAAAAGGAAGGGAGCCCAAGAGAAGGCTCAAGAATCAGAGACCCACTAATTTACACATTCAGGAATCCAGTAAGAAATGCTAAACTGGAAGCAATATTTTAAGCACAGAGGACCTGATGGAAACCTATTCAGGGCCTGTGCTTTCTACTCTGTTCTCTATGAGTTCATATTAACTTTGCTCAGTTGAGTTAGCTTGTTCTGGTGTCCTCCATCGCCTCTGGTTCTTTCACTCTTTCTACTTCTTCATCCATGGGGTATACTTAGCTCTGAGGGGAAGGATTAAATGGAGATATCCCATCTAGTGCTGAGTAGTTCAAGGCCTCAATCTCTTTGTAATGGCCGTGGATCTCTATATTTGATGAGAACACATTTCTGTTTTTTTTCTTTCATTTTTCTTTATTAAGAATCTTTCTACTCACTCCACATACTATCCACAGATCCCCCTCCCCCCTCCTCTCACCCCCAGTCCTCTTTCCCAAGCCGTCCCACATCCCCACATTCCCCAAATCGAGGTCTCCCATGGGGAGTCAGCAGAGCCCAGCACACTGAGCCTAGGCAGGTCCAAGCCCCTTCCCACTGCACCAAGACTGTGCAAGGTGTCACACTACAGGCACCGGGTTCTAGAAGCCTGCCCAGAGACCAAGGACAGATCCTGATCCCCCTGCCTGGTTCTCCCTAACCAGTTCGAGTCAAACAACTGTCTTCCGTGTCCAGAGGGCCTAGTCCAGTCCCATGGGGGCTCCATAGCCACCAGTCCACAGTTCATGGACTCAGTATGGAGAATTCTTAAAGAGCTAAAAATAAATCTGCCAACTGACCCAGATACAACAGCACTCTTTGGCATATGCCCAAAGGACTGGACATCCTCCTCCACAGATGCTTACTCAGGCAAATTGATTGCTGTTCTAATCCCAATAGCTAGGAAATAGAAACAACATAAATATCCTTCAAGCAACAAATGATAATGAAGATATGGCATGCTTACACTAAGATAAAATATTACTCAGCTATAAAGAAAAATGAGTCATGAACTTTTCAGGTGAATGGATGGAACTAGAAGAGACCATATACAGTAAAATAACATGGACCTAAAAACATTTAGTATGCTCTTTCTACATTGAGGTTCCTAGCTCAAAATCTTCAGATGTGACCAAATAGCATGGAGTAACTAAATAAATCAAGAAAGTAAAAAGAGACGATTATTGGGGTCTGGGGTGTGAGGAGGCAATAGAGGGAATAGTGGGGGTACAAGTGACCTGATGGGGCAAATGGGCTCAATTGTGAAGGGGGAGAGTGTTAATTATAGAAGGACAGAGGACAGTAAAATAGCAATAAGGATGTCTGAAAAAGTTATAAGGAATCCTGTCATTAACTATCTACCTAACGAAACCTATAAGACATGCAAGTCTGTGTCTAAATATATATATGATTTTAATGAACTTTTCTTATCTGGTTGACAATGTTCCCTCCAAGACCAAGAACCAAAGACCACCTAACAAAAACCCCAATACAGGACATGAGAAGCCCTCTTTTGGTTTGTCCAGGCCTATCCAAGAGACTCCCCAAACATACAGCCTATTGCTATTGCTATTACCTCTTCAGTGGTAAGTCCCTATAGATGAAGACACCATGCACTTCACAAACAAGGCCCGCCCGTAGATCCCTGAGCTGGAACTGACCTGAATGCCTCCTCCTTGAGGACTGGCTTTCATGGTACCAGAGGGTGCCATGAAAACTTCTAAAGGAGGGAGGCAGTCACCAGTCCTTCCCAGTTATGATGCTGATGTACCACAATTGCCTCCATGTCACGATAACTCTAACGGTGCAGTAGCTGTAAGCATACTTTGATGGTAACCAGCAGCTCTCTAATTGGCCTTAATGCCCGCTCAACAAGAGGAAAACCATGCCTGCTGGAAACCCAGCCAACTCTCCAGGGCTAGTGAAGTCCTGGGTCTTGGAGGAGAACCTGCAACGGCCACTTTACTAAACCAGGACAGTCCCTAACTAAATTATAAATATCTGTCCTTATAAACCCAGATAAGAGTGGTCCTTGCCCCCTATCCAAGAAACTTCTCTTTGCCACAGAAAGCCACACCAATCAGTGTACAAAGTTTTGTAACCTAATCCCAATGGATACATCTATAAAGAACGTGAGAACCTAAGGCTCAAGGA
Source organism: Peromyscus maniculatus bairdii (assembly GCF_049852395.1). Classification (NCBI taxonomy): domain Eukaryota; kingdom Metazoa; phylum Chordata; class Mammalia; order Rodentia; family Cricetidae; genus Peromyscus; species Peromyscus maniculatus. The sequence continues at coordinate 33,885,331 of NC_134866.1, read as the reverse complement.
ACATTGAGGAAAAGGGTGTTGAAAGAATCTAAGAGTCAGAGGATCAGAGGAGCAAGAAGTGTGCTGGGAGATTGTTGTCTCCAAGCAATGTCAGAAGCTACATCCATAAAAATCTCACCAGCATGACTGCCTAAACATGAGATGAACAATGATGATGTCGGTAGACATCATAACATGGCTGTGTGGCAGACCGAAGCTCAAGAGATCTCAACCCTACACAATACAGGAAACCAAGGAAAACTGAAATCAGGAGAAATAATCTTTCCCAGTGAAGAGCACACTAATTGGTTATCAAATACCAAGTGGTCAACCCTGAAACATACTTACAGATAACATTATACAGACTGAACATGTTGTATTTATGTATTTAAGAATACACACATACTCCGGGCGGTAGTGGCGCATGCCTTTAATCCCAGCACTCAGGAGGCAGAGGCAGGAGGATCTCTGTGAGTTTGAGGCTAGCCTGGTCTACAGATCGAGTTCCAGGAAAGGCACAAAGATACACAGAGAAACCCTGTCTCGAAAAACCAAAAATAAAAAAAATAAAAAAATAAAAATAAAAAAGAATACACACATACACACACACAGATATACATACATACATATACTTATGTAACAACTACTAATAAAAGAAGAAGCCATGGATGTGAAAGCAAGGAGGGTTCTATGAGAGGATTTGGAAGGAGGAATGGGAAGGAGCAATTTGTGTAATTATATTATAATCTCAAAAATAATAGGAATAGTTAAAAAATACCAGTAAAAATTCAATGCTCTGAGCTTTCCTGCTTTAAGTAGCAGAACAGTAGTCCTTTGATGAGATAAATGTCAACATTCCAGCTGGTTTTGTGTCAACTTGACACAAGCTAGAGTCATCAGAGAGGAAGGAGCCTCAGCTGAGGAAATGCCTCCATGAGTTCCTCTTTTAGTGATCAATGGAGGAGGGCCCAACCCATGGTGGGTGGTGTCATCCCTGGGCTGGTGGTCCTAGGTTCTATAAGAAAACAGGTTGAGCTAGCCATGGAAGCAATCCAGTAAGCAATGTTCCTCCATGGCCTATGCATCAGCTCCTGCCTCCAGGTTCCAGCCCTGCTTGAGTTCCTGTTCTGACTTCCTCCAATGATGGAGTATAATCTGGAAGTGTAAACCAAATAAACCCTTTCCTTGACAATTTGTTTTTTGGTCATGGTGTTTTGTCAGAGTAATAGAAACCCCAACTAAAATAGAGGCATTCATTTAGAGAGCCCAGAAAACCCACACACCTTCCCCTGGGTCATCCTGTGCTCCTTGCTTTCAAATAGAAGAATTTCATGTGTTTCTAGTATAAAATCTAGTCTTGTACCACATCTAGTTTTACCTTTTTCTTTTTTCTTTCCTTTCTTGACCTCTGTAGTGGAGATATATGCTAACTTTATCTGGGGCATATTTCTGAAGTTTGGAAATTGAGTATGGATTTTAATGGAGACTTACTGGAAACGTATGGTGGTATTTTATTTGTGCTGAAATGTGATTTTATTTGTATGTTAATAATAAAGTTGCCTGAGGATTAGAGCTAAAAGCAAGCCATTTAGCCGAAGTCTGGCGTTGGTGGCACATGCCCTTAATCCGATCATATGGCAGGCAGAGTCTGTGTGTTCAAGGACACAGCCAGGTTGGTGACACACGCCTTTAATCCAAGTACCAACCACAGAGACCTGGAGGTCTGTATAGACAGGCAGTGATGAGGAAATCATGTAGTTGGTTTTAAAGCCAATGAGAAGGTAGAACAGAAAGGCAATAAGAAGACAGGTCACACAGAAGAAGGTCTTTCTCTCAGGGGAAGGATGGCAGTGATTGGTAAGCTAAAGGCTATTCATTAGTGCTCTGATCTCTTGGGCTTTTAACTTGGTATTTGGCTCTGTGTTTCTTATTTAATAAGACCATTTAGAATTTCATCTACAGAAACTGAACAGATAAAAAGGAGAGAGAACATTCTATTACCTTGGTTTTTGTAATATCAGGTTCCTCCCAGACCAGGATTCAGAACTCCGCATTCAGACATAGCTCCGATAAATTCAGTATCTCTAGGCACCCATCATTTAAGTTGCTTATTAAGAGTGGAGTAACAGGTGATGAGCAATTCCCCGAAACTAGATAGACACAGAGAATAGTGAAACCATTTCTTCTTCTCACACCACTTGCTGGGAGTTTATTTTAAAAAGTATATAGCCTGACACTAATTGTGAGTGAAATAAGACATCAAAAGAATCTTCTTAATTAGCTTAAATAGTGATCATTACCATCAGAAAATGAGTCATTCAGAAAACACACGTAATTGCACTCTTCCTGTGTTATGGGAAGCCCAGAGACTGAGGAGCTACATTATGGGGGAGGAACAGAGTAGACCATGGTAACATTCATCATGACGAAGAAATGCGCTTTGCCATTACTGATTGTGGCATCTGACATGTGCCTAAGTGAATACAAAAGTGTTTTGAAACCAGGAGGTTGGCAGGATGTCCTGTAATTTCATACCTGCTTGACAAAAATGAAACCAAGGAAGTGGAACTTTTGATACTAGTATTTAGGGTATCATCGAAATTTAGGGCCCAATGCTAGGCAAACCTGTTAGAGAGACTTGGGTTTCTCCTCAGGGACATTTACCATCCCTTCCAATGCTTCTAACTGCATAGTTTTCTTTTGAAAATTTTTCTTCAAGGGGTTGGAGAAAGTTGTTGTTTCATATTTATATCTACGTGTGGATGTAAATAACTGCACATCTTTTAGGGGATACTTGAACATTAATTATTTCCACAAAATTACAGAAACTGTTTTTTTTTCTTTGAATTGTAGAAATTAGTATAAAAAAGGGGGAAGGTGGATGAGACCATAATTTTCTTGGTGCCTTAAAAAAAACCCCATCTTGGACATGCTGGGCCCCAGGTAGAACAGCTATGAGCAGGTGTGGTAGCAGATACCAATGGAATCTTTGAATGGTGTTGAATGTGAAGGGTTGATTTACAAAGTTAATTAAAAGAGATCAGTTTATGGAGTACATCCTATATTTTTTGAAAAATTGGAGATGGACACTTGGAGATTTATAATGAACAGAATTGTCATTTTAGTTTAATCTAAGCAAATAAAAAGTCATTTTGATGTTATTGCCTATTAAAATATCACCTTGGGTAGTATTTCTTGTGTGTGTGTCTGTATTACTATTATTATTGCTGTTTTGCTATAGGATCTAGTTATGTTTCCAGGTCTTGAACTTCTGGGCTCAAGTGATCTTCCAACCTTAGCCTCTTAAGTAGTTTGGGCCACAGGCTTGTGCCACTATACCTAGAGTTAGGGATTTGGGTAGTTTTTTTTATTTTAAATTAAAATTTATTTTATGAGCATGAGTGTTTTGCCTTAATGTATGTCTGTGTACCATGTGTGTGCCTGTGGAGAACAGAAAAAGACATCAGATCCTTGGGAACTTAGGTTAGAGATGGTTGTGAGCCACCTATGGCACCAGGAATGGATCCCACAACTAGTGGTCTTAACTTCTAGGCAGCCTTTCAGTCCCTAGGTGAGGTTTTTTTTTTAAGTTTTTTTTTTGTGCCATAAGCTTTTTTTTTTATCAGTCTTGTGAATTTTACTCTTTACAGAGTAACATTTTAATATATAAAATTAAATACTTAAAAATTTAACGTAGAAAATTAATACGATTGAAAGATATTTATCAATATACTTACAGTTTTATGCTGTATGTTTCATGAAGGCATTAAATGTAAGACTTGGTCCACAGGCTTGTCGACTACATAAAACGTGGTAGTGATGAGTTCAAATTATACTTCAACACAACTGTAAGAGCTCTCTCCTGTGGCATGAGAGTTCTGATGGAGGGAAGTTACAGTACTCAACTACTGCTGTGGTCATTATTCTGTATAATACAAAGAAATAGTGCATTTAATTAGGAGCGAAAGGAGCGAAATAGCATACATCCTGGGCTACCACACTTTTCAGCTTTCGGAATCCTGTGACTTCAGACCGTGTGGTGTTGACTCTAACAGCTCCAACTGCAGCTCTCCATGAAGGTTTCAATTGTGGTGCAGTGTTGGGTTCCATCACCCCAGCTTTTAAGGTTTAATTTGCTTACTGTTAAGCTGGGAGATACACTGAATACGCCATGAAGCTACTAAGTAGAACAAACGATGTAGCACATATTTAGTCAAGAGCACAGCAAATGACTTCACATATATTTAATCTACAGGGAAATGCATGCTTTAAAGGAAGTTCAGCCAATAGCAGCTCACAACAGGTATTCATTTACCAACTGTAAGAAGTCTAAGGATGATATAAAGTGACACATAAATCATTTTACAGGGTAATATGGTTTATTAGCTCCAAAAGAATTTGAGAGGGGAGACACGTTGTAAACTGTATTTTACTCTGAATATCTGGAATATGCCATGAATCTACTTGTCTAAAGTTAAGTAATTTATTAGTATATTTTAATTGTATAAAATAATGAGTTGCATCATGACTTTTTCATACTTAGAATGTACTTTGATCATGACTTTTTCATACTTAGAATGTACTTCGAGCATATTCTTGTTGTCTAGTGTTTTAAGCCTCAAGATTGTAAAACAACTTTACAAGAATCAGGTATCAAAAGGCAACTCAAATACCAGTGGGGTACAATAACTTGTCAGGGCTTGTACGTAGGCAACATTATAAGAAAATGATAGAGTTAGTGAAGATCTTGTCTCCCCCTGTGCAAACGTAGGAGGAAGAGACAGGCAGGGGAGCTCTTTGTGAGTCCCACTGGAGGCAAGGTTCAGTCTGCATGTGAACCTAATGCCGCTTCACCCTCAAAACCAGAGCTGGGTGCCAGGATGGCTTCAGGCACTTAGCTCCTTACCTACAATGAGCTAATGGAGAAGAAACATCAAGTGGCTTTCCTCGGGGAGAAAGGTCCTTAAGCCGTAACTTTGCAGGTTGTCAAGAGGTGGCTGGGCTTTTGGAACTTTGACATTGAGCCTTCTACAAGCAGATACATTAATTTCAGTCACAAAGCCACAGTAGTACATTTAATGACCTTTTTCTTTTATGTAACAATAGGTCTGTGTATGATGTACACACGCTCAGCTTGATGAAAGCTGCTAATTTCTGTTTTTGGGTTTGGGAAGCTACAATTGAGTGTATTCAAGATTTGGAACTCGCTTCTAGGAAAAGCACATGACTGTGGCAGAGGCCAGATGAGGACGGCGCTCCATCAGAAGCACCTCTCATTAAGGAGAGAAGGACTCTCTCCCTACGGAGAAATTTATTGTAGGTGCCTCACAGAGACCACATGTTCAGTCACATGGTATGTTTTGTGAAGCCAGGTGCATTTTATTGAAAAGATGCAGTGCACTTTATTATTGTTTTCCTCTTCGAATAAATACCAACTTGTGGGGCTCGTCTTTCTTTCACCCTTTATAGTTGTGGCGAACACCAGAAAGAGTATAATTTTCAAATGTCATGGAGAGTGGCGTAATTGCCATTGCCAACTGCATTACAAATAAGCATTTTCTCTTTTCAAATGGCTTATCTTGCTACATCATCGTGCAAATGACATACACATTGATCTTACCCCACATGATTCTATAAAACGCATAATAGAGTTTTAGAGTAATTTTAGTATTATAGACGGTTTGAGGGGTTAGTACAGAAAGTACTCTCAGTTGGATTCTGTGGCTCTTAATTTATATTTACCAATAGAGAGTTTCTGCTTTTCCTTTTCTAAGCACTTTCTTATTTTTGACACTATAGTGTGCTAAAGTCATGTCTTCTATATTTTCCTCAGTTCTAGAAGTCTGTGTCCTTACACAACTGTTTATTTCACTAAATACTGACACAGGTTGAACATTCTAAAATACCCGAAAATCTGAAATACAGAGTTCTCTGAAGTCTGATTTTGTTTTTTTGCATACAGAGTTTTGGATTAGGAGTGTGCTGCTGGCTAAGTCAATACAAATATTCCCCAAATCCAGAAACTGCTCTAAAATTGCAAACAGTTCTGGTATAGACATCTCAGCTACATACTGTGGAGGAAATCACAATATTGGTGCTAGATGAATTCATTATTGTTAGGGTTTGTTCCTCTCAGATTTTCTCAAATGAGAGGGAAAAGAAATGCATGTAGCCATACCACTCCATATTTATGCTTACATGTACAAAATTACATGTATATGTACATATGCTTATATCCATGCCCACATTCATCTATATCAATCTAATCACAAGGATACTGATATCCATATTTTCATCAGTTATCAGGTGGGTCACAAAAGACTCCCCTCTTGCTCTCCTGTGAACTCTCACTGCAACACACAAGACTCATGACCCACTTATTGTTTGATTCCCGTACCGATGTGTGTTAGCATCGGAATTGTGAACATTTAGCCCTGTATCCTGCTGAGAAAAGACAGCATAACCAGTTAGAGTGCAGTACTTATGAAAGGTCTTTGTTCTTTGTCTTGCAAACTACACTCATTTTTAAATGTTTAGGTCAGGCTTTTGACCTACACTCTCCACCAGTGAGGTTGTTTCATATGTTTATAATATGTGTATGTTTTTTTGTCATAGTCTGTCTGTGTTTCCTCTTGGACTCCCTGGAACTTCTAAATGATTAGTTTTAAGGTTTCATATATGTATAAGTTCACTGTCAATTCTATGGATTTTGACAAATGCATATTTCTGCCACAACAGTATCATATATATAAATGTTGCTATCCAAACACTGCTATGTGCATCACCCACTCAATCCTTTCCCTTCTCTTGGATGCCTGGCAGCCAGTGATTTTTTTCCACACTTTGCTATCCAGAATATCATATAAGTGCTATATATATAGTATTTAGAACAATTATCAATGGTCACAGAGCCTATGCTTTCTAAGATATCTCCAATTACAGTTTTCTCAAACACATGTTGTGATATATAGATACAGTGCAAAGAAATGGAAATATCTAAAGCATATCTTATTATTAAACATTTGAGTCAAAATATGACTGCAACTCTGCTGCCCAGTTGTTTTTCAAAACAGCCAGTTAAAATTTAAGGTTAAATGTATTATTCTTTTTCTAGTTCATTTTTTTTCTCTGATTTGTACTCCAATGCCCATTCCCCCAAACTAAGCTTAAGCTCTTGTTAAAAGGAACATTATAACTGCAAGTTATAAAATATATTCAAGTGAGGACTTGCAGTTTATTTCACCATCAAATGCTGCATGATGTCTGTAATCTACTGATAGAACACAAAAGAGATATGGAACACAAATTACATAAAATAGATACAAAAAATTGCCACCAGTTGTGATGATATCCATTTAGCCAGACCCAGTGGACACTCTTCTGTCCTCAGCCTCCTTGATTTCTCATTAGTGTTTGAACAGGTGAACACTCCCCACTTACGGAACCATTGCTCCCATTGGCTCCAAGTCCCTACATTTTCCTATTTTTTTTCCTCTTCTGATCCTGCTTCCTATATCTCTCTTGAGATATTATTTAATTCTAGACACTCTTCTCCATGATTAGCCTCTTATCTAAGCGATATTTCTCGCTTCCCAAACCTTTAGATGAGTTGTGTTCTTGTGATAAAACTTCAGCTTGACCTAGCTCTTCATCTTGTTCCCTACTTTTTTTTTTTGAAATCTCAGATATTGAATTATTTTGATCAGCAAGGCTATTTTGCAAAGTAAAAGTGCAAGTCCTTAAACCCTGCTTTTTTCCCAGTGGCTTTTAAGTGAATTCTTATGCTGAAATTAGCTTAGATATTTCCTGCAGGAAATATCAATGCGATCCTAAGTCTTTATCAGGAAGTTATATCCACTTATCATTGTTTTTCAACCCCCTTCTTGGACTATGAATTAGCTGCAAACAGCCTGAGATAGATCATCTGTTGATAGGCTGGTGGACAAAAAATATTTGTTTTGGCTGCTACAGGAACTCCTCTAGGATTATTGGCTATTTTGTGTCTGAAACAGGTGGACTTTTTACTGTCTTAATTCACATTAAATTAAAGTAGATAGCTTTGTATTAGCAGAGGATTTTCAGCCTTGACTGTGTCCTGCAATTATACTGAGAACTTCAAAATGTACTCATGTTTAGCTTGCTTAACTATTCAAATTCTGTCTTTACGAAGACAGACGTATTTTTTCAAAGATCCTTTGATAGGAACATGTTACCACAAGGTCTGAGAATTACTGACATGTATAATAGAGTTATATTTCTATCAGTTACATTTAGTATTTGATTCTGTGTCACAATCCTAATAATGTCCTTACCACAAAAACATGGTTGGAAGAATAAATATTTTAATCTACCTGTATTAGTCAAATTTCTCTAGAGGAACTGATAGAATGAGTGTGTGTGTGTGTGTGTGTGTGTGTGTGTGTGTGTGTGTGTGTGTGTAATTTATCAGAGTGTTTTATAGGATGTGGTCCAGCTAATTTGACACTGGCTGTCTCCCAACAGAAAGGCCAAGAATTCAGTCGTTGTTTAGTCCATGAGGCTGGATGTCTCAGCCAGTCTCAGACTACTACACTGGCTTCTGGAGAAAGGAGGTTCTAACCTCAGGGATGCCTCAGAAGCAGGCTGCATGAACTTGCCAGGAGAGTGAGGACAAGCAGACAAAAGCAAACACTTCCTTTTTTTCCATATCCTTTAATGTAGGGTGTCATCAGAAACTGTGGCCCAGATTTAGGGTGGGTCTTCTGACCCCAAATGATCCCATCAAGAAACTACTTCACAAATGTATCCAGCTACTTGGATTTTAGTTGATTCAACATATAGTCAAAGTGATAATTAGAAGTGGCCATCACATCACCTGATGTGACTAGCACTTTTTTTTTTTTTAGGATTTATTACAATTTTAACTCCAACTCTGGCTCTCAAGCTCTCCTTTAAAAATAATTTCCAACATTTTTTCACCATTGGTGCCATTTTTTTTGTTCTCTTAATATATGAATATGCCCAACACTTGAAATTCATGTTACTGATGATGTTGATAGCAGTGTTTCAGAAGCCAGGCAGCAGGACCCAGTGTCAGCCGATCATTCAACTTTTGAAAACATATTTGACATTTGTACTCTTACTTGTTAGACTCAACCCCTTGAAAAATCCCAGGGTTCAATCATGCTGTGCTCACCTTGGCATTGATGCTGATGAAGATGATAACTGTGACCCTTGGCTGCAATCACATTCTACAAATAGGTCACACACACTGTCTAAGAAGCAGAACATGAGTCTGGTGAGTCATTTTGGAGGTAAAGATGCTTTTAGCTTCCTAACCTTCCTAATTTTTGGTTGGATTAAGAGCAGATGCTTAAAATCAGTCTAAAACTTATCTTTTCAAGCCATGTGTGGTAGCTCATAGTGTTCATACTTTTCCAATTAGATTTTTCTGAGTTCATGGAAAAGCCAATGTTAAAACCATCACCATTAAAATGAATTCTTTAAAAAAATGTGTGGTATTTTTGTTTTCAGCTGTTTATCAGAAACAAAGAATTTTTTTTTTTTAGTTTTAAATTTGAGTTGACATTTCTAGGCTATCATGTTTTTGGATATTATGCTATGTTGTTGAAAACTGAAATACTCAAGTTCAAATTAATGGGGGCAAAGTTATATAATCAATGATTTCTTCACATACTGGTGATTTATTTGGTGTTATAAATAATGTACCGTTCAGAAGTATTTCAATCCATAAAAGGCTATCTTGATTCCATTTGTGAATAGCTCTAAGAGACAAAGTATTCCACAGCAATATATGCCCCAAAACTCAGCATCATTTAAAAATCAATATTGCATCTTTATCATAGAGACTGAAGTTTCCTGCACTTTACTCAGCAAAATATAATTCTCCTGCATGAAAAGCTGGAGATCAAATAGACTCTTGCCTTTGGCAGATGTTATTATAATCACATAGTAACGAGGAAATGAATAGGAAATGGTTCCTTAAAAACAATAGCTAAAGACCCAAAGATGATTTAGTGGGTGATTTTTGTGTTCCTATTATCCACTGATAATGAGAAAATAGCTGGGATATTCATATCATCTTCAGGATTAGGTTTCCATGGGTTTAGAAGGAGGGAGACACAGGAGGCTATTTTGAAACAGTCAAATTCTGTGCCCTTTATAAAGACAGAAGACGGCCATATGTGGTGGAATACGTCAGGCTGTCTGCAGTTAAGGTGTCTCAAGATTGGAAGTCACTTATAACATGAGGGAAAATGTAGATGATTTTTGGAAATGCCATTAAATTATCATGAACATAAGGAAGACACCACTGACTTAGTAATGTATTAGATAACACCACCTTCATTTTAAGATCTAATTTCAATTTCTTTTCCTTATCAGTATTAGTCTAGAGATTTGAGGGGAAGCAAAAATATATTTTAGGACATTTGGCTGAGCTAAATCAAACTTGCTAAGGAGACAACTTAGCACACACAGATAGATGGAGTCTGATCAACTCAGAAGTAGATGTCATGGGAAATACACTTTCTGAGTTTGTAAGAGCCTTGTTCTTGCTGTTGACCTTCAACTAACCTGTCAAGTCTCGCTGTCAGAGAACTTATCCACATCCATGAGTTCTCTAAGTGATGCTTTTTTAAAGGACTCTGAATGACTTTTACAAATTTCCCAGTTGTTTGGATTCCCTCAGATGGAGCTATCACCTCTGAATTCATTACTAAACTTGATTTTTTTAAAAATAAAAAAAATATAACTTACTTTTAAAATTTAATATAATTAACTATGGATCTATACAAAAGCTTGATGGTTTTGTAGAGGGCTTCACCTAGTGTTTTGGTTTATATCTGGAATGTCTCTCATAGACTCATGTTTTGAATACTTGGCCCTAGGCTGGTGGTACTGTTTTAAGAGGTGGAGCCTTGCTGATGGAAATAAGCCAATAGAGGCAGGAAAGTTATTCCTGTTCTGGGCTCCAATTTTGCTTTCTCATTCTTGGTCTGCCATGATGTGAACAACCCTTTCCACTTACTCTTCTTGACACGAACTGATTGGCTTTCTATGCCTTTCCTGCCAGCATGGACTGAAAACCTCTGGAACCATGAGGCAGATTAATCTTTCTTTTTCACTTGTTTCTATTAGGTATTGTGGTCACAACATTAATGAACATTCCTCAGGGGAACCTGGCCTTCCCTTCATCTGTGGTCTTCTGGGTGTGCAAATTGGCTCAAGTCTGGAAATTGGTTCCCAGGACCAAGTCATTTTTGCTATGATCCAAAGGAGCTTTTCTTTTACTTGTTGGAGAATTTTTTTTTCTGCTTGTACAGATCAAACAAAAATGTAGTAGGCTTCTTATCTATTGTGTGTGTGGAAACACCATGACTGATTAGCTAGTACCAAAGGTTCAAATGAGTCATGCTACTATAAAATTCACATAGCCTGTGCTGCCCATTATGGACCAGGACACTGTGGACATTGCCTTGCCTATGCTGTCTATTATGATAACTATGATCACTTTGCCTTTGGCTATTTAGTGCCAAAGTGGCTCTTGCTACTTCGGGGCCCAAAACTAAATACATTGCATTTAATTCATTTAACTGAGTGTGAGCATCTCCCATGCTAAGGTCTGGCACAAGGAAAAGGGCGACAACAACAAAGCTCTTCCATTGCGCTGGTGCGCTCTCACTGTTTTGTGTATTATAGGATTAGTGAAGGGCGTGTCTTCTGGGCCTTTCCATTGTGGAGGATTAGGTTTTACACAGTGTACCCACTCTAGCATTGCAATTTCCCTTAAAATCCCTTCATCAGCACTAAGCCAAGCGATATCAGGCATTTCAAACTCCTTTTCAGTGGGCCATCTTTTCACAAATGCTTCAGATAATCATTCAAAGTTTTGATATTTTTTTTAACTGCACAGGTTTCCATATTAAGCCTAGAATCTGCACCTAGAGGGCCCATATCAATAAACTCATCTCGATCCAGTTTTATGTTCCTTCTACCATTCTCTCATTCTTAAAATCCATTCTCACATATGCTCCCCACACTTCTTGAAAGAATTAGCAAACTCATTAAGCTCTTTAGTATTGTAGTGCATCTCCCCATAGTCTACTCATTCTATCTCCTACCTAGAGGCCTGCTTAGCTCTAAGTCTTGTTATAGGTCTAGAGGCAAGTACTGGTGGACCCTGAGGGACATGAATATTGTCTTGCCTGGCATCTCCTTCAGAGAAAGGAGACATGGCTTAGCAGACATGAAGAATTAATTTCTTCAGTCAAAGGCAAAAAAGGCAAAATATGTGTGTGTGTGTGTGTGTGTGTGTGTGTGTGTGTGTGTGTGTGTGTGTGGTGAGTGTGGGAGTACATTTTAATCATCAAAAATGTTATCATTCCTTTTCTTTATGAATTAATTTCCATCCTATTTTTCTTACATATTAAAATCTAACATAGTATCTTATAGTTGTATAATTATATTTATGAACATAAAAGTAAACTTTGTATGACAAGGGCTGATAATGAGGCACTGTGGCTCTATATTTGTACTTGAATAGTACTGATTATTGTAATGAAATCATGTTTTAATTTCAATAGCAAAAAGAATAAATGTTACAAAAACACACTGATTTCTGTCATAGTCCCATTATTCTAAAATTACCAAATTTGTGATAAGAATTAATTAGCAAACAGCATTTGGTGACCAGTGACTGCTGAAGACTGGGCACTCAATTAAAACACATCCATGACTTTTCTGTGCTCAGCGGTGAAAGCAGAGGGACAGTGAGATGCTTCCTGGTTGCTGCATTCTTTGAGTGAAACCAAGGATGTGGACATTTCATTGCTTTGGATTTGGCCCCTACTTGTTTACCCTTTGAATATTTAGGTGTAACCAAATTGCATGCTAATTTGAAAACCTCTATCTGCCATCTGTGATGAATATACTTAATTTACTGATGACTTAAAAGAGCAAAACACAAAGAATAACATAAAATACTTGTAAGTAGGAATATACATTTTGTTTCTTATGAGAAACAAACAAACAAACAAACAAACAAACAAAAAACAAGGCTGGTAAGATGGCATGGTGGTTAAAAGCCATGAAAAGGTGGGAGTTTGGTAGCTATAATCTATATGGGAAAGAGAAAACCAATTCCACACACCTGTACTCTGGTCTTCATACATGTGCTGTGACATACCTATGTGCACGTATACACACATGTATTATGGACATACAAACAATAATGATTAAATTAAAGTAAGAATGTGATAGAATGAATTGTTTTCAATGTGAAAATAAAATTTATGTCTGCAAATGGTATGTAAATGTTTCTAGAAGAGAAAAGGCAAATGAAACAAATACAAGAAAAACTGATTAGATTCTAATCATACTGTCAGAAAAAGGGATACATGAAAACTAGAAAACCAAACCTGAATGCATGTGGCCAGATGATTCCCATTGTTCCTTCAGGTCATTTAGCTTATCATGACTTTAGGAGAAGACAGGCAGACACTGGGCAACTTAACAGCCTAACCATGGTGCTAGGACTTGGTAGAACGCTTTCTTATAGATTGTAGAGATACCAGGAAAGATGTTTCCATACTAGTAGACTTCAACCTTCCCATGTGGGGCCAGCTATTGTAACAGGATAGGCTCCAGTGTGGATTGTACTCCTGCTGTTTTCAAAGCCTCTAGTGAAAGGCTGTAGTTCAGAGTGCTCTACCACATTGTATGGAAAGAAGAGCTAGGACTGAAATTTCATTGTCAGGAATTGGTAGGGGGCATGATGGGAATCACAGCAGCATTGAGAAGACCATCAGAGAATAACAGCTCTGAATCGGAGGTGGGTGGGTTCAGGAGTTGCAGCTTAGTTGATAAATCAAGCATGTAGTTTAACTTGTACATTTGGGTATAATTGGTTTGCTTCTTTATATATAATCATTCTTATAGATTATATTAAAGATACTATTATTTCCCTACTACCCAATCCCTTCAATGTCTCTCCATTCTTTGTGTGTATTTATACTAAGCTCAATTTAGGCTCTACTCAATTTGTAAAAACAATGTACATGCCCATTGTTTATTCCTTTACTCGTCTATCTAAGACACATTCATTACTAGGCACTTGGCTTTGGAAATAAAGTGGTGGATAAGGTAGTGATTGTCTGTGATCTCATAGAGTGTAAAGTATCTTGAGGCAATTACTGTCAGGAAAAAGAATAGTCTAATAATTACTTATGATTGCATTTTGACTTTTATAAGAGTAACTTTGGATAGCACGGCCACATATAATTTGTCAGCTAGATCATAACTAGTTCCTTTGGATTGTTGTATGTCTCCCAGTATAAATCAGAATACGACTGACCCTGCATTTGAAGCTGAAATGACTGATGGCCAATCAGTTATTTTTTTTAAATGATGTACAGTAATTTTATTCTGTAATTTGTGCCTGAAGTCTGCATCTGCAATTCTCACTGAAGTGAATATCATTCTCTAGACTTATCCTCTGGCCAAAGTCCATGTTTAAATAAGAGCAGCTGCATTCTTGATCTCTGAATGTTGGTTTATTGGTTACTGGGTCTCAGTTCATACTGTTACTGTTGCTCATGAAGCCTCCACAGAGCCTGAAAACAGTTTTACAGTGTGTCTTGCCAGAGAGCTGAGACTTCTGCTCCAGGCTGTACTCAGTTGCCTAGCTTTCAATAGGGTTAACTGAATGTGGGTAACACCATGGGAACTCGAGGAGTTTCATGCTAGTACAATGCCATGGCAAATAGCTGTTTATGTGTTTTGACTTGTTAAGGAGTTTCTGTTTTAACTTAGTCACTTAAAAAACTGTCCTTAGCAGTAGAACATGATTGTATGTAAACACTTCTGAATGTACATTTCAAAGGGCATTGAACATCTGCTTTCTTTATGGTCACCCAGCACACACTTTTATTATGGGACCATACCTCACTTGGACTTTTGTGCAATGTCTGTCTTTGCCACCAGAAAATAAGACAAGTTAGACAAAAGTTCTTCTGTGTATCATTTCTGCATATCTTTTTATTCTGTGACTTAGACTGTGTTCTGCTAAGTGAACAAGTAAATGGATATCTGTAATTGCTGAATGTATGGTTCTATTTATGATGAGTTTTTCTCAGAAGACTCAAAAAGCCTTTAACAAAGAATCCCATTTCCCCTTTGAACATAAAAACAGACAATGTACAAGAGGATAAGAACTAAAGTTTTGCCATACAGCTTCATCATATGAATAAGAAATAATAGAGCATATATCCAATTTCTTGTGGAGAAAAACTTAGTCTCTTGAAGCTGAATGTATAATTTTAGAATGTGCATCCAGGAAGTAAAATCAGATCAATAGCTTAAAGATTAATCCTTTACAATTCCCTTCAAGAGTTGGGGATGTAGCTCAGTGGTAAAGGCTTACCTAGTTTGAGTGAGGCTCAGAGTTTAATCTCCTACATGGCCAACATCCAAAACTGTTTAACATACTTAGACCTGTGGATTTTCAGATAATTGGATCATTACAATTTTTAAATAGATTAACTCATTTGGGAAGAAAGGAGCATAATACATGAAAACAATGCTAGTCTTTCTAAAATTTATAGCTTATTTTTACCTTAGTTTTGGTCCGTCTTTTACAACAATGAAACAGTTATGCCTTTAGGCACATTTTTCCAATGGAAATAACTCTGATTTTTAAACTTTTACTCATTTCTAATACATCTTAAATAAGGAACAACACTTTCCCCTTCCTTTTTCTTTCTCCAGCCCCTCCCTCAAATTGATCCTCCACTCTCAAATTGATAGCTTTTTTCTTTGCTTGTTATTACATGCACACACATACACGCATGCGTATGCACAAACCTATAAATACAACCTGCCGAATCTGTTTTTTGTGTATATGTGATTTCAGGGTTGACTGCTTCACAATGTATAACTAATAATGCAGGTCTCATCCCTGAGGCAGGCTAATTCCCTGTCCACCAGCAGTCATTGGTTACCTACAGTTCTTTGTTTAAGGGTGGGGTCCCAAGAGTTTTCCGCCTTCCATGTTAGCATTTCTATTGATATTGCCATTGCTCAGACATTGTTTATGGAACTATTTCTAGAAAAGACTGTGTCACAGCAGGCTTCCTGGTATTCAGGGTCTTACAATCTTTCTGCCCTTCTTTCTGTGATGTTTACTGAGCCATAGCTATAGCAGCTGTGACATAGATGTATTGGTTGCGCTGGAATCTCCATGATCCATTGACCTTTGCATTGTGTCCAGTTGTGATTTTTTGCAATGGTCTCCATTTGCTGTAAAAAGACATTTCTTAATTAGGACTGGTAGCTATTATATCAGAAGATCTGGAGCTAAGAATCACAGATGAAAGAGAACATGTTGTATTTGTCTCTCTGTGTCTGAGTTTTCTCACTGGATATGATGTTTTCTATGTCTGTGTGCAAATTTCTTTTTTTTCTTTATAGCTGAATAGTGTTCTATTGTACATATGTAACCATTTTCATTGTTGATTCATTTGTTGAAGGTCATCTAGTTTGTTCTGTTTCCTGGCTATTGGAAATAAGGTGGTGATAAATGTGGGTGAGCAAGTATCTCTAGAGTAGGGTACTGACCCCTTTGGGAATATGCCAAGAAGTGGTATACTGGAATTATATTGTAGATTTATTTTTGTTTTTTCGAGTATTCTACAAATCGATTTCTAGAGTGGTTGCACCAATTACATTTCCACCAATAATGAATGAAGGTTCCTCTTTCTCTACAACCTCGCCAGTATTTGTTCTCTCTCATCACTCTGTGTGTGTGTGTGTGTGTGTGTGTGTGTGTGTGTGTGTGTGTGTGTGTGTAAATGCCATAACAGAGCCCATTACTTTGTATGCTAACTTCAAAAATTAATTACAAAAAGATGAGTATCTTGTTCATCTTCAACAATACTTGTTAATGAAAATGGTTTTGGCAAAAATATATCTGAACAGTTCAAATGCAGTACAGTGCTACTTTGCGTGACTGAGCATCGTGAAAGAATGTAGATATAGAAGGGGAAATGGACAGTCAGGAGAAGATGTCAACTTTCACAGAAGTGAAAGGACTAATAGTGTGCAGATCACGGACTGGAATTAAAACTTGGCTTAACTAATCAGAAGACAAATATTTATGAGGGGAATATGATGTCATTTATAAAAGATGACAGCATTGGCTTCCTTTAAAATGCTATCTATGAAGATGGATAGAATGGTAAGGATTAATGTTGCATAGAAAGATTCTTGGTCGGGAGAGGGAGTGTTACACTATTGCTCAAAGTTTACAGTGTTACACAACATCAATTTTGCATCAATGCTCTGGTCAAATGTCAGGAAACGCCTATGAAACACATCTGCTATTGAGCAGTAAGCAATTGGTTTATGAAGAAGCTCATTTTTAGGATATTTTATATCCATAGACATTATAAGTAGCCTCCATGGTTGACAGAGCACTTTAAACAGTAATATGAAACCATGGGCATCTGCTAATTGCATACTTATCCAACAGTCTTTTTTTTGTTCTGTGCAGTAGCATAGAATAAAGAACCCAGAAATTGCATGAACACAGACTGATCTACCTACAATGTTCAAGCTCCAGTGCTTATTACTCCTACAATTTACTGATTTACCTTAGTCAAATTACTCAATATCTCTCACTATCAATTTCCACAGAAATGAGACCTGATTTCTTAAGTCCCTCTGTCCCATTTTAGTCTTATTATTCTATACGTCTCTGATTCAGATTCCTATCTGCTGTGTTTGGTGACAGTAAGGTCAGCTTTTTGAAAGTTCATTTTGAATGTAGAGCTACTAATAAAGCATCACCAAAATATGATGATACATATTATACATTAGACACTTGACACATATTCCTTAATGCAAAGAGGCAAGAAAACACAATGGCTAGAAAGTGAGGCTGGAAGCATCAACATATCCTTCTATTACTCCCAACCAGTTGGTCTCAGTTGCTTTAGATTCTTTAATATTTATAGAAATCAGTCAATATTACTGAAAGCAGATTCGACTTTAGTAACAGGAGATGGGACTTGAGAACCTGTATTTCTAACAGGCTCTGATGTGAGGCTGATGCTTCTGCTCTTGGGGTTATATTTCTGACACTCAGTTTCCTCTTCCACATGTGGATAACAATATTATCTCTTTCATTACTCTTCTGGGGACTAAGCCCAGATACTCTGAATGTACTTAGCAGTGCCTATCGTGCAGTAAATACTACTGTTAGTTATTATTATGGATGGCCTTTATATGAGTCCCATGGGACAGATGTAGTTATCAACTGTTTTCTTAGACTTCAGTAACTTGTTTGGGAATTGAGCACAGGCAGTTTGTGTGACAGTTTCTATGACTTCCATAGAAAGCAGTGGTACAAATTTCCTTGTTTACAAATTAATAATAATAATAATAATAATAATAATAATAATTCATTCCCCAAACTCAAGTTTTTAAACCATTCTGTTCCCTGTTGAGTGGACCCACAACAAGTGTTGCTTAGTAGCTTTCCCCAGTGTCCAACAGTCATCTGAAATTTTCTCCTCCTGGATCCCATGACATCTTTAATCATGACTTTCATGGACACATGTGGATGTCTTGTCTCTTCTTCAGTCTTCAACTTGTGTTGACAGTTTCTGATCCTACAGAAGCCACTTGCTTCTTTCAGCATCGTTTATCTTCAAATTTGTATTAACCTTATTGTACTGCAAATGGAAACAGAAATGATGAGTTTTATTTCTTAGAGGAGAGAGTTTGAGACGAGACATTTCATGGGAGGGAGACAGGCTGTGTTTCTGCCTTCTAGATTGCCCTCATTGACCCCTGGGTATCTTTGAGGGTGGCCTTGTCAGGATTAACTGTCTCAGGATTGACTCACAGTGTGTGGAGTTGGGCTTTAGGTGAAATTTTATTAGAGTGAATGATTTGAACATTTAACATCTGGTAAGTTCTCTCTGTATTCAAAAGAGCTTAGAAAGAATGTGAACAGCAATCAATAAACCCAAGATGCTAATGAGGATGTGAGTCAACCCTGGCTCAAGTTTTTATTGAAAAAGTAATGATCCAAGGCATTTTTATAGGGACTAATGCTCTTTGTGTACCAGAAAGAAAGCGAATTAATGTTTCCTATTCTTAAAAACATTAATTGTTTACATTTTAAATTGAATTGGGTTTGGAAAACAAATATAAAAATTGGATCAAAATAATATATTGAAAAAAAAACCCAACTTACTTCTTATTTATTCTTCTCTTAGAGATTGTCACCAGCAACAGTTTGCTGTGGTTCACATGCTTTCAGCTTCCATACGGCCCAGGTGATGTTTTCTTTTGAATAGAAGGCTAGTTCAATTTGCTTTCTCCCTGCCTTCAGATTTACACTCCAGTAGTCAGTTACAAGTCAGTGTCTGACAACCAATATATTACAGAAGTTTAGCGGTTTGTTATCTTTGAAGAGCAATGATTTAAAAGTGCAACATGCCAGCCAGGACTTCCATGATCTGATTAACAGAAGAGAAATCAGATATCTCAAAATAGCAGCACAAAGCCAACCATGCCAGTAACTTAAGGGGAAGTCATCAAATCTGAGAAGTGAGGACTCTTGCTCTGAATCTGAGCAGCTGACTTTATCACAGGTTTCATTTCCTCCCAAGAGATTCCAAAGACATGCTTAGAACGAACACTGTGCTTGTGTCTTTGAACTCTAAGGAACAGTTTCTCATAATTCTTTTCCTGGCACAAAGCAGTTGTGTATACTTGTTTGTTTTATTTTCATCTGCCCATTTAAAATCCATGGTTGTGTGTTGAGATCATTCTGCAATGTAGTCTTGCCAATAGATTGAATGTGGGGAGTCCAGAAAAGGTAAAAATAGCCAAGACTACCCTTAGATAATTGACTTGATAATGGGTTTCAGTGGGGGTAGTTATTAGTAGTTATTTTCACTAGGGAGGGATGGAGGAGACACTTTAGAGGATACTAACAAATGCTCCATGGCTGTCAGAATAAGAACATCTCGAGTTCAAGTGCTAGGTCAGGGCTGGTGACCAGAACATCATTATTATAAGGGGGGAAGTAAGCTATGGGACTAGAGAAGAACTCTGGGGAGTGGGTGCTGTTTTAGATAAGAGCACTATGGTCACTCTACCACCTGGTGTTCAGAACAGAAGAGGCATCCTACAAAATGGAAAAGAGCAGCCTATGAAGCAGGGACAGACAATGAAGCATGGTGGACTGGGACCTAAGAGAAGACTGTTTCCAAAAGGACATGATTGTCTAGTATAATGATATTTTATTTGTACTGAAATGTGATTTGTATGTTAATAAATAAAGTTGCCCGGGGGTCAGAGCTTTTAGCATGCCATAGCAAAAGCTGGGCAGTGGTGGTGCATGCCTTTACCCAGCACTTGGTAGGTAGAGATAGGTAGATCTCTATGTGTTCAAGGATACAGTCAGCATTGGAGACACACACCTTTAATCTCAATACCAACCACAGAGACCTGGACGTCTATACAGACAGGCAGTGACTAGGAGGTCATGTGGTTGGGTTTACAACCAATGAGAAGGCAGAACAGAAACTCTATAAAAAAAGACAGGCACAGGAAGTAGCTCTCTTTTGGAAAGGTACAGCGACAGTGAAGAGTAAAGTTTTTAGCTCTTAGCTATTGCTCTGACCTCTTGGCTTTCATCTCTGTATTGACTCTGTGTTTCTTATTTAATAAGATGGTTGGTTACATCTACAGTCTATGCTTACTATTACTGTGTGTTGGAGTAGTATGGGGATACAGCAATGGTGCATGGCCATCCTACCTGAGAAGTTAAGAAGGCCAAGGTAATTCCTCTGAGCATTTCTTTATAGGGACTGTGCTGCTAGTGAGAAACATGCCAGGTGCTGGAAAAAGATGGAGGTCAGGAAGAGTATTTTCAAAGTGAGTGGGAGGGATTGGAACATAGCTTTGTGATGATCAAATATGATATTGCAATAAAAAGAAGAGATGCCTGTATGAGCAAAATCTTTAAATCGATGGAACAGAATAAATACAGATGTTAAGAACAGGGTTAGCATTTGATAGGAGTACGTCAGTTCATTCACTGCACAAGAAGGGAGGTGGGGGGTATACCATAGATATATATGGAGGTAAGCTTGGTATGTGGAAGATATAGGAACTATCTCCTAAATACTCCTATTTTATTAGGAAAAACAAGAGGTAAATCTTTTAATTTAGAATAAGTATGGAGCCTAGTTTGGAGGTTTGGGGAAAAGATATAAAAGGAGTATTTGAAAAAATTGTGAATATCCTTATATGTGGCACCTAAAACATTTGCTGTCAGAAGTGGATAATAAAACAGTGGTTAGAAGTGGCTTAGGGAAATGTGAGTGATGGAGGGGTGTGGCTGGAGTTATCTCCAGTCCCGCCTGGGCCCACACCCACTCAGACCCAGATAAACACACAGGCGCTTATATTATTTAAACTGTTTGGCCTAATGGCTCAGGCTTCTTGTTATCTAGTTCTTATATCTTAAATTAACCCATTTCTATTAATTTATAAGTTCCCATGTGGCTTGTGGCTTACTGGTACTTACCTCTTATTTCTCATGGCGGCAGCTAGCAGTGTCTCCTGACTCAGCCTTCCACTTCCTAGAATTCTCTTCTCTGTTTGTCCCACCTATACTGTACTTCCTGCCTGGCTACAAGCCAATCAACGTATTACTTATCAATCAATCAGAGCAACACATTCACAGTATACAGAAAGATATCCCCAGCAGTGGGGTAGTGGAGGGTTAGCAGGAGAGCAATTGTACAGGAGGAATATCTTCAGTGTTCTATAGCACAATGGCCAATTATGAGAGAGAATATGAGAGGAATGGACACTATTGCTAGGTAGTATTTGCTCTTTTGAGGGTTAAGGTTAGAAATGTTCTGGATTTTGAGTCCCAGCGGCGGCCCACAGAGGTAGACAGGCCCGGCGGCAGAGACAAGCAGACGCAGGTAGGCCTGCGGCGGGGGCCGGTGGAGGTAGACGGGCCCAGCGGCGGCAGCTGACAGGGATATTCAGACCCAGCGGCAGCCGGCAGAGACATTCAGGCCCAGCGGCGGCCCACAGAAGTAGACGGGCCCAGCGGCGGCCCGCTGAGGTAAACGGGCCCAGCGGCAGCAGCCGACAGGGACATTCAGGCCTGGCAGCAGCCGGCAGAGACATTCAGGCCCAGCGGCGGGCCACAGAGGTAGACAGGCCCGGCGGCAGAGACAAGCAGACGCAGGTAGGCCTGCGGCGGCGGCCCGCGGAGGTAGACGGGCCCAGAAGCAGCCCGCTGAGGTAGACGGGCCCAGCGGCGGCAGCCAACAGAGATATTCAGGCCCGGCGGCAGCCGGCAGAGACATTCAGGCCCAGCGGCGGTCCACAGAGGTAGACAGGCCCGGCGGCGAAGACAAGCAGACGCAGGTAGGCCTGTGGCGGCGGCCTGTGGAGGAAGACGGGCCCAGCGGCAGCCCGCTGAGGTAGACGTGCAGCGGCCGACAGGGACATTCAGGCCCGGTGGCGGCCCCCAGAGGCAGACAGACCCAGCGGCAGCTGACAGGGACATACAGGCCTGGCGGCGGACCGCAGAGGTAAACAGGCCCAGGGACGGAGACAAGCAGACACAGCTTGGAACAGGGACGCCCCTAACCCCAACATCTGGGGAAGAAGCTATCTCCGTGGGTCAGAACCAGAACGAATCTGAACACTCCGTCTGAGGACAACCCAGGGCCCAGCTGCTGATCCTGTGAAACCCAACAACTTGGAGGTGTTGGTGAGACTACCCTGCTCAGCTGAAACCCATCTGGGAGAGGATTCAGATGCCTACAGTTTAAAGTCTGAAGAAACAAGATCAGCTGAGGAGTTGACAAATGAACAAAAAGTGACCTGAGAACACAGAAGAAGGCGCTACCCAGACACCAAACCAGATCACCAGAATCATAAGTATATAATTCACCGATCGAAATCAGCTGCCCCTGAAGAAATAGCCCAAAAGCACCAATTTAACCAAGAACCCCTACTAAACCAAGACTAAAAATTAGAACAAGAGAGGCACTCTCAGACACAGACACCACCTGCACCTCACAGAGGAAGAGATGAGTAGGCGCCAGTGCAAAAATACAGGCAACAACATAAAGACCTATATGGCAACATCAGAACCTAGTGATTCTACACCTGCAAGACCTAAACATACCATGACAGAAGAAACAGAAGAAATCAACCCTAAAAATGACATTAAGAAGATGATAGAGGCCCTTAAAGAAGAAATAAAACATTCCCTCAATGAGGAAATAAAAACTTTCCTTAAAGAGGAATTGAAAAACTACCTTAAAGAGGAAATAAAAACTTTCCTTAAAGAGGAAATAAAAAACTCCTTTAAAGAGGAAATAAAAACTTCCCTTAAAGAGGAAATGAAAAACTCCATTAAAGAGGAAATAAAAAACTCCCTTAAAGAAATGGAAGAAAAAACGAACAAAAAATGGGAAGAAATCAAAGAAAGCCAAGAAAAAGCAATTAAACAGATGAAAGAAACATTCCAAGATCTGAAAAATGAATTTGAGACAATAAAGAAAACACATGCTGAGGGAATGCTGGAAATAGAAATCCTGACAAAACGAACAGGAACTACAGAAACAAGCATAACCAACTGATTGCAAGAGATGGAACAGAGAATCTCTGACACTGAAGACACGATAGAGAAAATAGATTCGTCAGTCAAAGAAAACAATAAAGACAAAAAAGTCCTAACACAAAACGTCCAGGAAATTTGGGACACCATGAAAAGACCAAACCTAAGAATAATAGGGATAGAAGAAGGAGAAGAATACCAACTCAAAGGCACAGAAAATATATTCAACAAAATCATAGAAGAAAACTTTCCTAACCTAAAGAAAGAAATACCTATGAAGATACAAGAAGCTTACAGAACACCGAATAGGCTGGATCCAAAAAAAAAGTCCCCTCGCCACATAATAATCAAAACACTAAACACATAGAATAAAGAAAAAATATTAAGAGCTGCAAAGGAAAAGGACCAAGTAACATATAAAGGCAAACCCATCAGAATAACACCAGACTACTCAATAGAGACTATGAAAGATAGAAGATCATGGACAAACCTCATGCAGACACTAAGAGACCATGGATGCCAACCCAGACTATTATACCCAGCAAAACTCTTAATCACCATAGGCGGAGTAAACAAAATATTCCAGGATAAAACCAGATTTAATCAATACCTGTCCACAAACCCAGCCCTACAGAAAGCACTAGAAGGGAAAATTCAACCCAAAGAAGCTAAACACATCCATGAAAAATCAAGCAATAGATAATCCTACACCAACATACACCACAGAAGGACAACACAACACAACCAAAAAAATAACAGGAATTAACAATCACTGGTCATTAATATCCATCAATATCAATGGTCTCAACTCACCTATAAAAAGACACAGACTAACAGAATGGATTAGAAAACAGGACCCATCCATATGCTGCATACAAGAAACACACCTTAACTCCAAAGACAGACACTACCTCCGAGTAAAGGGCTGGGAAAAGGTTTTCCAAGCAAATGGACCTAAGAAACAAGCTGGTGTAGCTATCCTAATATCTAATAAAATAGACTTCAAACTAAAATCAATCAAAAGAGACCAGGATGGACATTACATATTCATCACAGGAAAAATCCACCAAGATGAAGTCTCGATTCTAAACATTTATGCTCCAAATACAAAAGCACCCACATTCATAAAAGAAACACTACTAAAGTTTAAAACGCACATCAAACCCCACACATTAGTAGTGGGAGATTTTAACACACCACTCTCACCAAAAGATAGATCTACCAGACTGAAACTTAACAAAGAAATAAAGGACCTAACAGATGTTATGACTCAAATGGACCTAATAGATATATACAGAATATTCCATCCTAACACAAAAGAATATACCTTCTTCTCAGCACCCCATGGGACCTTCTCAAAAATTGACCACATGCTTGGACACAAAACAAATCTCAACAGATACAAAAAAATTGGAATAACCTCCTGTATTTTATCAGACCACCAAGCCTTAAAGTTAGAACTCAATAACAACAAAAATTATAGAAAACCCACAAACTCATGGAAACTGAATAATACCCACCTGAAACATCAATGGGTCAAGGAAGAAATAAAGACAGAAATTAAAGAGTTCCTAGAATTCAATGAAAATGAAAGTACAACATACCCAAACTTATGGGACACTATGAAAGCAGTGCTAAGAGGAAAATTCATAGCTCTAAATGCACACATAAAGAAGATGGAGCAATCCCATACCAATGAATTAACAGCACAACTGAAAGCTCTAGAACAAAAAGAAACAAACTCACCCAGGAGAAATAGACGCCAGGAAATAATCAAATTGAGGGCTGAAATCAACGAAATAGAAAACAAGAGAACAATACAAAAAATCAATGAAACAAAGAGTTGGTTCTTTGAAAAAATCAACAAGATAGACAAACCCCTAGCCAAATTAACCAAAAGGCAAAGAGAGAACACCCAAATTCACAAAATCAGAAATGAAAAGGGAGACATAACAACAGACAATGAGGAAATCCAGAGAATCATCAGATCATACTTCAAAAACCTGTACTCCACAAAAATGGAAAACCAGGAAGAAATGGACAATTTTCTGGATAAATACCAAATACCAAAATTAAATCAAGACCAGATAAACCATTTAAATAGACCAATAACCCCTAAAGAAATAGAAACAGTCATCAAAAGTCTCCCAACTAAAAAAAGCCCAGGACCAGATGGTTTCAGTGCAGAATTCTACCTGACTTTCAAAGAAGAACTAATACCAATCCTCTTCAAAGTGTTCCACACAATAGAAACAGAAGGAACACTACCAAACTCTTTTTATGAGGCTACAATTACCCTGATACCCAAACCACACAAAGATGCAACAAAGAAAGAGAACTACAGACCAATCTCCCTCATGAACATTGATGCAAAAATACTCAACAAAATATTGGCAAACCGAATCCAAGAATACATCAAAACAATCATCCATCACGACCAAGTAGGATTCATCCCAGGGATGCAAGGATGGTTCAACATACGGAAATCAGTCAATGTAATACACCATATAAACAAACTGAAAGAAAAAAACCACATGATCATCTCCCTAGATGCTGAAAAAGCCTTTGACAAAATCCAACACCCCTTCATGATAAAGGTCTTAGAAAGAATAGGAATACAAGGAACATTTCTAAACATAATAAAAGCAATTTATAGCAAGCCAACAGCAAACATCAAATTAAATGGAGAGAAACTCAAAGCAATACCACTAAATTCAGGAACAAGACAAGGCTGTCCACTCTCCCCATATTTATTCAATATAGTACTAGAAGTTCTAGCTAGAGCAATAAGACAACAAAAGGAGATCAAAGGGATACAAATTGGCAAGGAAGAAGTCAAACTTTCACTATTTGCAGATGATATGATAGTATACATAAGTGACCCCAAAAACTCTACCAGGGAACTTCTACAGCTGATAAACTCCTTCAGTAAAGTGGCAGGATACAAGATCAACTCAAAAAAATCAGTAGCCCTCCTATACACAAATGATAAAAGGGCTGAGAAAGAAGTCAGAGAAACATCACCCTTTACAATAGCCACAAATAATATAAAATACCTTGGGATAACACTAACTAAACAAGTGAAAGACCTGTTTGATAAGAACTTTAAATCTCTAAAGAAAGAAATTGAAGAAGATATCAGAAAATGGAAGGATCTCCCATGCTCATGGATAGGTAGGATTAACATAGTAAAAATGGCAATCTTACCAAAAGCAATCTACAGATTCAATGCAATCCCCATCAAAATCCCAACACAATTCTTCACAGACTTGGAAAGAAAAATACTCAACTTTATATGGAAAAACAAAAGACCCAGGATAGCTAAAAGAATCCTATACGATAAAGCAACCCTTGGAGGCATCACCATCCCGGACCTCAAACTCTACTATAGAGCTATAGTAATAAAAACAGCTTGGTACTGGTATAAAAACCGACATACGGACCAATGGAATCGAATTGAAGACCCTGACATTAATCCATGCACATATGAACACCTGGTTTTTGACAAAGGAGCCAAAACTATACAATGGAACAAAGAAAGTATCTTCAACAAATGGTGCTGGCATAACTGGATGTCAATATGTAAAAGATTACAAATAGATCCATATCTGTCACCATGCACAAAACTCAAGTCCAAGTGGATCAAAGACCTAAACATAAATCCAGTTACACTAAACTTAATAGAAAAGAAGATAGGAAGCACTCTTGAACGCATTGGCACTGGAGACCATTTCCTAAATAAAACACCGACAGCACAGACCCTGAGCACAACCATTAATAAATGGGACCTCTCAAAACTGAGAAGCTTTTGCAGGGCAAAAGACACAGTCAATAAGACAAAAAGACACCCAACAGATTGGGAAAAGATCTTCACCAACCCCACATCTGACAGAGGATTGATCTCCACAATATATAAAGAACTCAAGAAACTAGACATCAAAGCACTGAACAGTCCAATTAAAAAATGGGCTAAAGAGCTAAACAGAGAATTCACAAAACAAGAACTACAAATGGCTGAAAGACATTTAAAGAAATGCTCAACATCCTTAATCATCAGAGAAATGCAAATCAAAACGACTCTGAGATACCACCTTACACCTGTTAGAATGGCTAAGATCAAAAACACCAATGACAACCAATGTTGGAGAGGATGTGGAGCAAAGGGAACACTCCTCCACTGTTGGTGGGAATGTAAACTTGTACAACCACTATGGAAATCAGTATGGCGGTTTCTCAGAAAATTAGGAATCAAACTACCTCAAGACCCAGCCATCCCACTCTTGGGCATATACCCAAAGAATGCTGATACATACCATAAAGATACATGCTCAGCTATGTTCATAGCAGCACTATTTGTAATAGCCAGAACCTGGAAACAACCTAGATGCCCATCAACGGAAGAATGGATGAAAAAAATGTGGTACATATACACAATGGAGTACTACTCAGCAGAGAAAAACAATGAAAGCATGAAATTTGCAGGCAAATGGATGGAACTAGAAAATATCATCCTGAGTGAGGTAACCCAAACCCAGAAAGACAGTTATGGTATGTACTCACTCATTGGTGGATTCTAGATATAAAATGAACAATCAGACCACAACCCATAGAACCATAGAGGCTATATATATATAGCATGGAGGTCCGTAGGACGACTGTGGCATATAATAAATTTCAGTTTTACTCAATTATTGAAAAAAAATAGCCAAATGAATGGAAACACATGAACTATGAACCAAAGACTGAGGGGCTCCCAGCTGGATCAGGCCCTCTGAATAGGTGAGACAGTTGATTGGCTTGATCAGTTTGGGAGGCATTTAGGCAGTGGGACCAAGTCCTGTGCTCATTCCATGAGTTGGCTGTTTGAAACCAGGAACTTATGCAGGGACACTTGGCTCAGTCTGGGAGGAAGGGACTGGACCTCCCTGGACTGAGTCTACCAAGTCGATCACAGTCCTCGGGGGAGGACTTGTCCTGGAGGAGATGGGAATGGAGGGTGGGCTGGGGGTAAGGGGAGGGCGTGGGAGGGGGGAGAATAGGGGAACCCATGGCTGATATGTAGAACTGAATGGTATTGTAAAATAAAAAATATATATCACAAAAAAAAAAAAGAAATGTTCTGGATTTTTCCTCCAGTCACACTTAGACACTCAGTGACAGACATGTAGTTGACATTAGAGTAGGATTAAAGAAGGTGGGTGTTTGCTTATCAGCTACAAAGGAAGCAGGTAACTGAGGATATATGGAAGGAGCAACTTAGATGATGAAATTAGGGGTCTAAATTTAATAGGAAGAAAAGATGGAGTTTTAGAAAAGTAGATGATATGATCTGGGGAATGAATGTCCTATAAGCTTCAGAGAATTTTGAAATATGGGTGAAAGAGAGTGAACTGGAAGACAGGAGGTGGGGGTTACAAAAAGGACACTTAAAATTGATGTTGCTGATGTTAGAAATATTATTCCAGACATAACCAATAAGTATGTATTTGATGTAGGGGGAAGTCAATATCAACTGAAATTAGGGAAGTTAAGAGACTGACATGCTGTAGAACTAAGTAGATCAATTATCTGAATATAATAATCATAAATAAATCATAGAAAAATGATTAAAAAATGAGAAGAATCCCAAAGTTTGACTCTCTGAGCAATAAGAGAATGTAACAGTGAGAATAGATGGCCTATAGTGAATGCATTTGGTAAAAAGAGTTTGGCAATCATAACTTTAAAGGAAGCCATAACTATAACAATGCAATTATGCATTTTATGTTGGCAAATTCAGTTTTTCAGACACAGAGATTTAGAATATGTATATTGTTAGGTGTTACTGGTATTGAATGTCAAATAAGTATGTTGAGTATATGTAGAGCATGAAGGGTGTGTTCAATAGAGCCATTCTGATTAAAGATCAATGAAATTTGAACCAGATAAGAAAAGGAGGAAAGACATGAGCTGAAACATTGGGAAGAAGAGTAGGGTGTTGGCTACTTTTTAGTGGGTTGGAAGTCCATACAACTGGAAGTAGAGAATGTCATGGATATAGATAAAGAAGAAGAATGAATTTGAAAGCTAGAGCCTAGTGTTCAAATTAAGAAACTTGAGTCTTCGCTGTTGAAAGAAACAACACTGATAGTGATAATAATAAGATGGACTAGAAGCCTGGACTGGAAAGAGGGAAATAATCTCTGGACACAAGGAAGTAGGGAATCGAGATATTGGAGTGTTGTTGTCACTAAATGTTTTGACAAGAACGTGTAGCGGTAAAAAAAACTACAGGCAATAATCTGGAACAAGTGGTGAGAGCAGAAGAAGAGTTGTAGATGACAGTAGCAAGTAGGGGGCAGAGAAGGGAGTAAACAGAGAAAGCAGAGGATAGAGTAAGCTTGGAAAGATGGAGAGAAGAAACAGTTTGGAGGGAACAATGGGATCCAGGTAGACATCTTTCATCTCCAGGCTTTGCAGTACAGAGGAGCATGAGAAAAAACCCTTTACGTATGAAGATCGTTGAGTGTGTTGCCATGAGGAAGGAGTCTTTGGGGGAAGTTCTGTAATAGTTGCAGGGGACACATAACAGAGTTCCACACTCCAGTGGTTCACAACAACAGAAACTTATTGTCTCATCATTTGAGGCATCCAACGTCCAAACTAATGGTGCTGGAAGTATTATATTCCTGTTGTAGGCCTCTCTCCTAGCTTGTAGTAGTTCTTTGGCTTGTAAGAGCATACCTCTAGTCAACACATGGCATCCCCTTTGTGTGCATGTGCCTGTGTCTAAATCTGCCCTTTTAAAATTAAGGACACTAGTCATGTTAGATTAGAGGGGCATCCTACTTCAATATGACCTCATTCAAGTTAATATCTGAAACATCTGTTATATCTAAATAAATGTATTTCTAAACAGTATCATGGTGTTAGGATTCCAACTTATAGTACAATTCATGGCGAAGATGGTCACAGGTGATGGTAAAGAGGGCACAGTACGTTTTGGGTATAGAAAATGGTTGGGGAAATGGGTCAGAGTAGTTGATATGGAGGAAATTAGGGGTAATGGATTATGTGGGAACTGAGCTCTCTGATTAATCAGTCATATGAATTCTAGGCCTGATAGTGTTAGATCTGATGATGGCCAACTGGGATAAAATGAGGCCACCAGTAGGTATTCTCATTTGCAGCTTACAGCAGTGTGATGGCCAAGGGCTGAGTGAAAGGACCCTGGTGTGCTGATATCCAGAGCAAAAGGAGACATAAAGATCTCTTTCTTCTTGTTGTGGAATCAGTGGGATCTTGGAGGAGAGCAAGTGGCAGGAGGCTGGAAATTTCTCTCCTTTGTAGGTATTGCACCATGTTAGTAGAAGCCTGAGGTGTGAGGAGTCCTTGCCATCTGATGGTGTGGTGCCATGGCACTTGTCACCAGATGACCTCTGGAATCCATGAGTGTTTTTTCAGCTGTAGGCTAGGGCACCATGTGTGATATTATGAAAACACTTCGGAACACATTTCAGCAAGGGTGAAACCCAAATCAGCAGAAGCTAAGTTTATGCTAACAGGGAGATAGATATTTTACTGGGTATGAGTACATGAAGTTCTCATGTGAGCCTACTGATTACTGAATTTTGTATGTTCATTAGGGCAAGCATGATGAGATCATTATTAGAACAACCTTTATAAGATTTGTCAAGCAGACAAATGGCTTGGATGCCATCTGTTTTTGTTTTCTTGCTCCACCTGTGAACAATCTCATTCCTTTCTGCATTCCAGGGAGTCCTTACCTGCCTAATGCTTTCCTCTTCTTCATTTTCTGTTTGCTTCATGAATTGCCCCCAATGTTTTTAGAAAAAGAAAATATTTTTTTTATAATTTTTTTTTTTTTGGTTTTTTCGAGACAGGGTTTCTCTGTGTAGCTTTGTGCCTTTCCTGGAACTCACTTGGTAGCCCAGGCTGGCCTTGAACTCACAGAGATCCGCCTGCCTCTGCCTCCCGAGTGCTGGGATTAAAGGCGTGCGCCACCACCGCCCGGCTTAGAAAAATATTTTTATTGCACTAATTGATTTTTTTTAAAAGGAAGACTACAGGCTAAAATTTATTAACCATTAGCTATGGTATTAGATGCTTTTTACAATGTTCTTTCTTAATTTTAATTACTCCTGGAAGATAGTATCCTCTTTAATACATGAGGAAATTGAACCACAAATAGATTAAGGGATATTCCTCTAGGTAATGCATCTAGTTACAGGCACACGTTCTTTATTCAAATTCATGCTGGTGGCCTTGAAAGCCTTCTCCCCCATTATGTACTTTGCTCCCTGGTATAGCAAATGTGGGGTCACCCTGATGGCTGTTTGCATCGAGAGAAACCCCATACTGTGTGGTGTGACAAAGGCAGCTTCTTCGGCTGGAGGATGGAGGCCCTGGCATTAGATCTGGCTCTGCCACTTAGTAGTCATAGACTACCTATCACCAACTGTAAAACAGAGTTCATCATAGCTTTTCTCAAGATTGTGATGGTGAAGGAATGAGATGAGAATAGCTAAGGAAATTAGTGCCTATAATATTCTGTGTTTAATGCTGAGTTTTCCTTTCTCTTTGCTGTTTGTTATTCAGCTACAACTAGAATACTTGCTGAATCAGATAAAAGAGAACTTTCCCTGTCATTTAGGAATGATGGACCATGGCACAGGCAAACTGGTGAGGAGATTTTTTTTTTTCAGTACACCCCAATCTACATTAAGGCCGAACATTCAGTTCTGAAAGTTTGACATTAATTTATACTTTAGAATACATTGTTAGGAAATGGGGTAAAAAGCTCCCTTCCAAATGTCTGCTGACTCTGGCCACTCAACAGGTTAATCAAATCTTATACTGTGTTTAGCTATCAAGTGTGACTCAGCTATTCACAAAGGCAATTCAGGAACACACAGCAATTTCCTTTCAGCTATAGAAGAGCCAAAGGAATGCCACTGGCATGTGAACTGGAGTAGAAGTCCGGAAACACTGAATGGGACTTTGAATGAATTTTTACTCCATGGAACTGAGTCACTGTCACCTCTGTCTGTACTCAGACATTATGAGATCATTACTACAACAGCTCCACATCAGAGTTGGTGTACTTGTGGATCACTGTGGAATCCTTGGACGGGTCCTCCTCTCAGACATTATGAGATCATTACTACAACAGCTCAGCATTGGAGTTGGTGTACTTGTGGATCACTGTGGAATCCTCAGACGGGTCCTCCTCTCAGGCATTATGAGATCATTACAATGGCAGCGTTGACACACTGGAGGATCACTGTGGAATCCTCTGATGGGTCCTCCTCTCAGAGATGTTAAGCCACGGGATACTTGGGTAATGTCCAGGTCTCAGCTTTCCAAAGGTCCTGCAGTGATTCTGATCAGAGGCTCTGCCCATGACACTTTAGGGAAGACCCATTATCTGGCACAAGCTCAGTGTGAGACACATGCAGTCATATTGTCCCTGACTAATGTCTTTTCAGTATTCTTTTTTTCTTCCTCCTTTAATTATTTTTTTAAGGTAGGATCTCACTGTGTCTCCCTAGCTTATTTGAAACTCACTATATAAACCAGGCAAGCCTCAACTTGTACAGATCTGCTTATATTTGTCTTCAGAGAGCTGGGATTCAGGAGTGTGCCACCACTCAAAGCTTGAATTTCTGTTCCTACTGCTTCATCATATGCATAAAAGAGTGGATATATCCTAGTGGATAAACAATGACAGGCAGTTCTGCATGTGAGATTATTACTAATTCAATAAAGGGCCAGCATCACTTATATCTTATATTGATCTTTAGCAGAAAACATTGGGTAAATATTTGTCTCTTATTTCTTCCTACTTCTTAAACCACAGTTATCCATCATGATGGAATAACATGAACATTTATAAAACAATGCCTCAGTCTTACAACTATACTTTCCAAAAAAAAAATCAATTTTGCTGATCTAACTACATCCTTTTAATTTCACATCTCCTAGGGGCATAGAACCAACAATCAGATTTATAAGGCTAGAAATTTCATCATAGGCCACCTAATATGTTCCTTGCCTTTGGCAGAATGTCATCTAAATCAACCTATTGCAATTGTACATCTAAGAGGACCAGCAAATCCTGCACTTGTGTTGTTGGGGCACTCCAATTCCACCCATGTTTCCCATTTCCACATTCTGGCTTGTATGTTTTTCTATGGATTCACTACTGATTTGCATCATTAGGGCAAGAGAAGGCACAAGGGTTGATCTCTGAGAAGTTTATGTGCTTGGCAGACATGGTCCTCATAAACAATGAAGGGGTTTTTGTGGATAAAGGTTTTTGTACAGAACAATCTTTAGGGGAAAAAGGAGGTCCAGAGCATAGAAGAGCAGCCACACCAGAGATGTTCTCTTTACTCAGGCAGTTGGACAGCCACAAAGAAATTCTTTACCCTTTACTTGTCCACCAAGTCAGTGGACATGATTAGAGCCAGGATTAGTGGTATCTAGACCTCCAATCTTCATTTATTTTTGAATTGTTTTGCATCATCTGTTTTTCTCATATAATCTTAGCATCTTAGAACGATGCGAATATAAATAGTAACAGAGTAAACAAAGGATGGGGGCAAAGCAAAGACCCAAGAGCCAGCCAGCCATACTCTTCACAGGTAGCTGAAAAATTTTGTAATTAGACCCCACCAAGCCTATGCGATCATAATAAAGTACCTTAATAGCCAGTAGTGTGCAATAAGAATTTTAATCCCAGCAGTTGGACAGCAGATTCAGGCAGAACTCTCTGAGTTTAAGGCCAGCCTGGTCTACAAAGTGAGTTCCAGGACAGCTATGGCGGTTACACAGCCTGTCTCTTTAAATAACCACCCCCAATTAAATAATTAAAGAAAAGAACTTCTATTTTTTTGGATTAAATGGTAGATGAGATAAGAGTTATGTGGGGTTTGAGAGAGGCATCACTGGGTAATAGTGTTTACCATACAAGGCTGAAAACCTCAGCTTGATCCCTGAAATTCACATAAGAGTAAAGGAGAGAACTGACTCCATAAATACCAAGGCATGGGGCTTTAGTGGTCTCATGACCTGTGAACTATTGGCTTAGTGTCTGTCTTAGGCTTACTATTGCTGTGATGAAACATCGTGACAAAAAGCAAGTTGGGGAGGAAAGAGTTTATTTTGCAGACAGTTCCATGTAACAAATAGCTAAATCTCCAAAGGCAGTGAGGGTAGGAACTCATGCAGGGCAGGAACTTGGAGAGAACAGTGAATGCAGAGGCTATGGGGGAGTTCTGCTTACTGGCTTGCTTCCCATGGCTTGTTCAGTGTGCTTTCTTACAGAACCCAGGACCACTAACCTGAGGATGGCACCACCCATAGTGGGCTGAACCCTACCCCATCAATCACCAATCAAGAAAATGTCCTACAGGCCTGCCAACAGCCAGATTTTATGGATGCTTTTTTTTTTTCAGTTTGGGTTTCCTTTTCTCAGATGACTTTAGCTTGTGTCAAGCTGACATAAAACTACCCAGCATAGTGTCCAAACTGGTGCTCAAGGTCACTCAACTTTGTCCTCTGTGTGTCCACTCTGGGTCAATGTCCCCATGAACTTGGAGAAAATATCGCACTGACAGAAAGTAAAAGCACCCCAATACTTTATTTAGTGTACTGTTTGTATCTTATAATAAATATTTATTACTTCGGAGAAAAGAAGTTTCTTGGTGTGTGGTATTCCATCTTCTGGGAAAAAAAATATTGAGACAAAAGGGTATTTATTGGTTCTCACTGTTTATTTATTCTCAAAAGGAAAACAACCTCCTTATCAGGGAGTGGGGATATGACAGAGCCAAGCCTACAAAAATACCAGTGGAAGATGGAGGCGATGACAACTCAGGCTGTGTCAGTGACAATTCTTCACAAACAACCCGTCCTCACCATGAGAAAATGGCTACTCTGCTGTCAATTGTTCTGGTCTATGGCATACCTCTCTTCTAACTGTTCTGGTCTGTGGGCATACCTCTCTTCTAACTATTCTGGTCTATGGCATACCTCTCTTCTAACTGTTCTGGTTTATGAGCATACCTCTCTTCTAATGTGATCCCGGGAAAGTCACATCTGCTTTGAGTCACAGGTTCTCCATTTGCAAAACAATAATTGGAGCTGTGACCTCATGTGATTTTCACTTACAATTCCTGCAATTGTCATCTTTTAAAACCTTGAGTCTATTTTTTGGGCGTGGGATGGGGAGTATATAATGGTTTCAAAGTGAAAATCCCTTGAAGTGTGGAAGTGCTTAAAGTATAAACAAAAATGTCAGTGTTCCATGTGGTGTATAAGAGCAGATGGTGTTGAGATGGGTGCCTCTCTGTTAGAAGTGATCGTGGGAGGTCTGTTCTTCACTAATGGAACCTCTGGACTGCAGAGCAAGCTTTGGCTGTTAAGTGCATATGGAAGGATCATAAGTTCTTTCATGTTTGTGCTGCTCCTCCAGACCTATGCTATTTGTTCCTCTTCTTTTTTCTTCTTCCCTGTGGACTTCTGAAATCATATCTACTTATTTCATTTTGTGTATCTATAATACAACACCACAGACTAAACACTACTTGTAATACATCGTAAGGTATTTATCTGACTCAGAGTCATAAAGGGTAGGAAACTGAAAACAGGGTGCTGGCGTCCAGTGAGGGTCTTCAGCTGCATTGCTACATGGTAGAATGAACCGTGGCATAGGTGGAAAGATGGAATGATAGCAAGCTCATTAAAAAACCTACTTGTTATGATAATGACATCGGTTCTCTCCATTCACCAGTCATCTCTTCATGGTCACACCTCTAAAAATTGTAATATCAGTAGATGTAAAGCAAAGGCTAACCAGACTACAAGCCACAGCTCCAGAGAAGCTAGCTAACAAGGAGAACCCTAAGAGGAATGCATGGATCACCCTGGGAAGGGGAAATAGAGGAGATCTCCATGAGTAAACTAGGAATGAGGGGTGGGCAATGGGGGGTAGGGGATGGGAGATGAGAACATAAGGGAATGGGATGGTCAAGCTGGCTTAGGGATGGAGTGGGAGAGCAATGAAAGAGATATCATGATAGAGGGAGACATCATGGGGATAGGGAGAAAGCAGGTGCTAGGGAAGTTCCCAGGAATCCCCAAGGATGACCCCAGCTTAGACTACTAGCAATAGTGGAGAGGGTGCCTGAACTGTCTTACCCCTGTAATCAGATCAGTGACTACCCTAACTGTCATCATAGAGCTTTTCTCCAGTAACAGATGGAAGCAGATGCAGAGATCCACAGCCAAACACCAGGCTGAGCTCCAGGAGTCCAGTCAAATAGATAAAAGAGGGATTCTATGAGCAAGGGCATCAAGGTCATGATGGGAAAACCTGCAGAGATGACCAAACCAAACTAGTGGAAACTCATGAAATTTAGGTCAACAGCTGTGGAGCCTGCATGAGATTGGACTAGGCCCTCTGCATAGTGAGACAGTTGTATAGCTTGATCTGCTTAAGGGGCCTCTGGCAGTAGGATCAGAATCCATCCCTGGTGCATGAACAGGCATTTTGGAACCCATTACCTATGATGGGACACCTTGCACAGCCTTGAGGCAGTGGGAGGGGCTTTGACCTGCCTCTACTAAATGTACCTCCCCATGTGAGGCCTTACCTTCTTGTAGGAGGACATGGGAAGTGAGTTGGGAGAGAGAGACTGGAGAGGCAAGAGGAGGGAAGAGGGGGATCTTTGATTGGTATGTAAAATGAATAAAAAATTTTCTTAATAAAAAATGATTAAAAAAAGAAAAAAATGTTGTATCAGTTTTCAAGTTCTAGCCCAGCAGGTTGGTACACAACTGTAATCCTGGTATTTGGGACTTGAAATGGGAGACTCAGTAGTTAGGGGTCAGCCTAGGCTGCACGGAACATTTGAGGCCATTCTGGGTTGTATGATACTACCAACAACAACCATGAAATAAGTTGACAAATGCCAGCATGAACCTGGGGGGACACATTCAAGATATAACATCAACTCTTTTCTCTTCACTGCTTCTCACCCCATGAAAGTGGAGATTGTGATATGGGCATCTAAATAGGCAGATCCCCAGCTTCTCCTGTCTGTATCTGCAGCTTAACTTTTAACTAGGTAATTTTCTGCTTAATTTTATATATGGGTCCTCATGTGAAATTTCTACTGATAAAGTAGATCCCCTGCTGAGCATAGCCTTGAACAAATTTCTTATTGAAAGATTATTTCACATTAAAGAATACCATGGTGATGAACAACACAATACTATAGCAGTAGAAGAATATCATTCATCTCTAGGTGGAAACTCAGGGCCAGCTGAATATCCTGGAACCACTTTTTTGTGTGTTTTCTTGTAGATATATAGAAATTGAAAATCTTTGGGATCCTATAGTAGTAAGAGAAGGGTAGACAGGATGAAAAGATACTGAAAATCAAGTAACTTGAGGGACTTTTGCAGAGGAAGGAGAAATTTAATGTGAATTTGAGAAAACCAAATAATAGACATGATTCTAATTTATTTAGCCAAAGGACAAATGCATAGAAAGAAGACAATATCTTTGTTACTATTGAGGGCAGAACTTGGTTCTTAGTTTAGATCTCTGGGAAACAAATCTGGTCTCAATAAACAGGAAGGATGTCAGGGAGCTAGAGGCAACTTACAATTTATAATTATTTACATGGTCGGCATCTGTCATAGGTAGTAGAGAGTATCTTGGCTTTGGGAACAAATGTTCTAGCATGGTGGGGGGAGTGGGCCTCTGCATTGGCCTCGAGGTTGTATCTAATGACAGCTGAGGTTTTGAGGCTCTGAGATTCCAGAGATAATGGACTGAGTAATCATATTTTGCTTAGTTCAAAACTCACTTTGCATCTTTGGTGATATTGTTAAACTGAAACATCTTTAACGGACGGTAGCTTCCAGGGTTTATTTCTGCCACATAATTCAGATTTCCTGTTACAAGATACTTTTATTGCAGAAAAATTCAATACGCTCAATAAGCCCAACACAGTACATAAAGAGGCTCTTAGGAAGCTACTATTCCTTGACTGTAGGGAAAATAAATCAAGCTCACATGAATTATTTGTTTTTAAGTACTCATATTTCTAAACATTAAATCTTGAGAACTGGCATACCATATGTCTTAGTTGGGGTTATCATTGCTGTTATGAAACACCATGATCAAAGCAACTTGGGGAGGAAAGGGTTTATTTGACTTAAGATTCCAAATCACTATTCATTGAAGGAAGTCAGAACAGGAACTCAAACAGGGCAGGAACCTGGAGACAGGAGCTGATGTAGATGCCATGGAGGGGTGTTGTTTACTGGATTGTTCCTCATGGCTTGCTCAGCCTGCCTTCTAGTAGCACCCTGAACTACCATTCCAGGGAAGGCACCACCCATAATAGGCTGGTATCTCCCCCATAAATAACTGTTTAAGAAAATGCCTTACAGACAGATCTTACAGAGGCAATTTTTTCAACTGAAGATTCCTCCTCTTAGATGACTCTAGCTTATGCCAAGTTGATATAAAACTAGCCAATATACAATATATGACAATTAATATCCTATATGTTGATTTAATATTAGACTCCAATGAGAATAAGTCTACTACATTAGAGATTTTAGATATCAAAGCAAAATTTTAAAGTAGTTGTTTTCTCTATACTTCCCTTTAACCATTTCTGAAGTCTTTCCCTGATCCCAAGATGGCATTGATCTGTTGGTCACCTTCTGTTATAATGTCATTTAGGGTTCCTAAAAGTCCACTGAAAAGACCTTTTTCTTTTCCTTTGGTTTCACAGAGCATTCTCATGGAGACAAAAAATTTAAGGGACATTCCACTATAATGGAAACAGCAAGACTGTCTGTTCTGGAGTTTCTGCAAGAAGCTATGAGCAGTTCCGCTGCTTTCAGATTGAGTACACACCATGTGAGCAACTTCACACTGCTCCATTAGCCTAAAAAGCCCCTTCTTCCTCATCCCACATCTACCACCAGAGGTGAAAACAGAATGCAGAAGCTTCATCTCTGCCAGAAGCAAATATGATTCTTCTCTTTCTTTCCCATGTATTTGCAAGTTTATTTTGACCAAGATTGGAGGAAAATTGTTTTAAAAAATTAAGTGGGGGCGGGAGGAGATAAACTGGGGAAGGTTGATCAATAGGCAGTAAGTTACATCCAGACAGGAATGATATTCTTCTGCATAGCAGTGACTGTAAAAAGTAACAATGCTAAGAGAATTTCAAAAAAATCTAAAAGAAATGGTTTTGAATGTTTATATTACAAAGATATATCTCTGAGGTATAGTTACGTATAGTATAGTATAGTATAATACATTGAATATTACACAATGTATACATGTATTGACTATCATGTGGTATCCCATAAATATGCATACTTTTTGTTTTAAAATAGCAAGTCAAAAGGTGTTATGTGTAGCTCAATATTTAAGAGCATTCATTAAATCTGCCACTTTTGTTTTTCTGGTGAGAAAGATTTCTATTAGTACTTCCTCTTTAGGGATCATCTTACATTATAAAACACCCTCATTTGATGGGTGCTGCCCCTTTCAACTTCCACCCTTAGATAACCTTAGTCTTTGCTAATGCTCAAGACAACTTGGGGAATTCCACATGATGCAGCATGAGAGCTTCATAGAATTCTAGAGCTGGGTTAACTATTTTTCAGAGAACTGGCTTATGACTTTCATTTTAGAATTAGAACACTGGAGTAAGGAGCAATTTATGAAGTTTATATAAGAGCTAGATTTCTGCCTTACAAAATACTTATGTTTATAGCCATAGACAAGTGCTGCTCTCAGCCACTGTCAGAGAAGCTCCCTTTTTTGATTAGTGGGTGATGGTTCATATAGAGACTCACAACTTATTAAAGTGTGGAAGAATAAGCAACTCTAGAATGACTGGCCCTGAACAGGACATCTGTGTCAAAGGCTCAGGGCCATCATGGAAGGGAGGGTGTACACAGAAAGAAAGAGCAGAGGCTGTGAAGGAATGCTGCAAGAGAGTCTCTTCGGGACACAACACAGCTGTGGTGTTCATAAACTCATTGCGTCTGTGGCTACTTGCATAAGAATTGCACAAGATTGGGCATCCTCATTTCAGCTTACAACCTGAAGGACTATGGGTAGCTAATGGTGGCTGGTGGAGGGGTTTTATTTTCTTTAGTGATATAGCCAGTTTTAAGTTGCACATATTCCAGTAAATAACATCCTACCCAAGTTCATGACAATAATTATAGTTAACACACACACACATACATACACACACCATAGAAGTGGGGGGGCACTTATTGAGAAGAAGAAGGGCTTCATTTACAGAGGGAAGGAGAAAAGGGAGGTAATGGGGAGTGAAAATGACCAAAAGTTCAGTATATTCATATATATATCATCCAAGGATAATAAAAATTGGAACTCAGGTATCTTGATTCTTTGCATAGTATTCTTTGTTTTATGACATAGATGGATATGAGGACAACATTTTTCATTTAAAGAACATTTTTTATAAATGAATTTATTTAAAATATTTTCTGCAAATAAATAATATGGACATCTTGCCTTTTGGTACAAAATACTACGGATTTTATTGCATTCATGGGTTTGTATAATTTTTGCTACCATCACTTAGGGATTTAAAAAGTATTAACAGATGTCTGTCAAATGGGTTTGCACATAGTGAAAACTCTGAGTCTGGCAATGTACTGAGAGCATCATACACTTGAGATTTGTTCCACAGTTCCATGAATCATTCATTTGCTCTTTTTTATTATTAGTTATTTTCATCAGTTGGCTCCATTGCAGCTTGTTCATCCATTAACCCATTAAGAGACAATGGGATTAACGTCAGAGGACAGATAATTGACAGATGGAAACAGATTGGACAGATGGAAAAGCATGGGTCACAGGATGGCCAACTGTACAAGTTTGCTTGGCACTCTATAGCAGTTCTATGCTGGTCTTGGGACTGGAAAACCTGTCCCAGGAAACTGATTAGGCCTATTGCTGGCCCAAGATAGAGGCTGATATTAGAGGGTGTTGTAAAGCCACCAAAATTTATCCAATTTCTTTTTTTCTACCCCAAAGGACAGCATACCCTTTTCTCCTTTATCAAAGCCAGACACCACCAAGGGCTCTGCTAACTCATTCACTTCCAGCTTTCCATTTTACACGTGGAGCACTGTGGCGAACAAAAATATTTCAGTTGCCAATTAAGGACACTTGGACAATAGAGACAATTATCCTTATAACATAGAAGTACACAACAGAAAGGCTTTTGTGGGTTTCTTACTACCCACAAAGCATTTACTTCAGAAGAAAAAGATGATGAGTAGTCTCTGTGGTGCTTCCAATGATAATGGCCTCCGTAGGCAAATATGTTTGAATGCGTAGTCCTCAGTTAGTGAACTGTTTGGGAAGGATTAGGCAATACAGAAGTGCATTCTATTTGACTTCTTTATGAGGAAAGGAGAAATTAGCTTTACAGGAAAATAAACAAACAGAAAATAAAGAACAAAAACGCAGTGCTGACACGTAAGTTGACCCTGGAGTGTTCCATTGGACAAAATTCATATTTTTGGTAGCAGGATGGTTTTGGCTTTTGTTGCCCCCTTGGAAGAATATTAGTGCATCCCAAAATTTCGGAGCTATTCTTTTACATCACATTTCTCTCTTTTGTATGTAAATGAGCCTAGATGAGACAGTTCCTGTGTGTCAAAGCTCAGTGTGTACAGCAGTATTCTAAAAAGCATGGCGGAGTGGACGGCTTAAGTAACTCCATTGACCTGCGTGACTAAAGCTAGTGGTGAAGAAGCACACAATGGACAATGGCATGTGACACTTGCCTATCACCCTAGAGATGTTAGTCTGTGCCAATGGCACCCATCCTATGGGCTGTAACACTTTTGGGAGTCGAATGACCCATTCGACTGGTCACCTAAGACCTCCAGAAAATACAGATATTTACATTACAATTCATAACAGTAGCAAAATTATAAAGTAGCAATGAAAATAATTTTACAATGGGAGGGGGCTGTCACTACAAGATGAGGAACTGTATTAAAGGGTCGCAGCATTAGCAAGATGGAGGACCACTGGTCTATGCTGTGGTTTGGATGAGTGTCTCCCAAAGGTGCACACATTCAAGTTTGAGGCACCCTTAGTGGGAGTGGAACTTTTAGGATGTAGTACCTAGTAGAAAGTCTCTAGGTCACTTGAAATGTGTGTGGCCTGTAGAAATCTGTAGTCTTTTATCTTTCGGTTTAGGGATGTGAATGTTCACTTGCTCCAACATATGCCTCTTGCATTTCTAAACACATTGTCCTTATTAGAAGTCTAAACCAACGGGGCCATCTGATCTTGAACTGGAACCTTCAGAACCATGTGTCCAAATAAATCTCTTTTTACTTCACAGGTAACCAATACTAGTTGCAGTAACAAAATGCTGACTAGTGTATTCTAATTGCT
Source organism: Peromyscus maniculatus bairdii (assembly GCF_049852395.1). Taxonomy (NCBI): domain Eukaryota; kingdom Metazoa; phylum Chordata; class Mammalia; order Rodentia; family Cricetidae; genus Peromyscus; species Peromyscus maniculatus. Next base: position 33,842,189 of record NC_134866.1, on the reverse strand, counting down.
ATTCTTTCAAATATATGCAACAAATTAAACACAGCACCATCTAATTTAGTTAGTTTGGGGTTCTTTTCAAAGTGGCTCATACTGAATTTAATTAAGTTGAAATCTAATATTTCCAAATAAAAAAAGTGAGGAACACCTGTCTTCAGAAATACCTTAATGGTAAATTCTTCTTCATCCCAACATTTCAAGAGCCAGAGAGAATGTGAATAGTATATGCATAATTATAAAGAGTAGACGCAAACCTGTTGCAGTTAAGAGAGGCCAGATCAAAAGCTGGATTGTGCTGTTGGGTGTGGTTGGTATCAGCACACCAAGGAAAGGTTAATTTACTGCAGGCCCCGGGTTCTGTGAGAGTCCCTCCTACTGGCAGAATGCTTTCAGGAACAAGAAGTAAACATTAACATTTTGAAGACTGAGTGGACTTGCTTCTAAACAGGCAGTCTGGAGTAGGTGCTCAGTGTCGTTAGAGTGTACTTCTGTGATGCTCCTGTCTTCATAATTTTACCTCATAATCGCACATTGAACACTTTCATGGCAAATGTCTTGCCCTGGCTTGAATATGTGTCCTATCTAAAACTCAGATTGAAAACATTTTGAGATTACCATACAATTATATTTCTTCCTTCCCGTTCCTCCCTCTAAACTCTCCCATGTACCCCTTCCTGCTTTCCTTCAAATTCATGGCCCCTTTTCCACTGGTTGTTATTGCATGAATAAATATATATTTATACATATACATACATACATATTCTTAAATACATCCTGCGCAGTCTGTATGTTACTTACATGTATGTTTTAAGGTCTGACCGTTTGGCACTGTACAACCAATTGGTGTGCTCTTCCTTGGGAAAGGCTGCCTCTCTCACTCCCAGCTTTTGCCTATAGTTCTTTGTGTAGGGTTGAGGCCTCATGGGCGTTCCCTTGTCCACTTTGGCAAATCCACTGGTGTCATCATTGTTCAGCTTTCGTGTGGGTAGTCACGTCAGTGAGAATTCGAGGGTGTAGCTTCATGTTACTAGGAGACACAGTCTCACAGCGAACTCTCTGAGCCTCTGGCTCTTGACATGTTTCTACCTCCTCTTCTGCAATGTTTTCATGGTAATACTACTGGGAGGTGGGGCCCTTAAGAGATGATTCCACCATCAGGGATTCACCTTATGGATGGGTAAATGCTGTTCGTGTGCAGGAGGATATTAAGGGAGAGAACTTATCTTCCCTTGCCTTCTTTCTCTTGCCTTCTCGAATCAGCAATGGGATAATACAACATAAAACTCCTGATACTTGCTAGCTCTTCTGTCATGGGTTTCTTACCCTCCAGAAACATGAGAGATAAATTTCTGCTTATTAAAAATTATCTACTCCATGATATTCTGGTATAGATAATACAAGATGGATTAAAGTCATCCTTGTTAAGGGCAAAGAGATCACATCATTTTTGTCCCTTCTACTTTTATTAGGAAAGCAAAACTTTGTCAGAAAGTTTTCCCAGTAGACTTCCCTTTTGTAGCTACTTCTAGCTTGAGAAAGTCAAAAAGTGTGTTCTATCTAAGGTCAATCAATTTTTGTTTTCTAATACCAGAAAAGAGGGGGGAACAAGTGAGCGGTCAAATAACAGTCTGCCCACATGTTATGGCTCCAGCTCTGATCTAGTTGTTATACTGACCAGCCCCATGGGCTTTGTTTTCCTTCAGGTCGTAAAAGAATACAGACTGTAAAAATAGAATTGTGCTGAATGATCTCTTGAAGTGGAATTGAATGTTATTATAGGTTATCTATGAAATTTAGGCTGTCTGGTCATTGTTTAATGAGTGGCTATTATCAGAGTGGCAATGTTCCTTTTCCCTTGGCAATGGTAGTTGTATAGTTTTGAAAGTCATGTGCAATGTTCTTCAGATGCCGTGAATTATTAATTGTTTGGGACCAGGAACTATTTGTGGTCTATGGGCTGGTCTATATCAAGGATAGTTGTTTCCTTCTTTTGCATGGAGAGATGTGTCCAAGGAGCCTTCAATTCCCCTTAATTGTCACCTATATATCCCAGAACCCTAGAAGACACTAGGCAGAGTGGTGCCCAAAATTTAATGAAGGGGTGGGGTGCTCTGTGGCAAGTGGTGATGATTCATCCAGAGCCAGTGTGGGTGAAACTTATCTCACATCCTGCTTCTGCCTTTTTATCCTCCACATTGTATCGTTGTCTCACAACCATGTAGCATTTTTGTTCATGGTTCATGTAACTTGTGATAAAGAATTGCTATGAATCTTTGATGCCCAAAATACCATGCTCAAAAGAGTCATTAGGCTTTTTAGAAGAACCATCTTAACGATTGGCTGAAATTGATTTATAGTATTCATGAAGAGTGTATAGTTTTGACTGACAACATTTATAGTTAAGAGCATCATTTATTTTGAGTAAAATGGTGGAAGAAATTAAAGAATAGGTCTAAGGGGCTGAGTGCGAGGTTCTTTGGCTCCTATGAAGACAAAGACTATAAATTTGTACTTCCTGCTTCCTGTTTTCATCCATGTAACTCTTCAACTTTACCCAGTCTCTTAGTTTCCTTCTGATAACCCCTCAAAATCATAGACTTTGCCCTGGAAAGGAAATTAGAAATCATGTTGTCCAAGCCCTTCACCTTGCAGATGAGGACCTCAAGGCCAACACTGGTTCATTAGCACTCTCAAGATGAATAATTCAATGGCAGAAGTGAAAAATTAGGATCTTTTGAGCATAGTTGCTGTCAATGTGGTTTGGCTTTTTTCAGAGCTCTGAATCACTGCCCATGTGATTGCACATTTGATTGAACACATACAATTCCTTCTATAATTAGAGGCAGGTAAAAATAGCAAAGGGATTTTACCACGTCTCCACTTCCCTGGAGGTCAGGTCACAATTATTGTCTTCCTTTTAACAGCAGTGCTATAGTTTTATATTAACTATTTTATTAGATTTTAGGTTTTAATATAATTATTGCCTGCGGCCACTTAGGAGTAGTGAAAGCATATGTAAACAAAATCTGGGTGAGGCCAGAAAAGGATGAGGAGGGGAGATGGAAGAACTTCCCTGTAGATTGTAGAGGTGTCAGGGCAGAAGTGAGAACTGCATACATGTCACAGCATGGTGATGCTGTGTCATGGCCCAGAAGCAGAAGTCAGGAGAACTGGATTCTCTGTTGCTGGGTTCATGCTCTGCACCTTGGAAATTCCTCCCTCATGTAAGACCTTGGTGACTTTTGGCTATTACCATTGACTTTTGTATGACTAGAATGAGCCAAGAAAAAGGGAACCTTTGAAGTGACCCCCCCCCCCTTTTTTTTAAATCAGAGCTCTGGCAAAGATGATGTCATAGATTTCAGGCTCTTTAACACAGATCTTTCACATGATCAGCTGAGGAGCCACAAGACGAATTTTGAACTTACCCTTTAGTTCTCAGAAGAAGGTAGCAATCTTAGGCCCTAGGTGTGGGAGCGGTCCTTCTATATGTGAATGAGAAGATGCAGGTTGTGAGCCCCTTGGAAATGATTTTAAAAAAAGTTACATAATCCAATCAAATTAATAGTGAAAGTTTATTTATTTATATTTTCAGTTGAAAGAGAATTACATCATTTTCCCCCTTTGATCCCTCCAACCTCTCCTATGACCTTGCCACACTCAGGTTGATAGTCTCTGTTTCTTTGATTATTATTGTTTCATATATCAGTATATGTACATACAAATAGATAATCAACCTGCTGAGTCTGTTTTTTTTGTTTATGTGTATATAGATTCAGGGCTGACCACTGTGCACTGGACAACCAATAAGGAGACTTATCTCTGGGCTAATTCTTTTCCTGGTGGTCATTAGTGGCCTGTAGTTATTTGTCTGTGGGTGGGCCCCAGGACATTTTATTCCCCTCCATGTCAACATGCCCATTGATACTGCCATTGTTCCAGTCTTGTTTATTCAGCTATTTCTAGGAGAAACTTTCACAGATGATTTCCTGGTGTTCTGGCTTTTCCAGTCTTTTCACACTCTCTTCTGAAGTGTTCCCTGAGCCATAGATGTAGGAGCTGTGATATAGAGGTATCCATTGAAGCTGGGATCCCCCGTGATCTATTGATCTCTATATTGTGTTCAGTTGTGGTGGGTTTTTTTTGTTGTTTTGTTTTGTTTTGTTATAGTCTCTATTTGCTGTAAATGGAGGCTTCTTTGATGAGGTATGGCAGCTACCCACACTTGTCTGAGTATGTAAGGATGAGATTTGGAGTGTAGTCGGTAATTATTCTGGTTAGCAAAACTATGGTAGTAGATTCTTTTCTAAGGTCCATGCCAGTGCTAACCCTGGGAAGCTGGTTAGGTTTTTGCTACCAGGTATGATTGCCCTCCTGTGGCATGGGACTTAGGTTCAAGTAGACAGCTGTTGATTATCACTAACATGCGAGTGACTCTTAATTCATCCATATGGATACCTTGCCATGCTGGACATTGTTGTGATTCACAGGTATTGCAGCTGGGCAGGATTCTTTAGTTGTGTCCATCTGATGGCAACTCCATAGCATTTTCTGGTACCATGGGAACAAGAGCACAGGAAGGAGGCATTTGGTCCAGAGCCACATGAACCACCTGATTCTGTGTCCTGAGTGTAGAGGCTGAGAGGAGCAGTGGGAAGAACTAGGGAACCCTGGGTTCACACGAAGAAGCAGAGTCCCCAGGGGCAGCGGAGGTGTAGTGGGAGGAGGCAAGCCTACAGACAGACTACAGCAGGAGCAAGAGTGAATCTGGAGAAACCGGAATGTTGGACAGGAAGGATAATAAATGCAGGCTACCTGAGTCCCAGATCAGTGTGAGCACCGAAGGTCTCTGGTAGAGAGCAGTTCTGTGGGTTGGTATGTATCACAAAGGGATGGGGATGGCCTAGAAGAAAGGCTAAAAGAGGTGGTGGTAAAGAGCTAGGGGGACTCTGGGTCTGATAGGTTAAAGTTTTAAAGATAGTATACTTTTAAAATATTTACAAAATTGTAGCATCAGTTTTACTTGGATATAAGTCAGTATCATAAAATTTACCCACCAATGTTAAGTTGATGTGTGCCTGTATAATCGTAGTGCTGTGGAGCCACCACCATAGTTATGGAATATTTTCACCATGCAAGGAAACCCCATATCTTCTAGCAATCACCTCTTCTCTTACCCCCCAACTTCTTACTTTTTCTTCGTTTCTCAACAATCATCCCTTTACTTTCTATTTTTACAGATGGGACAGTTCTAGACCATTCATATATAAAAAATCTCCCATTATAATCCTCTTCCATCCACATTGCAGTATTTGTCACTACTTTATTTCATTTAAAATATACAATTTTACTTTTAGTAATATTTTTACTAATTCTTTGAGAATTTCATGTAATGTGTTTTGATCATTTTTCACTTCCAACTCTTCCTAGATCCTCCCCTACCTCTTTACCCACTTAATTTTGAGTTTTCTTCCCTCTCCTCATCCTCTACTTTCCCCTTCTATCTTACTGAGTTCAATTTGTGTTTCCAAACTACTCTTTCATGTGGGGGCATGCCTTGGAGTGTGGTCGACCTACCAGGGATCACATCATTAAAGAAAACTCTCTTTCATGTATCCCTCCTTGATCTTTTTCAAATTCATGGCCTCTTTTTGTTTCATTTATTGTTATTACATGCATATGTATATGAACACACACATATTTATATATATATTCCTAAATATACCTTGTTCACTCATGTAGGTTTTCAGGGCTGACCATTAGGTATTTGGTAACCAACTGGTGTGCTCATCCCTGGGGAATACTCTTTCTCCAGCTTCCATGCTCATTCCTGGGGAAGACTATTCCTCCAGATCCTAGTTTTCCTCATTTGTCTGTAGTGCTTTGTGTAAGGTTGAGGTCTTATGGGCGTTTCCACATCCACTTTGGCATGTCCATTGATGTCAGCTCAAGTTTGGGCAGTGTGGTGCATATACTCTATTGAATATTAGTCATCTATAAAGAAAAACAAAATCATGAGCTTTGAGGATAAATGGATGGAACTAGAAAAGATCATATTGAGAGAAGTAACCCAGACCTAGAAAAGGCATACATCTCATGTCCTATCTCATTGAAGGCTTCTAGCTTCAAATCTTCAGATGGGAGCACATAGCCCAGAGTAACTGCAGAAACCAGGAAAGTATGAGGGGACCATTGCTAGGGTAGGGGGCTGGGGGAACAACAGAGTAGGGGATAGCAGGAAGAATTACATTTTAAAATTAGGTAATCTTTAAGAGTGAAAGTTATTCTTTTCTCCTTCACATAGATATATAGTGGTGAACTAGCAAATAAAATTGGGCCTTAGATACTCCTCTGGAATAATATAAAGGAGTCGCAGATTTATTATATTAAAAAAGATGTATTATTAAAACTGCCAGCAAACTGATCAGTTTGAAAGGAATGCTTCCCCCACATTCTAGCGGAACTCATCCTGTTTGACATGTTGACTTTAGCCTCAAGACAGCCCTAGAGATCCTAGGCACACTAAGCCTTATGATAGATGTGAATTCATACATGAACACAAATTTCCAATCACAGCTTCCTGATTTTGTACATTATTATTGTTCAGGCTTTTTCTCATCTTACATTTTAGTTATTTTTTTTATATAGTGAATTTTCAAAGCTAGCATAGTTACTGTTTTCTTAGCTCACTGTTCTTCTGGATATTTCATATTTTCTTTTTGACCATTTTGCTTTTCTCCACAATACTCTTTTAAACAGTAACTATTTGGAAAGAATACTTTGCTTTTTATTTTCTTGAGAGCATTTTTATTCATTTATTATTTATTTAAAGGTGGTTTGTCTGGTCATGTTGCTCTAGACGAGCGGGTCTCAACCTTTGGGTCACAACTCTTTTGACAAACCTCTGTCTTGTAGCTGGAGTTTTCCTGCCTTGCCCACAATCAGGACAAATCTTTATCACCCCCCAGTCCCACAGCCGCTCAGACCCAACCAAGTAAACATAGAGACTTATATTGCTTAGAAACTGTATGGCCGTGGCAGGCTTCTTGCTAACTGTTCTTATAGCTTCAATTAATCCATTTCCATAAATCTATGCCTTGCCATGTGGCTGGTGGCTTACCAGCGTCTTCACATGCTGCTGGTCATGGCGGCAGCTGGCAGTGTCTCCCTGCCTCAGCCTTCCGCTTCCCAGAATTCTCCTCTCTCCTTGTCCCACCTACTTCCTGCCTGGCCACTGGCCAATCAGTGTTTTATTTATTGACCAATCAGAGCAATTTGACATACAGACCATCCCACAGCAAAACTATTTACATTACAATTCATAAACGTAGCAAAATTACAACTATGAAGTAGCAAGAAAATAATTTTATGGTTAGGGGTCACCTGAGGAACTATATTAAACTATATTAAAGAGTTGCAGCATTAAGGAAGTTGAGAACCACCGCTCTAGACTGACTGACTTTCTTGCAGATGTTTGAAACTATGGTTTTGCAGTCATCCAACCTTCCTTATTGCAGTTGAGAGGCCAGCTGTTGGACTGATGCATACAGAGTCGGGCACGTAGCTCGCCTGGTAGAGTGCTCAGGAGCATGCTAAGGGCTCTGGGTTGGATCCCTGGCACTATATAACACAAAGAATGGCATCTCTTATGTATAATCCTAGCACTCTAGAAACGGGAGGATGAAGATCAGGAATTCAAGGTCATCCTCAGCCACACAGTGAGCTTGAGAACAGCCTACGCTGCATGAAATCCTGTCCCAAAGAAAAAATAATTCATTTTGCAGGTAGCTTTCTTTGGATTTTGACTGCTTCCAAAATCTCTGCTTCTCTTTTCCTGCTGTGCGGTGTCCAGACAGGCATTTGTTTTTCTGTTACTGGCATTGCAGTAGTTTGCTATTGATGTATGTCAAATCATCACAAATTTTTATCCTAAAAATGTGTCCATGTATCAATTCATGCCTATACATCAACAGTATGGTATGAGATGCTGTAGGGTCTATCTTGAGTCTGAAGTTAAGATGTCGAATGGGCTGAGTTCTGCTAGGTTCTGGGGAGAAACACTGCTCCCAAACTGATCAGTGTGTTGTCAGATTTCAGTTCTTTGTGTTTGTAGGAATGAAGTCACATTTGTTCACAGGCTATTGGCCAGGGATGTTTCTAGTTCCTAGAAGCCACCCATACGCCTCTTTATCCCACAGCTTCCTGCATCTTCAAACCAGCAGTAGTGTGCCAAGTTATCTTCTTGTCTCATGTCTCACTTCATCTCTGACTTGTCTCTAGATTGAAAAGATTCATATGCTTTAGTCAGATTATCTTCCCAGGCAAATCTTATATTCTTCAAATCAAATGTGCCATCTAATATAATCTAATCCTAGAAGTAAAATTGATCATAGTCACAGTTCCAGGAATCAGGCAGGGTCCATACACTAAGAAGCAGGTGTGTATCTAACATGTGATATGTTTATGGGACTCAAAGTCAAGTCACATCTCTGGTACACAGCAAGCCACTGGCTCTACTTAATAATTCTGAGCTCCACACAGCTGAAACCCAGGAATAGTGTGGCCTTTTTCTCACTCAGTAAAGCTAGGGTTAGCAGTATCTTTTTTTTCTTTTACTTTTAACATGTTTCCTTTAAACTTTTAAACACCTGAATCATTTATTGTTGTTGTATTTGCTCTTTTGGGTGGCCTGCCACCCAGCTCCCAAATAAATCACACACGGAGGCTTATTCTTAATTAGAAACGCCCAGCCATAGTTTGGCTTGTTGCTAGCCAGCTTTACTTAAATTGTCCTGTCTAGCTTTTGCCTTTGGGATTTTACCTTTCTCTATTTCTGTATACCTTTTATTATTTCTTACTTTGTGGGTTGCTGTGTAGCTGGGTGGCTGACCCCTGATGTCCTCCTCCTTTTCTGGCTATTCCTTTTTTTTCTCCCAGATTTCTTCTCTCTGCCTGCCAGTCCCACCTATCCTTTCTCCTGCCTCACTATTGGCCATTCAGCTCTTTATTAGACCCTCCGGTGTTTTAGACAGGCACAGTAACACAGCTTCACAGAGTTAAACAAATGCAACATAAACAGAAGTTACACACCTTAAAATAATATTCCCCAACAGTTTATCACTAAAATGAAGGAGAATTCAGTATAGATGAGTTAAGATGTTTGCATTTCATCATTTGTTTTTTAGGAGCTCTCATACATTGACAGGGGGCAAGAGTTACTGACTAGGGCACTTTTATATTCTATGTGACACATGTGTACTCAACATTGTTTAAAGAAATCTACATGTATAGGCAGGCCATTTAACAATATAGAAACACAGCTAATGGTTGTTTTGTTCTGAAATCTCACCTTCCCCTTCTAGCCTATATGCCACAGGAAGAGTAGGAGGCTGATGCCCCTACACATGAAGTAGACTCCAGGGTTCCAAGAACTAGCTGAGCCCAGACGTCCAGAGCATGACAGAAAAGTGGAAGTGATGATAAGAGGTACAGACATCACAGATCTCAGAAATGCAGCTGAGAACCTGACCCAAGGGGCAAGATTGAGCTCTGGGATGGTTGATTGCCTGTCTTTTGCTTCTTCCCTATAAAGCCTGGCTGGCTGGAGATGAGATACAAGGCGGCCTGTTGTTTGTTTGTAGAATGTTAGTTTCTGCCCTCTTGGACCACAAGTTCTCCAAATAAAAAGCAATTTAACAACTGAATTCCTATCTCTGCTCATTGGCTTTTGTGATAGAGACAACACACTTCCTGGTGATATATTGTGATGACTCCACCAGGATGCTCCTGGACTCCGGGGTAAGTTAAGGGGGAGCCATGATCACTGCCTAGATGGAGGTGGCCCAGGGTTCTGGGCTTGGAAACTCCTTAGTGGCTGTCAAGTGATTTCACTTAGGAACTTCCCTTCCTTGGCTACCCAGTCTTGCTCACTCAACAAACTGAATCACTGCTGTGTTTTCGTTTTTTTTTGGGGGGGGGGGATTTGGAGTGACGTCTTCCTTGGGTAATGTCACTCTTTTTAAGTTCTACTGTGTTTTCCAATCTGCCACTGAAGCCATGTCTACTAATCAGTAGCAGAAGAAAACGAGAAGTTTGTAAATATTGGCAACACGAGTTTCCATGCCAAGGTACCCATTATCTTAATGCCTCTTGTGACCTCCGGGCGGTGCCGGGATGGCAAGACTGAGTCATTCATGGAGTCACACTGATAACGGTCACAGCATCTGCTAAGCAGCCTGTCTTTGGGGTTTGTTGCTGCTTGATCCCTGAAGAATTTCCTCCTTATTTCTTTATGGTTACTGCCATGGTGGTAGTAGTTCAAAAAAGGGAGAGCCCAGTGAAATTTCCCAGGATTTCTGGTCTCCATTTACACACTCAGCTCGTGTCTCAGTATCATGGTATAGTAAATGTTACCACACTAAAAGCAGGAAAAACCAAATGTTGAATGACAATGCTCTACCAAAAAGATTATTGTGTTGAAAACCTTCCTTATGATAGGCATGTTGACATTTACGTGTCAAGAAACTTGGGTTAGTGACTTGTTTAACTTCTAGTCCTGTTACCTAGGTATTAAGCATCCCAGCTGGGGGGCATTTGTGGTCCTTTACTTCCAACTCTGGTCATTTCTCGACTTCAGCACAGCGCAGCTGGTGTTTTCTGAGTATTGGTGATGTGACTACCACTGCAGAAACACTTGTGGGTCTTGGATTCTCTGATGCTGCTGTATGGACATCACCCTTGGTTTAAGTTATGTTGTTACGTTTCGTTTCACTGTGAATCTCAGTTACCACGCACTGCTGATCTGATTTCTTCATTCTATCTTCATACTGACAGACACCTACAACTGTTAATTTTATTATTATTATTTTTAAAGTAAATCTATCTGGTTGACAAGCTTATTTAGATTCCACAAGAGGAAATCTGGAAGCCAGGGACTTCTGTAGTTTCCTGACACTTAGTGCATAATTTTCGAAGCTCAGGATCAGTTATCTTAGCTGTATAAAGGAGAGCACCTAGATCAGTGATCTCTAGCATTTAATTTTTAATCACAAGATTTCTTTTTTACTCAAATGAAATCTAACAGACTTTAGCGTAGTAAACAGACAAAATCAGTTTACTGCAGTGGGAACAGCTTCCCCGTTACCCCTATGGCTCCTGAGACTTATTGAAATGATACAGATGATCTCTAAGGCACTGCTACCAAATTAGTGCGTTATTGGGTTGCTCAAGGACTGTACTTCTCATCTGCTCAAGATCTAATGCTGGGGTTCCTGAACTGTTCAGCATCTGTCCGCAGGTTGAAGCTTGGCTGGGGGTGTAGCAGGAGTGATTGAGGGGCTGGATTCAACACCCAGGAAAGCTGGGATTAATTGCCACCTGTAACTCCGTATCATCCAGGCTACCTTTGGAAAGCACCTTAATCTCAGTGCATCTGTTTCTGCATCTGCAGAACAGGAGTAAAACTAGTATCTGCTCTGGAGAGTTAATGGGAAGAATAAATATGCAAAGCATTTAAAACAGTGGCTAGCTCTATATAAATGCTAGCTATTATTCCTATTACCTCTCAGATCTGGCCAGACTTGCAGAGGGTGGAAGGTTAATAGTGACCATTAATTAACTGGCTTAAGCAGAAAGGGATCTATGGAAGATGTGGCTCCTGTGTTCCTGATTTGCATATATGGAGATTTTCCTGGGCCACCTGTTAAAATTTCACTGGATACCACTGCTAGGCTTCTTGAACCAGCATCTCCTGGGGAGAGGTCAGGAAATCTATGTCCATATAAATGATTTATAGGATATTTATGATCAGGAAGTTCAAGTTGGAAACAGCAGCACACAACTGTTATATTTCACAGATGAGAAAGCTTAACACTTGAGTGCTCAGTGGCTTAAGGATAGCATTAGTGGTCCCAGTCTCAGCTGACTGTACCCCTCTACTCTCTGATGGCTCTGCTGCTTCTGTCCAGCTTCTGCCTGAGGTTGTCCAGATAGAAGAGACAGTTCCAGGACAACTCAACCAACATTATACAAGTCTGCATGCAGAACTTAGCTCTCTGGCATACATGAATTTTCTTCATCAGGCAGACTTTGGGCTTACCTGTTTATTCTTAACATTGTTTCTAAAATAATGATCTCTGGGAACCTGCATTTCCTGGAAGGTCTCAGAGTCTGGCAACTGTTTTTGCTGCTCACATAGGAACATCAATATATTTCGAAATGCAGGTTGCTGCCGATATAATGGGGATGGGTGGGCAAAGAGATGAAGTGAAAATGCCAAAACTATGAGCAATCTTGACCAGTTTGCATCATGTGAACCATGTCAATGTCCAAGAACAGAAACCAAAAATATGCTTCTGTTTAGTTAGTCAGCAGCATCAATTACTAGTGCTATTATTGTTATTATCCTCCTTCTTCTTATAAATGGAAAGGGAGGTAGCTAGATTGTTTCTTACATTAATTCTGCAGGAAGTTAAGAGCTATGTGTGTTTGGCTGTGAATCTCTGCATCTGCTTCCATCAGTTACTGGAGAAAGGCTCTATGTTGACAGTTAGGGTAGTCACCAATCTGATTACTAGGGAAGGCTAGTTCAGGCACCCTCTCCATTATTGCTAGTAGTCTAAGCTGGGGTCATCCTTGTGGATTCCTGGGAATTTCCCTAGCACCAGGTTCCTCCCTAACCCCATAATGTTTCCCTTTATCAAGATATTTCTTTCATTGCTCTCCCCCTCTGTCCCTCCTTGATCTCGACCATCCCATTCCCCCATGTTCTAATCTCCCCTCCCCTCCCCTCCAAAGTCCCCCTCATCTGGTCAGACATCTTGCTTACCCTTGATACAGTGGAGAGGGGCTTGGTCCTGTCTCAATGGAATGTACCAGGCTTAGCTGTCCCTCCCATGGGAGAACTTACCCTGTTGGAGGAGGGGATGAGAGGTGGGGTGGGGGAAGGCAAGGGTTAGGGGAGAGGGAGGAGGGATGAGAGGGGGACCTGTGGTTGGTATATAAAATGGATTAAAAAAATAAAAAAAGAAACTAAACTTTCATATCTCACATGCGCGCGCACACACACACACATACACACAAGAGCAAAGTGTGAGGCATGCATAACCCGTAATTCAGTCTCCTCAGCTGGAGCTGCTGCTCTCAGCTCTCTTGTCCACAATTATTCTTCTCAGTTTTGATAACTCTATGAGTTCAATTTTCTACATTCTGATTGGATTGTATCACCAGGGAAGAATACATACATTCATATGGTACATATACATGTATCATATGTATGTATACATGTATGTAACCTAAACCCATGCATTGTAAGAACAGCTTTAGGATCACAGAATTAGCGAGGACAGGAAGCAGAAGTCAGGAGAACCCGAGGAAGCAGGCAGAGAGCAGCTCTCCATTCCTGGAGAGTAGGTGGAGTCCTTGAACTTGAAGGAATTTAGAGATCAACAGATAAGATGTAATTAGAGTCCAGGTCCTCCGGGAAGTGCCAATTTAAACTCGGCAGGTTGGCTCTGGATGTACCACAGGTAGAAGAAGAAATGCAGCAGTGAGTACCTTAACAAAACGAAACAAAAACATCAGAATGAAAATCAGAAACACCTGTTTATGTGTCTAGTCCTTTACCCAGTTAGCCAGCTCAGTCCTGGAGCTTTGGATGACAGAGCTGACTTCTCCCTGTAGAAGACGCTGAAGCCAGAAGGGAGCTCATCGTCTTCTAAGAGCCAGGCCGTTTTCTCAACCCCTACCCCCACCCCCATTTCGGGGAGAGCAGTCTCACTTGTGTCATCCGGTCCCTGAGGTGGCTCACCTTAGCCATTGAACTCCCTCTGGGGACCAGGAGGTGAGTTTGTTTCAAGCTCAGAAGCAGGTAGGCTCTCTCCCCACCAGCTGCCACCTTAACCACACCCTCTCAGTAGAGCGTGGTTCTCACCATGGCATCAAGAACTATATCCATACTCACACCTCCCTACATACATGTATATAAACATTAAAGGTTAGGATGAGAGAACACGAAATATTTATTCCAGAAAAAAATAATTTTTTTTCATCTGCAAAACCATTTTTATTGAAATTAGTTTTCTGCTATTTTTTTTTTTTTTTGGTGTGGCACAGTGCAAGGCCTGGGTTTCAGAGGCTCTTGGATAAAACAGACAAGTCAGAGTTTGCACTGCTCTGGTTCTGTACCAAGTGGAAACCCAGGGCAGATGCAACAGCAAGAACATTATGTCCCACATAAGATGACAAGAGGTTTCCATGGTGACGCTGAGTCTGTGTATACTCTTTAAGTTAGCTTATTGTAAATGAAAGGAAGAAATACAACAAACATTTATATTTTCCCTTTAAAAGATGAAATGTGTTACATAAAAAGAAATTAAATATTTAAAGGTTTTGAGAATTTCATGCATGAGGATGTATCACTTCATCTCCACCATTCACTCGCCCCTTTCCAACACTTCCTGTGTCCCCCAACTCCCTTTTAAATTTGAGACTTCTTCTTTAATTATTCAATTATTTCTACCCAGCAGAAAAACTGACCACATACTGAGACACAAAACAAATCTTCAATTCAGAAAAATTGAAATAATTCCATGTATCCCTTTTGACCACAACGGCACCAAAGGTTAAAACCAACAGCAAAGGAATCTCAAGAAATCAAGAAAGAAATAAAATAAATTCCTGGAATTAAGTGAAAATAAAGACAAAAAAATAATAAAGCCTCTAGGACATAGTAAAAGCAGTAGTAAGTGGAAAAATTACAGCTTTGACCATCTATGTTAAAATTCAGAAAAAGTACAAATAAATGACTTAAGGATGCACCTCAAGAATTTGGAAAAACAAGAATAAAAGAAACCCAAATCTAGTAGGCAGGAAGAAATAATAAAAAACAGAGCCGAAATTAATGAGATTGAGACAAAACAATACAAGAAACAATGAATCTAAGAGCTGGTTCTTTGAGATGATAGACAAGATTGTCAGGCCTTTGCACAAATTAACCAAAAAATTAAATAAAACAGAAGGAGAAGACTCTAATGAAAACAATCAGAAACGAACAGGAAAATGTCACAACATACACCAAAGAAATTCAGTATGTCATATGGGATACTTAAAAACCTATATTCTATTAAGTTAGAAAATTCAAAAGTAATGGGTGAATTCCTAAATTTATCCAAACCACCAAAATTAAATCACAAGAGATCAACAACTTTACAGATCCACAGCAAATATGGAGATTGAAACAGTATTAAAAACAATCCAGCTAAAAGAAGGCCAGGTCTGGATATATCCACAGCAGAATTCTGGCAGATTTGCAGAAATTTACAACCAATATTCCAGCCTTAGTCCCCTAGCACCCAAAGCTCCATTCTTATAGGAATGCTAAAAAATGTGGGGGTAATTCCTAGCATGTAAAAAAAGGGAGAGTTGACTTGAGCAAGCCTCTTTTTCTTTAGTCAAAAATTCATTAGAAAAAGTTGCTTTATTCTTTCAATTGAGCAAACTTAAAAACCTTAAATAAAAGGGATTTTGTATTTTGAGAATTTCATACATGAGCACTGTATTTATGTCATTTCTACCCTTCTTTCCATCTCCTCCTATACCCCTCACCATCTCACTCATGACCTCTTTAATGATTCTCTCTCTCTCTCTCTCTCTCTCTCTCTCTCTCTCTCTCTCTCTCTCTCTCTCTCTCTCCTCTCCTCTCCTCTCCTCTCCTCTCCTCTCCTCTCCTCTCCTCTCCTCTCCCTTTTCCCTTTCTCTCTCTCACACACATTTATATATGAATACAACTTGCTGAGTCCGTTTAGTATTGCTCCTATGTGTACATGTTTAGGGACAGCCACTTGAGTTTAGATACACTGTGAGGACACTCATCTCCTGAGAAGACTTCTTCTGAACCTTCAGTTGCTTGTTGCTCTTTGAGATTTCCCTCATCGGTGTTGGTATGCTGACTGGGGTTGTTATACAAGTCTTATTTCGGCAACCATATTGTTGAGATTTCACGGGTGCAGATTCCCTGTCATGTAGAAGACACAATCAATAGTAGATTTTCTGGTCCTCTGGCTCTTATATCTTTCCATTTCCTTTTCTACTATGTTTCCTGAGATTTAGGAGAAGGGGTTACATTATAGATGTAGCTACTGGGGTTAGGCATTCCATAGCTGCTTGTTCTCTGAATTTTGACCAGTGGTAGGCTCCTGTAATGGTCTTGGTCCAATGCAAAATGAAGCTTCTTTGATGAGGGGTGAGAGCTACACATACCTGTGTGTATAAGGATAGGTATTTAGAATGCACTTAGAAATCATACTGGTTTAGGAAAGTGGGAATAGTAGGTTCTCCTCTAGGATCCTAGACTTCACCAAACTTAGGTTGGCTGGCTTTACAATGGCAGACATGATTCCTTCCTATTGAGTCTAAATGAACAATTGCTGGTTGTGCCAAGATATAAGTGCCACTATTGCACCACAGGGGTAGGAAGAGCCCTGGCGCTTGCTGCCTTCTCAGTCTAGCCCAGTTGGTGAGCTTCAGGCCAGTGAGAGACCCTGCTTCAAAGGAGATGAACAATGTTCCTGAAGATGATACCTGGGGTTGCCCTCTGGCCTCTACCTGTACATACACATGCACTTGGACACATACACATCATCATCATCATCACCATCACCACCATCACCATCACACACATGAACACGCACATATACTCACAAAGAGATCCACGCATGAGATGATTAAAAGTAGAAATTCTATAGTAGTGTGCTCAGATTGTTAAATAAAGAAATGAAAGGACAAAGTAATGAAATGGCTTGCTGAAAGTTACACTAATGGCCAAAACCAAACAAGTTAGGGCATGACTAACCTATACATTCTGTACACTAGACTTAGCCTGCTTCTAGTGGTGTTTCTTTTCCAGTAGTTTGACTATATTCTACCATGTGATAAGCACTTGAGTGTATGCTTTTGTGCATGTTTAAGTGAGCTTCCTGTTACTATAATAAATATCTGTGTCATCAACTTATAAATAAGAAAGTGTTTATTGTGGCTGAAGGATTTAGGGGTTTTGGTCCTCAATGTCGATTTTATTGCCTTTGAACCCATGGCCAGAGCACATCTGGAAGCAAAGCTGGATACCTCATTGGCCAGACAGAGAGAAGGAAAGACACATACTAAAGTTCTAATATTCCCCTCCCCAACTTGGGGGGTATGCCCATTGCAAACTTCCCACTAGACCCTAGCTCGTAAAGTTTCCTTAACTCTCAATAGAACCAAAATCGAGACCATATCTTTCATACACAGTGTTTTTTGGGGGAACATTTAAAATCCTAATTATAGCATAACAATATGCAAGAGGAGAAGAAATATAAAAACAGTGCTAATTCTTGCAGTACTTACCATCTCTTGATTGATATAAGACAGGATGAATCAATAGTGAATGGTACAACCCAGTGGTTCTTCTCAAGTTTTATGTGCATAAGAATCACACATACATTTTGTGACAGGTGCAGGTTTTGTTTCAGGAGGCCTAAAATGTAGTGAGTCTGGGGTTTGTTAATCTCAGGTGAAAGACAAACTACTAGAAAAGACCCATTTTTGAATAACAAGACAGGGCAGAAGATAATTAAGGGTAAATTACACAGTACAATTATACAACAGGAAGGAGGTTAGAGGAATAAGGTGTAATCATAGTCTTTTTAGTGGAACAGATGGCATTTGCAACCAGACAGCCTGGGTAAGATGGGATCAGGAGAGGTGGGAGACACCCTTTGTGATAGCCTTCACTAGATCTTTGTATATTTGCCCTTATAAAAGAATAGACTTAATGAGAGCAACAGGACCACCATTTCCAAGGTCAGCTTACAAAGAGATATTGTTTTCCATCTTGCTCACTCTGCCCCACTTGGATGTTAGAAGCTGCCAAACACTTGGGCCAGGTGAATTAATGAATTAAAAGCAATTAATGACTCCAGCGAACAACTAACTGGGACCTGAGATATGTCAAGACTCATATGAATTAGCCAGAACTAGGTCCTTCTTGAGTCACACCTTGAGATGATCATGGTTCTAGGATACTGACAGGCAGAGCTGGAGGACTCTTAATCCAATTCTCAGAACCCTGCTCATAGACTTTATTAGTCACTGTTTTAAGCTTCTGGGTTACACAGCTGTAGGTAACTAATACAGTTGGAAATAATCTTGAAAGGAGAAAGATGTAGTGGGGAAATTTGATTCTGGAGCATGGAAGGGCTGGCTGACCTGTGAAAATAACATGAATATGATTCAGAAGCCATTGTATGTTCACTCTGCCTCTGTCTCTTTTTCAATCTTGTGTTCTCTCTCATTCTTTTCATGACTTCATGAAGCTACAATACACATAGAATATATTTCAGTCATTAAAATACACAACTCACTGGCTTTTAGCATGTTCAAAGAGTTTTTAAATTCACCACAGTCCATTTTCAGACACTGTAATTTCTTTCTAGACAAATCTCATACACTGGAGAAATCATACCTAATTTACTCTGATGCACTCAAGCCCAAGACACCCTCCTCTATCTATCTTTATTCTATCTATCTATCTATCTATCTATCTATCTATCTATCTATCTATCTATCTATCATCTATCTATCTATCTATCTATCTATCTATCTATCTATCTATCTATCTATCTATCTCTATATTCCTAAATATATATGCCTAAATTCCTATATATATTCATATTCATATATATATATACATACATGTATACATATATATTCCTAAACATATAAGTATAATCTGGTCAATCTGAATAATGTTACTTGTGTATGCTTCCAGGCTGGCTATTTGGTTTTGGATAACCAACTTGTGTGCTCTTTCTTTTGGAAGACTTTTTCTTCCATTCTCAGCATTCTTAGTTGCCTATAATTCTTTGGGTAGGGATGAGGTCTCCTGGCTTCCCACGCCTCAATTCATGTTGGCATATCTATTGTTTTCCTTGTTCAGGTATGGCTTGGCATTTATGCTGGTGAGACTTTATGGTGTAGCTTCTGACATTAGTAGGAGACACACTATTACAGCAAATTCCCTGATCTTCTGGTTCTTACACCTTTTCCACCCCCCTCATCCCCTTCTGAAACATTTCCTGAACATTAGATATGGGAGTTATATTGTAGATATATTCCCTGGGACTGGGCTCCACAACTCTGCATTGTGATTGGTTGTGGTGGTTTGCCCTAATGGTTTCCTTCTGTTGCAAAGAGAAGTTTCTTTGCTGAGGGGTAAGTACTACATTAACTTGAGTACTACACTCACACTTAGGCTGGTTTAGTAAAGTGGTGGTTGTTGGTTCTCCTCCAAGATCCATGACTTCACATAGGTTTCCAGTACCAGGTATGTTTTCCCCATGTTCAGCAGGTCTTTACTGCAACTGAGAGCTGTTGCTTACTACCAAGGTATGTGGACCACTATGGAACTGTTGGAGTTATTGTGCCATGCTAAGCGTCGTTGTGGTTCATAGCATCATAGCTGGATAAGACTGTTGTCTACTTCCCTCCTTTGGACGCTTGCTTGGTGCCCTTTGGTACCATTCAGGTCAGATCTAGCTCAGGAGTTTCTGAGCCCCGTATCTGAAGTGCATGTGTCTTCAGCAATAAGAACTTACCTTCCACCTGTGGTGGGGGGCAACCATTGGCAATAGTCTGTATGTTTTGGGACTCGTTGACAACCCTGACTGACAACTCCAAAGAGGGCTTCTCATGCCTGTTTTGGGTTTTTTTGTTACATGCCCATTTGGTTCACAGAGGGAGTACTGTCAGCTCAATTGGGAAAATTTCATTTAAACTAGGTAGGTATAGTTGTGCAGGACTTATGTGTATTATAGATATTTTAGGTAGAGAAGATGTGACATTTGTCTTTCTGGGTCTGGATTACCTCACTTAATATGATCTTTTCTAGTACGGTCTATTGACCTGTAGATTTCATTTTTCTTTAGAGTTGAATAGTCTTCTATAAAGTATATATACCACATTTTTATTATTCATTCATTGATTATAGGACAATTAGGTTGTTTCTATTCCCTGGTTATTGTGCATAGAGTGGCAATAAACATGGCTGAGCAAGTATTTGTGGAAATAAGCCAAGGAGTGTTTTAGCTGGGTCAGATGGTAGATTTATTTTTAGCCTTTTGAGAATTCTCTACATTGATTTCCAGAGTGGCTGTACCAGTTTGCAGTTTCACCAACAGTGAATGATGGCTGGGAAACATTCCTTCAGTCACTTACGTTTGAGACACTATGTCAAGCAAAATTTTACCTAACTGAAGGTCTTTAACATTTACTCCTGTGTTTACATGAAAGATGTCATATTGCTCACATTTAGGTCTAACAATACTTTACAGGTAACTTTTGTACATGGCATAAGCGTTAAACTTATTTCCTTTATATGTGAATGGCATAGTTCCTCTCATACCATTTATTATAGTGACAACTGGCCCCACTGAATTTTCATGGTACCCTGTAGGAAATCAGAGATGTGTGAATTTATTTTTAATAATGCCATTAAAGTTGCTAAGTTTAATAATTACAATCTTAATGATTTTTCTTTTATTTCTTCAATCTATATGTCTACCTTATATTAGTACAATATCTTCCTGACTATAGTAGCAGTTTTGACAGCACAAGTATAAGGTCCTGGATTTTATTCCCAGCACTACACAGACATACACATGTGCATGCACGCGTGCGTGCGCACGCGCACACACACACACACATCTAGGTGATATTTTTGAGAAAATTTACATTGATTTTGTAAAACAATTCAGGATGCATTGCCATGCAAAGATCATTAAGTATTCCATTAATGAATGCAAATATCCTTGTGTTTATTTAAAGACTTTAAAGTTTTTTTTTTTTTTTACAATTCTTGCATTTTTTCAGAGTAGACCTTTTTTATATACTCTATTACTTTTATTCCTAAGCATTTTATTCTTTTGATTGTTATAAATGAAATGTTTATTTATTTATTGCCAGTACACAAACATTGACTTTTTTTTTTTTTTTTTTGGTTTTTCGAGACAGGGTTTCTCTGTGTAGCTTTGCGCCTTTCCTGGAACTCACTTGGTAGACCAGGCTGGCCTCGAACTCACAGAGATCTTCCTGGCTCTGCCTCCCGAGTGCTGGGATTAAAGGCGTGCGCCACCACCGCCCGGCTCAAACATTGACTTTTGTATGTTGATTTTGGACCCTATCATACTGTGAGGGTATAGCTGTTAGCTAAATTAGGTCTTTTGACCTTTCTGAGGATGTTCTTCATATGTTGGGAAGGATGCAGTGTAAAGGAAACATTCATCCTTTGATAATAGGAGTGCCAACTTGTACAGCCACTATGGAAGTCAGTGTGACTGTCCCTCAGGAAGCTGGGAATAGATCTACCCAAGATCCATTTATACCACTCTTGGGCATATACCCACAGGAGGTTCAATTCTACTACACAGACACTTGTTCAACCATGTTCATTTTCATAATAGCCCGAAATTAAAAACAGTGTAAATGTCCATCAATGGATGAATGGATGAAGAAAATGTGGTGGTACATTTACACAGTGGGATATTATTCAGCAGTTAAAAAAATGAAATTCACAGGTAAATGGAAGCTAGAAAAAAATCATCTTGAATGAGGTAACTCAGATCCAGAAAGACAAATATGGTATGTACTCACTTATATGTGGATTTTAGCTGTTAAGTCTTTGATAAACAAGCTATGGTCCATATAACCATAGAGGTTAAGTATAGAGTAAGGGACTAGGGGCAGAGGAGGACAGATACATCTTTCTAGGAAAGGGAAATAGAATAGATAGTTATTATTGGATGAGGGAGGCAGGAATGGTAGGATCAAACAGGAGGGGGAGAGAAGGGGAGTGAGTGAGGAGAGATAATGCTGGGAGAGAGCGAAAAGTAATGACAGTCGGAGGTGTCAAACGCAAACCTAGTACAGTTTTCTAAGGAGGGACAGAAAGGGTGTGGGTTTCGAAGGGAGGGGAATTGGGGAGAATCTTGGAGGAATTGGGGAGAATCTTGGAGGAATTGGGGGAGGGAACCGTAGTCAAGAATATGTTGTATGAAAAGAATCCACTTCAATAAAAAGATAATCATCTACATTACAGGTAGCATTACCTCTTTTCCGATTCTAGTGCCTCCACTTCCCTTTTTGCTTACCTAATTGCTTGACCACACTGAGCAGAAATATGAACAACAGACATTCTCACTGGTTAAAGTTCCAGTGGCCGGAGCTGTTGGGGGTGGAGACAGGAGGATGCTGGAGATTCTTTGCCAGCCAGCCTAAAGGAACCGAGCTCCAGGTTCAGTGAGAGACTTTTTCTCAAAAGAATAAAGCTAAGAATAACAAAGCAGTGTACTTGGCTTCCTCTGGCCTCCACATACAGGCACTCCTGGGTATGTGTGTACATCAGTCACACACATATACCACCTTCCACATAAAATAAATAGATGAAAATATTAAAAAAATGTGATAATATGTTTTTGTCCTTTGTTTTATTGATATAATACAATGCATGTTTGGTTGATAAATGTTGACTGTGAAATCAGTTATACATTCTTAGGATTGATGCCTCTTAGTCATAGTATGATAGCATTTTCTGAGGATTTTTGTGCTTATGTACATAGGGTACATATTTATGTACATAGGATACATGTTTTCACTTTCATGAAATATCTTTGCCTGGTTTTGCTATCAGGATAATACTGGTCTAGCAGAATTAGTTGGGAAGTAATCTTTTATTTTGAAGAGTTCATAAAGAATTAGTATTATTTATTTAAATATCTAGAACTCAGTAGGAAATTCATCTGCATCTAGGTTTTTCTTTATGGAAAGTTTAAAGATCATTAAGGCCATTTCTTTAGTATTTACATGTATTAAAATGTCTATATTCCCTTGAGACGGTTTGTGTCATCCAAGAGTTGTGCATTTCATTCCAGTTGTTAAACTCAGTGGTTTGAGTTCTCAGCATTACCTTGTATTACTTCTTAGTTTTGAGTGGTTTGTAATGAGATGCCCTTTTTTATTGATGTCCTGACATTAATAATCTGGATCTTCTGCCATGCTTCTTGGTCAGAAAGATAGTTTGTCAATGATATCTCTTTAGAGGAATACCTAAAAAAAAAAAAAAAAACCCTTAGTCTTTTTAGAGGAATATGTTACTGACTTGCCTTTTTTCCCCCTTGCTATTCCTAGTTTCTTCAGTTTCCAACTGCCAGCTTATTTCCTCCCTCTATTTCCACTTAACCTGTTCTTCTTTCAAGTTGAGTTCAGTTTCTTCCCTCCTTTTTAATAACATTGAAAACATTCTATCTGTACATACATTTCCCTTCAAACAGTGCCTTCCCTGCATCCTACAAACTTTGATTGGTTACACTTTCATTTTTATTTCTCTGAAAAATTTTAATATTTCTGTGTGATTTTACTTTTGATCTATTGATTATTCTTAAAGGTATTGTTTAATTCCCACATGATTGTAAACATTTCTATTATTTCCTTCTGCTGTTGAGTTCTAATTATATCCCACTGTTGTGGCATATACATTTAAATTATTTCAGCACTTCTCAATGTATTGAGGCTTATTTGAACACATCTACCATATGGTGGATCCTGGAGAAGCTCTG
Source organism: Peromyscus maniculatus bairdii (assembly GCF_049852395.1). Lineage (NCBI taxonomy): Eukaryota > Metazoa > Chordata > Mammalia > Rodentia > Cricetidae > Peromyscus > Peromyscus maniculatus. The sequence continues at coordinate 33,818,556 of NC_134866.1, read as the reverse complement.
GTGTGTATCTAAAAGATGCGCAACTTCTCTCTTTGGTCAAAGCATTTTGTAGATGTCAGAGGCTGATTTCTAGGGTTCTAGTCTTACCTTTCCCCCTTATACTTCTAAAAATAAATAACTCTCGGTATCAAATCATTCAGTTCTCCTTTAAAAAATTTAAGCTTTGCTTTTGTGCTTTATTCGAAGCACATATGTTCCTGATTATTTTCTGATGGATCAACCATCTTTTCATGTTATCGCTCATTCTTATCTCTGTAACTTTGTTTAATCTGCAGTCCATTTTGAATGATTTGGTGGAACGATTGCAGCTTTCTTGTGCTTGCTGTTTGTATGTGTTTCTCATTCTTTCGCTTTCAACCTTTTGTGTCTCTGAACATACCGTGTGTCTCCTGTACATAGAGCAGGCCCGCTTTTCAAGCCAGACTCGCTTTGATTTATTTAATGTATTCACACTTAATGCGATTACTCAAGTAACTGAATTCACATTCACTGTTTTACTTCTTGTCTTCTCCGTCTCACGTAATTTTTTCCTATTAGTCTGATTCTGCTTTAGTGGTTTCTTTGTGCATTAACTGAATAGTGCAAATGTGCTTTAGTCATTCTTCTTTTCATTGTTCTCTGATGGAAGAGTGAAGGAAGTTATAGAGGGAGCATTCTTGGATAGGACTACAACTGTTTACTAAACTTCATGTGAGAGCAAACATCAAAATGTGTATCTGGGGAGGGGAGAGAGAAAGTGAGAGAGAGAGACAGAGAGAGACAGAGAGAGAGAGAGGGAGAGAGAGAAAGAAAGAGAGAGGGAGAGAGGGAGAGAGGGAGAGAGGGAGAGAGAGGAGGAAGAGAACGAAAAGGAAGAAAGGAGAGTAAAAGACTGTAGTCAGGACAGGCTGGTGCATTTGGTTGATAGGAACACTACAGAGAGGTGGGGAAGCAGAGAGAAGTACTGCGGGAAGGTCATAAAGTGCTTTAAGCAATGATGTGGAATTTCACAACTTAGCAGGTGGGCAGTCTCCTTGGAAACTGACATCTGTGCAATAAAGTCTCGTGTAGATTCAGGTAAGTAATGCTAACTAGACCATCCTTGTGTGTTCTGGGAATCCTACTTAGTTAAGAAGAAAGGTTCGTTTTTGGTCAGAGTTACTCTCACTTGAACAGAGAATTCTTTCCACGATTGAAGTTGAAGGAGATCTGTGGATGTCACATGTGTTACTGATATAGATCTACTTCATTTTTGAAGTTGGGCTTTTCCCCACTATGGAGATGGCTGGTCTTGATTTTTCCCAGTGTTTTTCCCCAGGGAAAGACTCTTCGTTTATATTAATGGCTTTGATGTGGTCATAAGGCACCTGCCTGCTGTTCATTGCTATTTGCCCTTCACCTTGTTTCTCACACTGTTCTTGGTGTAGTTTCATGGATGAAAACCTGTTTTGCAGATCTAGGCATTTTGTGGATTTTGGCTCTGTGAACTCTGTTATCAAACAAATTTAGTGGGAACCGAGAGTGTAGGTGAGCCTTTCACTTGAATGCAAGGCTGTTACTTAACATAGCTCATGGCTAATAACTATCATTCATTTGAGCATTCAAACTTGGTTTCTGTAGCAATTCCAATTTCCATATGAACTTTTTTTCTTCCATAAAGCCTACATTTAGCTTTGATCTCTGATAAAGTGCTCCACTGAAATGAGGGCAGCATGCTTTTGCAAGAATAAGAGCTTAAAGAATATTAAACTGTTTTGATTTTTAAATTACAAACTTCAATAATGACAGTGAAAAGCTTTTGAAAACATTACTCATTTCTGGTGAAAAGATCCTTGGGAAGTGAGTCAGTCACTGTTTTAGTATTCTGTATTAGATATGTGTAGTCGTATTTTCTTGCTGGGACTGCCAGCCCACGGATAATGACATGGGGACTTATTATTAATTATGAAAGCTTGGCCTTAGCTTAGTCTTGTTCCTCACCAGTTCTTATAACTTAAATTAACTCATATGTTTTAATCTGTGTTGTTCTACGGGATTTGTTAGCTCATCTCTGTACTGTCCATCCTGCTTCCTCTGAGTCTAGGTCATAACTCTGCCTTTCTTTTTCCCAGAGTTCTCTCTCCGCCCAGAAGTTACACCTATACTATCCTGCCTAGCTATTGGCTATTCAGCTTTTTATTACACCAATCACAGCAATACATCTTCATACAGTGTACAAATATTCCATACATATGTGAGATGTGATTATTCAAGGACAAGCCAAGGAAAGTTTATGTATGCTTAGGTGAAGACAAAGGGTTAAACTCATGCCATTATGTCCTGGTCCTTGCTCCTGATCTTTGAACCCACTTATCCTCAAAATGGGATCTTTCTCCTCCATATATTAGTCATTGACCTAGCATTTGCTCCCTGGATTTCATTGCTGATGGAAACAAGAAGGGAGGAAATTTACATTACTTGTATCCTTTGTTATAATTATGCACTACCCTGCACATGAAAGCACATAGGAGTACTTGATTAAATTCATATCATCTAGGCTTGTGGTTGAAGGAAGAATTGAGAACACAGTTCCTGTATACTCACAAGCCATTCACAGTCTCACAAATACCCATACAAATTCCCTTTGTATTCTCATTTTTGAAACCTATTAATGATTAAAAGATGCTATTAAATTTGAAATGTATCATCTATTTAATACTGTCATCAGCAGAAAAATTTCTATGTCAAAGACACACATTCAATGAGAGAGATACCCCAATATATTAGAGACATTAAAATAGCCCTAATATATATTAGAATAAAAAGAACCAAGGAGTGGGAACAGGAGAGATGTCTAAGTTGTTAAGAGTGTTGGCTGCTCTTCCAGGGTACCTGGATTCAAGTTCCTACACCCACATGGCAGCTCACAACATCTGTAACTCCAGCTCCAGGGCATCCAACACCCTATCCAGGCCTCCTGGGTACCAGGCATGGGCGTGATAGGTAGGCATACAAGCAGTCAAAATACTGGGACACATCAAAAAAAATACAAAAATGACAACAACAACAACAAAACCCTCAAGTCTTTTGTTGAGCATTTCTTTACCATTTTCTCTTTTCTAATTGTATGTGTCCCCCAAGGCCACCTCAAAAAGGCATTTGAAGAGTTCTGTTTCTGTGATCTCTAGTCAGAAGTAGGCATACTGCTTAGCTATGCTAGTGTTCTCCAGAGAAAGATGTGGGGCTTTCTGACATTCTGCCCCATGTGCTACGCTGTAATTATACATTTTCTTACATTAGCAAATATCCTCAAATCTAGAAGTCCTAATCACCGAAACAAACAAAGAAACAAACCAACAAAGACAGCAATTTACAACATTTTTCTGTTGAAACACAGTGCAAGAATGAAGTTGTGAAAGGAGATTTCTGAGTGCTTGTGAGAAAACCCCAAGAAATCAGAATATGAGTCTGATGAGCTCAGTTTCTTCCAAACACAGAATTGTCCTTGGAATCTGTTTTCGTGCTTCTCCCAGGTGTAGCAGATAGGAGTGAGGTTAGTTCAGCTGTTGTTATTCACATGCCTCTGTGGAGAAACATGTTTTTGGCATGTGCAGCTTGTCCTTGTGATTGTATACTTTACTCAGGTGACACTTCTTAACCTTCAGAATATAAACTGTCTGATGCTCTGAATAAAGTTGGCTATTACATGAGGCTTTAGTCTATTGCATTTTTAGGCCCTGCTCTCCTAGGTTCATGCTAGAGCAGTAAACTTTCCCTAAGCCTTACAGTTAATGAAATATCTGCTCATCAGACAAATTATAAGAAATCATTTGTTTTGTGCATTTCTATTTGATGGCCTTCCCATCAAGAGATAAAATTTCCTTTCCCTCATTAAATCATTAGGAAATATTGCAATGACAAGAAATGATACAAGAGTCTATGTCATTGAAGGTTAATGTAGACTACAAACCTCTGGTGTCTATTATTGTCTTTTCACACATTTTCATTCTTATACTCCAGTATACTTAACTTCAATTACTTATTTCTGCTTGATATATATATATATATATATATATATATATATATATGTATAATATACATTTATATTTTTTCCTAGTGACTTAAAATAAACCTGAAGCTATGTAGTATGAATCTTAAAAGGTCATATTAATAAAAACAAACCCAGAGCCAGGTATTGAGGTGATTGCTGGAAGATCAGAGAGACAGAATAGGCCACAGCTACCTCACCTCACCAACTTTTCAACCGATCCTGTTTCCTCAGACTGGAAGCCTCTGAATCCTCATCTGGAATGGATCTCAACTGTTTCTCAAAAGTCTAAAAGCTTAAATGACCTAGTTCCTGGTTTTCATGGCTTATATACCTTTCTGCTTCATGCCATCATTTCCTGGGATTAAAGTCATGTGTCATCATGCTTGGCTGTTTCCAGTGTGGCATGAACTCACCGAGATCTGGATGGATGGATCTCTGTCTCCAGAATGCCAGGATTAAAGGTGTGTGTGTGTGTGTGTGTGTGTGTGTGTGTGACCATTTTCTGGCCTCTATGTCTGTCTAGTGGCTGTTCTGTCCTCTGACCCCTGATAAGTTTATTAGGTTGCACAATATATTGAGGAACACAAAAATCACCACAAAGCTATGTGTTTGGTGAGCACAGTAAGATGTGGGAAGAATTACTCTGTTCAATAAAATGTCAGGCTCATTGGTTAAGAAAGTATATTGAAGCCGGGCGGTGGTGGCACACGCCTTTAATCGCAGCACTCGGGAGGCAGAGCCAGGCGGATCTCTGTGAGTTCGAGGCCAGCTTGGGCTACCAAGTGAGTCCCAGGAAAGGCACAAAGCTACACAGAGAAACCCTGTCTCGAAAAACCAAAAAAAAAAAAAAGTATATTGATCCTGCACTCTGTCATTGATTATGTGGTCTTTAAAGCCCTTCTGCTATGGCTCTCATCCCAATAGGATATGTGTATGCATGTATGTATTTCTTCATTGAACACACTATATTCCTCTTCACAAATTAGGGTACCTAGTGTCAGAGACATGAAAGCCAGGTATAGGTTATATGAAAAAGCTCTATGAGTAATTCTGGTACCCTTCTGGTCTCAGATTCTTTTTGATTAAAAACTAGTGGTCTGCTGTTCAGTAGAATTTCCCAGGTGAAGTTTCTTGGGAAGAAATAAAGGGGGTGTCTTGTGAAACCTTTCACAATGTAGTGATAGTTCAAATACCTTTTATATTATCCTTTTATTTTTATCTTACACATCTTACCATTATTTACAGACCGAGTTACATACTTACTTACCTTCCAACTTGCTACTTTCCTAGGAATAAAGCCCATTTTTTTCTAGTCAGTTTCATGACCCCTTCCATGTCTTAAGTCTCTTCCTAGTTTTACTAATCTGAATTTCTTGTCTTTGTATAAGAGTTCTAAATTATTTATTACTATTATTTAAAGGCCAGTTTTCCTCTGGCTTCTCTGAGATTTCCCCAGTGTTTTATATCCACTGAGGTTTCTTTCTGCATACTCCGGCACTTACTGTTATTATCCCACATTTGACATCTAATCACTCCTGGTTTATGTTGCTTTCCATCTGTTCCTCATATTTGCACTGCATTTTAAATGATCCTTCAGGGCTCCCAGAGAGTTGATAAAGTGTTGCGCATTTCATAAGTTCCAAGGTAGTTAACATACTATTGACACACAGAAATATCACAGGTTTTTCTCAGCTTTTGATTTTATATAATGCTTTCATTAAACATTATCACAGCATGAAAAAACATCAGCCTAAGAAATGTGTGAATGTCAGGGAGCCAGCATCATTTTAGTGTTACATCTCAGTGGACAATGTTGAGTGCTTGGGTGTGCATGCAATGAAACTAGACATAAAATACTCAAAAGATGGAATTTTGCATCCTTCTAAGTGATATTCGCAATTATATTGTGCCTAATAAACATAAGCATCTTTTAGAAAAGTCAAGATGTGTGGAAAACTGTGGTATTTCCACATAAAAACACTAATAGAAAGACATAAAAATGTTCTTGCTGGGAAAGCCTAGTAAACAGGCTCATGCAGTCAGGTATAATACACTTTCTCTGCAGAGATATATGTATATTGTGGTAGTTGAATGATAATGCCCCTCATAGGCTCACAGGGACTTACCTTCTTTGAAAGGATTAGGACATGTGGCCTTGTTTGGGCAGATGTGGCCCTATTGGAGGAGGTATCTCATTGGAGGGAGGGCTTTGAAGTTTCAGAAGCTTAAGCCAGGCTCAGTGGCTCCCGCTCTCTTTCTGCTGCCTACCCATTTGATATAAAACCTTTGGCCATTTCCCCAGCACCATGTCTGCCTGCATGCCATCATTCTTCCTGCCATGACGATAATGGACTAAACCTCAGAACTTGTGAGCCAGCCCCAATTAAATGCTTTCTTTTATAAGAGTTGCTGTGGTCATGGTGTCTCTTCACAGCAATAGAAACTCTAACTAAAACACACACACACACATACACACACACACACACACACACACACACACACACACACACACACACACACTTTTTCTTTTTATTAAAAATCGATTTCTTTCTCACATAATATATCCTGATTACAGTTTCCCTTCCCTCTATTCCTCCCAGTTACTCCTCACCTTCCCTCTCATCTGTATACACTTCCTTTCTGTCTCTCATTAGAAAAGAACAGACTTCTAAGAGATAATAAATAAAATATAGTAAGATAAAACAAAAACTATCACCTCGAAGTTGGACAAGATAAACCAACAGAAGGAAAAGAGCCCCAAGAGAAGGCATGAGGATCAGAAACCCACTTGTTTGCATACCCAAGAATCCCATAAAAATACTAAACTGGAAGTCATAATTTATATGCGGAGGACTTGGTGCAGATCCATGCAGGCACTGTGAATGCTGCCTTAGTCTCTGTGAGTACATATGAGCTTTGATCACATTGATTTGTGGGGCTTTGTTTCCTGGGTGTCCTCAATCCACTTTAATTCTTACACTCTTTGTGCCTCCTCTTCCATGGGGTTCCCTGAGCTCTGAGGGGAGGTATTTGATGGAGACATCCCATTTAGGGCTGAGTGTCCCCAGGTCTCTCATTCTCTGTGTAATGTCTGCCTCTGGGTCTCTGTATTCATTCCCATCTTCTGTAAAAGGAAGCTTTTCTGGTGATAACTGAACAATACATTGATCTGTAAGTCTAGCAGACTATCATTAGAAGTAATTTTATTACTATTTTTAAAAGACCAGTAGTATTTGGTTTTCAATATATAGAAACACAAATATGATATGTATTTGCTTATATGTGTACATTAGCTGCTAAGTGAATAATAACCAAGTAACAATCCATAGAACAACAGAGGATAGGTATAGAGTAATGGACTAGAGCAGCGATTCTATACCTGTGGGTCATAACTTCTTTGGGAATCAAACAACTCTTTCACAGGGATTGCATATCAGATATCCTGCATATCAGATATTTACATTATTTCATAACAGAAGCAAAATTATAGTTATGAAGTAGCAACGAAAATAATTTTATGGTTGGGAGTCATCACAACATTAAGTACTATATTAAAAGGTTGCAGCAGTAGGAAGATTGGGAACCACTGGACTACAGAGTACAGATAGATATCATTAGGAAAGGAAAATAGATACATAATTATTAATGGTTTTGGTTGCTAGAATGCGAGGATCAAACAGGGAAGGGGAAAGAAGAAGGGTTATAGAAAGTAATATGGGGAGACATAGCTAAAATTAACAGCCATTTAAGGAGTAGTATGGTATCCTAATTCAGTAGAAATTTCCTAAAATATATACATATATGAAGGTGATTTAAATGAAATCACAAATAATTGGGGAGAAAGAATTCCAACTGGCCATCTCTTGTCACCAAATGAAACTTCCAGTACTGGGGTTGGGTTCTATCTAAGTGAGTTATTGGCCAAAGGGGTCTCATGGGGATGGATCCCCAAGCAACCCACTCTGTTGCTAAGACAACAGGTTCCTGGCCACAGTGACAGTAAAGCCCCATTGCTGAAGACAACACATACATCACTTATTCAACATGGAGCAGTTGAACTGGTGCCTACATAATCCTTCACACGTATAGTGTCTTTGGTACAGGAAGGTACATGCTATCATTTACCTTCTGCATGCTATCAAAGGAGATAATTAACCACCAACCTTTGCTCCACAAGTGTATCCAGCCTGCAAGATATGCCAGGGTAATGGTAACACAAAGCTTGTGGGAGTCACCAGCCAATATCTGAGTTGGCTTAAGCACCACTCCCTGAGATGGAATCCATACCAAACACTGCTTGTGTGACCAAGAACCAGAGATTAGACAATACAGACATATATTTTAGGAATTTCATGCTGGAAATGGACTTAAAGCCATATTTTATACTATAAGCATAATGTAAAGAAATAAAGTAGAAGAACTTGACTGATTTGTAAAATATTCAAACATTCCTTATTAGGTCACAGTCATTAATCAGAAATCATTGTTTTTCTTTCTTTTGTTGTGTGAATGGCAGACTTTTCTGTTAAATTTATATCATTTCACTTTGAAATCAATTGCTGTCGTTAATACTGTTTACTGTGTTGTGACTCACACACTCAATTTATAGTTAGATGCTTGAAAATACATATAGAAACCTGAGAATATGGTTGACTGATTCTTTTTAATGCCAGCCACTCGGAAAATTAAAGTGTAAACGACAACTCCATCATCTTCCACTTCTACCCTTGCCTCTGGGCACAGTCATGCAAAGATTGGTTTTGGAAGAAAAGTTACTGCCTGCTCTAGTAGCCTATGAGATTGAAAACGTTCCACCTCAACTTGCCTTCTCAGTACTGCCAGCAATGGAAGGCTGTTCTGTTTCAATCCTATGATGTAGTTGTCAACACGGAGAGACCAGGAAGGATATAAGTAAGGAAGAAAACCCGTTTATCATGGCCTCTTGGAGAAAACCAGACAGGTGTTTACAGTTCCTTCCTATGCTTTTGGACACTTACGCTGTCGCTAACTAGATTCCATGATGATGCTAAGAGCCTCAGTCATTCAAGGTAGACAAATGATGTATCTGTAAGCACATCTTCCCTTTTCTCCACTTTAATCTTCTCCTTTATGCGTCGGACTGTAAGCGTCTGTCTTGGGATTGTTATCCCTCTCCACGCTCTTGTCCTAAAACATTTTCTCATTCAATATGATAACCTCTCTATCATCTTTGGAGGAATCAACAATTAACCAAGTTTCCCCATTCAGTCATACTAATCTACCACACTCTCCTTTCATTTACTTTATAAAGAGTGTGTACAATAGCATGGGAAGAAAGACTCCAGACTTGAGTGTTTTAATCACCTTGACTTCAAGGACCCCACACCCCCAGAAGACATAGCAAATGCTATTGCTAGCTTCTTTCCCTTTCCAAGGTACTCATAAAAATTTAAAAATACAATTTCCTAGGCTGTGTACACTTTCCATAGTTGTGCATGCTCTCTCATGACCCTAGATTAGAAATCCCCGTCTAAGGGGCTCAGTCTTTACAGTTTCTGCTGAGCAAGCATCAGGACTTGGCTTGGGATCCCCAGTGTTCATGTGAGAGCTGGGAGTGGCAGCAAGTATCTGTAACCCCAGAAATGGTCGGTTAGGTGATAGGAAATGGAGACAGGCTGGTCCCTGAAGCTCATTGGTCAGTCAGCCTAACTACATTGATCATTTTCAGGTTCAGGAAGTGACGCTGTCTCAAAACATAAAGTGGAGATCTATAAATGGAGATCCCGAAAGTTGATCTGTGGACTCCATATGCACTTACACATTAGTTCACCCACCCACACAGGTATGCACACAAACAAACACAGAACACACACAGACACACAGACACAGACACAGACACACAGACACAGACACACAGACACACAGACACACACACACACACACACACACACACACACACACACACACACACAGACACACACACACACACACACACCATGTGATATAGTCCATTGACCTTAGCATAAAACCTTAGGAGATGAAGTTAGTATGTTGGAGAAAAATCTGTAGTCTTCCTGAGTATTGCAGTAGCATAAACAATAACTAATGTAAAGAATTAACCTAAGTATAGTAGGTAAATTCCTATTGCTGAAGGTGGCAAGTGTTTCAGAATCAGGAAACTGATTCTGGTGGCCCTGAACTGGAACTGACATTAATGGCCCCCCTACCTGAGAACTAGATTTCATGGTGCTACAAAGTGCCATTCAAGCTTCCAAAGGAGGGAGTCAACCAACATTGCTACCCAGCTATGATACCTATTTATCAATGACCAGCATGGCATGGTAACCCTAAAATTACAAAAATTGTGCCCATACCTTCACAGTAACAAAATTCTTGTTAAATTGAATTAACACCTGCTCAACAAGAGAGATACCACACCTGGGACTTTAAACCTAGCTAACTAATTAGTGATCATGAAGTAATTTTTATGGGAAGAGAATCTACAACCACTATTTTACTAATCCAGCACAATCCCTAACAACAATCTGTAGACATCTGTCCTTCTACCCACAGATAAGTGTAGTCTTCACCCTTTATCAAGGAAATTTCTCTTTGTAACAGAGATGAGGACCACTTTCAGAAAACCACAGTCAATACGCAGAGTTGTGGAGCCCAATCCAAATGATACATCTGTAAAACACTCTCACACCCAAGGCTGAGGGAACATTGAGAAGAGGGCATGGAAAGATGGTAAGAGCCAGAAGATCAGTGAGTGTGCTGCGAGATTGTGTCTCCCAGTAACATCAGAAGCTACACCAGCAAAATTTCACCAACACAACTGTCCAAAGGTGAGATGAACAAGAAAAGACAGCAATAAACACACCAAACTGAACAGAGAAAAACCCATGAGACCTCACCCCTACACAAGGAACTACAGCCAACTGAATGAAGCTTGAAGCTGGGAAGGTGGCTCTCCTTAGATACAAGTACATGAGCTGGTTGTCCAGTCCCAAATGGTTAGCCCTGAGAACATGCATACAGGTAATATTATGTGGACTCAGCAGGTTATATTCAGGATTATATATGAATATATATAAACACATATGACCATGTAATAACAATTGATGAAGAAGAGGCCATGAATTTGAAGGAGAGTGAGGAGGGGGTATATTGCAGGGTTTGAAGTGAGGAAAAGGAAGGAAGAAATGTTGTAATTGAAATACAGTCTCAAAATCAAACAAGCAAAATAATTAACCTAAGTGTTTGTCAGTAGATGCATTCATAAAACACACATGGTATCTTAGTATTAACTGTCAACTTGAAAGTCTTAAATCACCTGAAAAAAGAAGATCAATTGAATAATTATCTTTATCAGGTTGGCCTGTGAGGGATTTTTTTTTTATTGATAATCATGAAAAAGGGCCAGCCCACTCTGGGTGGTACAATTCCCTGGGCTGAGTAAAGAGGATAACTGAACATGAGCCTGAGTGAGCTAGAGAGCAAGCCAGTATCCCATGTGCCTCTGTGGTTTCTGCTGCAGGTTCCTGCCTTGAGTTTCTGCCCTAATTTTGATCAATGATGGACTGTGACCTGAAAGTATAAACCAAGTAAACTTGTACTTCCCAAGTTGCTTTTGGTAAAAACGTTTTGTTGCAACAACAGAATGAAACTAGAACTTGTGATTTACGAAATAGTCCTTAATCAAGAAGGCTGTGTTCCAAGATAGAAACCGCAGATCACACCAGACCTTGCACACTCTTTTTTTCTATATGTCCTACAATGTTGTCACATGGTTAATCTGATTTTGTAGGCTTTATGAACTTAGAATGCCACTTTTGCTTTATTCGCTTGTAATGTGGGGCCAGTGTGAAGTAAAACAATAGGTATCTGGACTTAGGCACAGTGACTCTGGTGGATCAAACAAGATGGCTGTCAAATGGATAAAGAGTGGGTGGTACACATAGTGTGCATACACTGGAGATGGTGGGTAAGTCTTAATGACATGGTTGAAGGTTTCACTGTGCTACTCAGAGTGACATGGCATTTAAAGTTTATGGACTACTTATTTGTGCAATTTATAATCTTTTATTTTTGACATCGTAATTTTTATTGATTATTTTTGGAGTTTCATCATTTTCTACTTTTCTACTTCCATTTTCTACTTTCCATTTTTCTACTTCCATTACCCACTGACTGTGGGTATTGGAAGCCATGAAAACCACAGACAGTGGAACACTATTCATACTCAAGGAAGGAGAAAACTATATTATTTGTGAGAGCATGATGAACCTGAGACATTACGACAAGTGAAGTGATCTATTCTTATTGAATTGTAGCTGTTCCCACCGGTACTTCCAAGGTGCACCTGGAAATCTATCATGATCTAGTAAGAGGCCGATGGCTTGTTGTATCCCTTCACCTCACTTTTATGTTCTTGGGCAAGTTTCTTTTCACAGAAGGAGCAGTGTCTTTATCTCAAGAAATGTGAAGTGGGTGGTAATGTGGGCCATACCTAGAAAGACAGGAAGAAGATAAAAACTCTGTTTTTGGCATTAAAATATTGATAAAAAATGGGGTTTCTGTAAATAAAACCTTTAAGATTTGAAAATACTTACCTATTAATCTTCTACAGCTTACCAGTAGTCACAAACATATAAAGTCAATGTCTATATTTATTATTTTGAGAAGAGTTTTCTTTGTATTTCAATCATTATAAATAGAGTCCAGGAAACCAGTGATAGTTGGTGTGTTATTTTTTCGGACAAGGCAGAGTATTTGACTTACTCTAATTTACCTCAAGCTTGTAAAGTTAATTTTTCTTCTTAAAAGCTTTAAAAAAATTACGTTTATTTATTTAATGTTTTCTTCATGTGTGTGGATGGATGAGTGGTGTGGGCAGGCTATAGGTCAGAGGAGAACTCCTGAGGTGCTTCTTTCCTTCCAATGACAAGTAAGTATGAATAACTAAACCTATCGTGCTGGGGGATAGTTCACTGGGTGAAGCATTTACTGTGCAAACATGAGGACCTGACCAGACCCCAACACTCACATAAAAACTGGGTGTGTTGTTATGTGCCTGTAACCACAGTGTTGGGGATTGGGAGGGGAGTCAGGCATAGCCTCAGGTTCACTGACCAGCCAGACTATGTAAATGGCAAGCTCTAGGCTCAGTGAAATACACTGTCTTAAAAAAAATTCACGTGGAGAGCAATAGAGGAGGATACCAGACTCCTCACAGGAGCACACATGGCAAATGTACCCTCATGCACATGTGCACACATGTATACCACATAAACACACACACACACACACACACACACACACACACACACACACACACACACACACACAAATAGAAGAACCAGAATTCTGGATTCAAATGCATGTTATATTTTCTAAATATTCATAACACATGACATGATTCTTTAAGTGTTTAGTTCTATGATTATTCTAATCAGAAGTAAATTTCTGGGGGAAATTCTGCGTATTACTGATGATGACAATATGCTCTTGAACATAGAACTAATCATCCAGTTGGGCAGTGGTAGCACAGCTACCCGGTCTCGGTCAGAGGCAGGTGGATCTCTATGAGTTCAAGGCCAGCTTGGTCCTCAAAGTGAGTTCCAGGACAGTCAAGGGCTGTTACACAGAGAAACCCTATCTGGAAAAGCAAAACAAAACAAAACCTACTCATCTATGTTAACTCACTCATTAAATGTAAGTCTGAAGATTTTGGTCTAGTTCCAAAATAAAACATATGTCTCGCTCTAACATTGGAGTGAAGACACCATACTGAATAACATTCTTAACATGAATGGATAGGTTTTGCTTTCAGTGTTCTATACAAAGAATGCAAGCAGGGGCATATGCACCTCTGGATTGTTTACCCGAACTTTTAAAACGATACTCATGTCAACCACACCAATTATAAACATACAGTGTGCCAATGGCACTGGGTGTTATTAGCTGGCAAGGAACCTACCCACTGTTCACAGCACTAGTCCCATTGAAGTGGAATGAAATCTGAATGCTAATGTACATACTTTCAGAACATAGTTGAAAACCTTGAGGCTGCCTGGATTTTGAGTGCCTGCCAGATTAAACATTTAACTTTTGTGGCCACAAATCTCATGAAACAACAAGGCTTCCTTGAAGTCTTTTTTCACAGTCTTTATTACTGCACATACAATGTATTTCAAAGGAGCTCAGCTGCTAACGATGAAATCAGCCTCACCATGGGGAAGGGAATTTATGTCACTTAGCAAAGGTGGAACAGCTCAGTTTAATTGAATGATGGTTGGGGCTTTTCAGACTATAGATACCATTTGAAGTTCTACTGCTTTGTGCCATTCCTTTGGGACCTCAAAGATTAGGGAATAGTTTCTCTCCCAGAACAAAGCTGATTTAAGTCATCAGGTAACTAATACTCATGTCAAAGACCTAGATTTCTTCTTGATTGGTTAGTTGTTTATATATTTGTTATAAAATATAGATGTAAAGATGAACTTCTATCAGTAATTAAAAAAAACTCAGCTATGGCCAACCAGTAGCTTCTGAGAGAGAGAGAGAGAGAGAGAGAGAGAGAGAGAGAGAGAGAGAGAGAGAGAGAGAGAGAGAGAAAATCAGTTTTCTTCAAGAATGAGTCCCTGATCCATTTCCAAATAGCGAGCCATGAATACATGTGCATAAGAGCAACTCAGTATGTGTATATATATATGTATATATATATTACATATATATATATATATATGTGTGTGTGTGTGTGTGTGTGTGTGTGTGTGTGTGTGTAACAACAGTTATAGAAGAAGAGGTCATGAATTTGAGAGGGAATTGAGGGGACAGGGAAGAATAAGGGCAGAAGGAGGGCTAGAGATGATGTAAACAACACAGATGTATTCTCAAAATAATACAAAATTTGAATTAAACAGTAATAAAACCCATCTCTCTCTCTCTCTCTCTCTCTCTCTCTCTCTCTCTCTCTATATATATATATATATATATATATATATATATATATATATATAAAATGTTCAATTTATGGTGCTTTCTCCTGGTGTGTGTTCATATGTGTGTAGTGCATGTATGTGTATGGATGCAGGTACACATGTGCAGGTCCAGGGCAGGGCAGAAGCCAACATTGGGTGTCAGTACTCAGGAGCTGTGCACCTTGCTTTTCTTTGAGACAAAGTCTCTCTTTGGAACCTGGGACGAACTGATTAGTCTACACTTATCCAGCCAGCAAGTACAAGGACACCCCTGTCTCAGCTTCCCCAGCCTTGGAGTTACAAGTGCACAGCTCTGTGCCCAGCTTTTTATGTGGGTGCTGTGGCTCAAACTGAGGTACCCTTGCTTGCATGATAAACCAAGAACTAGGCCCACAGAGCCAATTTATGGTGCTTTCATAGTCAATAAAGCCCCACACATAGACAGGGTTGGCATGGTAGGAGGAGGCAGTGGTTTACATCCACATTGCCGCCTGTCTAGTGTGGGTCTGTTTAGTTCTGCGTCTCTGGCTGTCTTTGTTATGTTTCCTTTATGTTCTCAGGATCTCCTTGGTGATATAGTATGTGTGGCTGGTTGTGAATTGAGGGGGCAGCAGTAAGGTTTGTTCTAAGCTTTGTCGAGATCTGAGTGCCAGAGGCAGAGAGAATTCGCTCTCAGAAGGAGGGGGTGTAGTTTTGGGAATGCGTGGGAGGGCTGTTAACATCTAGTTTCTTCTCTGCCGGTTGTTCTACTTCTTTCTCACAAGCTTCTCTCTTCTATGACATCTCTGTGCCTCTGGCCACATTTTTTTCCTCTGTTGAGTACCCCAGGAATCTAAGAAGTGGCTAAAGTTTGCAAATGGAGATCAGCTATAAGATCTAAACCATACTGCCCCTTAGAGTGGAGACAGAGAGAGAGAGAGAGAGAGAGAGAGAGAGAGAGAGAGAGAGAGAGAGAGAGAGAGAGAGAGAGAGAAAACCTAGGCATTTTCCATCCAACACATAGTTGTAATAGCACATGGCAGATGAGTTTATGCTTCTTTTCTGGCATCTACACCCTGTTTTGTAAAATGAAGCAACCCCAAGATGATAAAATGTGTCCTAGGGCATTGTCCTTATTTTTCAAACACACACACACACACACACACACACACACACACACACACACACACACATACACACACGCACCGTTACCTTCTGAAATGGTTTCTTGCCTGTGACTCATTGTCTTACTTCTTTCTTAGCTTTTAAAGTCTTCCTCCCATCATCTCTCTTCTTGTTGCCATGACCTTTTTGACTTTCAGTTAAATTATAGTATCATCCCTTAACTGCAAGAAATACTAAATGGGGTCTGTAAGTGAGACAATCAATTCTTTTTTATTTTTAAAGATTTATTTATTTATTATGTATACAGAATAGGGTGTCAGATCTCATTATGGATGGTTGTGAGCCACCATGTGGTTGCTGGGAATTGAACTCAGGACCTCTGGAAGAGCAGTCAGTGCTCTTAACCTCTGAGCCATCTCTCCAGCCCGGGGACAATCAATTCTGGTGGTGTAGATTTGGTTTTGCCACTGACTTCCCATATTTACTTATGAGTTATTGTAGTTAAATTCTGTTGCTTATTGTTAGGAAAAATCAGTACCAGGAGAAATTTGAAGGATATTCATGTTACATATTAGACAGTTCCCTGGGTCCATTTTAGTTCTAGCTAATTTTTGCACTGAATCTAAGAGCCTCAGGAATATAGTTCCTCTTGGAGAGCCACAGAATTTTTTTGGATGTGTACTTTGGATCCCACCCATCTTCCGCTTACCAATTTTGCAAATTGAAACATAGTATCTGTGTATCTTTATGGTAATTCTACACCTGTATAAAATGTGTAATAACCAAATCAATTAAAGCATTCATCATTGGGGGGAGTCTCAACTTGGTTACACTTTCCTGTGTTTAAGGATTCCAGGAGACACCATGTCAAGGCAAAGTATTACTGAGAGTGAAACTGACGTTGGCAAAACTACAATAGCTTCTGGGGGTGGGTGGGAGTGAATATAACGACAATTTTCTGTTCTTCCCATGATGTCACCAGCTGATGATGGAGTGGGCTGGTGCTTGCTTTGAAGCTAATATCTGTTGGATTGCTTTCAGACAAAGCAGGAAAGAAAAAGGAAATTTTAGGAATTAGAGATAACTTCCAAGTAATAAGAAAATCCCTGCTGATAATTTCCCCAGACATACTTAGAGGGCCTATGTAAACAGAAAAAGAAAATTTCAAAGATTTAATCAGAGTGAAGGCTCAGAATAGAACGGAGAGCTGAGGACGTTACATGGAAGAATGTGATCTTCAGAAAGGGATCATAGAGCATTTGAGAACAGTGGTAGGGTTTTAATAGGCTCAAAAATTCTTTGTTCTTTAGTTTTGCCTACTAGTTTATGATGACCTGTACCAGGAAAGTGAAACACTAGTGAGGGTACAGACCTATGTTGTCCAGGAAGGGAGCTGACAGCCACACTGGGCTATGAGAGCACTTGGTTTGTGGCTAGTAGAAACTGAGATGTACTCTAAGTGTAAGATGCTCATCCTATTTTGAAGATTAAGTACGAGGGAAAAACAGAAAAAGAGCTTATTAATACATGTAAAGTTGATTGGACATTGAAGTGATGAATGTTTTGAACATGTTAAGTTAAAGTGTATTATTGAAATTAATCTTAACGTTTTAAAAATTGCCCTTACTAGAAAACTGGAAATTATACACACGGTTCACGTGAATGGCCTACATTACATTTCTACCATGTGGTATAGACTTGGGCATCAAAAAACTTGGTCTAGGTGGTTTAGCTGGCTGATTTTTCAGGATACACAAGTCAAGAGCAAAAGGTGAGTGGTGGGATCAGATCCTTGAAGGATTTAGTTACATTCTTTCTCCAATAGATGCCTAACCTTTAGGAAACAATTTGTTATGAATATATATTTATGCTTTCAAGTTGGTGACACATAACCTCGAACACATTAGGTCTTACAATGTTAGTCAGTTTGCAAATAATCTCTAAGTATAGTTCATTATTTATGGGTAGCAAATGGAGGCGTGTACCCCAATACATTGAGAAACCCAGGGTGGAGAGTGTAGGGCAAGGGTCACAGAATGAGTCACAGCCTGGGCTAGGATTGGTATCTCTGTGACTCACTCTTGATTCTAACCACCAGACAATTTTCCTCTTGAGAAATACTAAGTGCGATGGACCTTTCCCACCAGCATCCCAGGGACTGCTGAATCAGTGTCTGCCAAGCTGACAATTAAGTAATAAAAGTGAGGTGGGCGCAATGAAGTTAGTGGATCCTAGCCAGCAGGGTTGTGCTATCTGCATACGAGACATCACTGGCTCAATCTGAGACGGAGCAGAAAAGGAAAACAGCGACGTTACATCTTTAGGGAGACATGCAGGGAATCCCGTTGCAGAAGTGAAAATGCTACTTCCTGTCTTGAAAAATTATTTCAAAATGGAAACATATATTTAGATCAGGTTCATCGTACTTTTTACATGGCTGATGCCTTGTTGGGTGGGAGTGAGAATTTGCATCAGTTCTTTTTTGTCCCAAGAGGTATTTGAGGAGGTGTGCCTCCACCTGGTGAAGATGGTTACATCTGTGAGGTAGGCATGTTTAAGCTTTGGAGGCTTGTGGTTAAAGGCACTGAGCTTCGGTCACATGACACTTTGTACACAACTTTGCTGCGGTAATGACTATGATGTCTTACAGTCGAGCACCCACACATCTGTGCTCTCTGCTGCTCTTTGGATGTCTCAGATGAAGGAATTCGGTGTTCCTTTGGTATTTCTTTTTTTCTGATACTGAGGAATTGTTGCGATGCAGGAGGTGGTTTGTGAGAATTGAGGAACTGAGTCCAGCTATGTGACAAAAAGGGCAAAGATGTCTCAGGATGTAAAATGCCTCTCATTAAGAGATGAGTGTTTAGGGATGCAAACTCATGATGTGGCCCTCCATAGCACCTGCCTATTGTAGCTAGAAAAGGGTGGCCTGAAGATGGCCTTTACATCATCAGGATGGAGGTGCCAGAGACCAGCAGCTGGGATCAGGGGAGATCATCTGTAAGAGGAATGAGAGTTGGAGATACATAGTGTGGGGGGTGGATTATAGGGATGGAACAACCTAAAGCAGTGATTCATGCAGGAAATGGAAGGTAGGGTGTCCAACAGGGAGCCTAATAATGAGTTTGAAGATTTTGTTCTTCCTATAATGTAATCTCCCTAATTTAGATTAACCCTAAATTTAGAGAAGAAAAAATTCACTACAGAACTTGACCAGTGGTGCTTTTGAGGCAGTGAATGGACCAGGAAACTATCTACCCTGGGGTGGGCTCATGACACTCTTGCAAAGGCAACCATTAGAAGAAGAAAGAGCCAACATGGAATGGTGAAGCATGGCATTATGGAGCATACAATACACACTGTCCATCATCTGTTGTTGAAGAAAAGAATAAATCCTTGTAATTCTCAAAAAAGGAATATTGCATCAAGTTCAACAAGTCTTAAAATTGTGTCTTTAAATTGTTCTGGTAATTTAACATCTGATGATCACTGGCTATATGAAGACCCTTGGAAGTGTTCCAGATGTTTCATTTAATTTGCCAGCAAACTAAATCTCTGAAGGACAGAGATTAAGGGGCCTACCCAACTCACGCCATTTTCAGAGCAAGCCCTCTCTGCTTCACAGATCAGGAACCAGAGTTCTAGGGCTTGCCTGTGACACACAGCCGAAAAGTGGTAGATCTGGAATGTAGATAAAGGCTGGTTCGAGAGTTTCCATAAATAGCTATGAAAGGTTCAGAAAAAATTGAGATAAAGACCATAAGAAATAGAGGTACAAAGATAATGAAGAGGAGTCCCAGTCCCCCAAATGATTAACTCCTCAGTTGAAAAAAAAATGTGTTTCTGCTCATGCATGTGTGTGTGTGTGTGTGTGTGTGTGTATGTGTGTGTGTGTGTATGTATGTGTGTGTGTGTGTGTGTATGTGTGTGTGTGTGTGTATGTGTGTGTATGTGTTGCACATGTGCACTGTGGGAGCAGTGGTTAAGAGTAGGAGGAAGTATAAGCACAAATAAGATATGTTTGTATTCCCAGATTGCTTTTATTTGTATTAGGGGAAAGGAAATAAGGATAAAAGCCTTCTTTGTGGGCCATGACCAGCAACTGAATAAAGTGAAGGGGATTTCCTAAGAGATCACTCGTTATTTTTATGCCTCTTCAGTTAATTTTTAAAAACTAGTGAGTTTCCTTATGGCATTTTCAAACACATGTCATCATGCTTTGTTCTAATGCATTCCCCAGCTTCACTATCACACCGGCCTTTCATCCCCCCTTTCATTCTCCCCCTTCCTAACCCAGATGTTCTTTTTCTACTTTCAGGTAACATGTCTCTCAATACCCTGTCTTCTCATTATTCACTTTAGGAAAGGAATTTCAGTTTTTGGTATTAATCAATGTCCTTACATTTTTGAATAATGGTACAATTCACAGTTGGATGCTTGGGCATCTACGGGGAGATCCTGTCTATTGCAAGGTTAAACTCCTCTCCATGCTGTCATCATCCTAAGATTGGTCCTGATGCAGGACTGCTGTCCTGATGACTGGCCTCACTGGGCAGAAGCTCTTCTAGAGACTGTGGCTGCTGGAATAACCCAAGTTAAAACAACACCAACAAAAACTGTCACCAAAAGGGGTATGGAAGGTGTGAAATTATGCAAAGTCATTCACCACATGTCAAAAGACAAGACTTGAAAATGTTCTACTTTGCGGTAATATCTGTTTATGGACCATGGTGGGAAATCCTTATCTAGGATTTTCTTACCTAATGTTTAACTACACTAAATCATTTTGGGATAAAGCCAACTAACTATATTTCATTTAAACACTATATAATGATAATAATTATGTGAGTATGATTTAATCTTACTTTGTGAGGTTTCTATGTAATTTAGATTTGAGTTTATATTAGGAGTTATGTAGGAACACACACACACACACACACACACACACACACACACACACACACACACACATGGGTAATCCAGGAATGTTTTTACAGGCCCGTGTGAACTTTTACACTTCATTATCCCCAATTGTGAGATTTTGATCTCTTGTTTGCTACTCTATGGTCACCATTGGCTGCTGTATCTCTAGATTTATGTACCTGTTCCAGACATATGGAAATAGATAACATGTAAAGTCCAAAGCAGAATGTTAGCATCTCTAACTCCAAAGACTTTCCCCAAAACTCCCCTCAGAATTATGATTATATAAAACTTCTCCATCTTACATGCTGACCCATAAACACATGCATGTTACTTTACTCAGTATAAATGGGGTTTTCACTCACTATCGTCTGACCTGTCAACCATATTTTCTTTTTTTCCCCTCTTTCTTCACAAACAGAAAGTATTTACAGAACTGGAGAATATAGGGACAAAAACATTGTAAATGACATAAGCTAATGCTGTTATCTTATTTTATATATAAGAAAATGGAAGACCAAAAGCATTTTTTTGTCTTTTCGACTCAGAACCAAACAAGAAAGAAACAGAAAGCTTAATTCTTATGTTACTGATAATAAAATACCATATTTTTTCCAGGATACAATCACTTTATTTACTGTATCCACACCATGTATGTTACCTGTCTGTGAGTCACCACATTAACTATTGGGTTACAGTGCTTATGTTCAAGTTACTTTTATTTTACTTAATAATGGTCAAAAAATAAGATTAATGAAGCTGGCAATTTAATTATCGTGTAAAATTACTGTATAGTGTCAATTTGTTCTATTTGATAGAAACTATTGTTGTTGATCTTTTATATTACATGTAATCTCTTGTACTAACATTTAGCTTCTAGAAATATGTTCCATTGTTAGACAGCTTTGATGGGCAGGAAGATTCCTTCAAGTTGTTTCTATTCATGTTTGTCCCCAGGAGTGCTAAAATTCAGTCAAACCCTTGCTTGGCAGGGCAACAGATCAGCCTCAAAGCTGAAATCATACTGGTCAAAAATTGGAAGGAGTGAGAATGTGTTGGAAATCCAGAAGATGTATAGTAATAGTTACGGCTGTTACTCCAAAATAGTCAGTGAGTAGTCATAGACTGTGGACATTCCCTAAGAACACATCCAAGTAGCTTTGGCAGTGAGTAGTTAATGTACTGGTGTATTCACAAGCATCTCTGCTGAGTTTCTCTGTCCATGCTTGGAAATATGTCCTCCAACATGCTACTCAGTGCTCTCTATCCCTAAATCAACTTGTACTTGTCTAAAATTTAGGAGGATTTCTGGTAGTTAAGACTAGATTTCTGCCCAAGGATGCTGTGCCTGCCTCACAAGGGCTTGTGCTGGAGAGTGATAATGTAGAGTTGAGGATTTCAGCAAGCCAAAGATGCTTTCACAGCAGTGCCTTTCCCGACTTGACTCTTTTTGTTAACACAGTCAGTCAGGCAGCTTGTGTGAGAGAGCTGGGCGTGGTGCTTTCCTTCATCATAACCCAGTAGACAGGCTGTGAAAGACTAACTAGTTAACTATGTCCTCCAATCTTCCATGCACTTCACACTATCCACTAAAAAGAACCCAAGCAGTATATGATTAAAATGCTGGAATTGGTTCCCTACTCCCCAGCAAATCTTGTTTTTAACTCCATATTCCCAATACCACTGAAAGTAAACATCTGGAGCAGATTGAGGAAGTATGAACATCTCAGAGTCGTTTTGAAATATCCTGAAAACTCAGATTGCCATGGAACACAAAACAAAGGGAAAAGGAGAAATGGAGAGAAGTCACAACCAGCTCACTCAGTGATGAACTTTCTTGGCTGGCAACTGGGAACTGGAGAGGGATGTTCTCATTGCAGTCAGGGAGGGCCTGCTCTATGTCATGAAAATGATCAATTAAGAAACGTTTTACATTTCTCAGGATTAGCTGAACGGTTCAAGAACAAGATCAAAGTTTGCGTTACTGGCCTCTCTTAGTAGAACTTTGACATCATCCTATCACTGAGTACCAGAATTATTTTTTTCCCTTTGAGTCTGCCTATTTTCAGGAACTGACGATGTTTTCTGACAAGTCATTTCCTACCTGCCTTTGGGCTTTTGTCTGCAAAAGGAAGAATAGTAGCTTAGGGTGACAGGAGGTGGAACTTAATTTTAAGTGAATCCTAGCTAAAGGCTGTGGTTAAAAAAAAAAAAAAAAACCTTCAAAGCTCTGTGAGTCCACTTATTTTTTTTTAAACAAATCTATGGTGTTTGGGAAGCTAGAAACTAAGATAGTAAACTCCCTTCTTTACCATTCCCCATAATTTGCAACACAGTTGACTTTTTGTGGGACATCCTAGCTTCCTGAAGATGAACCAGGGTTTGGTCTGTGCAGTTATCAGTGACTGTTAGGACATGTTTAGGTGTTGGGTGTGTAGTTTCTTGAAACTACCACACTTCCTTTACCTGCCCAGCTAGACATGAGTACCTCTATCGATTACATCTGTGGCAGCTATTTCTAGACTTATGCTAGATTTGAAGACAGACATGGGTGGCTTGCTAATAAATTCTCCATGGCACTGACATTTTCACTTATCTGTTGTACAATCTTTCCTTTTCACTTGTAAAATAACGTATGAAACCATGATACATTTTCTAGAGTTCTATTCTGATTCATCTTGGTACCACGGGTAGGTATTTTTAGCCAGGTTTTAATTTGTGTGTGTGTGTGTGTGTGTGTGTGTGTGTGTGTGTGTGTGTGTGTGTGTGTGTTTGCATTTGGTAAGCATAGCAACTGCAATACAGCATTTCAGATCAATAATGCTTTGGTTGCAAAAATGGAGAGCAATTTGCAATGATGAACTTCTGGCTGCTTTATAGGAGAAAACTATTTTCTTGTAACTGCTGACACCCATAGAAAAGGAACGGAGCCAAATAAGCAAGAGTGAGAGGGAAGACTTTGATTTTTCACCCTTCCAGCCCTAAGGCAGTGAACGAAAATGTGGCCCATCCCTAACGCATGACACAGACAGGAGATAAGAAACCAAACAGTTTTGTTTCTTAGCGATCAGCTGGGGGAGTATCCTATACCTTTCTACATCTTGAATAATATGACTGTCACAGCAGTCAAACAGATATTTATTTTGTGTCCCGTGATATGTATTAGGTGTGGCGGTTACTGTAGTAAACAAGATTCATGGCTAGACCTCACAGACTGTGGGGAGAAGACAACAAGGAAAACAGATGAACATAAAATACAAGTTCAGCCAGGACAAGAGATAGGAGGAAAAGGGATAAAACACAGAACTGAATGGGGTTCAGGAGGCATCCTGGATATGACCTGAAGAGAATGTGAGGGAGGTAAGGAGGGAGGAAAGATGGAGAAAGGGGGAGAAAATAGGAGGGGGGAGGGAAAGGAGGTGGAGGAAAAGACAACTGGGCTACATAGTGGAGACTTTGACCTCTGCCACCTGGGAAGCCTTGGAAGTATTCTGATGTGGAATGGGCATCATCTGACGTCTGGGTGTCAAAGATCACTCTGGGGCACCATTTCCTTTACATTTTACTGCCTGTGTATCATTGGCAGCATAAGACATTATATTCTCTGAACGGTTATCAAGAAATCTCATGACACTTTGCATGAAAATCTAATAGCTAAAGAAGACTTCAGGACTGCCTGGAAGAACAACAATCAGGACAGCCATGAAACAGAATAGTATATCTAATAGCTTCTAATAGATAGGGAAAGGAAACTGTATCTTTTAAATAGAATGCCAAGAAAATACTTATCCTTACCTGATCTGTTTGTCATGTACCTGCTTCCACAGAAGGGTCTGGAATCTGCTGGTTTTTCAGCTGCTTATCATTTCTCCCAGGTGTGGTGAGTCAGACAAAAGGCCCTAGGTGATGACTGAATCACTTGAAACTCATCTCCGCCATTACTAGTGAACCATGCGACTGAGTAAGTGCAAATTAGGGCACAGTTATGAGTCTTTCCTCACAGGGCTGAATGAGGACAAAATGAGATAATACAGAACCATCGTTCCTTACATCGTGAGTATTCAGTGAGAGTTACTAGAGATGCTCAAGATGTGTTGAATGCAGTATTTAGGGGTGTGGAACTCATTATCGAAGTGACAGTATGTTAGTGTTAGAGAACAGACTAGCTAGTTTAGGAGCCTGGCATTGAAGAAGAGTCCCCAAGTTTTGGGAACAGTCTTTGGCTTTTTGTTGAATGAAAAGATTTATCTTAAAACATAATGTTTAAAATGTGGGGTTTAAAAAATGTACATCTCTGGGAAAATATAATTAGCTTATGAACTAATTTCTTTTTGGTCAAATTTGCCAAATTTGTTCTATCACTATATATGTTACACCATATTTTAGGAGTGGGTTTGCCTTCAGTAATGCATATGATTTAGATAACTGCTTAAAAATAAAGTTTATACTGAACTAGTCTTGGACAACAGCATCATGCCATCATTTTTTTTTTTTTTGAGAACTCACCATTTATTTTCTCCACTGATGCTATGTACATTTCAAAAAATCCAATGAATGAAGACAAGCCATAATCCTGAACATATCCCTCATGGAAATGAATACTTTTTTTTTTAATGGGTTCCTGATAGATTTTTCCCATCGCTGTCTGAGCCTTTGAAGTCATGTTTGGAGAAAAACATCATATCTCTTTGTCATTTTAAATCTCTTAATCCTTTTAGTGCATGTTAAGTGAAAACTCTGTTTTGGCAATGAATTAAAAATCCCTTCTTTCATTTCCTCTTCCTTCCATATTTCTCCCCTCTTGTGCCCTCTACTTTTTCATGATTGCAGAAGGATCTGACTGTATACAGGTCATGCTGTGGTGTGATGCTGTATGCTGAAATCACACTGTAGCACTTATTCTAAATCACATGCTCTTTTATGAGACAATTGCATGGCTTCTTACTCTGAGAATCGTGACTGCCACTGATACAGCTTTTCACTGCAAATTAATGTTTTATACAGTGACATAAATTAACAGAAGTTGTTTGGTTTGGTGTCCCACCAGCAAAATGAAAGAGGAGTCATTCACCAAAATTCTCCAGCACCCAACTGTAATTGGGCTACTTACTTTTTCTTTTTTTTCTGATAAATTAGGAGAATAAGAGATGTTTCAAGACAGGGCAATTCAACTGGATGGACTGAAATTTCCTGTTTTAATCTTTTCAGAAAAGTAAGCCTTATTTCAGCCAGTGGGTTAATGTTCTATTTCCCTACTCCCATTTCCTCCTCATGAGGAAGATGACCTTGCATGATGAGCTTTCCTGTGATGTCTTCCTGATTTTCAGCTCTTCTGTGTCTGGGATGCTGAGCCCTCTGCTCAGCTCATTGGAACAACCATTGTATTTTGTAGACCTGAGTTTTGCCTGACTCTAGAATTGCAAATAAAGCCGACTAAGATCTTAGAACTAAATATTATATTTTCTTTTACTGATTAAATTTGTTCTGTGATGCTTTCATACATGCATACAGTGTTACCTGTTTACTCCAACCCCTCCTTTCTTATGTCCCTCACACCCCTGCTATATCCGCCTTCCCTACAGGTCCCTTTTTCAGATTCATGCCTTTCGTTTTGCTACCCATGGCTTTTCATCAGTTTGTGTGGCTGCAGGTTTTGGAACTATCCTGGAGCCTGGTGGGCTCACCAGTGGGTATGCAAATGAAGACTTTCTTTCCCTAGAATTCATCAGTAGCCAGTAGTTTAACAGGAAGGAGTAGAGAGTCGTGAGCCCATCCCAATGCATGATTGGCTGTTGACAGGGGCCAGACTTGCCCAGGCAACCTTGGCGACAGTGAGACCATGTTTACAATGGCTCTGTCATGCTTTGAAGGTAGAGAGCATTTTTGCAGCCCTTCTTTCCATTTTACAGCTCTGACACTCTTTCCACTCCTTCGCAGTGTTTCCTGTGTCTTAGAAGTGGGGGCATAAAGCCCTGTTTAACCATCATTTACTGTAAGCGTATGGAGCAGCCTTGAGTCTCTTCATTCACCATTGCTCATGGTCTGGCCAGGCAGTTGGGGGCAGATGGCAAGGTGCCCGAGAGGCCAAGGGTCTTGGATCTCTTTACCTGTCTGGTCTGGGTACTTGTGGGGAGAGGGCAGTATCTAATTGTAATGTTTTGACCGCAGAAACAAACCTGTATAAAGGAAGGTTCGGTTTGCAGGAAAATAGAAAACCCAGCCGTCTTTCTTTAAAACCAGGTTGCTAGGAATTCCATTCTGGATCAAGCATAGGAAGGCCCCAAAGACATCAGAAACGTAAACCCTGAAAATTTGCTGCTGAATAATTATTAGGCTTAAAGTCAACAATTGTAAGGTTCATAGTAAGAAGTTAATGATTCTGTATTCTCTTTGAGGTTTAGAAAACAATCTTCCAAGCCTAATTGTAACAGTTAGAGAATCTGTTGGTCAGTGTTAATTCATCACTTTGTGCTCAGTAAGCCACTCAGGTTGTCTGTAACTAGTCCTTTTCTGTCCTACTAGCTAGCTTCCAAATAATGACAAGGAGATTTCTTATTAAGTATGAAAGCTCAGCCTATAGCTGAGGCTTGTTTCTAATTAGCTCTTATGACTTATATGAACCCATTTCTATTAATCTATGTTTTACCATGTGGCCTTTTATCTTTCTTTTATTCTGTATTTCCAACTTCCACCATGTCTCACTGGTGTCCTGTATGCCTAGAATTCTCCTCCTCCTCCTTTCTCTTTCTAGAAATCCTGCCTATACCTCCTGCCTAGCTATTGGTCCATCAGCTTTTTATGACACCAGTCACAGCAAATACATCTTCACACAGTGTACAGATATCTCACAAATGTCACTGTGTCACTGATGATCTCTGACATGATTGGAAGAGAGGAGTTCAAACACATTTATAAAGTTAGAAAATTTAGAATAATTCTAATGAGCTTTCTGAGATTTTTGCTAGAGAACCGAAAAGAGCATCACTTAACAGACCTTTAATACACCAATTTTATGACTTGGAGGATATGGAAGAGAGATTTTGAAATACTGGGCTATATAATTATTTCTTTTGCAAATGAGTAAGTTAGTTTAAGAGAAAGAGTCTGGGGCTTCCTTTAGGCCTTGGATGATAGAGTTTTCATGGTGGAGTAGGTATGTTTCAGAATTAAGTGATAGGACAGATGTAATTGTGTGATGAGTATTTTGAGCTTATGAAGCACTTCTTCAGAGGGTATCTGACCAGATGTTCACAGATACCACCTCCACATTTTCTTTGTTATAGAGATTGGTGGGTGGAGAAGAGGAGGAGGGTCACCAGCAACCTTGGGAGATGCCACAGATGACAAATGTCCAGGTCTATATAGTGGGTATTTCCTTCTCAGGTCTGTAACTTAAATATAACAGATTTTTATTTTAAAACACACCTCCACATGAATGAATGAAAATATCACCAGAAGCACTTTGGGATGGCAGTGATAAAATGGGATTTTCAATCCTTATAGCCCAAGGTCTGAATCTGTCCTTATTACTAATGAACTAGGTGAGGTCTAGCATGTTCTCAGTATTGATAAATTGGATGCCTTATTACCTTAGAAGTCCTTTAAGGATGAAGACATTATCTTTAAAGGAATTTCTTGTCATGATTATAATGACAATATTCATTATAGAAAGATGAAAATAAAATAAATCAAAAAACAGTTCATTCTTTAAAAAAATGAAGGCTCTTAACATATTGTGATACATCTTTTCATTTCTTTCTCTTTCTTGGAGCATACTTAACTGAAATGGATTTCATTTAAGATGAATGTCTTATTGGTTTTTCTTATTTCTAGCGCGTGGCGTCACCACATAGCTACTACATGTTAAATTACTAGATGGTCCTGAAATGATTGGACCTTAGACTTAAAAAAAAAATAGGAGAGCAATAGATAGTCACAACCACTGTTCGGTTCTGAGTGCTGCCTGAGATGCTTTGCAGGAGTGCTCGCTCATTTTCAGGTCCCCTCCAATTGGAAGTCATTTATTTCTTATTGAGTAAACAGAGAGACTGATTGGAATTAATAATGGTGGTGTTTACTTACCCTCAGGAGAGTGGTTGTAGGTACTGCACAAGCTGTTTGTAGTGTCTGTTCATGGGGACTTCTTGTGTTTACCACTGTAGCACTGACTTTACAGGGGCAAGCCAGTGAGGTGAGGTAGAGGAAGAAAAGGTGGTTTTAGGTTGTTTGAGAACTTTTATATTATTTCTTTAATAAGATACATTTTGGGTTCAGATGTCACTGGGTCCCTCTGTCAAACTCCATGATGTTTAGAGTTGTGAGTTTTCTTTCCTTTGCACGTGCAGGCCCGTGTGGCGAGTGTCCCTTCCCATAGACCTGTTGTCCTCTTTATTATGTGGGTAGAGACAGGCATTGGGAAGGCTGTTAGTGGAAACCAAGGTGAGGATTCCTGGGGTCTTTGAGCTTTTTTCACCAGGTGGCACTCCCAGAACTGGGGACATAGCTGGCCATCTGACTTACAATGGCACAAGGACACCATCCAGTTAGTTCCCACACAGGGAATTAAGACAAAAGATATTTCCAGGTCACACACCTAGTAGATAACAAACTCCCACTTACAAAAGTTCCTATGAAGTAGCAAAACGATGCACAAGGACCAGCTTGGAGTGAGGCTCAGAGTCAATGCTCTTTGTACCATTCTGGGTCCTTAAAAGACCTTTAGTCTCCTTAGACCTCAATTTCATACAGTGAGACTAAAACACCTCATTGTACTTCTTGTTTAATGAATTAACACAAAATTGTGGCTCTCTGTGTGAGAGTCATCTGTGAAGGCTGCTGAAGAGGTGTCTGAGCCCTAACATTGAAGGCCTGGGGTGCAGTCTGCAGATCTTTATTAGAGAAGTGAGCCATTGTTTATACTTGGTGAAAAGGATAACCACATAGAGAAATGTACACTAAGAAGGTTTTTCTTTTTTTTTCAAATTTGGGGGTGTGTGAATATTAACTTACCACATTAAAAAATAGTAAGAAAACAAGTGCCCCACAAAGAGAAGAAAACAATAACAAGTATGAACACATAGTAAATGTTTGACATTTCTTCTCCAAATATGGCTTTACTTTTCCTTTTTCATGGTAGGGAGAAAGAGGTGATATCACTCCTATTCTTAGTGCCGTTGACACACAACCCACTTATTTCACAACACATGTGGTGAGGCCATGGTTTTATAAGAGCCAGTCTTGTCAGTTAATTGTATGACACTTTAAAGGAACAGTAATAATGAGTACTTTAACTGGAGGGTTTTAATATTTACGTGGTGTTGCTTCTTAAACATTTCCATGTTAGAATCTAGATTATGATAGTAGTATCTACTGTAAAAGGCCAAGAACTCCAGGGATCTACCTGTTTCCACTGTCTCGGCCCCCCATCTCAGTAGCTAGGGTTACAGAAATAGGAAAATATTTTTTTGTTTGGGTTTATATGGCTTCTCAGGTCTTCACGCTTGTGGCAGACACTTTACCAAGTGAGCTGTCTCCTCTGTCCTGTTTTTAGGGTGCTAGTGATGGAATTCAATGCCTTTTATAAGCTAAGTAAGCACCTTGTTACAGAATTACATATCCGAGTCTTTGTGTGTGTGTGTGTGTGTGTGTGTGTGTGTGTGTGTGTGTGTGTGTGTGTGTGTGTGTATACGCACTGTGGCTTCCTAGAGAACAAATGGACTGGGGCGTGTTTAAAGATGTAGGACTTAGTCATCCAAGCTTGGGTGTTGACAAGTTTGAACTTCCTTCCACTGGGCCAGGTGGTCCGGGCACTTGGATGCTGGCAGAACACTACCCTTGGCAGAACTCTTAGCGGGCTGGCAGGCGGAAAGAGGAGTGGTGTCATGACGGGAAAGTTTGGAAGATCCTCATTGCCTCACTCCCCATGCAGTGACTTGATGGAGATGTTGCTAATGTTTACACAGAAGGAAGGCACTCAGGGCTTTCCCCTTAGTAGGAAAAGGTTAAGCTGCTCATCAGGCAAAGCACAGAGGGGAGAGTGGCGAGGAGCCCTTGTGAATCTGGAATCCCAGTTCAAAGGGGTAGAAATACGAGCCACTTATGTTTAGATCCCATTTATCCTCCTTTCATTCCCCCCCTTCCTTTCCTCTTTGCCTCTGTGCTCCTGATATGTGTTGGGAAGCTATGATTACCAAAGCACAGTTTGTATCTAAACATGTTACATGTCCATTGTGTTAAACCCCGGGCTCATTCTGGCAGAAAACAATGCTACACAGTATAGGCAAACCTTCATCCATAGTCACAGTTTAAATCTTTGTTGTTAGGTTCTTCCCCCAAAGAGCTAAAGTTGTAAGGAATGAGACTGGGAGATGGGAAAGGTGTTACAGAATCTACTTTTAAAAAGAATGCTGTTACCAGGGAAATTGAGGCGGGAGCATTCTGTGGGCTCAGGAATTCCTGGTCAGCCTGACTAACACAGTGACTTCCTGTGTCTCAAAAATGGTGAGATGTTGGAAGCTTTAGTTTGTTAAATTAAACAAAGGGGAAACATGTGGTTGAAAAGCAAGAGAAGAGTCATGTGAGCTTCCAAATTAAAAAATAAAAACAACAAACCAACAAAAACTCCTACTACTCATTAGTCATCAATTATAAAAATCATACAAAATGTGTATTGTTAATAACTTTCAATTTCCACCCCCCAGAACAGAACTAGATTAGCTCAATCCTGTTGTTTGCGTATCTTTGTGGACTGAAGATGGCCAGACGTCATCACCTAGTGGAAGCTGATTTGAACTCATGCATCATTGCCCTCCTGAAGTGCAGAGGAAACCATAAAGTGCATTAGAATGTGATGATGTAGGTCACAGTGGCTGCTCTGGTGAACCAGAGCATATTTCTATGCCACCATAAACACGAGAGGGTTGCACGAAGGCAAGAAACCACCCCCGAGTGCAAAGGACAACACGTGTATAGATGTTCTCTCAGTAGAGAGAGCTTCATCAAGCAATCATCCTTGTGAGGCTCTGTGTGGGTACAAAGGGGCTTCTTGCGAAGATATACTGCATAGATTTGCAATTTTTAAAGTAGTTTTAGAAGATCTTTTTTTTTTGTTTTTTGTTTTTTGTTTTTCGAGACAGGGTTTCTCTGTGTAGCTTTGTGCCTTTTCCTGGAACTCACTTGGTAGTTCAGGCTGGCCTCGAACTCACAGAGATCTGCCTGGCTCTGCCTCCCGAGTGCTGGGATTAAAGGCGTGTGCCACCACTGCCCAGCTTAGAAGATCTTTATATGAAAACAAAGCAATTGCAATGAATAATTATGCAAATTATTAAATCTTTCTGCAATCTATTTGCCAAGACGAGCTTGTTACAGTACAACGTGAAGTAACGAAAGTTAAAAGAAGGGTGGGTGGTTGCCTGAAAGAAATAAGAAATCACATTTCAATAGCAAGAACATCTTACATTTCCCCTCACATTTCTGACTTTCTAAGTTGTCCAGCTCCAGAGGTCTCAAGGATCTTCCACAAGAGACTTTGCTCGGAGGACCTGGAAGTTCACAACTGTTAGAAATAGAGAACGGTGCTCCCTTCTTCTTCCTCTTCAGAGTGTGACTGTCACCGTTTACAAGCTCGTTGGTTGTGGCTCACACACGAGTCTTCCTATGACTGTGCAAGCCTCTCACTCTGTGTGGTCTTCCTCTTCTCCAACAGACTCAAAAGCCTGCTGTGCTTAAACCCTGCCTGTGCTCTTCAGGCTTCCCAGGGTTCCATGCCCTGACCTTGCAGACAGACGAAGTCAGGACCAGAAACAGTTATTATCTGCACACATGGCAAGCCAATGCAAAAGAATCACTTGGATAGAGTATTTTATTTATTAACTTATTGACTTCTCCTTGTTTTAGGCCCTTGTGAATGAACTGAACTATTTATTCTTTTGTGTAACTTGTAAGTTGAGAACTGGCTTATGCATTTTAAGATGACTGTAAACAGTAAAAACTAGTATGTCAAAGCACATGGGAAATATATGATATTTAAATCTTGTTGTTTATATATGAGGTTTTCTTGGAACTTAGCTGTGTTGATTTCTTCATATATTGTTAGAAGTTGCTTTGAATATGCAATGAGTGCAATATTTACTATTGGCCCTTTGCAGAAAATATCCTAATCCTTCATTTAAGCCAATTTTAAATTTGCATATTGATGAGCCAATGTTTTACTGGATAGCTGGATTTTCCTGGGCAGAAATTGTATATAAATAAAATGGTTGCCTTAGTGGTAAACAAACAAAATGACATATGTAGCAGCTATATGAAACTATTTATTGCAAAGATAGACAGTAAGCTAGTTTATATACAAATTTTATTTTCACTTCGTTTCAAAAGATTTTTTTTAGATTTTTAATGTATATGTATTTATGTGGTGTGTGTGTGTGTGTGTGTGTGTGTGTGTGTGTGTGTGTGTGTGTGACATGCATGCATGTGCTTGCTTGCAGAGACCCAAAGGGGGCATTAGGATCCCCTGGAGCTGAAATTTCAGGTGTGTGTGAGTCACCTGACATGGGTTTTGAAAATGGAACTCTGGTCCTA
The DNA here is from genome assembly GCF_049852395.1 of Peromyscus maniculatus bairdii. NCBI lineage: Eukaryota > Metazoa > Chordata > Mammalia > Rodentia > Cricetidae > Peromyscus > Peromyscus maniculatus. The sequence continues at coordinate 33,784,977 of NC_134866.1, read as the reverse complement.
GGGAAGAGCCGCAAGTACTCTTATTCATCAGGCCATCCCTCCAGCCCCACATACAGCTTTTAGAAGTCCCTGTTGCATAACCTGCTTCAGAAAGCCACTCTGACCAGCAAGTGTTATGTCTTGTTTCCTCAGCTTTTCTTTCCTCTGTGTGCCCATCAAGGAACATACACAAGTAAGGAATCTACTTTTTAGCTAATCACTAAAATTTGGAGCATATCGTTTTCACGGTTGGGGATTTTTGGTATTTTAAATTACATACTCTCCTCAGAGATGGCGTGTTAGTCCTTAATGAATGCAAATTATTTCCCACATTTGGTGAATAACAACAGCAAAAACTCAACAAAAAAGCTTTTTTTTTTCCATTACGTTCTTTCATTGCTTAAGAATTCAGAGATGGCTTTTCTAGGTTATGTTTCTGTCCATGTGGCATCCCTAGGAGTTACCTGGTGGTATCACTTGGTGTCCTGGTTACATTGGTGAGTTCCAGGCTGGCTGCCTGGTGGGGGGTTACTTTTAGACTGGGTTTGGTAGCTGGTCCTCTCTTTTCATATTATCACATAGCCTCTCCAAACAGTCTCTGCAACCGTTAGACAAAGTGAGATCTCTAATGTGGCATTCAACGCTGTCAAAGATAAGGTGAAAGCTGCTACTTCTCCTGGCTTATTACTATAACCTTAGATGCACACGGCGTTAAACTGCCCTCCGAATTCTTCGGTTCATACCCGTAGATTAGGGCTGCTCTAAGCCTTCATTAGAGAAGTTTCTTTTTGCATCAGGCCATGGTTAATTTAGAGACCCAGGACAGGTCAAAATGCAGACAGTAAACTATCAGAGAGTGCTTGGTCCTAAACCAGACATCCACATTACCCACTAGGGAGGACATAGGTAAGAGCCAGGGGTTGGAGGGGAGTGCTAAGAAAGTTTCTTATGGGGCAGTAGGAGACTTGGTGGGTAAGGGCCTTTGTTGCTCAGCTTGATGACTTGAATTTGATCCCTTAAATCCACATGGTCGGTAGGAGAGAACCAGTTCCTACACGTTGTTTTCTGTCCTCTGCATATGGTGAATGTGTGCACTCACATGTTTACATGAGTGCACACACCTATACATTAACACTTCCCTCCACATGTACACACACACACACACACACACACACACACACACACACACACACACACACACAAAATAAATAAATGTAAAAAACTTAAAAAATAAATAACGCCATCTAGACAAGACACAGCCATGAACTCACTGCAGCCACGGCCACCTGCATAAGACTTCCCAAGATTGGACCCATCCCCTTCATCTTGCATCCGTGGGATGTTCATGAAGCTCCACCCCCTCACCGAGGCACTACAGCCAGTTAAAGAGTTCTGGGGGAGAGAGTTCATTTTCCTCGGTAGTGTAGCCACTGATAAGTTGCCTGTGCCCCAGTTCGTAACCCTCTGTCCATGCTCATTGAAGCATCTATAATTAAATCCAGTGGGTAAAAGAGAAATATTATCAAGTAGGAAGGGCCTGGTTGGAAAGAAGAAAGGTTTTAGTGGAATAAGGCAAGAGATAAGAGAGTAAGAGGGCATGAAACGCCCCAAGTTCAGCATACACATGCATGAATTTGTTGAAGAATAAAAAATAATCTTTGGTTTGTATCACACAACTTTTGAGAGAAGACATAGCTGCTTATGATATATAATAAGAACACAGATCTTACAAATACGTGCTATAATATTTAAATACATCAAAACTGAGAGGAAATGAAAGACAATTCAAATATTGTTACTACAGCTTGGGACATAGCCCAGTGACAGATGTCTAGTCAGTGTGAGGCCTTGGGTTCGATCCCCGCAAAGAACAGAAGTCAGTACTGTCCTGGTGTTTCTCCATCACCTTGGGCATCCTCCTGTGTTCTAAGAACCTGGGAGGTCAGGAAGGTAATGCCTTCCTTTGACTTGACCAGATGGAGAATTCTGGACCCTGCCTCTGCCTTGGGTCTGCTTTGGTGACTGTTTCCACTCGCTTTATGTCTCAACTGCACCACAGCTTACCAGAGCTGCAGCTTCCTCCCTGTGTCACGCTGGGTATTTGTTTCTCTTCCCACAGTGGCGGGTGGCTGGTGGCCTGCGCACATTTCCTCTGGTGGTCAGAGCTGTTAGTAGCAGAGGTGTGGCTGCTGTGGCTAGCACCAGCAGTTAACACACCACCACTGCCCTTAGGGGCCCTTGCACTTCCATGTTCTTTAAAAAGTCACATTAGGTTGTGGGACTAGCATGTAAAATTCTTGTGGGCAATCAGAAACCCCGAAGTTTTCACATAGAGAAAAGAAAAAAGGTCTGCCCTGGGATAAAACGCAGGCTGGATATTTTTATCCTTTTCTTTCTAGTGCAAAGAAGCCCAGGGAAGATTCTTCATGGTGAAAGAGTTACTCAAAACAGAGACCAATGTGAGATAACCATAACCGGCTGTGGTTCCTGTCTTTGCTCTTAGCGGTGATGTATGTGTGTGTTTTGGGAACTTTGAATATCTAGTGGAGTCTGTATTTTTTGTGGCTTGTCTGGGCTCAAATTCTGAACCTCATGAAGAGTTATTTCATTGGCTAAAAATGGACTCTGCTCCTTCATTATCAGACACTGTAAGTGGAGACAGTGCAAGCCTTTGAAAATACTTTATAATACAGTGGAGAGTGAACCCACTCACAACCTCGTCAGATTGGAAAAACATCCACAGTGAGACCTTGCTAGAAGGGGACTTTGGTGTTTGCTGTAAAATGGTTTTCCATGAAGCATTTCCCCCCTCATAACATTGTAGGGTCCCTTTTTGACACTTAATTTTTCTTGGTAGTCAAGTTCCCTTTTCCTTAAAAAAAAAAATAGGGCTCTTGTGATTGGTAGATTCCCCCTAACTCACTGCTGCCATTGTTCTTCAGTTAGGAGATTTTGGAAATCCCCTGACGTCCTTTTTTCTTTTTACCAAATATGTCTCTAGTTGTGTGGTTACAGAAGTTTTTTCCTAAGAGCGGGCTGGCTCTTTCTGACTTTAGCCCACACTGAAGTTCATAGTTTGACCTAATAGCACAGTCCCGAATTCATAAAGAAGTTCTGAGTGAGGCAGTGGCCACAGGTTGCCCCAAATAAGATTACTTACCTTTCTTTTGATGGGGGAAGAAGACTTCTTCTCTGGCATGGGGTGATGTAAGGATGAATCACAAGCATGCTAGCATTACCAGGGAACTCTAGCGAATCTTTTCCTGGTTCCTCCAGGATTATTAACAAGATGACTTTGAGATATCAGCCCTCTTAAAGAGGCAAATATTGCTCTGAATTCCTTGGAAGTGCTGAATGAAGTGGTAATACTGCCCTCCACTGCTTTTGGCTCATTCCCATGGTATCTGTTTCCTGCTGTTAACCCACTACCTTGGAACTGAAGTTGGGCCTAATCCTTAGAAGAAGGATGCAGTCTGCTAGTGACTAAGAAATCCTAATAAAGCCTATATGATCCACTGCCCAGGGCATTTGTGGTCTAACCAGGGATTTCTGGAAATGCAAGCACAAGGGTTAAAAGTTGATTTTTTTTCCTGTATACTTCCCTGACCTAAGGAAATATATTATATCTTCTGAATCATATTTTTGGTTTTAACTTGGAGTTCTTTAGGAAGATGGCAAAATGCTTGCCTGCTTGCCTTCCTTCCTTCCTTCCTTCCTTCCTTCCTTCCTTCCTTCCTTCCTTCCTTCCACCCCACCTTTTTTTTCCACTTCAAATGCTTTACCCTAATCTGACAATTAGCTCCATATGACAGTTCATGAAACACAAAGACATATTCCAACCTTCTTATGTCTAGCCTCCTGGATCCTTTCTGTGGCCTAAGATAAGTCACAGCATTTTAGCCTTAGAACTTTGATGTCCAAATTAGTCCTGGTGGCACAGATTGGTAATGTCACTTAGGGTGTGGAGGCAGAAGGAATGTAGTGAGAGTTTGTGTCAAAGTAAAAAGAGAGCTGGGATATATCTCTGTTATCAATCATTCATTTCACAGTCTCTTCCATAAAGAACAGTGAATACTTTGTTCTCAGAAGGAATTGTACCAAACCATCCCAATTCTATCCCAGTAGAAAACCAGTTTTCCTTGATTTACAATGTCTTGCCAACGATCTTCATGCATGCCCATGTCTTTCAGCGGTCATCGCTGAACCTTCTGTATTTGCTTTTCTCTAAGACCTAGAGCTGTATAAATCAATGTCCTCTGTGACAGTTCTTAGACCTTCCACTTTCTACTCGGTGGCTTATGACCACATAGCATTGATATCAGTATTAATTTCTTATATCAACATCTTCCCCCTGTGACATCAAAGATTTTGTAGTTTTGTGTAATTCATTAAGTTCTTGTTGGCTACTTTAAATGACAAGCTCTAAAACTCCTGTCTCTGATTGAAAAGTAGTCTTGATGGTTCTAGGCACACTGAGTAAGCTGTCTCAAATGTTCTTCTAAAAGCAGTTCTCCCTAGTTGCCACCCAGTCCTGGTCCGTGAAACATTCAGGTTTTGATATGAGCCTTCTCTTGGGGGCAGTAGAATGCATGGAATGTAAATCTAAATTAAGATTTTTATTTTAGAGTTTTTTGTGCACTTTTGAGGGGTGCGAATTTCTGTCTGCTAGTGTACAGATAGAAAGCCTAAATCCATTTCTTGGTCTGTCTTTCTAGACTTGGGCATTAGTATTTTTGTCAGGTTAGGAATATGCATTCTTCTTTTCAAGTGGATTCTCCTTTGCCCATGTGATCTCCAACAGTTCTAGGGAATTAATTCACACATGTTTTACGAATCAGGTAGAAACAGAAAACCTTTGCTTGCTTTCAAATACCTTGAAGTATTTTTAAGAAAGTCTTTTAACTAGAATTTTCTTCCACTGAAAATCTTCTATTTCCCATTTCTTGATCTTTTCTGGACTGGATACCATAAAGGCCTCTACACATCTCTCTAAGAAGAAACTTAAGGTGAAAGTGAAACCTCTATCATCTTGCCAAAGCAGGGACAAGGTAAAAATGTGAGGTGCTTTCTCTGGCTCTAACTCCCTGACCTACGGAAATGTTTTCTGTGTCTAGCCCTTCCTAGATCCTCAAGCTTGCCACAGAAGTTGCCCTCAAGACTTTATCAGCTGCTGAAATACTGTAGAGTTTGATTTTAGGTTCCAGTCCTTTCACATCTCTAAGGACTTAAGCAGAGTAAATAAAGAATTTTATGTCAGGAAAACCATGTTATTGTTAGTTCTTTAAAATATAAATTCTTCTCATTATATCTTTAGCTAAATTGATCTTATAAACAAAAACAAAACTAAGAACCAATCCTACTCTAATAGAGAAAAATCATAGTTGTGGAATCTGGTCTGCTCTTTTCTGTTATGTTTCACCACTTTCTAAGTATAACTTTCATTCTCAAGAAAAAGAACCTTAGGGCTATAGATGTTATACACATTGTAAATGCACAACACATACTTATACTTTCCATACACATGGATTTATCATCATCCCCATTAAAGAATGTGGAATGTCTCGTCAGTTGGCTTGATCTGTTTGGGAGGCAGCTGTGCATTGGTGCCAGGTCCTGGACTCGTTGCATGAGTTGGCTGTTTGAATCCTGGGACTTATGCAGGGACACTTGGCTCGGTCTGGGAGGGGGGAATGGACCTGCCTGGACTGAGTCTACCAGGTCAACCCCGGTCCTCGGGGGAGACCTTGATCTGGAGGAGGTGGGAATGGGGGGTGGACTGGGGGGAGGGGTGGGCGAGAGGGGGAGAACAGGGGATTCTGTGGCTATTATGTTGAACTGAATGGTGTTGTAAAATAATAATAATAATAATAATAAAAAAACCAAAAAAAAAAAAATAAAAAAAAAAAAAAAAAAAAAAAGAATGTGGAATGTCTCCAGTGCATATTATGATAAGCAATCAGATATGGTGGGGGATACAAAGAATTATGTAAATGTAAGAGCACGATGGACTTCAGTTTGGCTTGTGTAGATAGACAGCTCACACATAAAGAGGTAAATAGCTATTCAGAGAAGGTCCCCAGAGCATCAAGCACCAGCTGGAGACTTGTCCTGCTTCTGGCATTCACAGCACACATATGGGGGTGGATGCTGTAACTGCATCTCAGGAAAAAGCTAATCAGAGCTTCTCTGCCATAGAGTGATGTGAGGGCACAGAAATAGTGGTAGAATAAAATGCTGAATTACCAGGGGCCAAACCAGGTGGGCAGATGGGAGATGAATGCCTGAGGTATCTTCTTCTTTCCAGAGAAGCAAGAGAGAGAAGATGGAAAATGTAAATGGAGGAAAAGTAGCTGAAGAAGCTCCATAGGAGCTCTGATCTTGGTTATGTCTTTTGTAACCCAGGCAATTCATTTACTGCTTTGAACATTAGATTTTCACATTCATGGAGATGGTTATTTTACTCTTTAAATAGGGATGCCTAAGATGAAAGTTTAGCAGGAAAAGATGAATCAATTAATTTATGAGGCAGAAACTTTATGGAGTGCTTCCTACTCCAAAATAAAACTATAAAAATATTATTATTTTCTGATGCTGTTAGTTTGAATCATGATTAAGGAAGCTTTAGTGAAAAGCTGTAATATGATGAGGAACACAGTGAGGGGTCATGCATAGAATGAGGTAAGGGGAATAGCAGCAGGTCTCAGGTGCTTGGGGAAATATAATGAAGACTTTATCAATGAAGCAAGAGAACCCGAAGTTTAAATTTATGTTTAGATAACTTCTGAATGTTCTTATGGTTCAGCGAGCCCCTCAGACTGCAGCTTATGAGCTATATAATGTTATAAATTTGAAGTTGTACAAGGATTTGAATGTGTTATCTATCAGTGATAATGGTCCTTGAAAGCTCTGTTAAATGACTTCGATTTCCTCATGGGTAAATTTAGAATCCAATGATGGAGACTTGAAGGAAATAGACAGCATGGTTATTGCAGTAGTACAGTGATGTAGAGCACACTCAGAACAGTTAACAGTCTTAAAGAGATCAAGGAGTCATTTGAAAACACACCTGGGAGGAAATGTAGGAGGACAGGAATCTTGCCAGAGAGACACACATGAGTTGTGGCTCTAAGTGGATTCTGTGAGGAACTAAAAACTGTACTGGGCACTCAAGTTCTGTCCTCACATTGCAGGGAAGTGTGACCAGGATCCTGACCTTGGGAATGCCAATGCCACATCATCCATTTTCACCTTTAGATCACATGAAAGGATTTTACTCCACTCCTCAGACCTACTCTGTTCGCATGCATATTTTGAAATAGGGCACATTTTTATTTCACTATAAATGTCAGTAATTCAGTCCAGGAATGTGACTTTCCTTAAAACCGTCTTTAAAAACTCAATGATTTGGAATCCCAAGAAGGGATGCAAATATAAAACAAGGTCATGTTCCCTAATGAGTAGGGAATGCTAGTAAAAGCATCATTGATGTAGGATGGCTTGTTAACACAACTGGGGAAAGCAGTCCTGGTCTAGGATGGGTTGATGCTCCATCTCCTTCCCTTGGGTAACTTTAGAGCATGATTTCAGATAGTTCTTTGTTATGCTAATAACTTCCTTGGTCTTTTCTCTAGAGAGTGAACTGTAGATACCAGAGTAGGACCTATCCTTGTCAAGATAAGATAGGAAACGAAATACAAAGGTTCTGAGTGATCCTTCTCAGAAAAAGATTAGTGAATAAATATCCTACTTCCTTGTCTTTCATTGGGAAAACACAAAATTGCCTTGTGTATGGCCTCTCAATATTCCGAAAATATTGAGACCCAGTTGTTTGTAGAGTAGGGTAGCCAACTTGTCTCATATCTTTGGAGCTTTCTCTGTTGTAGCATCAAAATCTCTATTTTGGGAACTCCCTTCAGTTTTACTCAAGTCAGGAAGGTGACCACTCTATAAGTAGAGGTAGCTGGCAACTCAAGGTAATCCTTGTTTTTTTTCACCTGGTACTCTCTTGCCTGCCTCCTTTACAGTGATTCCTGGAGTTATCTTCTGCATAAATAGTTGCATTCTCATTTTTCAGTACCTGCTTTAAAAAGGATACAAGAAAACCAGTTTACCATGGCTTATTGGTAAAATTATTAAGGCCACTCCACATAGTTAAAAGGGAGGTTTATCTTGTGGGGTAACTTACAAGTGAAGGAATAGGTTACAGAGTCTGGGAAAGGCGTGGCACAGTCCTGCTGTGTTCTCTGGAGAACTCTGCTTGGTCTACCTCAGCGTCCAGGGTCCAGGAGCCAAGAGAGCCAGCACATCCAGATCTTGGGTCTTCAGGGTCCTCTCTCAGCCTCACCTTGTGGGTGTGACAGTTACCGAAGCCTCAGTGGGGGTTGGAACTTCCAGATCAAAGCTGGAATGGCTACCCACTACATCTCCCCCTTTTGTCTAAATAAGAAGGTTTTAACCTAATACAAGACTATATACAAAGAAATGGTTATCAAATATTGTCCAGGAGTAATGAGGGATAATGACCTAGATAAGATGGAACTACAACCAATGCAAACAATATCAAGCAAGAAACACATACTAAAATCCAGAGAAGTCTAGAGCGTAGGTAAATGGAATGTTAGAAAGATCATTTCAAAAGGTGCCCTATCCTAAAGAACCTGAATCTAATACTTAATATGTTCTATCTAAGATTATATATATGTGTGTATATGTATATATACACTAAGTTGCAACTATAACTGCTAATCTTCAATCCCATCAAAGACCTGAGAAGGAATATAATGGTACCTGAGAAATGGAAGATGGATACAAGCAACTTTTGGGAATCTTGCAAGAGTAGACCAAGACAGCTGGCAGCCTGGACAGTCACCTAATGTTTCTCAGCATTGTTGGTGCATTCAAATTGACTACAGGCCTAGAGTATCTGACAGACCATTTCCAGAAGCAGGAATTGTGAAAGACCATCTTATCCTGTCTTGGCAGAGTTCAGAAGTCACTTTTCCTTGTGTCCCGCTTCTCCAGAAGGATAGCACTTATATTGTCAGCAGTTGAGGCAAGGGCAGTTCTTTGCCCAATAGGGCACTTTGTGCCAAGAAGACAAACTTCCAAATGGAAATGTCTTAGAAGACCAACATTCTCTCAGGATCAAATTGGTGCTGTCAGGAGCAATCGTGTCTCATGTCAACAGAATTCTAAGTTATTTAAATGCCATAATCTCTAGGTCTATGAAGTGTTTGAAGATTACCTGTCCATCTGGATAACCTAATTAACATAACTATAGAGATGACAAGCATAGGTGACTATAAATCTATAAGTCTTATCTACCTAAATAACCTAAGGACTAAGGCTTCATGTAAACAAGGTAAACAGTCTATAAGCAAATGTACAGTAAAGGATGATGACTTCAAAATTGTGACAATACACAAGATATTTATAACAGAGGTAGGAATGTATAGTGCAATATGAAATATGACAATAATCTTATATATCAATATGCAGAATATCCTAAACAGAAGTAGAACATACATTCAGTATGACAGATATAAATTTACATTTGCATCAATATACAAATATTTCAAGTAAGAGTAGAAATATATGTACATTATAACAAATATAGTTCTGTATTTGTATCAATATACAAATTATCTTAAAGAGGAATATAAAAATAGTTTACATTTGTGTCAACATAGAAGAATCCATAACAGTGCAAATTATCTAAGGCTGCTATTTTACTAAATTTGTTTACTAGTATATACAATAATCCACCATAATATCTTATACCTATCCATTCCATTTCTTCTCCCCCCTCCTTTTTTTTTGGTTTTGGTTAGAACTTCTAGATCAAAGCTAGAATGGCTACCCACTACAGTGGCTGCTTGTGAGGCTACAGGAAAACAACCAGCCACATGTTTTACATAGGAGCAGCACAAGATTTCCCAGATTTTTGCACGGTGCTTGGAGAGGCTGTTAAGTGCAAGTAGCTGAGCTGAGAAGCTCTCTTCTAAGCCTCTCTCCTGCAGTAATGCTCACTGCTGTACAAAGTTGTAAAGTGAGGATTTTCCATGGGATCCTTTGTAATAAATACTGGAACTATCTGTCCATACAGCTGACAAAATGTCTGTAAGTAGGAAGTGCTTAAGTAAATGACAGTGTAAGTATTCTATGAAACAATATGAAGTTTCTATAAAAGCATGAGATTAATCTACACTTGCTGACAGGAAAATGCAATTATGTAACAGCAAGAGAAAAGCAGATTAAAACCCATGAATATTATATTCTCTATCTACTCCTTTCTTTCTCTTCCTGGAACATACACATACATACTTAAACACAAAACTGTTAATATTTAGAAAGAAGAGGGAGCAGAAAAGGTTATGAAGGAAATGGTCTCTATATTATTATTACTATTATTATTTTAAACTTACCCTTAAAGTAACAGTACACTTGGAAATGAGTATCATGCATTCTTCACTATTTTCAGTTTTTCTTAAGTTCATCTGTCTTGGCAGCATGGAAACTGTTGTGGTTTTCAGCTTCGTATTCTGTTCTATCTCCCATGCACCAGTGTAAAAGTGTGTTGCTACTAAATATAAGCAACTAAGTTATCTAAAAAATAACTAACCAGAGATTTTATGTGGTCACCAGTTTTTAAAAATGCATGGTTGCTTTTTCTTTTAAGGTGAAAAAGACCATATGGACAGAAAATATATTTCAAATATTTATCAGTTTTCCTAAAACCACAATTACAAGGGCAAACAGGAAATTAAAGTAAGCTCTATATGTGTACCTGAGCATCTCATATTTTAAAATTTTATTTGTTCAGGAAATTAAATGATATTGAATGAAAATGATAATCTCTCAAGTGTTTGGGAAAGGAACATGGCATTGGCTTAGAAGACAATGAAAGAGATACTGACAGGCAGAGTGAATGGATTTTCAAACAATGCAGAGAAAGACTAATAACTAGGAAGAGCCAGCTCATTATTCCTTATGCCATTTGTCTTCTTTATTTTGTTTTCTCCATAGAATTGGATGAATGTGAGTGGGCTGGGGAGACTTTCTACTGTTTAATTGCAATGATTCCAACAACTCAGTGAGAAAGATGTGTGCTTGGAAAGAAACCTACGTCTTTCTTAGCTGCATGATGATGAGCAAAGTGTACCCAGCTTTACCACTCTGAAGACTAACAACAATTTTATCAGCTACAGTCTACTCTGGGGAAATGTTCATTTGTATAATATTGACTTCAGGTACGATTTTTTTTTTACAGTAATTTCCAGCATCCTTAGGGTTAAAAAGGGAGAGTCAATTGGGGTGTGAAGAAGAAAAAATGAATCTATAGACTATCAAATGCTCCTTCAGTCTCGTGCACAGGAGGGTCTGAAGATGAGTACTTTTTTTTTTTAAACCATAGTTTTGTAACTCTATCCAGTGGTTATTGAGAAGGACCCAGGATGTGATGTTTTAAATTATATGTTCTAAAAATCTGTAATTCACACTAAAATAATTTCTCTGGTGCCTTTACCCAAACTTGGTACAGGATCTCAAGATGATGTTTGAGTTCTAATCTGGATAGATAGTGTTTTACTAAAAACTAAAAGATGTCAAGAGGTCAAGAATGATGTCTCTACTTTTTATTACTGTTTTGTCTTTACTTGGAGGAATCTCTGAAGATTTAAAAAAATAATTGCCTTTAGCATTATAGTTTAAAGACCTAATTTTATATACTACTTACAATGTCTCCTCTGTGGATTCGTGACTAGTTTATTGCCAGTTGCTGGTCTTTGTAGAGGAAAACCAGATTAACCATGGGCAATGGGGTCTATTGTTTCAGGAAGCATTCCCATGATTCTCAGGGTGGTTTTTCTCATTTGTTGCTCCTCTCTGCCCTCATCTTAGCAGCACTCGGTCATGTCCTAAGGCTACACATTTTGCAGTCCCTTGTGGGGTGATGTTGGAGATGAGACTTCACTTACAGAGGCTTTGATATAGACAACTGATGAAGAACTGGAAAGATAGATGACTAAGAGCTGAAGATAGTGGAGAAATAACTTTTGTAGGTATAAATGTTGGTAGTGTAGGAGACAGAGGGAGTGGAGAAAATTCCACAAGATGCTTTGGCAAATGTGAGTAAACAGTATGCCAAATTCAATATCTGAATACGTTTAAGAAGGAAATTAGGCAGAACGACAATGAATTTGGTGAATGCTGTACAAACTGCAATCTGTCTTAATTGCATTGAATAGTCACTGGTATGACATCCATCACAGTTAAGTGGACAATGTCCTGACTTTGGCCAAGATGATTTACTAAGTATCATGTGACATCCATTTCTAAAGCTCTACAAAATCCCCATGGTAGTTTCTTATGAACTTCCTACTATTACCAGTGTGGAAATTGAGGCTAGCAATGCTAACTCTGCTATGATCATACGCAACAAGGTTGGACCCGACTCTATTCAAGAGTTTGGACTCTAAGCAGTCACTATAGAGTGACTTTTTTTTTTGTAGCCAAAGAACAGAGGTCAGCTCCACTGCTCTTCATTTTATAAAGCTAAACAGATAGTAATATGTATTCATTTATTTTTTTAGAGGCTGAAATGACCTGGGATTTTTATTATTCTATATTATTTGGCATTTTGGTATATCTTTTCTAATCTCTTACATCTTTCTGTGTTATCTCTGATGGACATTATATTTTGTGTAAGAAATAGGGTGAAAATGCATGTGTCTTATTTCTGCACTGTCCTCACATCTGTGGAACAGAGACTTGACTGTGAAGATGTAAATGGATGTGTCAATGTACATTAGACTCCACATTAGACTCTGTACATTAGACTCCCACTGACTCACTCATCCTACCTGCTCACCATGGCTAAGCTCACAAGCTAAGCTCTTGCCTTTCCTTGGTCATATATGTTCTGCTTAGCTAGGCTGAAACTATTGTTATATTTCCTTCTCAAACTCTGAAACTTAGATTTAGTCTTTTAGAATAATGTTTACATATCATTTGCTTGCTTTTCTAAATCATCCATGTATAATCCCTGTATACACAGTTAGTCTTAGCCCAACATTGATGGATTTCTGATATACAATGACTGTTGTTATTTTCATTTCTATATCCACCTATTGTTTGCAAAACAAAGTTTCTTGAGGCTTTCTTTTCTTGTAAGTTGGGTAATACATAAAAATGCCACTCATCTTTAAATCCCTGAGGTTTCAAAGTCTACTTGGCAGACAGTCAATAAATATTTGTTGAATAAATGAATGAAGTTAGGATGGGTTAGAAGGTTAGATTCTTTAGGCAAAGACATTCAGAATCACCTTCCAATCAGTACTTTCCTGTTATTCTGAGTCTTGCTCTATTATGGAGGTCTACCATGGTGTTACATTCCTTTTATTGTTTTATGGTGTTGATTTGCATGGGCTTGTACTGTGTGTAGTGGAGCCTGAGTGGTTTGGCAAATAGGAGGGATTTTAATTTGCTTTGAGTGATTCAAACATGTTTCCATAACAACTGTTTTGTTTGCTTCCTTGGTTTATTTTTAGTAATTTATTTTTGAGGCTTAATCACAGACCAGACTGTTACATCTTGCATTCTTGAATATTTATTCAGCCCATCTCTCAGCGCCTGACATCTGGTCATTTGCTTGTGCAGGTAGAAGGGCCAAGTTTATAATTACCTGCAGATGAGTATTTGGGCCAATTTTCAGAAGGTGTCCAGGAGCTGTTACTAATGATATGAAAATAATTCTGTGGATTTTACTATTTCTGATACCCTGGAGCAATAGTCAGGGAAAAGTTCAACCAAAATAGCTGAATGAGTTTGCTCTATTGATAATGGTCTATCAGTGTATAAGCAGGGTTTCTCTAATGTTTATTCTCAGGCAAACCACTACTTGTGAGTTATAAATATGCTGAGCGTGTTTTATTAGTAGCTACTAAGATAGAGAGGAATCCAGTACATCCTAGATCTGACCTTAATTATCTTCTACATTATGCTAACTCTGCCAGGATGAAAAGTTTGGGACTTTTTTCAATAATAGTTTTCATGCCAGATGGAGTAGAAGGAATGTTGGGAATCTAGAAACCCAATTTCAGGTTCTCCTCTCTGCTAACAAGCTATGTGACTTTCTGAAAATATCTTAACCTCAGACCTTTATTCTCTTACCTGTTAAGATAAAGACCCAACTCCATGACCTCATGATGCTTCCAACACAAGCGTGCTATGAGTCAAATGTTTTTTTTATATTGCCGAGTTTGGAAAGAGATTATCTGCTTGAGCAGTGAAAAATCTAGCAACTCTTTGTTAGTGTGAACCTGCAGCTAGTGATCCTCTTTAACTTGCAGCTAGTGATTGGTGTTAACACACAGCAAGTGATCACCTTTAACCCACAGCCATTGATCGGCTTTAACCCACAGCTAGTGATTAGCTTTAACACAACCAGAAAACCATGGGCAATGGTTGCTAGAGGCATAGGAAGCAGTGTTTCTAACAGTGATGTAATTCTGTGGAAGCTGAGAGTGAAGAGTAATAAAGGGCCAGTTGATGAGCAGTATTCAGGTATTGTTTAATTTCACTACCACGCTGTGAGACTGATGTCACCTGTGAGAAAACAGAAACTTAGAAAATTTACTAACTTGATAACGATCATGAATGTGGTAACCATCCAAACCAGGGTTCAAATCAAAGTTCTGTTTGAGTCCAACAGCAGCCCACCTGTAAAACTCCACCACTCCTAACTGACAAACTCACTCTCCCTTGATTTAGCTAGGGCTTCCTGTACACTTACCAGGCTGTAGGCATTGCTCTAGACTAGATGCTTAGTTTAGTGCAGAGAATGAACCTAAGGCCCTTCCTCATGGAAGGGATCAGTAGCTTGATTGAATAAATAGGTTCTGTGGAATTTTAGTAGTGGGTAAATGTTATGGGAAAGGTGAAAATAAAGCTGGGTAGTTGAATTGGAGAAATGTGGGAATGCAAAGGTGTGTGCACCTTTCATCTGAGGGGTTGAGGTGGGCACCATCAGAATTCTAAATTTTCATAAAAGATTTGAGGAGATGAGGGAATTAGTTAGACAGCTATTTTGGAGGAAGAACATTCATGACAGAGAAATAAGCAGTCATGAAGAGTATGCCTGTCTTTTTGAAATTTATTTATTTATTCATGGCAGAGAAAAAGTCAGCATGTAGTGGTCAAATTCAGACACTAGCATCCTTCTTCATGGTTTGTGGAGTTTTCAGAGGCAGGCTGACTTTTTCTTCATGCTTGTTGAGTTCCATCCTGCTTTCCTAGCAAGACTACAGGGAATGTTTTCCTTCACAGTCTTCCTTGGACTTGCTCTGATGTTGAGCTCCAAGACTTGCTGATCTTTGACAGCTCTTGCTCTGAGCATCAAATTGAGGTTTCTCAGTTCCTAGGCTTCAGGTCACAGGTTAGCGACTAGACAACAGGAGGAACGTTTTCTCATCTCTCCCCCTCTGAGGTTCTCATAGATCTACAAAAGAAGGGATTGATCAACTTTGTACAGCCAAATCCCAAGGGAAGAGTTAAGGTTGAGATTTGAGTTCGTGAACTTTGGATTGGGGCCTAGGATTCTGCATTTCTCACAAGTTTCCCAGGTGATGTGCTGCTGGTGGGCCATGTTAAGTGAGTATCTGGGATGAATTTGTATACTGAGCAGATGAGTTGAGCCTATATTTCTACTTTGTGTGTGTGAGGTGTGCACATATGAGTGCAGGTATGGCTGGGCCTGTGGAGGCCAGAGGACACCTTTTATTTCGAGACAGTTTCTTTCGCTGGCCTAGAACCTGTCAAGTAGGCTGGGATTGCTGGGCAGTGAGCCCTGGGAATCTCATTTATCCCTTTAGTGATGAGATGACAAGCGTGTCACCACACATGGATTATTATATGTGGTGTTGGGGATCCAATTAGTCTTTATGTTCCAAGGCAAGTACTTGCTGCCTGAGTAATGGCCCCTCCCCCCAGCACTGACTCTGTAGTTCCAGATAGTGTTTCTCTCCACCCTGCTAATCCAAGCCTGATTTTCTACACATCATCAGAAGGCCAGGGAAAAATAATTCATCAAATTGAAGAAAAAAAAAGACAACCTTACCCTCAAAGAACCCCCATAGGTGGGCCTTTCTGTCTCGCCATGTATGTGTATTTAGTTAGTGTCTTTGCCTAACATACTGCCTAAATCCTCAGACTGCTTCTTAATTATCAGAACCATAATTCAAACTTCTTTTAAAAAAGAATTTTTTTTTTTTTTTTTTTGGTTTTTCGAGACAGGGTTTCTCTGTGTAGCTTTGCGCCTTTCCTGGAACTCACTTTGGAGACCAGGCTGGCCTCGAACTCACAGAGATCCACCTGGCCCTGCCTCCCAAGTGCTGGGATTAAAGGCGTGCACCACCATCGCCCGGCTAAAAAAGAAATTTTTTTATGTCTATGGGTACATGTATGTAAGTGCACTGCATGCATGCCTGGTGCCCACTGAGGTTAGAAAGGGTGTTGGATTTCCTGAAACTAGAGTTACAGATAGTTGTAAACTACTGTGTGGGTGCTGGGGACTGACTCCAAGTTCTCTGCAAGAAGAGCAAGTGATCTTAACCATTGAACATTCTCTCCAGCCACATAATTCAAAGTTCATATCCTGGTCCCCAAGACATTCGGTAGCCTGCTTCCTAAGTTTCATTTTCATCATTGTCCCTCACCCACCATTTTGCAGCCATAGTGATACCATTTTTGTTTCAGAAAGATTTTTGAATCTTTAACTGATATAGTGATTGCTTGTGAAGTAAGCCTTCTGACCATTTTGTTTAGAGCACAGCAATGATATGGACTAAAAAAAATTGGAAAACTGAAAAATGAAATAGCTTTGGATTTAAAGAAAGATTTATTCAAATAGCAAATATTTATTATATATCTGCTATTCATCAGGTGTTTATTTTCAGACATTTGAGGAATGTCAGTGAACAAAGCAAAGAATAGAAAGCATAAATTCGGTGACACTGTTAAAATGAGGAATCAGCTATGGAGAGGACAAGCAACCAAACAAACCAGTAGAACAAGGACTAGAGGGATAAGAAAAGTGAGGAACCAGATAAGAAAGAAGGTGACATTTGAGCAAAGACCAGAGGACATGGGGATGTGATCCATTCAGATAATGTTGAGGAATGAGTCTCAGAGCAAAGGCCCTAAGGCTGCTTGCTGTTCAGGCAAGTGTTACCACAGCAAAATAAGTAGATGTGTGTGTGTGTGTGTGTGTGTGTGTATGCACATCTATGCCTTATTGAAAAATGTTTTGTAACCTGCATAAGCTTATTTTGAAGTAATTAAAATTGTATATTAAAATGAATTAAAGAGTCAATTAAACAAATTTCACTTAAGATAACCCAATATCCCAAAGTTTTGATTCCCAGATGTAATACAAGCAGAAAAGATTTACATGGGGATTTGACCTCTTTAACTATTTCTTTATGTCCCTTGCGTCAATAAAAGAGTTAATTCTGCCTCAGATAAATTGGGGAAGTCACTTTGACCATACCCCAGCTTCTAGCTAAAGAGATTATTGGTAGAGGACTTTTCTCTCCCAGGCAGAGAGCAGCAGTCAGTTCTGTGGGGTGCCCTTGCACTTGAGAGGATGGGTTTGTAATATTCTGTTGAATGTTAGGAAATGCTCCCAATGACTCCAGACCAATGTCTTCAGTATCACCCGGAGATGTGTTTGAAATGCACATTTGCAGATGAGCATGAGGATGAGGGGTGCTGACAGCTGTGGAATATTCCTTTACATTGTGTGAATATATGTCATTGTGATTGGTTTAATAAAGAAGCTGATTAGCCAATAGCTGGACAGGATAAGGTTAGATGGGAGAGCCAAACTGAGAAGGCTGGGAGGAAGAAGGGTGGAGTCTGGAGTTGCTAGCAGATGCTAAGAGAAGCATGATGGGCATGTCATATTGAGAAAAGGTACCAAGCCACATGACAAAGCATAGGAAAGAAATATGGGTTAATTTAAAATGTAAAAGTTAGATAGTAACAAGCCTGAACTATTGGCTGATCATTTATAATTAATATAAACCTCAGTATGTTTATTTGGGAACTGCTTGTAGGACAGAAACTTCTACCTACAGACAGCACAGGGCTTATATGAATGAGTAATTTCCATTTTTTTTCTATCAGAACAATCTTTCCCTGCTTGCACATTGTAATTGAGGAACCAAGCTAAAGCAAAATGAACTGCCAGTGCATGGCCTCCATAGCAGAAACTTAATTCATTTAGAGATGGGCCAAGGAAGTCAGTACTTTCAACTCTCTCTAGGTAAGTCTAGTCAACAGAATCATGTTAATAGGGCAGATTTGCTAATCTCACTAGTGTTGACACTTTAGAGCGACTGTCCTTTTTTACGAGGCACTTTCTTGAGCTTTACAGAAAATTTAACAGTATCCTTAGTTTCTATTTACTAGATGCCTGCAGGACACTTGCCCACATTGGGAAAACCAAAAATTACCAAAGATTACCAGTTGTCTGTTCAGGAGCAAAATGCCCCAGTTGAGAACCACTACTCTATGGCAATGTTTTTCAAAGTTTAGTGCCATACTGCCCAAGAGAAATATAATACTAGCCACATGTATAATTGAAATTTTTTCAGCAGCCACATTTAAACAAACAAATTCAAACAGATGAAACCAATTTTAATAGCATAGTTAACCCAATACTATCCTAGATAAGTCTTCAATATTAATTTAGTATAAGCTATGGGTCTATATCACTACATCGTGTTTCTCAAGTCCTTGAAGGCTAATGTGTGACTAACACAGCACAATTCAAATTAGATTAACTACAGATAGTATGCTCAGTGGTCCATGTGGCTAACAACTGAGCAATGGACAGACAAGGTTTAGTAGGCACTCAGAATCAGCTTGAGTGTTCCTTAACATACAAATTGCTGACATGATTCTCTTTCCTTCCTGGCTTCTGGTCTGCCAGTACTGGAGTGGAACCTGAGGATGGGAATTCCAAACAGAGGTCCAGGTAATGCTTGAGGTCTGTTGACTATACTTTGAAAGCTAGAGCAGAAGAAACCCTAGTGTATTACTCAAACATGAGTTGTTGTTTGTTAGGATTTTTGTTCATTTATTATGACTACCGACAGTGACTTGGAGCCTCAAAGACATTGATAATCATAGGTCCTTCCCTAGGCCAACCATATCTTCATACAGGACTGGACTTTACATTTCTTAGGGGACCTCCAAGAGCTCTGCCTTGTCACAGGGCACTTTCTTGAGCAAGACTTCCCTTGTCTGCACAGGAATCTGTTTTCTTGTTTGCACTTTTCTTGGTTGTTGACTTTTTCCATGAGGTTCAAGGCTTTAGAATTTCTTCTTTTCTGGTTATGGTTACCTATCAGAAGCCCAGTACGGCGTTTTCACACAAAAGGCTTAGGTACTCATGGAATTAATGATACTATAAAAGGAGAGAAGGCAGGGGACAATAGTAAAGTGTTTAGTCACCTGTTTGGGGATGAACTGAGTACTGGGGCTCAGGAACTCTGCATGGCTCCTGGTATGCTACAAGTGTGACCAGCACTTCCTGTGATCTTCATCTGTTCCTAGGAATGTAAGTGACTCACTTTGAAATAACTGCCTCATGTGAAGCTTTCTCTCAGTCTGCTTGTCTTACTCTTCCTCCTGTCAAGGTGAAGGCCCGTTCTTTCCTTTACGGGACTGGAAATGATCTGCCGATTGGTGACATCATCAACACCAGAGACGTGTACCTGGGGTGGCCCTCCTCCAGGACGTTTAGTGCCAGGAAAGTGCTGGATGTGCAGGCTGAGCCTCTTCACGAAGCCAGTTGGCATTCCAAAGCCATCACATTCAGGTTGACTCAGTCTCAAACAATGGAGCTCCAGCACAGGGTGGAAACTTGGTTCCAAGGGGGAATTAGTGATGTTACAAATCCTGGCTAAAATACATTTTCTTCACATGTAAAAATAGTCTGGGCCCTTGAATTGTTTTCATTATTTTTTTTCTGACAATTTTAACAATGGCAAACAATTCTCCAGATTTCTTTTGGGAAAAGACACCACCTCTGCCCCCCCACATACCCAGTACTAAGATTTAATGTTAAGAATGTGTGAATTAACTGACAGATTTATGGGTGCTGTCTGCATATGTATTTTCACAGATGACTGTAGACACATGGGAAGATGTGATTTAGTGTTTTTTTTTTTTTTTTTTTTCAGAAGTGGTGGCTGTAGCTAGAGTTTTCCTGCCTT
Organism: Peromyscus maniculatus bairdii; assembly: GCF_049852395.1. Taxonomy (NCBI): domain Eukaryota; kingdom Metazoa; phylum Chordata; class Mammalia; order Rodentia; family Cricetidae; genus Peromyscus; species Peromyscus maniculatus. Next base: position 33,764,719 of record NC_134866.1, on the reverse strand, counting down.
GCCCACAGTCAGGACAAATCTCTGTCACCCGCCAGTCCCACAGCCGCTCAGACCCAACCAAGTAAACACAGAGACTTATATTGCTTACAAACTGTATGGCCGTGGTAGGCTTCTTGTTAACTGTTCTTATATCTTAAAGTAACGCATTTCTACAAATCTATACCTTGCCACGTGGCTCGTGGCTTACCAGCATCTTCACATGCTGCTTGTCCTGGCAGTGGCTGGCAGTGTCTCCTTCTGCCTTCCTGTTCTTTTATTTCTCCTCTGTTAGTCCCGCCTATACTTCCTGCCTAGCCACGACCAATCAGGTTTTATTTATTGACCAATCAGAGCAACTTGACATACAGACCATCCCCCAGTACAGCCAAGTGCAGACCATCTCAGACACCTGCACTCAGGCCCATGGTCCTAATCATCCTCTATGCAAACCTGCTGGGTAAAGCCACGAGGAACCCAAGAAGGGCTCCCACAGGACATACATTAACATCCCACAGCAGGTGGCAGTAAAAAGGAAGCCAGAAATAAGCTGTACTTCACATTTCATGATGGGCTTTGCCACCGTTTTCAGTGCCTTTCTGTTCATAGAGTTCTTTTTCCCTCCAGGACACA